>NC_088642.1:5863491-6463491 GCF_036013475.1 Columba livia | reverse complement strand
CAAGTGTGGGATATTCAATCTTTCTTCATGTGGCTTCCGAAAGCTCAGGTTACACCACCTGCACAGAAAGAGTCAATTTCTTAACTGGTCCTTCTCATATGCTCATATTTCCCTGTGAGATATAAGCAAGGTTCATGCCAATTGTCCAGATATAAGAGAAAGCACGAGGTATGAAGCTTTGCAAGTAGAGAGTCTGTGCTTAGTTGCTTGAAATAACACGAGGTTATGGATATATCTTTGAGAAAACTTCTCTTAGGCCTCAGTTTCCTAGTTGTCATCTTCTCCAAATGAAATCCTTCAGATCTTTCTCAAAGTAAAATCTTACAGTCTTTATTTTATTTTATTTTATTTTATTTTTTTTTTAAGCCACTTTAGGAACAGAAGTGAAAAATTCTATCTCTTAGAGAGGCTGATTGCAAAACACCCTGTTACTTGCTTTGTTTGTTTTTTCAGAAACCTACTGAATCAGGATTATATATTTGAACCACTTATCAGAATCCTAAAGAGAATGGAAATGTATACAATTGTCTGTGGATACTCTGCTTACATGTGGTCTGTCCCCGCCAAAATTATGAAGATGCTCTGGTGAGACACATAAAACTAAAGAACCTCTGCAGGGAAATCCCTTCTGGCACACAGTTGTGCAAATGGTTCAGGCTGAATCTAATGAGGTTCATCTACACTTTAAATATAAGCATAAATTAGAACATGCTAATAACACAGTAATTATTATATTGGCTGAGACCCATAAATCCCTCAAAACCAGCACATTTTTCCACATGGTCACTTGCCTACATTGTGATCATTGTTAAAGACTAGCTTACTCCCTGAACATACAAATCTTTAGATCCTTTCAAAATTTTTATTGCTGTTACCTACTTAGGATAACAAGGAATACTTACAATGTGTATATACATATCTACTTGTATTCTGTAGCTGTGTTAAATCTTGTTTTAGGAACTTCCAGTGACTATGAATTCTACCTTGCAAACAAATACATTCCAAAAAGAAATGTAACTTTAATTCAGATGTGGTCATTTTAAAACAGAGGAACAAGATCTCAGTTTTTTTTCTCTGAATTCAACACTTGGACCTGACAAAACCTGTTTTATTCCAAGATCTCAAAGCAGGTAGAAAATATTAAAAGCAATATTTTCTTAAGTTACCTCAGTTTTTTACTTGACTTTTGTAAGGGAATACAAATCTGAGTAGGCATGAATAGATGTGCATTGCCTAAGGTTTACAAATTACATTCTCAAGACCTTTGTGCAGTATGCAAATGCTGTTACATTTGCTTACAGCTGAACAAACTCAGGCAGCAAGAGGTTAAGTGGCTGGCTCAAGGTTGTAGAGGGAAGCCATACCAACACTATGAGAGACCCCCAGGGTCCTAGTTTCCAGAGTCATGCTGTATCTGCTGTATTGATTCTCCCTTTACAACCACTCAAACGTGTTAATGGGCTACCCAGCTAATGGAATATTAAAAGAAGCTTAAGTATTTTATCTATAGAGGCTGGCGGCCACTTAATTCTACAAAAGGAGGTTTAAAAAAGAGAGAGAGAGAGAAGAAGGGAATAAAAGGAAAAATGTCAGAACTGATTGATTAAGGGAAGAAGTAGGTACCTTAGAAATGCCTGGTCTGATGCCAGTACTGGTTCAGGTCAGACAGGGCTATTTTTAAATTATTTGGTATTTTCAGAAATTGATTACTTGGCTAACACATTAAGAAGTAGCTCTACACATTCATTTAATGGGCCAGTGCCTCTTGTACAGGTCTGGAACAGTCACATTCAATCTCATCTACTCCTCATTAAGTAGTGTTTTCTTCTTCAGTGTGTTTATTTACTGCCAATGCTGTAAGCATAAAATATATAACAAAAAATAAATAATACCTTAAATAGTCTTTCAGCCATATGGGCCTTCAGGACAAGTGACTACACTTCAGGCCTTGTGAGCTGAGTTAGGGCTCAGACATCAATTCTAATTCTTTCATATGCCTGCAAACTGAGCAATACTTTATTTTCTTACTGTTAGCTTTCTAATATACAGCCAACTCAGTCTAAAGCTGCCCTGAAACAAACAAACAAACAAACAAACAAAAACCAACATTGTAGGTTCTTACAGTAAGCAAAGACAAGTGAATTATTTTAATTTTGTGACAATGTATACACCAGGGTAAGAGCAGAGTATTTTATGTGAGGCAAAGAAGTAAAAACTTATGGAAAAAATGAAGACTCTGCTGTTGTCTTGACTAATGTACAAATAGGTGTTGGCTCTTGAAATATTTCATTTCTTTCATGGACTTTCCCAAACATGATGATACTCAGAGACACATTTGTAAGTAATGATATCTCCGTTTTTCTAAAAATGTTTCTAATAAAGGCACACCCTAATGATAATAGAGATTTTTTTTTTTAACTAAATCATCAACAATTAGATGCTCACAGCATGATCTGCTAGTGATGCTGGGAAAAGACGGAAGACTGGAACTAAATAGAATATTTCAGTTACAGGAGTATCCTACTTTGATGTCACTTCAGATTTTTGGCAAAACGCACAAAGTCTGTAATAATAGTAATAGCAATAACAACAGCAGTAGCAATAGCAATAGAAATCACAATAGTAATTGTAATAATAGTAATAGTAGTAGTAGTAGTAATAGTAATAGTAATACAATCTGACCATAAGAAATTGCATTCTCAGCATGAATAACATAGATCTCTTACCTATGCATAAGTCTGTCTTCCATCTTAATTACTGTTAATAAAACAGCATTGGAGAAAAGCTCAAGCATTCCAACTAGTGACAGAGAAACAGCTTTTTAATCTCTAAAGTTAGGTGGTTAATTTTTAATATGGGTATTTTACTTACTGTCCCAGGTTCAGAAAGGTTCTCTTCAGTCTTTAATTTCTCTAAAAGGATGATCTTGCAAGGCTCAGTATACTTTTGTCTGCTGTTGCTCTCAATAAAAGTCAAGACTGATGCAAACCATGAAATGGGTTGTTGCAATGGCATCTTAACTTGCAAACCATGAAATGGGTTGTTGCAATGGCATCTTAACTTATTTTTTCTGTAGAAGCTGTTCACTGATTCTCTATACAAACAACCATACAGAACTGTTCTATTTGAACAGGTTGTATTACAAAAAGACATAGCCAACTCTCTGGGATATGCCATCCCATACCTCACTCCTGATTGCTCATAATGTATGCAGTCCCTGCCTCAGAACTAATCTGATCCTATAACAAAGCCGAGATCAACTATGAAGATAAGTTTTCCCTGCATGCTTGGGTTCAAAATCCAGGCTTGAAATTACATTTTACATCTCTAAAAAGATAGTCTAAAGCTCCTCTAATTCCATACTAGTGTGAAACACAATAAAAAAAATCAATTAATGGTTTTACTAGTTTATTATCTTGAATATTATAATGAGAAGAAAAATATCATCAGCTTCAATGATACCTTATGAGTTACCTTTCTATTTAATTTCCTCAGCAGAGGGTATATAATTTTATTTTTCACTGCAACTGTTAGAATTTTTTTACAAATGGCAAATATTGACTTTTTCTAAACACGTAATTCATCAGTTATTACAGAAAATTGAATGAAAAAGCAATGTTGCAGAATTAGACAGAGGTGAGGCAACCATCTTTACTGTTTTGTGTCAAGAGGATGTGCAGAAGATGTTGGATTTTCTAATTCTGTTCTATGACTTACAGTCATCCACTTTTTGGATACTCACTAGATGCCCACTCTGAAATATATTTCCATACCAAGTTACATTTCAGTAGTTTATTTCAGTTTTCCTGTCCATTCAATACTCCTTTGCAGTTTTCTAAGTCTTTTAAAAGAAAAAAACAGTTAGGATTTTCTTTTTTTCTTCTGTTTTACACGTCTGGCCCTCACAGGATGTCAGTGCTTACCAAAGAGACTGTGTAGATGGAGAATCAGAAAGGAGCTCTCAGGTCATATTGCTCACGCCCAATGTTCAGTCTCAGCATAGACCTCATTACTCATTGCTTGGTAGGCCCAGAGGTTTATGAATTCCATCAATAAATATTTCCATAATCTAATAGATCTCACAGTAAGGTGCATGCTGTAATATTTTAACACATTTTTGTTTCTTTGATTTCATCCCATCATTCCTAATTATACCCCCTATGAATCTCTTGCTAAATCTCTTTAATTGCACAATTGTATATTTTGTTTCAACTCAGTCAAATGATATGTACCTAATTCAGCTCGTCAGGCTTTACATTTTCTTCGTCATGGAAGGAAATACTCACCCTTCCATCTGCAAAAACTAAAAAATCTTCCAGCGTACCCCCAAAATACATTTCTGGATGACAGAAACATACTGCATTGACATTCTCAGGGCAGGGGGATGTGGATTTTGCTACAAAGCATTAGAAGCTTTTTCCTCTCATATTTCATACCTGCAATTACATATTATTTAACTTTCTGAAAACATTTAAGAACAAAATCACTTTATATGCCACTTTTGGAATAACTGAACTTGTTACTCGTTGTAATGCTAATAATTTGCCTGTATACTCAACAAAAATTTTGAACCTATCTTTATAAGTGGGGATCGTAAGTCATGGAAACACAATGGAACTCACCAGAGGGGAAATAAATCATTACTGGTGGAAACAGAAACAACACTATTTCTATTTCACTGAAAATATAGCATTTCACTGTCATAATCTTCATTAAAACCACATAATGTTGTTGTAATAGAAAAACTTACTCATTCATTGTTTCCAGAGTTTAATAAGGAGTAGCTCTTGTATAAAGCATTTTTGGAGCATGAATTTTCAAACTTGTGTACATTTATATCTAAGTCACGAAATTCTGAGATCACTGAACATTTTTGCCAGTATCTAGTGGTCCTGGTATAAAAAAGACTGTAAACCCAATAACAACTTGGATATGGAAGTCTTCATTAAAATATTCCTCAAATAAAATTTTGCACCACTATCTGAACAATTGTCATAAACGTAGAAAGTCTGTGTATCAATACCTAAGTCTTTAGTAATAAGAAAAGACACATAAGAAGAATGGTCTTTTTGTTTGTAAAGTTAAATAAACGTTATTACTTTCATTCTGAAATGTATTAATTTATAGTTAATTCTCTTACTGTCATTATTAAAAAGAGGCAGAAAATACAGACTTTTCTAAAAAACAGAATGCAGGTTAATTATTTAAATGTTCCATTTCATAGCTTCAGAAAAAGAAAATAAACAAATTCATTATTATTAATTGACAATATTTTACCAGTGTGTAGGTGCACCAATGAACTAAACATTATGCAAGCCACAAAACACAGAATTAAATCTAGACTCTGGCAAAATGAGTACAATAATTCTATCAAGTTCACTGAAAATTTCATCCCTGGCTAGTGACAGTGCCTCTTCAGAAGAGTATGCAAAATCTAGTCCCCATTTTTGCACACACACAATATGCATAACTTTTCTCAGGTGATTAGCAAAGCTCCTTTTTTTATTCATCCCCAGCACCAGAACAAATTACAAAGATAAAAGCATTGCTGGGACTGAAGTGAAGTTGGATTAGTTGTCTGTGATGCCTTTATCATCTGTGATAACTTTACTCAAGGTTATACAGGTTTTTAAGAACTAGATTGGGGGTTAATTTAATAGATTATGTAACCAGTGGGTGTAATAAACAAATCTGAGGAAAAGGGGAAAGAAGTCTCACAGTAATGTGAATGGATATTTAAGAGGGACAGATTGGTGCTTTATTTATTTGTGAATGTTTTCTGTTGGAAATAAACTCCATGCACATCAGACCAGAATGAGCTCATGGCATGGCACTCTTTCTTCAGGATGTATCTTGTCAGCTTCTTTTTCTGACTTGCTATTGTGCTGCAAATGCTGCAGAAAACTCTTACTTGTCTTTGCTCTTCTCACAAAGATCATATTTTCATTTTAAATCTTGGAAAAAATCTACAGAATGAATTTTCCTTTCTAACTTTTAGAGGCTTGTACTTTCTTGAATGGGAAGCTTGAATAAGGACAGTATGTTTCCTGAGTGAGGCATTCCTCAGCATGAGAGTCTTTTTCTATGTGCTGTTGCAGGGCAGTCACCACACAGACCAAAGTGCCAGGATGAGTCCCTGTGTTTTCACTGGCTACCAGCACTGGCATCATGGCAGATCTCAGAGCTTTACTTCACTCTGACTGGAACTATTTTGCTTCTGCAGTCAACTTCAGAACTGAATCAACTGAAATTTGAAACCGGAGTGTCAATACTTACTTTCCAGTAGCCAGTATCTATTCCTTTTATTCTAGTGAGATTCTCAGTTTCAACCTATGACTGAACTCAGTATATTCTGGATATCTAACATCCCGGTTAGTCTCTATTTCAGAAAGGGGTTTTGGCATTTCCTTTAATTGTATAAATTTTCTCTGCTGGTACAAATTTCTTACTTAGAAGAATTAACATGAATAATGAGTAACTTAGAAATAATACCCAAAAACAACAGCAACATCCTGAAACACATCAAGGGTTGATCACTGCTGAAGTTCCATGAAGTTTTTCGACAACCCTACAGAGGGGTTTTAAAGTGGCTGGAACTTGTGTTGGCCATCTGGATGAAGACTTCTACACACTGAGAACTTTCCACCATTGATGCTATTGTCAGCAGAAAAATATCTTGTTGAGTTGTTACTCTAAAAAGATGAAAATGCACCCACTAGGTGTAAACCCATTACAGTGAAATGCAGACTAATGGCATCAACTTTCATTTCCCCTTTTCCTCTCCATTTTCCATCATGAAAGCAAACAAATAGCTAAAAAACCTGCATGTGGCATCTAATTTATCCTTGTACTTGTAATTTATTAGTACTGTCCATTTACTTTTTAATGTCTCTGCAGCAATGATGGTGATATTCACTTCTCTCATCTGACTATTAAAATAAATCTTCAACTAAACCTGAGGAATGGGGAATAGCTTAAGATGTGTTATTGTTCAAATTCAGTCTTTTCTACTCTCTCTGGTGTTGTGTCATTCATCCATGTTTTAAAATCTTAAGTTAGGGAAGGTAGGGCTGGAAAGAGAATAACAGACCAATGACAAGGCCGCTCTAGATCTCCATTCTTAATAGGTAAGTGGGAAAAAAAACACACCTAAAAACATATTTCTTCATATACTTCCTTTTCTGGTTATAACAAAAGCACAGAAAACTGGCACTTAAAGCTGGATTGATCACGGGGTAGATGACATATAGCCTTTAAGAGTGGGGGAAAGAAACTGATAAATGTTTTTTTTTTTCCCCTTCACAACCTTTTTCTAAAGCTGCAGAAAATGTGTCATGCATAAAAAGTATGCAATTTTCATGTAATTAGAGGAACAGGAGATGAAAATGAGTTCCATCAGAGCAATCAAGGATGGTAATATGGCATGGATTTGTCAGTGCCTATTTGTCATGAAAGCAAAACCCAACAAGTGTTCTATATTTTATTTCATTATTATCATTACTACACCTTAAAACCCCCCCACTTTTAAAACATCAACAAAATATAATTTTATAATTATAGTATAAAACCAACAACCAACAATTCACTGAATAAACTAAAATATTCTCAATTTTTTAAAAAAACATGTTTGTTTTGTTTTTATATTAGAGATTAGGTTAGCTTTGTTCCTTCAAAGAGATTAAAAGGTGTGATTCATTCTTATATTATTGTAGCTTTGCTTCAGTACCATCTCTGTGTTAGCTGTTTCCATTCTGTGAATTCATATAGCAGCCTCTGTTCTGTTTAATACTCCCCCATTCATCCCACTAAGTAATAACTGAGGCTTCCAAATTAGGAGTGCAATCATCCTAAATTGCCCTATAATTTGTCAGAAAAAAATAAATATGTCCCACTATGCCTGAGAAAGGTGTTAATTCCTGACCTGTCTCCACCTGCCTATATAGGAAGGTCAAGTGAGTAGTCTCCTAAATTGTGTGACTCGGGTAAGCACCTAAAGTTAGCCAGGGTGAATTTGAGCCTTGTACGGAAACCTCAGCAATGTCACTTTCCATCTATCTTGTTACCTTCAATTCTCCTCGTGAACCTCTGATAGCAAATAAAAATATAGTTCCCTTGCATGGTAGTACCCAGGTCTCTGTGTTTTATCAACAGCAATTTAATTAACAAAGGAATGAAAATGTTAAGTCATATTGCTTCTTTTCTCGACACTTCCATGGAAAATATAAATTCGCTAGAATTGTGGCTGTATGTTTGCGTATTGCCTGGGGACACCACTTAAAATAAAATAATAAAAACCAAGCATGTTGTAAATCACTGTTGGTAATAATAATTCGGGATGGTAAGATCTCTCTTGCAGGGTCAGATCAGAGGTCTATCTAGTCTAATCCTTTGTTGATGACAGTGGTCAAAGACAAAAACTGAAGTAAAACAAACAAACAAACAAACAAAACAACTGGGCAAGTACACAATGGTGGTTGCCCTCGTCTACTTTCTCAGCTTCTGGAAAATCTGTGGTTTAGATGCTGATGACTCAAACAGTGATATACATGGTTAATATGGTTCAATTTATTTCTGGAAGGAAGCACTAAGCATTTACAACAGTTAGTGACAGATTTAAAAATTGCTGCTCAGGAAATATCCCTTCATTTATTTCCTATAAATATTTTATTTTATTAGAGTCTAGTTATGCACCAAAAAAATATAGGCCTTATACACAGACAGACATACCATCCAGTTTGTTACAGGCTACTCTGATTAGGAATGCAGGCCCCTTTACTTAAAGGTTGTTGACAGTTAATATATTCCCTGTTTTCTCCCTTTGGGCTGAAGGTGGGAGACAGTTGCTCTCAAGTTGCATATGACTCTCTCGAGCCATGCATGATAGGTCTCTTCTCAGTCTTTCAAGCTGGCATATGCTCAGATTTCCTGCTAATGCGATAAGAATAACAAAAACAAGAACCTGAGAAGACAGAGAGTAGAAAACTGTTATAAATGGTTACTTGAGTATTCTGAATGATGGATTTCTCCTGATGGTACTTGCTGAGAGTGCATCTGAACATACAGCAGGGCAGGAATTCCTGAGGTCCCCCCAGAATAGTTGAATGACGATCGTGTGTCTGCATGGATGATGCCATTGTCAAAGAGCAGGCTACACACCACTGAGCCATGCAGGCCTCTCACCTAAAAATCCCTTCTGCATTCAGTGTTCCTGTGTGCTGTACACCACTGCTGGAGGAGAAGTTTTTGTTTTAGAAACACGTAAGACGCAAAACTAAAATACTTATTCAATGGAAAACAATCTTCTGCTTTGGTGGGGAAGAAGTTTGGCAGGCACTTCTTCAGACAAAGACTTTGGGAACTACAAAAGCTCATTTCTGCTGTCATGTCCAAGGCAAGAACCAAGAACTTTAATAATTGTTTCCTCCTCAAAAATCAAAACAAAGGCCTGAAACCCAGCAACCTCACATTGAGGGCTCATTTTGCATTGGAAAATATGGTAGCATTAAGGAGGGCTGAAAGTAAGCCGAAGAAGAGAAGTCAAAATTCCTGGAGGATTGTGACCGTAAAATGAGATTATTTCTGGTTGTTGTTTGTTTGGGTTGCTGTTGGGTGGGTTTTTTGATGCACACACACACATAATCTTTCAGAAAGGAACTAGCATGTGATACCTACCGTTACTTTATAGCCTATCTTCTGCCATACCTGACCAACTCTAGTGGCAAATGAGAAGAGGAACCATGGTCTCACTTCTTTTACTATTGGAAGCACCTAGAAGTGGCAGTGCCTGACTGACGTGATGCTCAAGCTTCTCACTGAAACTGAGATGGAAGTTCTTCTACAATTACCCACCATATACCAAGAACAATCATGACTTAGTCCTAAATAGGGGAAAATTTACTCTCCCTTGAAAGCTGACTTAGGTGCTGGTGCTATTTCTGCCTGTGGAAGCTGGGTCTAGGTACAGCGTTGGCTCAGTGCAGAGCCTCTGGGGCAGAAGTGAATCTCATACCTGTTTAGCTTTCAGTCAATATGCATTTTGCATAAATATACACATCAATTCAAATGGTCTCAGTAAAATAAAATTACCGATTTTTATCATTAATTAGCTAATCATAAATAATACAATTATCTAGACTAGTTAAAAAATATAAATGAGAAAAAAAAATCTGGGGAAGAATTATTACATTTAGAAAACTTTTTTTTTTTTTTTTAATTAAGCAATTATTTTTCTAAGTCCAAGTTTTGCTGGGAGGAAAACAAATAAACAAACAAACAAACAAAACCAAACAAACCAACCAATCAACCAACCAACCAAAAACAATAACAAAAAAAAAAAAAAAAAAAACCCGAAAGCCTTCAAGTATTTTTTCCATTACTTCAGCCCTGCATAAGTTTAGGATAAAATATTAACCATTCCATGACAGAATAAATGTTTTACAATTAAAGTGAATGGAGTGTTTTTATTATATTTTTAAGTCCCTTTTTTTTCTTTTCTTGGGAAACAAAATTATGGCTGCTTATATAACACCAAGGTACAACACATGAGTTCTCAGTTCTGTGTAAAAGCCAGAGTCTTATAGTAAAGGAAGAAAGAAAAAATGTAAGAAGGGAAATGAGGTCCGTCAATGCCTTGATCTTCCAGACACATAGTTCTCAAGGTCAAGCCCATACGATCATTGGGGTGTCAAAAAATGAAAGAAACAGATAAACATAAAAGGGTGAAGACCACTGCAGAGCATCTGGTAGACACCAAGATGGGACACAGAACAAGAAAACCCAGAGAAGAAATCTTCCTTTCAACCTGAAGAGGTGGTTATTGCTTTTTTTGGTAAGTTTCCAGTTCCTTGTAGTACAACCTCACCTGTGAAAATTGTTGAGTCTGTTGGGGTCAGGTATTGTATTCTGTGTATCATATTCTGGGAAATGTCTGTACAGTTGATCTTCCCAGAGTTTCCTGGGCATTTCAGATTTGTTGCTTCAAAACGCAGACATTCATACATATGCTATTTCTCAAAAGTATGTGCTAGGCAGCTACAGTGTACATGCTTTGTGGGATTTCTGGAGTTTGGCACAAAAACTGAAGGTACTACATATGTTTAAAAACATCGAATCTCCTGGGACTGTGAGTCATTTGGAAGTTTTAGATACAGAATGTAGCTTCAGATGGAAAAGGAGAACAAGCATCCATTCTAGCTGTGACTCTGGCAGAGTGGCTTTCTGTTTGTCATCTCTGTAAACACAGGGTTTTCCTCTCTGAAAAGGTGGGAAGGCATTAGCAATGTGGGGGAAATGAAGAAGTCATTCATTGGTGAATAGAACAATTTACCCGTAGTGAAACACAGTACTACTGATTCTGGTGTCCAGGATCTCCAGTGAAATCTGAATCCAGACATTTTTCTTATGAAGGAGGGGAAGAAAAGGGAAGCTCTACCATTTACAGCCTTCAAAAGAGAGATAAAAAAGTGACAGGACAGGAATAGTGAGCACCAAGTTGTCTTCAGGGCTAGCTCTTTACCCTCAAACAGTAAAAGATGTAGAAATGCTTTTTACTGTTACCTGAAATGTTGTCTGTACAACTCTGACTCCCCTTAATGTGGGTCACTCAGCTTCCTGATCACCCCATCAGACATTTAGAAAGAAAAATGTGTCCATTTTAAGGCAAATTAGACTCTGTCATGCTATGCAGCTCTTCCTGACACCAGGGGAAGTTGACTATGAATGAAGCAAAGACACGCTATAACCATAAAATTTCCAGAATCCTCACCTGCTGCTTTAACATGCCAATATTCAGCTTGTATATGGCTTTGGCATCTTATTCTATCTCATCAGGGGAGATGGGGGAATAACAGAATGTGAGGATAACACTGAAAAGTAAGGTGGTACAATTTCATTTTCTTCCCTGGTATGTTGATTTTTTCCTTTTTTTTTATTTTTTTATTTTATTTTCTTGTCTGGTCATGGCTTTTGTTCAGACCCCTCCACCCTCCTTTCCCCTTCCCTCTCTCCTTCTGCTTCTCAGAGACGAGCAACTTTGCCATCCTTATTGAGTAAATAAATAAATAAATTTATGTGAGACAGCTTGGAAGAACGTTTGATAATCTGAACCATTACGAAGGTGAAATTTCATTACACAGATGGTGACATCCCAATGTCTATCATCAAAACACAGCAGGTAGAAACGATCAGCTAGGCCCATTCCCCACTATAAAATTACACTTACATTAATGTCACTCTAGATTTCATTATGCGGAAAATGATATTGCACAGGTCTCTGGCATGAGGGAGGCTGGGAGAGGAGAGAAAAAAAAGAAAAAGAGGAGATGAGAATCTAGGTGAGGGAGTGGGGGGAGGATGGGTGGGCACAGCAGAGAAGCAGAGCATGGACTAGGAATGATTGGCTCTGCCAAGGAAATAAATACACCAAAATCTTGCAGTCTTCACTGCGGTGTCATGTCGCTTCCTAATTGTCTCCAACCCCAGCTCCCACTTCACGTTCTGATAGAGCACTTAGAAACCCTTCTGTGAGAGTGACGGAGATTCACAATTAATTTTTATTAATAAGGTCTGTCAGTCTTAGTGTAGTGAAGAAAGTGCTGCACCACTCAGGAAGTCTCTTCTCTAAGCTGAATGTACAGGCAGAGGTAAGCCCACATGCACACATGAACATATATATCTGACCTCATGTGTGCATGGTGACTGGCTGCCCCACGTTGGTGAGGATATTGAACAATTACTAACAGCAGTTACTAGAGGCAGCATAGAAGGTCCGAGTGAGTCCTGTGGCATCATGGTTGCTGCAGCCAAATCAGAGCTTCCTCCTATGTAGCTCAACATGCTGCCCACTAGGGAGATACATTTATAATAACAATAATAATTAGCTATCAAATATCTTGCAACTTGTCAGTCAAACTAGGGAAAACATCTCTTAGATATTTTTTCTGTTTTCTCTTATGTCTTTTTTATTATGTCTCTTTTTACCTTTTTTCCTTGTTTCTTCTTTATTTTTCCTTTTTTTCTTTTGTTTTTTTTTCTTCTTTCTTTTATTTTTTTTTTTTTTCCCACTTCCTCTTCCTTTTCATCTTCTGCACAGGAAAGCTCAGCTTTTCAATAAATGTGAGATTATTTTTCAAAAACATTAATGCAGAATTACTAAGCTGAGAGCCTTTTTATTTTCCAGGTTCAGATTTCTGGGTAAAAATCCCAGCCATCTTCATCCGTCTGTCTGTCCATTTCTCTCTGTCCCTCTCTGTCTCGATAAAATTTTTGTAAACATTTTTTGAAGGGTGGGTGTGGTATGTGAAAACAACTTGTAAAAAACAAAAAACAGAAAAGCAAACAAACAAAATCAATCAATCAAACAAAAAAATTTAGAAGTGTTATTTTGTTGTGAAAGTGTTATGCTGCTGCAAGTTTGAGACTTCTTGTTTAAAAAACAAATTCCCAAAAGCTAATGCTGCTATATTTCAGCCAAAATTGACCATGGTCAGAATATTTTTATCTATCTTAAATATTTCTGTTGACTCTTATCTATGCATGGCTTAGCTCTTATGAAGACTCTTGAATATTGTAATTCAGGTAACCCAGCTGTCATTCACCAACAGAGTTCAAACATCATGCCCCTATTAAATGTCCTATGATGCAATCTACACTCTGGTTGCACCACCATAATTATCACTGGAACATTATTGCTGTGGTGCATACTAGAGAACATCATTCAGCAAGGACATATCTTAAATAGAGTGATGAGTTAGTACAGCAGCTCTTAGGACTATGGGTTAATGCTAAGGAAAAACAACACAAAATATCTGGTGAGGTTTCACAGATGGAAACGAAATAGAGTAGGATGCCAGAAATTGTTTGTTTTGATTTAAAAATGTAATCAGGTAATATTTTGTTTTTTTTCTCAGTTTAATGGTTTTATGGAATTTACCACTATTTCTACTTTTTGCCTTAATTTTTAATAAGAACAAATCCTGATACTGTAAAACAAACTCACAGGACAGGAAATCTACAGTTAGGGTGCTCACCTGTCTTTGTTTCAGCAATTCCACATTTTTTCACTTAGAAACCAAGTTATTTTTTTAAATCTCTCTATACTATATGTTAAGTGATGAGACGTGACAGAATTCCATAGTCTTATCAGTGAGCTGAATGATGCTTCAGTCTTAGATTTCCAAACAGACTGAGGCACAGATTCATACTATAATAGGAGACATATTCAAATTACCCTGGACTGTCATTATACTTGAAAGAGTGAGTAGTGCTTTGAGAGAATGAATTTCATAGTAAAATAAATATTATCTGGCTTTAAAAATTCAAATTGAAGGTGTCTATATGTTAGCTAGA
Organism: Columba livia; assembly: GCF_036013475.1. Taxonomy (NCBI): domain Eukaryota; kingdom Metazoa; phylum Chordata; class Aves; order Columbiformes; family Columbidae; genus Columba; species Columba livia. The sequence goes on along the minus strand of NC_088642.1, from coordinate 6,449,145 downwards.
TCAGGCTACTTTTATAATCAGTTGGAATCTGATCAATAGAGTTAATACAACTTAGAGTATGTTACATCTGATCAAATCTAGGTGTCCATTTTAGGATGACCTGAAGCCTATCTGAAATTTATTACACTTATCTGTAGATTACATAAGAACTACTTCTGACCTCAAATCACAAAGTTAGTGTCTATAAAAAATTGTGTCCACATTAGACTAGGGATTCATAGTAATTTAAAATATATTTAAAGGAAAAGGGAGAAGACGTTCTGAAAATAGTCATCTCCACCAAATACTGAGAAACACAAAACCCTAATTAAAATGGGAAAATAAACCTCTAAATATCTAAAATGAGGTGAGGTGACTCTCTCCAAAAAAATGAGGAATTTTGATTCTTGGGTTCAAAATCCTTAGAACTGATAAAAACTTTGTGTCTATGTATGTATACACACTAACTAATACATGCAAGCCTTCTGACTAGAGGAATGGCTTTAATAAGTAGTCACCTGTCAAAGGTTCTTCCAATTAAATTTTATGTCCACTATTTTAAAGTAAAAGGTGTGAATATTTTAGAGAACCATTTGAAGACTAATTCAAACAGAATAAGAACTCTTCTGTTTTAACTATCGCTGTGTTACATCCTTTATTAAGCAACAGTATTCAGGGTACAAATAATGGATCTTCTTTGCATTTCATTTAACAAATATATTGATTGAAGTCCCTTTTCAAACCTCAGCAGACGGGATGCTTTAGGGGTATTTTTTTCAAAGGAAGTTTGCATGGGGATTTAACCAGCCAACTTCCCTTGATGTTAGCAGGAACTATGTGACTAAACCGATACGCTACTTTGAAAAGACACCCCTAAACACCTCATGTTGAATAGCTGGAAGTCTTTGAACTCAGCAGGATGATCACTTGAATAAGAAGTGGTGGTTCAGATCCAACATATGAATCAGTTATAATAAACAGTGCTGTAACTGTGACAAAGAATGCATTTGTCCAAAGAGAAAGGGAAGGTTTGGGTAGCATAGAGCTAGTAGATTTGGCATTGAATCTTTTTGTGCCTCAATTATATCTTGGAGAACACTTCTGGGAACAACATAGATGAAGTTGTTTCATTAAAATAATTTTATTCAGTCAGTTACTAGTAAGGCGCTCCCTAATGGATTTTACTGTAGTACATTTTAAAGCAGACCTTAGCTTGTTCTAATAAGTCATTTATAGATAGCAAGTTGATGACCTGTCTGAAGGTAAGGGCAAAGATCTACAACAAGGAGAAGATTCTGTCTGGAGACTGGTCCAACCTAAGACATTATTACTTTAAGATTGCTCAGAATTTTATTCAAGCATTTCACTGTATAACTAAATCATAATTTCCCTCCTGACTTGTTTATCATCCTGTGCAGGAACTTATTAATTATTAGGTTGAGTCAAGAAGAAATCACTTCCTATTCTTTCACTTCATATGCTGTCTCTGCAGAAGCTCTGTGTCCTCTCCATCTCCAACGGAGAAGAAATAGAAGTCTCATAGATGGCGTTTATAGGTCATGCTGAGTGAGAACACACATCAAAGGTCAAATTCAGTCCAAATTATTTTAGACCATAATGTCATTCCCAGAATAAGCTTTTCTTTGTACTTTGTAAAGTCATTGAAGGAAAGTACTTTGAACCATTCGATTTGAGAATTCTGATTTGATTTAGTTCATGCTCCTGATGTAAAAGAAACATTATATTATTTCAGGAGGAAAATAAAAGGGAAATACAGAGCTTTCCTAAAAATTATATACATTAAAATTAAAAATATGTAGCACAGCTATAGGAAATGTTAATCTGGCAGCATTAGTTTGATAGAATATTATGCCCAGGAATACATTGTCATTAGATGCGATTAAGGTAAGCTTCCTAGAATTAGACAGACAGAAATGTACCATTTTTATCTCCTGCAGCTGCCTACCTACCAGACTCCTGACATTTTGCAGGTATATTTTAAAGCAACATACAGAGTTTTAGCTGCATGACTCTCAAAAACAGCAACAGAAGCCGATCGATTAAATCCTGCACTTGCACTTGCTTTGAAATATTTTCCCCTAAGCATCTTGTCTGTTAGGCTTTTTGAAAGTACTTAACTGTTTACATGTACAGAAATGCAGAAAATACTCAATCTACATTAAAAGTTAAATTAAATTAAATTATAATAGAATCAGACATATAAAAATAAAAAAATAAAAATTAAAAATAAAATAAAATAAAATAAGACAAAATAAAATAAAATAAAATAAAATAAAATAAAATAAAATAAAATAAAATAAAATAAAAAAAAATAAAATAAAATAAAATAAAACAAAATAAAAATCAACATTTCCACTTGTTCTCTGTTCCCTTGATTGCTGCTCTGGTACTGTGAATGCATTCCAAGCTTTGTTACATCCATCAGGGATGGTACAGATGGACATTTTGCCTGTCCAACCTGACTCAACGGCTTGAAGATTCATCAGAGAGAATCTGTTGGCAATAGTAAATGGATCCAATCCAGAGCCAGCAGATTTTGTCTCTCTAGAGGAAAGCAGGACTGTAAAGGGCAGAGTAGACTGGCAAAAATATTTACTTTTATATTTCATCACTTCAAATCTATAATGGGACAAAATGCCTTTAAAACCTCACCTTTTTAATAGGATACTAACAGAGATTTTCAGTGCAATTCATTTGCTAGCAACTCAGATGCTTGAGAGCAGGAAGCATTATAAGCTGAAAAGAAAAAAAAAAAAAAAGAGAGAGAGGAAAGAAAAATAAAAGCAATCAGCAGGGTGACATATACTTTATTAGTCCTCTTCAAAATCACTTCCTCCCCTTTCTCTTTTTTATATTTCTTGTCTTTCTATGTGCTCTTCTTGTTACATTACATCCCTCATTTTAGGCATTTTAATCCCTCCAAAGGGATGCATCCCAGTGGCACAGGCAGTTGTAAGGCACAATTCTCAGCTACACCATGGCTCTTTTATGGTGCTGCAGCAGCGAAAAGCATCCTTACAGCCCATGGAACTGGCCACTGTGGAATATATCCTTCCCACTATGCTCAAAATGGGGTTTCAGAGAGTGAGTAAAGTCAGCACATTGGCTATATAATGGCCTCTGTCATGTCTGCCAGTGTAAAAGACCCCATGCCTAGGGTAAGCATGGGGAATGAGGAAAGGGGAGCTTGCTTGGAGTCTGATCATGGCCCCAAAAGAAAAACTTTTTACAAAATTTAGGTTGTGATAAAAATCATGCTACTCAAAAGCCCTAAATGGTACCTTTTTTCTCCTGAATGAGCCATGCTGCAAAATCAGTCATAACCCCTTGTAGAAATGTAGGGGAGTCCTCAGAGTTTTTTCTGGCTTAAATATGAATATGTGGAATCTACTTACTTCACACTTACATATTTTCTGTTTTCTCATATTCAGCAGCTAAAGGGAGTTACCTATTTTTGTATTTAGAGGTAGAAGTCTTGCTTGCAGCATAGGCTTTTTTTGTGTTTTCTATTTTTTTTGTAATTGAAGATTTAGATGGTCGCCACAGTCTTTTCTAGATCCCACAGGGACATATAACTTGACTTTTATTTTTCACTTGGACCCTGTTGGGTCAGCTATTAAAAATACTTGAATTGGTCAGAACATTTTTCTTCACAGGTTTCGTATGTTTCATATTTTTGCTTAATCTCATTTTTGCTTCATGTATGATGTGTACTGTGGTACTCACATGAAATGCACTCTGAGTTTCCTTCTCACTCCCCTCAGAGCTTGTAGTCTGAAATCCTTTCTAAAGATGCAACTGATGAAGCCATGAAGAAAGTCCAGAGTTGGGATAACCTTTCTGTTGGCTCTGCTCTCCACTAATGCCTTTGTTGAAACAGTGAGTCATCCACAGCTTTTGGAGTCATCCACTCCACTTGGGCACACTGAATAATCCTGATGTAAATGTTCACAGCCACATAAAGTACACCGCTAAGTGCTCAATAGCAGGCGCACTTCACTCTGTGTTCAGTGGACTCCGTGTATGTAATTTATTCTGCTCCTAAAACAAAAACAAAACTAAACTAAAACAAACAAAAAAAAAACACAACCACTGTGAAAACATAACTAATTGCAACATAATGTCTCAGGAATTGCTCTGTGACAAAGCTGTGGAGAGGACCTTTACTACAATGATGGCTGCTGGGAATCCGAGTGGATTTCTCAGCCACAAAGTGCAGAGGAACTTCAGGCTAAGCGCTGTCTGTGAGGCATCGCATGTTCTCAAGTCCCACCAGTTCCAACTGAGTCAAAAGCCCCTATTTCCCGTTATTATCTTCCTCTTAGTAAAAAGGTTCCTGTTAGCTCCAGTGAGTTTTGGGTCAGTACTACCGAACCACAGAGACCAAAAGGAAGATGGGTTAAAATGGCATCAGGTACCTCTGTGTCTCCTGCATCCTCAACCCTGACCAGCCCGTGAAGGAAAACAAGGCAGCCTCAGGGTGGCTAGAATTTATTTTCTACCTGCAATATTACATACCTTTTAAATGCTGTTTTGTATAAGTGAGTGGGTTTTATTCTTTTATATTTCCAGAATTTTTGTTTTCTGGAGATTAGAAAGGAAACAATATAGACCATTTCTAGCTCCTAAGAATTTACCTCTATACTTCCTACTTCTCTCACACCCTGCAAGACTATCTTTAGTAAGCTGTTTTCGGCTCTGTTTACTTTAGCACACTACTTAAATTAAACTGGAAAAGTGATATTGCAAACATTAGTTGATTCTACAGCATACACCCAGTAGATTATTTAATTAGAAGCTTTGGTTCCTTTAGGAAAAAAGTTCCTGTGCTTTAACTGCATAAAGGTACATATCTAGATATCTATATATGTATGTTGATATGTATGTGTGCATGTCACTACTGTTACCATTGTTTTTATTATGTTATTGTTTTATTATTTTATTATATTGCCATTCATTTTGCCTATTTCTTCATTTGTTTTTGCTTTTTCCTACTCTTTCCTCCAGAAAAAAAAAAAAAAAAAAAAAAAAAAGTCGTGTCACTTAGTGTTAGAAAACAAAACAGCTTTGAAATCTATTTTCCTCTCTTTTTAATCCTACTTTAATCCTTTGGAGCTATAAACCAAGGAGAATGCCTATTTTCTACTGTATATATTTACAGCTTCTATTCTAAATAACCATCCTAAATGCTTTAGGATTTGCAATCACCATAATTTCCTGTATAGAGGAAAAAAGAAAATCAAACTTTTAAGCCCCACAGGGAACAATTCAGCTCCACTGGGTTCTTTAATGTAGGATCCATATAAAAGCAATCAGAGCTGTTCTTTCTCCACTCTAGTTATTTGGCTCCTTTCTGGCATATTCTTACCTTTAGTTCTCAGGCACAGATGCATTAAATAACTAAATGCATTAAGCCAGTTGTTGAATTCACCATCATGATCCTTCCAATGCATGCAAAGGATGGACAAAGCTTAAAATTGTCTTCCAAAGATGATAATTCTGTAATTCATGTGCATGTAAGAATTTGATTACACAATTTTTAGTTGCATTGTAAAGAAAATTCTTGATGGAATATAAACAAAAAGTGGCCATGAGCTCATAAACCAGTTTCATCATATAAGCTTCAGAGATATAACTATTCATACCCCTATCTCTCTGTTTGCTACTTTGATGCACTTTAAGTAAAATGTACGCGAGAAAAGGGAACAGAGGTAAAAAGACTCATTAAGCCATCATATTTTTGTGTCATTACAGTGTTGTTCTGTGTACATTCTCATGCTTCCTAGGAGAATAAAAAGATTTCTTAATGCGTGATTTGATAATGAGAATGCTGGGTATGAGCTGTGGGACATCTCATCTCTGGTTTACCTGGTGAAAAATTGGCCATGGTCATGAAAAAACTTGAAAATTAATCCATTAATTCAGAAGACTAAAGCTACAGAAGCATTCACTTAGGAACTCTCATTGAACTCAAGGAAAGCGTGACACCTACACAGCATTCAAAATAGGTTCTTAAAGGAAGAAAGACTGGAGTGGACTATCACGGTTACTGAGTTTAGTTCCATAGTGTCTTATGTACTAATGCATTTCATGACCCTGGAAGGTTCCTTTTTAGAATGAGTTGAATTCTCGAATCCTTCTACTCTCAAATATGGCACTTTGCCTGGTGTGGTCCTACCTGATGCGTATATTGTTGTTGGGATAGAGAGTTGTCCTCCATGTTTAATGTCTGACATGGTTGTACCAGTCAGCTGTTGATATGCTGGCTTACTGTTTTCTAGATTTTCAAACTGCCAGTCCTCTATAGTTTTGCACTGGAAGATTTAACATTTATCCAGAAGATTGGATCCTATTGACTGTAGGAGGGTTCTTTCTAGCTGACTATCACAGACTGTTGAGAACAGCTCCATCAGGGATAAAGAAATGACGAAACTTTTCTTCTTGGTCATATAAAATATGTTTCTACACTCTTTATCATCAAAGTCATGCTATTCTATGCCTGTTACCATTCAAAGTCAAAGTTATTTAGTTCTAAGTTCCCTCTTGATTCTGAAAGGGCAGTAATGATGGCTGGTCAGTGTGGATAAACATCTCTGCTTCTTCTAGATAACAACTGAAAATCACCAAGGATAAGCACCACACAGAGATCAAAATGACAGCACTGACCTATAATTGGTTACTCTACAACACTAGAGTAAAAATCTGTGACCAAATACTGTCATTCACAGGATAATAATGCAAACTCTTAAGAACACTAAAAAGAAGGCATCCTTTTCAAAAAGGAAATTTAACAAACCATAGAGGAAATAAATATTATTTACTTTATCTGAACAACTGTTGTTTTTTAATAGAGAATCATGTTTCGATTTATATGTTTTAAACAAAATTTATCAAGCTGGGAAATCCAGCAAAAATAACTAAGTAGAGCAATGCCTCTGAACTCCTATGTGGATTTTCTGATAGGTAATGGAGGATCATTTTGGTCAGGATGAGAAACGGTATTGAAGATTCTATTTGTAAAAAATTACTCTCTTCTTTAAACAGCCATCAGTTTCCAGGGTTGTTGGAAGAACTTAATACCACACCATTCTTTTTCTTCTTAGATTTCTATGCAAATCATAGAAAGCAACACATGTAAACGTACTAGCATGCATCAAAACACTATCTAATCCATATTCTCAGGAAACAAGGCTAAAAATGTATCTGACTTTGAACAAATGAGAATAAAGTAGCTTTGACAAATAAAAAGCATTGTCAAAAGTTTTTTCATTTTTCCAACCAATTCTAAACCTCACAAGAATTAGAAATTTAAAATCAAAATTCCCCAAATTAACACAAAATATAATCTGAAAACCTTTATTTTAGAGTTTATAACACACCACTTCATTTTTTCTTCATTCATTTAGCACATATTGGCATGCTTTTGGTTTTCAGCTGATAATAGAAAGACAAAAAAATGTGATGAGAAAATGCTGTTAAAGGAGTATTAGCAAATTGGCTGAAAGCACTGAGTCCTTAAAAGCCCATAAGAAAGCTTGTTCTTTTGGCCATCCTAATGTCAAGAACAAAGTTACAGTGATATTTGGAGACCAGTTCTCAGCTGGCATCAATTGGCATAGTGGCACAATGGAGCTATTCTGGATGGAGCTTTGCTGATTTCCATCTGTAAGGGATTTGGTTTTAATCCTCTGATACTGACTACCGTTATAGTCTTCTCCAACTGACCCGATTCCTTTGGGTAACGCAGAATGATTCCCTAATGTTTATATCAAGTATTAAATGACTAACACCATAGGGAGAGTGGTTCTGGCTTCACTGATCTTCTTAAACTCTCTTATATCTGTGGGAATCATGAAAATGAGCAAGGATAACTGATTAAAATGTGATGCTTTTCCACATTTCTTTTCCATAACCTTGTTATAAACAAAATTTTTATTTCTATTCATCTACCACTTCACAGCTCAGAAAATCTGGCACTTTATTTTCTTGTTTTAACAATTACTTGTGTATTACCCTTTGGATATATTTATTTATTTTATTATAAATCCTCTCTTTGCTGCTAGTCTTTATTTCTTTTCCTTTTTATTTACCAGTAGGGAGACTTAGATAGGCTCAGTTTTCTTAATCCTCTTTATAAATTTAAAAAAACTCAATTAAGTCTGCACAAAGTCTTGTTTTTCTGATGGAAAAGAAAATCAGGCTTCCTGCAACATAATAATGCTTTACACTTCTATAGATCCTTTTATCTGAGGTTCTCAACTAGCTGTAAAACATGCATTCATTAATTAAGCCTTGAAAGAGCCATGAGACAAAACATTATGCCTAGACTGCAGATAGGTAAACTGAGAAACAGAAATTCAATTTTTTTGCTGTACGCAATCCAGATTGTCAGAATTGGAACCAGGGCTCAGAAGTCCTAATTTCTAAATGACAGCTTTCAGCTCCATATGAAATCCAGTCCAGTACAGGGTGTTTAAGTACACACATTTCAATGTTTCTTCTAGAATTAACAACAAAACAAACCTTATTTTGTTGTTATCCAGAATGTTCCTAAATCACAGCTTCCTTTTCCTAGTAAAAAGACCAACATTTTGGTTCTCAGTAGGTATAAAGTTCTGTAATTTGACTTTAGCCTACTGAGATCTCACAGTGTCCTAGGTAAAATGACTCTAAGAGAGTCCACATACATGATGGCCAACTGTAGTATTCAGAAGCGTATGACCCTGTATAACGACTACTGAAAGTTCAATGGCTATGCTTCTTACAGCTGTCCTGAAAAGAGTATGCAAGCAAAAATGTATTTGCCACCTAAAATAATGTTGAAAGACAAAGCAGATTACATGTTCTAATTAACAGGCATAACTTTATAGTGTCATCAGGAGAGAGAGAGGATGAGAGAATTAAGGTTTATTTGTCTATCTTAAGAGAAAAAGAGGGAGATAAAGGAAAACAACCAACCAAACAAAGAAAAAACAAAACAAAACAAAACACCACCACCACAAATAAAAAACTCCAAAAACAAACAAAAAAGGAAAAAAAACACACAACACAAAACCAACCAAACAAACAAAAAACTCAGCCAAACAAAACAACAAGCTGCTTGCACATTTTCATGGCCACTGTCTCTTCCTGTTTATGTAAAACAGGGTGAAATAACTGCAGTTCGTATATTAAAGTAAGAACAAAATTTATCAGACAGATGTCATTTCAGCAACATCTTCTAGAATACATAATATAGATGGTTCAAGAGAACACAGTATAATAGTATAGTTGATCTAATGGAACACAGTTTTGAGACATTGCTAAAGAGACAAGGTGATTTGTTTTGTGTGCAGATTACTTACATTCACTCCAAAAGTTCCTTACAGTAGGATTCAAAAGAATACTTATACAGTTTCTTAAATTTAACTGTGGATTGAAGTCCATAGCTTTTACGAGATAAAATTCAGATTTCAGATTTAGATCTGATTACACTATGCTGTTGAAAGGTTTTGATTCATCAATAACAGGATTTACTTCAGCCAACTATAGAATGTCTAAAAGACACCTGAATTATTCATTCTCAACCCCTAAAAAGTCCAATAGTGAATCAGATACTTCAAGAAGGAACTTTGCCTGAACAAATGTTTCCATCTGAAAGTGCCTGTTTCTAACCACTGAATATAAAAGAAGCCTTGTTTGGTTAGCTAAACCATACACAGACAAATTAAAAACAGTTCAACGAAGATAAACCTGAGCCTCAACTGGTTTCCATAATTGACACTCATGTACACAAATATCAACCAGCCTTTGCTGGTGGAATGAAACCTCCAGCATCCCATAGCCATGCTGAGGATAATTCATTTCTGTGCAAAGGCTCTTAATTGAATTTTCTCATCCAAAATGAGGAACCGATTAACCTTCTGTAAGACAAATAACACCACGAAAAATAGAGCAGATAATAGTTAAGAAAGAGGAATAGAAAAGAATTCATAACTAAGGCTTCAGAAAGGTATATTTCAATAAATTCAGATAATTGGTCAATAATATGTCATGAAAGAAAAGGCAGCATTTATTTAAATAAGCAATATTAAAAGAACAAGTTACGCTAATATGAAGGAAGTGTAGAAACTCCAGTAAGAGGAAAGATTAGCTACATCAATATGCCTTTACTGAGCTTAAATACAGAAAGGAAGAAAATGGAAATGAGAAGAAATTTCAAAGCCAACTGATCTCAATCTCTAACGGTGCTATTGATGAATTGAAGATATGACAAACCTTCCCTCATTCTTTTTAACTTCACTTACACTTTCCATGTGAATCCTTTTGAGCTGATCCAAACCAGCCTCTGAGAAAAACTGCTGAATCTTCTGGTTCACTGAGCAGCTGCACCATTATTAGTGACAATATAAGGGAAAGGGTGGAAATGTGAGGAAGGACTGCAGACCCTGGTGGTCTGTTTCATCTGTAGCATGGTTCTGTCTTGGCATGTGTTAACCATACAGCTGCACTCTATAACGTCTACAAAGACAATAGGGTTACAATATAAAGTGAACATGAAAAAGGAGCAATGCATAAAATATAATTATACTACAAAAGCTCATAAAATACATTAATGCTGAAAAGAGAGCCAAGAAAGGATCATGATCTTTCTCCAACAGAGTTTGTTCAACAAAACTCCATAAAAGGCCTTTTTAAATATTTTTTAGATAATTTGTTATAAGACGAAGCTGCCTCAAGCAACTAACAAAATTGATGTTATTGAATGATGGGCAGGTACTCACCCTAAACCGGTGAGAATCAGAGGTCACTAGAATAAGTATACTTATATGTATATCCACGTTCATTCTGTTTTTATGTTAGTTGCATTTCACATCAGGATATGTAAAGAACGATGAGTCAGTCTCAGGGTTTCTAGTAGTTTTCTTTGAAATTTTTGGGGTGAGTGTTTCTGAAAATTGGTGAGGAGCAAATATTGCCCTTACGTCCAAAAAGGAGGAAAGGAAAGCAGATGGTAAACAGGTCATATATATTTGTACTGTGTATTATATAAAACCTAATTTGAAGTGCATGTATCCAAAAGGTATATGTGCATTTTATGTGAATGTATTATCTGCCTGTATAATGACTACGTTTTCTCAATAAACTGATGTTATATAAAGATATAAATATTTCTGTTTATATTTATCCTTATTTATTATAACCTAGAGAAACTGATGATTCAACTGTTCTAATATTCTACTAATAATTTGTTTGATTTTTGCATTCACTGTCATTTAATCAAGTAAAGGAAAAAATCAGCTTTGTTTCAGGGGAATTAAATATAAGTGCGTATGCCTCACAACAGCAGAGAATTCACACTGCTCATGGACCGCTAACTGCCCCAGTTTGCCAGTAACTGAAAGGCATTTGGCACATTTATGTTAAAAATCTTCATCTTCATGAGTTTTTGAGTAAATTAGTTCAAACAACAAGTGGCATAAAAATAATAAAAGAAATAATAATTTTGCAATGTAAAACCACCCCATTTGGTGCACCTGCCAAGATTATTCTCAGCTTTGAAACATCTCTAAACAACACAGTGAAATAGAAACCCCTATGAGGACCTCCCAGAGAAGCCACAACCTCTAGATGCAGAAGCTGCTTAGATGCATTAGTGTGATGTTCTAGTAGGTTTCTTATTAACTCTAGTTAACACCCTGGCATAATGCTCTTTTATCATTCCTTCACTGTTTTCAAGGCTCCAGATTTTGTCTCTGCATAGGACCACACCATTATTTTCACTTGTATGATCTTCCAGTTATGCAGACATACTTACTGGACAATACTGCATTGTCTAGGGAAGACGTCCCTTAAAGAAATGAGGACAAAAAGGATCATTATTATTCCTGCTACTCAGGAGAAAATCAAGGCCCAGACAGAGGGCAGCACTTCTCCGTCTCCTAAAAAAATCAACAGCAGTCTTGGAAATAGATGTTGCACAACACCTGAATCTCAGTCCAAAGTCTAGAGGGAAACAAACCAATAACTAACTCTAGTTTTCCTTCCTGTCATTTTTCTATGGCACAAAGAAACTACACCCATTTGCTGCCACTCTGTCACTGACCTTGGAGTTGAACCTGATTCCTACATGGAATCTCTTGAATCTTCCCCTTGTACATAGCCTCAGCACGCACTTCTATTTCATGCTTTGACACTGACTTTTCTTTAGTGATATGTTGACTTGTCTTTCCTCATTTGTTTGGATTTGAATCATGACTTACTCCTCAAACCCACCTTATGTTGACACAAAATTTGACCTGTTGCTTAGATTCTGACACATTTAAGCAATGAAGAGTTGTAGACACACTGTGGAAGTACGTTTTAAATTCCAGTAGCAATCCTACCAACATCCCCAGGTGCTAGATGAAAAGGGAGTGACTACCTCTGTGTTTTATTTCATTTTTTTGCACTGTTAAATTAGTGGCTGGGATAACTCTTCTGTGCACATTCTGTCTCCATCCTTTCTTCCCTCTCTCCTCCACATTTTCTCTTTTTTTTTTTTTTTTTCTTTTGTCTGTTGTTTTCTTTAACTTCTAGAGATAACTATGGCAAAGAAATACAGATTTAATCTTCAAATTCCCCATCAGGACGAAACACACAGTCCAGGTGAATGGAGGAAAGATATACAAGAAAGGGAGTGGGAAATATAAAGAAAAGAAGAATCACTCTGCAGATCAAATCTTTCATTTCCAAACAGAAATAATTACAGTGATGGTCAGTGGGGAGACTTTGGTAATTTACAGTGGTATAGCAGCAAGTTCCTATCAACAACATTTGATATTCAGGGCAAGCCATAGAACTACAGGTCCTGAAGCACTGCCTATAATCTTTATTTCATTTTTAGATGTTATGCTGTAATAAAATGTAAAAAGGGAATACATAAAAAGTTATAGAGGTGGGAAAAAAACATGGTTTGAAGTTGTATGGCATTTCTTGACAGGGCATGTTCCTAAGGATATGCAGAGAATAACAAATGCTATTTGAAATAAGTACAATAGAGATCTGAAACTAGATTGAAAACCCAAGTCAATTTTCCTGAGTGTCATTTGATTAGCTTTCTTATATAGAACTGAAGCTTAAACAATGCTGGGGATTCAGAGTGGAGAGGTGCTTGGGAACACAGTGAGAAATGGGTTACTCCTACCAATTTCATTTCTGTAGCTTTACAACATTATCATTGCACATTGTTTCAGTGTTTTTGCAATAATCCATAAATGAAGCAATGTCAGAGGGAATTTGATTGATAGCTGGGAAAACACAAAAACTGTGAAAGTTATTTCTTTGCTCTCTCTCTGCCTGTCACTGCCTTCTGGGCAAGAGATGCTGCCAGTAGCTGTATAAAACAGCTACAGCCTATTGCCCAGCTGTATACAAGGGAAAACACAGACAAGTTTGTGGATATTGCTTTGGACAACTAAAAGGTGACAAATATGCATGTAACACATCTGACCTCTGGATTAGTTTGAGCGGTTTATATTGGTGGTGCTTTATTCCACCAGATATTCTTTGCTTTTTATCTCTGAATTTAGCAATAGAGAAACAGCTGTCTTGCAACAAAATTAACTTCGAACTTGGTTTTCACCTTTGGGGAACTCTACATTAAAAATGAGTGTACAGAGAGCATTTTGATCTGAATCTGAAATAAAAAGGTCCTTCAGAACTCAGTATTAGAGGTCTGCATGTTTATACATACATGTGTATCTCTCCCAAAAGGATTTAAATACATAGGAAATTCATATTGATACTAAAATATACTTTTTGCTCTCTATCTATACTCTCCATACTCTCTCAATTTCTCTCTTTCCTTTCTTATTATTTTAATGTTTAAATCATATAACTGTTCTCCAAACTTAGATTACTTTAAAAGGGAACTTCGTTTTGTTTCGTTTTGTTTTAACCCATAGTAGAGCATAGAAGGAATTGCTCACAAAACCTGTGTTTTGTGTAAAAATTAGCCTCCAGGGATGCAATGGAGATAGTAATGGAGCTAGAGGGCCAGGGTGATTCCAGCTTTCCTTTGGGGATGTTACGCTTTGAATCCTGAATCTTTGAAACAATAATATTCCTCATTGCTTCAGGAAAAAAACAAAACAAAACAAAACAAAAAAAAACCCACTATTTTATGAGGTGCTTTATATTACTAATATTATTTACCTCTATTTTTCTCTCAGTACTCTGTCAATCTGTCTATGTCTCCACTTAGCCTTTTAATAACAGAGTGCAAAACAGCCTCTGTTTGAAAGGCAGTTGAATTCTCAGTAGAGTTCCTAAAATATGTACTCTAAATGTAGCCCAATATATTTAATTCATGATCACAGGAAGCGATACAGCACGCATAAGTTATAACTGTTCCTCTTAGGTTGATCCACTTCTGTTCTACCATTTGTGTACACTATGGCCTCCTCTAATGGGTGTTCATAAAACTTTCAATTCATACTGTGCGTTACAGCACATATTGTGTTTGAGTACCAAATTATTACAGACTGGTGGGCTTCCGTAACAAATATTGCCCATGGGGAAAATCGCTTCTGTGGCTGTGGTAAACTGTCTCAAAATACTATTTGGTTTCCTTTTCTTTAGGATTTATTGTATTTTATTGTGTATCATATATTTTATTCACAGTACTCTTTCTAGGGATAAGGACTTCAGTACATAACAACAGCTCCCTTGAGTGGGAGATTTCAGGGCGACCTGCCAGCTCTTCTTGCTGCAGATGTCAGGCCATCTGGCTGCCATCTCTGGGGCAGGACACATCAAGGGAGTTGGCTGGCGCATCTTCCCAGCAGGACTTACTTGGTAGGGGTGGAGAGGAGTGTGTGAGGAAAAGATATACCTAGCTACCACCATAGGAAGTTGGTGAGTGTGACTTATTTTGTGTAAGTATGTATGTAAATAGATAGAAGGACAGGTACTGAGAGATGTTACTTCCAACAAAGATTATTCAGGGTTAAAACTGAGTGTGGGTAACTTGAATATGAATGGCATCTTGTTCATGGTATTCAACATTTTTAACATCTCTATTCTATATTTTTTACTTTGTTTATTTTAATTGTGTCTTATGGCAATGCAGATAGTGTTTGCAAGCATGACGTATGAATTCTCATGTGTTTTATTAAAGTGCGTTTGTGTTTGAGTGGACAGCCATCTGTTGTCAAGAGAGGTACAAATCTTTCTGTGACCTGGAACACCGGGTGAGAATTAACTTAGATAATCTTCCATTCAAATAGGCGTACCTTTGAACAAGAAGATGGTGCAACCTCAGAAATCAGGCCTTTCTGTTTTTTTTCTACGGGATCAGGATTTGACACAGTGGGTATTCCTAAGCAGATCTGAAAACCAAAGACGGTGGTAAAAATATAATTTTATAAATGGAGAGATGGCCACCAAAAATGACGTCTTTGATGCGTGGAAGCTCACTAGACTGCAATGTAGTTAGCAAAACCAAACCAACAAGCAAAATAAAAAGAAAAACAATCTGGTTAGCAAGGGACAGGAAAACGACTTTAAACAATTATTTCTGAGAAGACCTTAGCAAACTTCAAGCAACTGTCAGATGTTGTGAGGTTTCTGGAGAATGGCATTTGAATCCTGTGTTGAGGCACTCAGGTCTAAGAGAGGACAGATGTGCATGGCACAGGTCTCAAAATTAAAAAAGAGGTCAAGCCAGTAACTCCATATTAAGATTTAAGACTTTTACTCATAGCAGACTTAAGTCTGAGTCTTGGTACTAAGTACTGACATTGGTCTCTAAGTAATTCTTCTGTAGGAAAGTAGATGGCAGGAGGATGGAAAAATTATCTTCATCATAGCCTGTGAAGGTCTTTATACAGAAATGAGCTGCTACCCCATCTTATGTTGATTTTTCAATGGGAACAATTGTGTGGCAAGTTCTATTTTTTCCTGGCACAGTAATGCTGATGGTATCACAAAAATCATGACTTTTTCTCCTCTGCCACTGGCTGACCTCCTTGTCAGAGGTGGGAAGGGACAGATATCCCATCTCCCTGTGTGCTATCATTACACTCAGGTAGAGAACAGAGTTAAGATCAGAATTTGCCATAAGTTTCTCCCATGGAAATCTCTCCTGCGTGGAATACTCAGAGAAAACATAAACAGAGCCCTCAGAGGGAGTCAGTACCTTCTGACTGAGGCCAACCCTTTGTTCTTACAGGCAGCAATGCCATTAGGCAATTTTACTTCTCATATCAATCTCTTACGTAAACTTCTAAACAAGACTATTCAGTTAAGGGATCTGATAAGATTTCAGGTATCAAAATGAGTTAGTCAAAATGAGGCAAAATAATGTATTAAGATGCAACACGAATAATTGGTCTCTGATAATGAAGAGTGGACAACAGGAAATCAACAAACCATGCAGTTTCCATTAAAGAAAATAGAACATACAAGTATTCATTGGTCAACAGGATACTTGAGTGGATTTTTTTTTAATTTAAATATTTTCCTTATGCAATCACCCAAGCAGGGTTTGAGGTATTCATTTTCCTAAATTTCATTTTTTAATACCCTTGGAAATTTCCCTCCCCTTCCCTTTTCTTCCCTTCCCTTCTTTTCCTCTCCTCTTTTTTCTTCTACTTTATCTGTCTTTAAAAATTTCTGCCCTTGTTTAAAATACAGCAAACAACAACTGATAGCTAGAATTAGTCAAGTGTGCTTTAAGACCATGAGGCACTATCAGTAAATGCAATCTGTCCTCTATAGACCTAATATCCGTGGAGATGAAACAAAATGTTGTTTACTGAATCAACACTAACCACAGCATGGCCTGCATGAGGGAACCAGGCACACATTATCACAGAGGCTAAAGAGCATAAAACCACTGATCCTGCAGTTACAGGGTCATAAAATCCTGCTTTCTATGTGAAAAGCATTTAATAGTGGACATTTTTAATACCTCCTCTCTGGGAGACACAAAATACAAGGGACCTTGAATAATTACTCAGTATAAAATATTGGGAGTAAACTTCTGTCAACAAAGCAGATGGTCCTCCCCCTCCCTCCGACCCCCCCTGAATTCTCCAGCCTTGAACATACAAAGTGTGTTCTGACAATTTGACAGTTGATAAGGAAAAGACATTTACCATTAACTCTAAATAGAAACAAGGAGCACAAAATGAGAATATGGCCCTTCGATGAACATAAGTGTGAGTTCCAGTCAGCTGATCTCAGTTGTGCTTTGTGAAACAGGAATGTTTTGGCTGTCCCTGTGTGTGCTGTTTTTGATGGTAATAAATAGAGCTTAACTGAATAATATTTCAAATGGGTTGCAAGCTGCAGTTTTATTTGAGGTTGTGGTTGTTTTGAGTGCTGGGCAAAGGGATAAGCTCTGTGCAATCTTCACATCTATTTGTGGAGTTTGTATAGCACTTTCTGGATTTGTGTGTAGTACAGAAGAGGCTTATCATTTGCCTTTTTTGCAATGAAGCATTTGTGGCTGGAGATCATCCACACAAGCGTAGGATTCTTCTCTCAGAATTTAGAAATAGCGTAATTCATTTAGTTTAAGAACAGTTTGGATTTACAATTTTCAGTGTGAGACGGGTGAAACTCGCAGTGTCCTTGAGCCTATGCTCAGCATTTTTTATGCTTATAACATCATTCCTTGGATTTACAAAAATAATTTTAAATTTCAAAAGAACATTTGCTGGACAAGACTACAGTGACGCAAATAATAAGTAGATAGTAGGTTTTCATATCAATCTCAGCACAGGAGCATTATGAGGCTAACACGTTAACACAAGGTGATTTCTACCTATTCTGGTTCCAGTGAGTTCAGTATCATTACACAGTATATAATCGTCTCTGACTCAAAAGACCTCTAGATGTTAAGAAGATGTGTCCTAATTTTTAATAGATCTGTATCAATATGAAGCTCTGCATTTTAGATGTATAATTATGGTTCAGTCAGGAGTGAAGGGAAATCTATTGTTTGTTTCTGTTTTATGAGAATGTTTCATGAAACTGAAAGGGTAGTTCTGACTTCCTAAGAGTTTTGAATCCTTTGGATTCTGACTCAGTCTTCACAACATGAGGTTTGAGGTTTTCTGCAGAACTTCAACAAAGAGAAAGATATTACCACCCTAATGATATTCAAATGCTGAATCAGAAAAAAACAATGTGAATCCAAGATTCAGCTTTGATTTCTGAAGAATTACTCAAGTGTTGCAGGATGTAATGGAGACACAGATTTTATCCTTTGTATACAACAGCACCATAATGGAGTAGAAATAAGGCCAGGACCTCAACTCCACTAATTGTAATGTTGTTATACAGATGCACAAAAGCTGAGACCCTGTTGACTGCAGTGTATGTGCAATGATTTTAAGATTAACCATTTTTTAATAATCTGCATACATACAAAAGCACAGTATTACAAGGACAGTATTTTGTAATTATGCTCTGCATAATATAGCAATCCTGTCTGAATAATGTCAGATTGCAAATGGATGTAATCCTGTATGAAGAGTTTCTTCAATTGTGAGTTAAGTTACATTATATTGCAGAGACTTTTGAAACAGAGGGCTCAATCTTTGAATAGGAGGGTCTTTAAAATATATTAAAAGGTGCAACTGATCGGTAATTTGCCTATTTTAATAGATGTCTACTTACTACATGTTGTGAGAGAAGAACTGAGACACCATTGTAGAAAGGTGATGCATACAAACCTATCGGTGGCAGTATCAGTTGACCTAAATGTAAAGTATCTGTGGCTTGAATAATGGCCTATTCTCCTTTTCTCTTCAGGAAAATCAAAAGCAGCACTATAAAGTCAGAGTTTCAGTTACATAAGAAGCACAACAATTATGTCCACTATTGGCAGCCCTGTTTTTCAGTGAGGAAGTTTTTTGGAGTACAAAGGAAATAATAAAAGAATGACAAAAAGGAGGAAAGAAATCATAAAAAGACTTTTAATTTGAAATTAAATGATTAAGGGAGTGGAGCACCTCCTTTATGAAGAAAGGCTGAGGGAGCTGGGTCTCTTTAGTTTGGAGAAGAGGAGACTAAGGGGGGACCTCATTAATGTTTATAAATATATAAAGGGTGAGTGCCATGAGGATGGAGCCAGGCTCTTCTCGGTGGCCAACAATGATAGGACAAGGGGTAATGGGATCAAGCTGGAACACAAGAGGTTCCGCTTAAATTTGAGAAAAAACTTCTTCTCAGTAAGGGTGACAGAACACTGGAACAGGCTGCCCAGGGGGGTTGTGGAGTCTCCTTCCCTGGAGACATTCAAAACCCGCCTGGACATGTTCCTGTGTGACCTCACCTAGGCGTTCCTGCTCCAGCAGGGGGATTGGACTAGATGATCTTTTGAGGTCCCTTCCAGTCCCAAACATACTGTGATACTGTGATACTGTGTGAAATAGTAAGGCATTTTGCCATTAACTGCAATTTTACCAGCACCTTACCCATAGTTTCAAGATGTAGCTGCGATGTGATCGTAACTGCACCTAGTGTTAACTAAATATAAGCAGTATAGAAACACAAGAAATTCAGAGGTATTTAACTGTCTAAATTCAGAAAATAAAAGAAAATAAAAAGAAAAAAAAAAGAAAAGTACAGCTTTAAGCAAGTGGAATGAAAGACAGAAGGAAAGGCAATTTCAAACACACCTAAATAAAACAAAATTTAAAAGCCAAGAAAGAATCAATTTAGCACACAAGAATCCAGAGATGTCGAAGAGGAGCACTGTTAATCCTGAGAGACAGCAACTGGACACCCAGTTCTATCTCCTGTTTAATCAAACAGAAGCCACTTTTTGTCACTTTGATCTCATACCCCAAGGATCACAGAACAAGAATCTGGAGTGATATGAAGTTTTACACTAATAACAGGTGGTAGCATTATGATTCATTCACAGTTCATGAAGACACTCACCCTGGAACCTTCATTCTTTACAACCTTGAATTGCCTGGGATACAGTTTTGGCCAGAATATAACTTAGGTACAACAGGCACTTAGAGTCTCTTGAGGGAATCAATATTAAAATATCCATGATTAAGTCAGAGCTGTTTCTTCATGAGGTTTCTATGGATCTAAAGGAGCATGCAAAAGACTGTGTATTCTCGGGTATGGAAACCTTACACTACCAAGTGATTGCTTTCTGCTATAGAGGCCCTAACTTGTCCCTCCACCTCATTCTTGTGATGTTCTGCATTGCCTGACCAGGGTCCTGCCTGTTTCTGTATGTAACTTGTCTTATTTCTTCCTAATCAAAAATTTGATATAAAGTAAGACACAAGGCAGGCAAGTAAGATGCTTTGTAAAAACTGCAGCAGTGCCTAAGATGGCAGTGGTCTCCACATGCACATTTCCATGTTTACGGACTGATAACAAAATGACTAAAATTCGCCAAGTGCCTCTGTAAATCTCTTTACCAAAACAGCGGTGCAGGATCCTCCCAGGAACTGTAACACTACAGATGCAAAAGCTTAATCTCTCCCCATAGTAGCCTGCAGCGAGACCACCACTGTAGATGGTGCTGTGGGAAGAGTCTCTTGGCAGTCGGGTCTCTACAGGAGGAATCAATAACAGAAAGTTACCATGCTTCAGTCCCATGCCCCCACCGTCTCTCAAAAGTATTTTTTTAGAGCTGCTGGAATGTACAAAATAAAAAAGTCTAATTTCTATCTCCCACCCTGTCCCAAGAAGGAAATCCAGAATGGCATTACTTAGTTCCCAGTACAGATTTCATGTTTTTACTGTGAAAGCACTGAAGAATACAGAAGGAGGAAAAGCAAAACAAAACAAAACAAACAAAGGAACATAACAAAACAAAAAAAGAAGAACATTTTAGAGAAAGACAAGCATTTTAGCTTAGAGATTGCAACTCTCTATAAAATGTAGACAAAAAAAGGTACATAAGCAAAGGAAGATAGACTAATTATTCTACATCTTCAAGGAGAGATAAAGATGTAATGATTAGATATAATGGATTTAAACTGCAGCAGGGAAAATGGTTAACAGAGGATATAAGGGAATTAGATGTAGTAGAATACATTCTTTTAACAAAGAATTGGGTTCTCTGCAAAACAGAAAATCACTGATTTATTTTCTTCTTTTTTTTTTTTTTTTTTTTTTTTTTGTTAAACTATGTATGCATTTCTTCCCACAGGAGAATGTCTTTTTTGAAGTATAATTACATATGGATTAATCTTAACCACAATTCCGTATGGACACCAATTGGTTTCTGACTGGCTTCTGAAGTGGTTTTTTTTATAGACAGAATTATCTTCTGTCTTCTTCAGAGAGAGTTCCAGCATCAGAGCAGTCTAGTAAAGAATAGGTCAGATTTGCCCTCCATGAAAAAATTCCTTGCTGTGAAAACCAGTCCCTGATGGAAAGGATTACCTACTAACAAAACTAGATATCTCAGTAGTGATGTTTTGATTTCATATAGTACACTATCAGAAATCCCAAGAGTTGCCTAATCACTGAAATTGCTCAAAACCAGGAATGTCCATATGTACAAATAATTAAGAGCATATTCTTATTTTTATTGTCTTGTTTTGTTGTCTTTTATTGAAAATAAAGAAAATATATTTTATGTTAATTCACCACTGTGTAGCCATTATTGTTCATCAATTGCTCTCCCGCCTGATCTCTCATACTTTGTTTCCTTCAGTGGTGGTTATTTGTGTCATGCCATATTCTTATGAGGAACTCCACATGATTGAATGATATGACCTCAACTGAACCACATTGAATTCAATCAGATTCTGTCCAGAAAGCACTAATATAAAAACTTGAATATTTACAGTGTCTGCATTCTGAGCCAGGTTCTTTATATCTAATAATGCTTTTTGGTGCTATGAAATCAGTCTGTCGACCATTGACATAATAAATGAATTGCAATATCAAGGGAACTGCAAAGAAAATTAAAAGTCACACCATTTTCCATCCTTTTTTTCACCAACACTGTCCAAAGAGTCAAGAATCAGATTTGAATTGTTTTCCTTATGTATTTTTCAGAGCTATATTGGAAAAGCTCATGAAGAAATTCAGTGCCAGACAAGCTGACTGGCAATCTGAAGAATGCTTTCCTCAGTCTTCACTCAATGTGTGCTTGATATCTCCACAGGACCACATTTGCTCATGGAGACCAAAATTCTTTAAAAGAAGAGAAAATCAAGACTTAGACTATTAGTATATCATCTAGTAATTGATATGAGATCATTTACAAGGTACAAATTTGACTTTGGTTGTGTTTGAGCTCCCTGGATCTTCACGGAATCACAGAATGTCAGGGATTGGAAGGGACCTCGAAAGCTCATCCAGTCCAATCCTCCTGCTGGAGCAGGAACACCCGGATGAGGTTACACATGAATGTGTCCAGGTGGATTTTGAATATCTCCAGAGTAGGAGACTCTACAAGCCCACCTGGCCAGCCTGTTCCAGTGTTCTGATACCCTCACTGAGAAGAAGTTTCTTCTCAAATTCAAGGGGAACCTCTTGTGTTCCAATTTGAACCCATTAGCCCTTGTCCTATGACTGGTTGTCCCTGAGAAGAGCCTGGCTCCATCCTCGTAATATTCACCCTTTATATATTTGTGAACATTAATAAGGTCATCCCTCAGTCTCCTCTCCTCCAAGCTCAAGAGCCACAGCTCCTTCAGCCTTTCGTCATAAGGGAGATGCTCCACTCCCTTCAGCATCTTCGTGGCTCTGCGCTGGACTCTCTCCAGCAGTTCCCTGTCCTTCTGGAACTGAGGGGCGCAGAACTGGACACAATATTCCAGGTGTGATCTCACCGGGACAGAGTAGAGGGGAAGGAGAACCCCTCTGACCTACTGACCAACCCCCTTCTAATACACCCCAAGATGCCATTGGCCTTCCTGGCCACAAGGGCACAGTGCTGGCTCATGGTCATCCTGCTGTCCACCCTGTTGTCTGTGAAACGGTTAAAAGCCAGGCAGACATGACCATGAAGAAAGCTCTTCATCGTGTGAAAGATAATATACCACCCAGTACTAGACTGTGGAAATGTTCTATGGATCCCACTTCAAGTAGTAACAGGAAGAAATTAATCTGAATTAATGGATAAAAACATTCTAACACAAATGTATTTGGAAAGGATTAGATGATTAAATTGGTAACAAAAGTACTGATGTAAACAACCAAATGTTCTTGTTCTCAGGCACTAAGCTTGGAGAACTCAGAAAGCCCGCATAGCTCTTAGCTGCTAGCCAGTATTAGGCATCTTAATAATACAGGCTGCCACAGTCTCACGTAACCTGTTTTCTGGTGCTTAAGTAGAACACCATGACACATACAAAATGTTAGGCCTTATCATTAATATCCTATACCCAAGGATATCTAAGCTTCCAGAATGTAAATCTGTAATTAAAATGCTGAACAATTTGGTTTATTTTGTTCATTCCTGAACTGTGTCATATACTGTTAGACCAAAATTTTTAATGCACTCACAGGTTTCTCTTTCAGAAGATGATAAGAGAAAAAACAAACAAGACCAAGAATATCTGCCTGTGACAAAGAGTAGCTTCTATTAGTGACAAAATTTAGTAACATTTTTCTCATCACTGGATGTGGGTAAGACTGCAATTGTTTTCTATATTTTATCATAATACATACACGTAAAAGGCACACTAAAACTTGAGATAAACCTGCTGAAACCTTTTTGCCTTCAGTGAGGTTTATCATGATTTGAAAAAAAGTCAGAATCATGGCAGTTTAGCAGAATGAATAACCCAGAATTAAAATAATCTTAATGTCCTGGTTTCACCTGGCATAAAGTTTATTTTTTTTCCTAGTAGCAGGTATGGTGCTGTGTTTTATATTTAGTATGAGAATGATGTTGATAACACACTGATATTTTAATTGTGTATGAGTAGTCAAGGACTTTTAGCTTCTTATGTCGTGCCAGGTTCACAAGAAGCTTGTGAGGTGGCACAGCCAGGACAGCTGACCCAAGCTGGACAAAGGGGTATTCAATATCATAAGACATCATCCTCAGTATATATTTTGGGGGAAGAAGAGGGAAGGGGGATGTTCAGAGTGATGGTGTTTGTCTTCCCAAGCAAATGTTACACGTGATGGAGCCCAGATTTCCTGGAGATGGCTGAACATCTGCCTGACAATGGGAAGTAGTAAATGAAATCTTTGTTTTGCTTTGTTTACACATGTGGCTTTTGCTTTACTTATTAAACTATATTTATCTCAACCCATGATTTTCCTCCTTTTTACTCTTCTGATTCTCTATTTCATCCCACTGAGGGAGAGGTGAGCGAGTGGCTGCGTGTCCCTTAGTTGCCAGTTGGGTTTAAACCACAACACTTTGTTATTAAATTACACCGTTAGAGCCCTTAAAACAACCGTTAAAATAACCTCATAACCTATGGCTGTATTTTAGAGTGGCTGATGCTGGGATGAACAGATTTAGGGACATTTTCTTAAAGTATTTTATACCTATGTTAATTCATGTGTTTTATCAAATAGCATAATCCAAATTCAGCAGAGTGCTTATGATCTCATCTGCTCAGAGTGGTGCTAGCACACACCCTGATGTTCTACAGCTTGGTTTCTCTAGTCAGATCCCAAGGCTGCTGGAAGCACTAAAATGAGGCACAAGGCCACCACTGTGAGATTTGTTGCTGTCCTGGTTTTAAGGTTCAGAACTCATGGAAAAAAGCACAAATATTTTTGTTGTGATTCATCTTCATTACTTTTATATATCTACACTGGATATCTACATCTGAGACAGTCATGTAAGCTCCATTATAGTCTAGGGAGAGGAATAGTAATGGATATGATTTATTGTGAACATTTTCTTAAGGATGAGTCATGACCTTGTTTCCCTCATTGGCTGTAGTGACAAGATAAAAATACATGTAGATACCTCATGTTTTTCTACATTTAGTCAGACAAATCCCAGCCTTAATGACCAAATATAGGTTTACACTGTCTCTAATAGCTATTTGGAAGTGTCCACATTGTCTGAATTGTCTTGATGAAATAAAAGTAGGCTAGTGCCTAGATTTCCAAATCCTTAACCAAGTGACAGCTGGCTCCCTCAGGAAGGATGCTAAAATTTGACTGAAGATTGAGAATGAAAACCATCACTTTTCAGTAGGAGGCCTCTCTAGGTCATTTGTAAGGCAAGCTAAAATTATTTCTTCAACACAGATTGCAGAATAAGATTCCAGTCTTCAAAGTTCATAATTTTTTGTTGAAAACATACATTTTGATGGTGAGTAACCATTGCTGAGTGACAGGAGGAAATTCATATTGAAATATGTAAAACATGTTTTGTATTGATTGATTTTCAAGACCACTGAGTTGATTGCACTATTAGATCGACGTTAACAGATTTATTCCATTTTCATGATTCTGTCCAACGTTTTCAAGCTGTGTTACATAAAACACAAAACCTCCTCCAAACTAATTGAAATAACATTAGGCACAGCACTAATCAAATGAAACATTAAGCATGAATTTAAGTAAGTATTAATAAAAATAAAAACCATTATGAAATAACATCTTATCTAATCTTTCTATCCATCAAATCTATCCATCTTATTTATACATAACATGTGGAAACAGATTTTCTTTCAGTGTGCACTCACCAAAACCTGATACTATTTGTAGGACATACATGCATATTAATTTTAATATGTGTGACAGATAAAAAAGCTCACTCTTTCCAAGAAGTCAAAAGCTTTTAAACTGTTTAGTTATGACCAAGGTTAACAATTAGCTCAAACGTTCTTTGCACAGCACTTACATTTTCAGATCACATTTCTGTACAAACATGGGAAACATAAGAAAACATATTGCTTTGGCCTATTACACAAGAATCTTTATTCTAAAGTTCCCTGCCCTTGCTATAAGGGGGCAGATTAAGGATTACAAGCATATCAAGTATTACAATTTTCTGGTTATTTTTCACCTCATGTGACAAGTTGCCAGATGAAGAACAGTGGAAGCAAGCAATCATTTTAATTTGAGATTCCAAGTTCTCAATTCATATACAGAGTGTCTATACAAACTGTGTATACAATTAGCAATCCCTAAGAAAAAAGGATCAGTAAAAGCACAGTGAGTGTTTAGAATGTTCTCAAAGTTTTTCTTTAGACAAAAGAGAGAGGAAAAGGAATATTTTTTCTTAAAAACAAACCAACCAACCAAACAAACAAACAAACCAACTACAAGGGAGAAAATTGAAGATAAAATTAAAAAAAAAAAAAAATTACAGAAGGAAAAGGAAGATGAGAAATGGCACAAGAGAGAGAACAAAATGAGGGAAAGTCAAAACATCAAACTACAGGAAACAGGACCAACTCATTGTTGGCGCTCTCACAACTACTTATTTGTAAAAATGCTATAATGTTGTTGCATTTGGCAGCTAAATTTCTCCAGATTTATTGTGTAAATTATATGCTTCATGTCCTTATTTCAGCTTCTGTTCCAAAGGGTGTGATTTTCATGTATTCTGGATACTCAAGACATCTGACAGTGCCAACTGAAACTTCAGATGTTCATCCCCTCTGAAAGCTTTATCTACAGAGATGCCCACATGTGAAAGGACATCCAGGAGCTTCTGTCTCACTTTCACATCCTTTGTTGAAAGAAAATTGGACAAAAAAACAAACCAAACCAAAACAAAACCACAACCAATGAACCAAAACAAACACAAAAACAAAAACAAAAAGGAAACATTTATTCTCCCTTCACTAAAGCAATTCTGATTTATGCCAGAGTGTGTGTACAATAAGTAATGATAGAAACCCAACCCCAAAATATTTAGCAGCCTCCTTCATCAAATTCATCAACAGTATATAAGTGAATATTTCTATGTGTATATAATTAAAAATGTTATTGTATGACTGTTTCAAAATATCTTTTTATTTTTTAAATGAGAAAACATAAAACGAATAGTTGGTTACCACAGGTCATTATTGAATTTCATCCACATACATTTGTGGTTCTTATTAAATACTAGAACATAGCAAAGCCAAATCAAAACTAAACAATGACATGGGTTGTCCAAAATAGCCCTTTCATAGGTGGAACTAGCAGCAGAGTTTTACTGCCTTTTGCAGTATTCAAACCTGAGCAATTTCAGTGGCCGTGCTTTTCTCCACTCTTGTGAATATTTTGAAGAAAAAGTCCTCATGCAAGCCATGAGGCCCCAAGATATGTAAAGCCACAACCAAACAGCAAGTATTTTGATGCAAATTGAGTTTTCTGTGAAAATTAATGAATCTGAGACAGATATACAGTACGCAGCTAGATTCCCCCAAACTGAAAATAGAAGAGCAATAAAAATGCCAAGAAGTGATAAGGCAGCAATAACACATGAGAGAATTTATGTATTACTTGGAAGAAAATAGTTACTGTAAATGAGTGCGTGTCTTCTCGTGCTGTATTTTCCTTCCTTCTTTCCTTTTTTGTTTGTTTGTTTCATTTTCCTTGATTGCTGAACAGAAATGTGTCTGCAAAATGATGGATCAATTAGAAGAAGCACACAGGTCTAGTTCCCACCACAATTCTCTCTGTTTTAAAAAAAACCCAAAATCAACAACAAAAAAAACCCTCTATCTCTACAAGATCCCTTCCAAAGTCCTTATTATTACAGTGTGGTGGGCTTTGAAAGTCATTTACATAATAGCTAACAAAAATGTACTCAGCAATACACCAGGCCCACTAAATACATGAGATAATTACAGTAGGAGAATGATATTCCACTGCCAGCTCCATTTTCAAGATACATTTATTTGCCCTGTACACAGCCCTGAACAACCAAACACGCATTAACATATCGCGTAGGTGTGCGCTATTGCAATCTACATGATGGGGGAAGGGAAGAAATACAACACTCTACTCTTGGCTTATATGTACCACCTGAATGGTATTTTTCATTATCTCCTGCACTGGGAACATTGTATTATTCCACTGGGAAGTCATAGTGAAGAGGATATAATTATCAGCAAAGTAATGGGGATCCTCCTGCTAATGGCCAGCTATTCAAATATCTCAATATAATCGCCTTGCCCAATCTCTCCCCATTGCCTACTCTTCTGGAGAAACTCATCATTTTTTCCACTTACTCCAGCATAATGAATTCATTTTGCATTTTCTTTGTGAGAAATTAAGAGGAATAGCAATGTAATGTGTTGACATTTGAAATGCAGCATAGAAAAGTTTAGACTAGCAATTTAGTTTAATCGCCTACTACCAGAGAGAGGTTGCTTATTAAATCAGTTCTTGGTGTACAGGACATGTATTTCTCAGTTGATCTCTCTTATCTCAGTTCACTAGAAAGCAGAAAAAAAAAACAAAACAACACACTCATTTTGAGTATTTTAATCTATATATGTCACTTTATGGTCACTGATGTTGACAAAAAGGATGAGTGATGGGTGGAAGTACTTACATATACGCAAGAAAACATATCTTCCGAAAAACAGTATATGTTACTATTAAAAGCTCTTTTAAGATAAGTCCACATAGAAGTGTACTGATCATTCATTGTTATAAAAGCTTTTATGGTACTTTTCCAAAGAACCTGAGTTCATCCCTTGCTTCCTCATGAAATTTCAACATAGGCATTAACATTCTACTCCTGCTTATGCTTACTTTGAAGTTTTAACAGGATAGGGAATTATTCCGTCCCAAGACCACTTACTTAAAGTTGCTCTGAGTGGTAGAAAGACAGCTTCATATATTATATTTTTGAAGTGGATACATTGGAGGGGCAGCTGGACAAATCTTGGTGGTATTTTTTTTTATTTGTTGTTTCTACAGAGATGCAAAATATAAATGTAGGATATAAAATTGTAGTCATCTGTGTCTGGGATGTCAACGGGATGTCAACTTGTAGAAAACACTGGTGATGGGCAGGTCATCCAGAAGGAGGACAGTGAAATAGTAATTACTTTTCTCACCATGACATAAAAGCTTTTGGGTAACACATATTAATTGCTATAATTATTTCCCAATATTTTCATAGTCTGGAAGTCTTACCGGTGCCTCACAACAGTAAGAATAAACTGTTATTTCCTTCAAGTGGGCAAAAATATGTTCAATGTGATTCATATTGAAAAACTTGACAAGTTAAACTTATTTTTATTTTAACATGGCTTTATCTTAATTAAAGAAAAAAAAAGAAAACCTGCATAATTTAAAAAATGCATTTAGACCTACTCTTAATGAGATAACGAAGTCTACACCAAGAGATATTATCTGTGACTAAAGATGGCATCATTTCAAAACAAAAATACAAAATAATCCTCTCAGATGATATGGGTTGTTTCTGGTGTAAGACATAGAATAGAATGAAATAAATCAGAATACATTGTGTTTTGAATCCTTTCACCAAGAATCCTGATAGTAGAAAAATAATAAAGCAGAGAAGCCGGTTTTTTTCTTACCATTTACCTCAAGGAAATATTAGCAGAGATTTCTAGAGAAAATTAGAATAATTTGGGTATGGTCAAGGACTTTCACGACTTCCTGTGACACACTGTGTTAAGGACAGTCACTGCTTCAGAACCGTTTTAGATGACAACCATAATGCCTGCCTGCATATCTGAACTGTATGGCTGCTCCTGAGCAAATCACTGACCAGGACTACTCTTTTATCACTAGAAAGAAATAAGGCAAATGATTGTCATGTTGCCTTGTTTTACTCTCGCAGAATATTCCATTGGCTTTATCTGAATTATTCCTAATTTACACGGATGGAAGAAAAGATTCAGCTTCTGTGGTTTTACAAATTCTTCTTCTGGTAATTTTGCTTCTTAAGTAACTAAAGTTGTGTGCTGTGACTTACTGGCTTAAAAATCCCCGCAATTTCCCACAAACATTAGTCAGAGCTCAACTTGTGCTGTACTGGAGGAAGATGCCAACAGCAGCTCCTTAACAAAGCTGTTGATTTCTCGGAGTAAAATAGAGTTTTCTGCTTGAAAAGTCCTGCAATTTCCTTTTAGTGCCAACATGCCTGCTTTCCCCCTCTCCCTCCTTACATATACTCTGATAGTTTTCTTCTCTCTCTTGCCATTTTTAAGTTTCTGAAATACAGGCAATTTTTTATTTTCCTTGCTGAGGAGCTTTATGGGTATTCAGGCTGCTCACTGCTATTCCAACCTCCTGCACTTAGCCTCTGCAAAGGAGACATACTAATTTTCACATCAGAGGCTACCAGTTTGTAAACTTGTCTTACACCATTAATTTCAAGAACCTTCCAGTGTCTTTCAATGGGAAATTAGCAGTCAAATGTGTTTAGTTTGTGGAAATAGCAGCCGTACCACCGACAAGAGCGACAACTCATACACCTGTAAGTTGTTAAGAATAGAATTTCTTCAATTACGGATGCATATGTTGTCAATGGTGAGTGAAAGGAAGAGGCAAACGGGAGATGTGGAGGGGGAGAAAGTAAAAGAGACAGAAAGTGCCACAATAGGCTGCAAAACTTTCTGTGTTAGTCAAAACCTGTCAGCATCCAGCCCGCGTTTCTGAACGACTATTGTTTAAAAAAGTATTAAAAAAGAAGACTAGTTCTATTGTTCACTTCCCGGCAGTGGGGGGAGGGGGGAGGAACAAAACCCTGAAATTTTAAAGGCTATTTTTAAAGGACCCTATTTAAAGTTTTGGCAGAGTGGGGAATCTAATTATTATATGTCATTTTTCTAAATGTAAATGAGAAAGCATTTAAAGAAAGAAAGAGAAAAAGAATCTACATCCTTTAGGGGTTTGAAACCCCACCCTGCTGCTCACTGCATTGCTTTTTTATCCCTCCTCTCCCAGCACAATTCTGTCCCAGACTGCAGAAAGTGCTGTTTCCTCACCGAGAGCACATGGAGCCACTGTGAGCATGATGGGGTGCCCTGGTGAACCGAAAACTAGGAGACATCAGGTCCCGTGAAGACAACAGTTGTGTTGAGACATCTGGAGATTGCTGCCGACTTGTGCCTCGGAATTAAAAAGAGTGATGAAGGAGACATGAACCCAGATCCCACCAGCTGCTTGGGGCAAATTCTGCTGTTTTCTCTAAAAAAAACCCAACAAATACATCACAATCCTGAATTAGGAAAATCGTGCTCAGGGGTTACTGAAATATGAACATTGGTATTAGCGAGAGATAACTAGTAAAGGTGAGCTAAAGTCTCCTGTGGGTGTAATGGGTTCATGGAGTAGGAAATTCATAGTGAAAGCAGCCCCCAGAGCAGTGATGGAGGATGGGCACCCGGTTCTCATAGACTTCTTTGAAAGCCTCCACACTGTTTGCTACCTCTTTCTCAGGCTTTCTTTTTCATGGCTATTATATTTTATATTATATTTTCCTCCTCCCTTCTTCACACTTGCATGGCCCTCTGCTCCATCACGACCCTCCTCCTCATCTTCATCATACCTAGAGCTTTTTAAGGCATAGTTGTGGCCTGTTGAGAAAAAACTCTGTATTCATACAGTCATACTCCAAAAGAGACCCAAGAGGAAAAAATGAACTGCAAAGCTACTCACCTCCTAGACTGGCAGAGCTGTTCTCAATACTGGCACTGTGCATCATTTCCCTCTCAGACTTAGCTGGATATTTCTTACCTCAGGATATGTAAGGAGGTACCCTAAGGCATGCCCCCCCCCCAGTTCAGGATGTAGAGTTATGAATACGAGGATAATGAGGAGCCATGGGCTACATTGTTTTTCCAGCACAGTGTTGTCAGCCGTCTGTCTACATCTCTATTTCAGCAGGTGGCGAGTGCCACATCCCTGCTCTGTCAGGCTGGTTTGCTGGATTTGGCCTCAGCCCTGACACAGCAGGAGTGGTGGAAGGGCAAATAAATCAACAGATATGAGGAGTCTATATTAATATATATTAATAGATATTTTTATTTTTTTTTCTTTTTTTTTTATTTGGCAGGGAGGGATGAGGAGGAGAGGGCAGGCGATGTCTGATATTTATTAATTGCAGTCTGCAGTGTGGTTTATAACTGTGTTTGCCAATTATTACTAAATTAGTGAACAGGAGAAACCACTGGGTGACACAATTTCTTTTATTTTTTCTTTTTTATTTTTTGGTAAGTTTACCCATCTTCACGACCTATAACATCTATTCTTTAAATCAGTCTGCATCACACACTGGCGACACTTTAATTCAGAGAGTGAATCCACTGGTACCGGGTTGTTTAGGTGAGCCCTCTGCGGGCCCTTTTTATCTTATCAAAGTGCCATTTGTTACAACTGGTCTCCTGTTCAAGAGTCTGGAATAGAAGAAGTGTTACCAGTCATGAGTGACATGTGCTAGTATACACGGAAGTGAATCTGCCTGCTGCCTATTTTGTGCACACATTTAAACATGATTTGGTGCATTAATCTCTTCACAACTCTTTTTCTTTTAAATAGGTTTGTCAACCTGCTACAGCATATATATTCTTTCCAGCTTAAGTAAATAAATATGGCAGTTTTTCCTGGCTCTTAAATGACTTAGTCACAGAAGTTTTTGATGGCTGTGTTTGCAGCTAAAAATTAAATAAATCCTTGGGACTGTTCAGTCACAGAGGCAAAACAGCACGAAATGGCTCACATTCAAGCTGTTAATCCACACAGCCCTAAGAAGAGGATGGCTACCTTCCAACTACCTGTTGGGTCTTTAACCCATGCTAATGATCAGCAATAAAAAGGAATTATTTGGGAGTGTACCAGTTGGTTCAGACCAAAAATGGGCCAGGGACACTTCTAACAAGAGTGTAGACAATCACATACAGTGCACAGAAGTGTGATATTTAATTTACTGATATAGACACAACCCAAATGACCATTCACTAAGATGTTCTGACATTTTCTTTTGACTGGAGGTAAGAATAAAGGACAGATGGATAAATGGATACATACTTGTTTTAATGCACTGTTTGCTCTTTTTTAGGACATTATTTGATCATTTTCTCAGACTAATAAAGCTGGAGATGAATATAGTTTATTTATTTCTAACTTGGCCTTTACAGAAGGCAACTACTTATCATCTTTTCTGAAAAGAAAAGATAATTTATTCACTTTAACTTTTAATATTTTTATTACATCATAACAGCCCTAAGTTTTTGTCCCACTGAGATCCTAAGGGAAGGCAGCAAGACTGATCTTGTACAGCACTGAATATTCAAAGTGTTGAATAAAATGACTTTAGGAAAAGCCCCTTCCCCAATTACTTCTATTCATGGAGGAATTTTCCATTACCACTCTGAAGCTGATGCAATTTTTATGTATTATAAAGCCACACTCTATCAATTTATTGCTCCTCAAATTAGTACATTAATATTGATGGCAGCTAAACACATTGCAAACATGTTCTGCCCATTAATGCCCTGGAATAGAGTCATTATCCCATTTTATTCCCACTGCAATGGTGGGATTGGTGGGTATAGAGAAAGGTCTGAAATAAAAACTGAGAACCAAGTATTTTCAGAAATCAGGCCTGATGTCCACTAATAGCAGTTCAGATCTGCTAAAGCTTTACAGTCCATTACTTATCCCCAACACCCTGAGACTCATAGCCATAAAGAATAATTCACCCAAAATAAATTCGAGGTCTGTAGTGGTGGCATTTACATGTATGCATATTTCCTGACCTCAATGGACCTCTGCCATGGAATACCCAATATCCATCATTCACACATTCAGGAGAGAAAAAAAGGAATTTAAATGTGGTTTCCTGCTACTTGAGTTTTCCTGCCGAGCTCTGCAAATGATTGTTTGGTGCCCACTAGCCTGATAAGCAGTGGTAAAACCCTGATCCTCTTCAGAACCGCTGCATATGAAGAGTCACACTTGCTGGGCCTCCATTTGGAGGAGAACGAACAGGAGGCAATTTCTGGAAACATCAGAGACAAATCCATCCCCTTTCTATTCCATCTCAGTGCCTCAGGTTAATAAAAAAAGTACATTCCTGAATGCTTCGAGGAGATGAAGGACTGTAATACCAATGGCTGCATGTAATTTCCAAACACTGAAATATTTCATCTTGGAACTAAACACAACACTGCCTCTTTCCCTGTCTTCCTCTTGCCTGAGAAGTCTGGAAGTTGTGTATATGACAATTATCTCTGAGTGCACAATATATATATTACATATATTTTATACACATATATATCACATGTAACTAAGCACACACACGCACACACACACACACACATAAATATATATATATATATATATATATATGTATAACTATACCCTGGCAAAATCACAACTGTATTAGCAAAGTCTCTTGGTCTTGCAGCCTACTAGTCATCAAAGTTAGGGTGTCCTCCATATGGCACAGGGGAATAAACACATGGAAAATTCAAGAATAAAACTTTGTTAAGCTCAAGTTTTTTAAGACACCAAACACCACCTACATGCAAAAAGATTACAAGGGCTTTTTTTTAAGTTATTATTTTTTATTTTGTTCTAAGGTTTTTTAGTGACCAAATTTGTTTGGAATCTCACCTAGAATATTTTATTCCTAGGCTTCCTAGAGGGGTTTTTATAAATAGAAGAAAGTAAAAATAAAATGTGTACGTTACGTACATGAAAAAAAAGAGCTGGAGGAAAAATAAAACTACTACTACCACTACTACTACTACTACTACTACTACTACTACTCCTACTACTACTACTACTACTCCTACTGCTACTGCTACTACTAACCTCTGAGCTTGAAATTTAGAAACTCTCAAGTACCTCTGGAAGAATGAGATACATTGGGGTCATAAGAATGCCTCTGAGCCTCTCTTTATGTCAGGAAAACAGCTACCTTCTTTTTTCTTGCCTTTTCTTATTTCTATTGCTTCAAGGTTGGACTGGAGCTGTTTGCTGTAGCTAGAGAGAGGTGCCTTTGATCCAAGAGGGAGTGAGCACTGTGTGGAGTGCAGTGGGCAATAGAAGTGGATTTACCCTATTGTAGAATCCAAAACAAACACCCACAGGTAGCTTGCACCTGATTTGGAGAACCCAGACCATTTTGAAAGCCCAAATATAAAGAGTTTTATTTCAGAAGTCAACTCCTTATAGTCTTGGAGTCCTGCACATTTGCAGTATCTGTCTGGGTCAAATGGAAGTTGTTGTTTTTACTCAATCAAATCCTTAATGCATTACGACCCTGTTATTTGAGAGACCTTTCCTCCCTAAATGAAGACTTGGGGTCAGATGAGCTCCTCTCATATATGAACACCTTGGTTAAACAGGAACAGGACCACCAAAGTTTCTTGGTGAGATACTCAACAATACTCAACTCATTCCTGTGGGACCTGAAATTCACCTCCTCCATGGTGCTCCACAATGCTCATCTGCCACCTTGGGGTGACAGTAAGAAGGATAATGATGGAGGCTTTTACAACTGACACCTGCTGTGAGAGGTGAGGATTTGGTTTGTAAAGTTTGCAAGTTAGGGAAATTATTTCATGCTTCATTAAAGTAAGGTTTGGGTTGCTTTTTGTTGGTTGGTTGGCTGCATTTTTTTTTGTGCTAGAAAATGCCCTGAGTTTAACAAAGGCAACTACTGGTTTGATGCAGGAGAAATAAAAGGAATAAACTTTTCTCAGCTGCACTGTGAAGGCAAGAAGAAATTTTGACGCATTAACTTTGTTGCACTATGCCTATTAACTATTATTTTAATGTTGTCTCTCTCGCTTATCAGTAGTGCTAATTATGAAGCATTCTTTGTGGAGTGCTATCAGTGTGCTCAGTGTTGTAATCAAGCAATCAAGCCTCAACTGGGGAAGGATGCTGTCAAGTTGGAAAAAAATAGCTTAAAAACAGAATGAGATTTTGGAACTACCTGTTCTCTTGTTTTAAAGCTTCAGACAGAGCTTCGACCAGAGACCAACAAGGAACCATTACAGGGGGCCTCATAAAGATCTCAAGTCAGCGAAAGCACTTGAGCATGTGATGGAGTCAAAAGGATTTGATAACTCAGGCAAAGTTAATTGCTGAGTCAGAGTCTAAATCAGGAAGAATATAATTTATGGCCTGTTTCTTTGGAATACTGTCTTTTCTGAAGTGAAGGAAGAGTTCAGCCAGTTGTGCTAAGCATATTATCCCAACTCCTACCTTCTAGCAAAACTACCAATAAGGTAACTAAGATGATTTGTTAAGCTACCAGAACTGCTTGAAAATCATAATTGTTTTCCCTTTCCTGTCAAAATGCAAATATTTTTGTTAAAAAAAATTATTTTCCTATTATTTAAAAATATGTCTGTTGCAGCCCATTGCAGAAAATGATTTTTTTTATACCTTTGCTTTTGTTTTCTTCAGCAGAGTTTCAACTTCACTTTTATGCCAACTTATACTTTAGAATTGCTCCTAGTTACATCTTCCCTCCCTGAGCCTCAGTTTTCCCACCATTTAAATTAAGGAGAGTGATGTCAATGTTCCTTGGAATATAGTCTGAAATACAGAGTTCAACAGAGCTGCATGTTATGGAATAAACAATATACCTGTAAATAAATAAATAAATGAGAATAGAGGTAGATAAGTAAATAAATAAAACAGGAAAGCAATTCAGGATAGATTGATTAGGGGGAAAAAAAAGGTCCTTAATTTAAATCGTAGTAAACCAGGTGTAATTTATAATTTTTCCTTAGGCAATTTAATCACTTCTCAATAACAAAACTGATTATTTAGCCACAGACAGTTCTGCTCAGAGTAGTCACTTTTATTAATAAGATCCAGTCTGATCTGATTAGAAAACAAACTTCAGGAACATCTATTAGCTTCCATTCATCTCAGTAGCAATTTAAAGTGCAGCTGATGCCTCATAGAAAAAATAAATAAATAAAAACAACAACAAAACCCCACAGTGGAACATTTTACAAGCACTTTCACTAATATATTAGCTATTTATTTTTTGCCTTTTTTTCCCCCTTACTCCCAGTTGCTCGAAATGTAAACATTTGTAGATGACAGGGATGTCAATATTCCATCTTTTGTTCAAAGCAAAAGTAAACAAAGAGATGAGCAGCTGCCTGGAAAGGCTGAGGAATTTTCATTACCAAGGAGATGTGTAAATCTTGCATCATATTTTAAATTAAAATGTCTGCATAAGCCAGGTTTATCATGGAGGTACTGACCAATACAGTCTCAAACCTGGTACTTTCTTTCTTTCCTTGAAAAAAGTACCATTTAAAAATCAAGTAATATCTACCACAGAAACAAAAAGGAAGGGTCTGTAGCAGGTGGAGTACCAAAAATATGGTCACAGTTCTTGCTGCTGCCTTTCTGATGACAGAATTGCTTTCACCCGAGTGCATGCAGTTTGGAAATATACCTTCAGGCTCCTGCCTGTAACCTTTATCTTCTTTTCTCTGCTGTGAGTTGTGCTAGCAGGTGGGCATTTTGTGTACTCACAGCAAGGAGTAAGGGGGAAGCAGATTTCGAGAAGCTCACAATGTAAAATGAAGTGGGGGTAGGGGAGAGAGCCGATGGAGAAATTAACGCATCAGAACTTGCTCAGGATTTCAGAAGATGCAGATCTGCACCCTTTTGCTGAAGGATTTTGTCCCTGTATCTGTGCTCTTAAGGAAAACATAACTCTCTAAGCAACATCCAGACCTGTTAATGAAATGTCTAGCTTTTCACTCAGATTCAGCAGTTTGCATGAAGAGTGCAGGGAGAAGCTGCTCCTCCTGCAGAAGACACTCATGGGGCAGGATTCAGCAGTAAACCAGTGAGGACTACAGCTTGCCTCTCCTCCTGGTCACGAAGCTCAGCACTTGTGGCTCTTTGGGGTACAATGCTGCCTCTTGACCAACTGCTTGTAGCTGCTTTCATCCTCGCTCTGGTACCCAATTAGTACCTTGTTAGCCACACACCTGCAGTGCATTCACCTGGAGGTCACTATTCTCATGGGCCTGACTCTCCCGTCACTGCTGCAGTCCCAACCAGAAATCACTCCATTAAATCAACAGCTTTAGAGAAGCTTAAATTAAAGGGGAACAAGGTGATCTGCAACATTAACCCTTTTCCTCTCTCTTTTTCCAACACACGCACTCTTCAGCCATCTGTTGCTGCCGTAAAAGTAATTAGCTAACAGGAACATTTCTTCTAACTATTGCTGGACAAAAGCAAGAACAAATGCAACTCTCAAGCTATTGTACTGTTTCTCCAAATCTGCTTCATCTCAGGAAGAGTAGTCAGGAAACTTGACTGATGTAGTAACCAAATCAGCAGTATGCTAAAAGTTGTGCATCTAAATAAGTCATTCATGATGGCTGCTTTGTGTTTTGGCCTCATCAAAATTCAGGCCTACTACAGCATGGGGAGAAAAGCTCTGGGAAGTTAAATGAGAGCAGGGAGAGACAAATGTAAATAGAAAATGTCTTTCTGAATTGTGCTACAGGGAGTAGTCTGGATATAAGCTACTGGTAAATGATGATGTTTCACTCAAAGAAGGATATTGTCCAGTGGTGCTAATATAAAGAAATAAAGTTTCAAAGAATTATCACAGCATAATATTGACTCAAAAGCACAGTCTCCAAGACTTAAGCTAAAAGAAATCTCCTCAAGAGAGGTGTATACATAGCAATGAAAAGATAAGATTACCATCTACATTTCAGGACCAACATTGCACTAACTTTTAATTTTTGTAAATTCAGTATTTAATGCAGTAAAGTCTCATACTTCGCTGAGGGGGACAAGGGGGGATATAATACATTTTAAAATTTCTGTGCATCTGGCATAGAGGATGACTTGAATTTAAGAAGGACAGTAGTACAAACGATGCATATGTTTAGGGAGGGATGAACAAATGAGCATAAACTGAAAAAACACAGAATTTTTAACATGCAGGAGGTTGGTGTAA
The DNA here is from genome assembly GCF_036013475.1 of Columba livia. NCBI lineage: Eukaryota > Metazoa > Chordata > Aves > Columbiformes > Columbidae > Columba > Columba livia. The sequence continues at coordinate 6,410,318 of NC_088642.1, read as the reverse complement.
CCCTCCGATGTACATTATTTTCACACTTATCAACAAAAGATGATACTGAAAAGTATGATGGAGAAGAGAATTTATGAAGTATACTGGCCTTTAGGGAAAGAGAGAATACTCAAACCCTCACACAGCAAACCATTCTCAAAGTATTTCTATCTTAACATATAGACCCCAAAAGTTTACACCATTTGGATGAAGAATGCTACTCCATAATTTTCCACTTGAGCCTTCTGAGAGACATCAGCTTTAGTGATCTGTCAAGAATGCTGTTAATGATCAAAGCTTTGAATTTAACACTTCTTGGCTCAAATCTCGGCCACATCTGCTTTTCTGAGGTCACTTAGTGAATGCCACACCATACTTTGTACAGACCTTGAAAAAGTCCCTGAGGTTTCTTATTCCTACAGTTGTGTGGAGTTTTGAATTTCCTTATTTTCAGTCAAGAAAAAGAGAAAGTAAGGTAGGATTATTTAACAGCAGGGTTGGCTGTTTTACTGCTGAGATCTTGGATGAAGCAGAATCAGTAGAGGTGGTATTAGTACCTATACACAATACTGTGGTCTCAATTTATTATTTCATGCCTATCAGAAAGGAATCAAATGAGTGATGTATTCTGCCTACCTCTGATGACCACATGGAGAAGTAGTGACTGTCTATAAAAGCACCAACAGTGTAAATATTTTGGAAACAGAAGGTTTTCTGTGGAGCACGAGACTCATGAAGACGTAGGGCTAAAAGGGGTAAGAAGCAAGGGCAGATCAGGCTGATCTTTGTAGTTTGATAATTTGAATTGCTGGTAATACCATACTCGTTGTACAGTTATAGTAATACAGCTCTGCTTTTATGGATAAAGCAGGTGACTGCATTCAGCAGATATCCTTGTCTCTGTTCCCTGCTTCACTACTAAATTCATTTTTTGGTCATAAACAAGTCAGTAGGACTGAATTTGTCCAAAGAATATAGGCTGGAACCAACAACCAACCTTGCAGCCAGGAACTTAAACAATGTCATACAGTTTTCACCAGAGGATTGATGTAATTAAAACACAGTTTCTAATGGGTCTGCTCCACCATGAATTTTTTAAATTATACTCCTTTATTTTTTTTTTTCTTTTTTTCAGTTCAGGTTTACTGCAAAATGGGAAGCTGAGGCAGGAATTATGATAAGACAGACTCTTCCACAGATCGCTGCTGCCTGTATTCTTGTGTCTGATACCAGTTTTCCTCATTATTTTCAGTGTATCTGAAAATAAGCTCCACTACAGGTAACTAGCCTATGGCAGTGAGGAGAGGAAATAGCATTTGCAGTGAGCTAGAGAAAATTCATGTAAAAATGTAAGCTGGTGTTATTAAGTTGGTTGTTGATGCAGTAGAAGTATTGAAGCTTGCTTGTTTATACAGTTGGCTGTGGTCAAATTAAGTATGCCTGAAATTTGAATAGAACCACAACTTAAGTAAAAGATGACAAACAATTATATCCCACATATTACTTTCGTGCTAAGGAGAACTGTGACATTTCATTCTAAGTAGCTTCTTAGGCAATGTAAGGATGTGAAAAATTCTCTTCCTCTTTTCCTTGAAGTTAGAGCTTTGTGAAGTTGAAGCTTTCTCTCAGCAGCTTCCTGTGATGTGGTAATGCAGGGAAAAGTCTTTGCTACTGTGACCAACTCACCCATCTGTTATGTTGTTGCTTGCTGGATGCACAGAGATTTTCAAACACCGTAGTTAATACTCCCTCGAGGGGCAGACTAATGCCAAAGTTCCCCTGTACCATGTGTCCAAACTACATGTCCCTAATTAAAAAAAAAAAACAACAAAAAAAAAGTGAGAGAAAGAGAAAAAATAAAAAAAAAAAACCCAGCATAAAACAAAACCTCAATTTTGTCTACTTTTGTTTGGTGAGGGAAAAAAAGTCTCATAACTCTCATAATAAGTATATGCCAGCTTTCATCCAGGCACAGGCAGGCAGTTATTCCATGTGTCTTTAATTCAGAAATTCCCTCATTTTTGTATCTTTTTCTCTTGGGCATTAGAGGTAGTTTTCTAATTAGCTCTATAACCATCATTCCTAGCCAGCACCAATTCAATATCTGAAAAAAAAAAACCTTCCAGTGTTTTAACTTCTGGCTTCTCATCTTAGTTTTGCATTACAGATAGCTCTGAAAATAGCTAATGGGCTTCTCTGTTTATATATATTTATTGATCTGAATGATACTGTTGATAATTTCACATCACATCATCTCACTTTAAGATATGCTGTGGTATGAGGAATATACCAAACTTGTCCCTTGGGGTTTTTGTTTGGTTGGTTCTGCAGTGGGGGTGGGGATATTTTTATCATAAATTTTGAGTAGAAAAATTAAATACTGTCTGTATCCCATCACATAATAGTATAATTTTATATCAGAAAAATACAACTGAAGGTACGGCTCAGAAGTCATATGTGGTTTACTATATAGGCACCTGTTCAACTGACAATGAGAGCTGACATTACTATAATGGAAATGCTCAATGTATATTTATGGAACATTAATTCAGCCTATAATATTGCAGCTGTCAAAATCTACTGATGTAAATTCTATTTCATGCATTTTCCTTTTCTTCCCTGTAATTCACTTTGAGGCTTTTTGTGTCAGAGCTTTAAAAGGAGATTAGCTAAATGTCCCATTTGAACTATTTTCTTTGTCTCCACATTCTTTGTCTTAATGAGTCAGGGTAAACATCTCAGTCTTTTCAGAAGAACAGACTCAATGAAAATATGACCTGTTTAATGCAATAGGCTTCTTCTGTCTAGCAAGAGGAATAGAGCTGAGATAATACCATATAAACTGACAAAAGAAGATTCCCGTAAGTGGAGGATGCTCACAGACTTTCCTGGTCCCCTAGGGAGAGACTTGAATAATGCAAGGTTAAGGAGCTTGGCATATTACCTCAGGACAGCTGTTCTAGTCCTGCAGAACAACATGAAAAAAACACAGAGGCAGATCGGGACGGGAGGTGTTATCATACAAACAATGCTTGCCTCACCGCTATAACAACGAGCACAAGGTGCAATGCTGGGACAGATGGATAGTAACAAATCAGGAGGGAAAAGGAAAGACCATAAACTGGAATTGAGGAAAACACAGAGGAAAAACAAAGGTAGGGGTCACTCATGACATTGTACATCCCAGTCTTGAGTTCTGCTGAGGGACTCTTTATCCTGTGGACTAATAATGCGATGAAGTAAGACTGGCCAGGGATAGAGGGAGGTGGCAGGAAGACTTTGGTTGATTATGGAATGAACTGGCTGCCAAGGACCCAGCTGTGCCACGCTGCAGAAGTACAGACAAGAGGTTGAACATATTGTGGTGAATAGAAGTGAAGACTTATGAGGGGGTCAAGGAAGGAAGACATGAGAAAAGGATCATGTTAGACAGGTGGGCTGTCGGTACTGACATGGGTTATGGTAGTCATCATAAATTGTCAGCCTTACCCACTAAGATTTAGGTACTTTAATAATACAGGAGTGCTTGTTTATACTGTATTGACATATGACTTTGTTCAGGTAAATCACAAGTCCCTAAGTATACTTTGCTGGGTAGAGAGGTTTCTATGGAACAGTTGCCTTTTAGACCCTATTTTCTTTTCCATCTTTATTCCTTTCCTTATGATAGATTCTCCCTATCCACCACCTCTCTCTTTCACAGGTTTTGTGTAAGTCTTCCTGAGTCATTGTATGTCATCTCTGCATCATTTACTGTCTTCTTGGAAATTTGTCCTTCTATACTCCTCACTTTCTTAGGTTGTTTTGATTTTTCACAACTTTCTCTTCACCTTTCTATCTTTGAAGCGCTGGGTGAGCTCATAAGGAAAAAACTTATCATCTTTATGCTTTATCATGTGAAATCTTCATGAATGCACATCAGTATGACATGTTTTTGTCGTTGATCTATCACATTACAATCACACTTCTGTCTCTTTTACTGTCTTTTCCACTGTCTGATATGCAGATATAATTACATGTTAAGAAAATCGTAACACTGAGGAATGTTATTTTTTTGAATGAGTCAGTTATCAGTACTACTTTTCCATGATGAAATGATAAAAACAAAGCTATGACTGTCAGTCAACATAAGCTGGCAAAACTACTTTGCCTTAAAGCAGGTGAAATTTGGACCCAACAACATATCAATACCATGGGGGGCTTCAAGACTTCTGCAGGGATCTTATTTCAGAAAATATGGTCGGTATTCTAAAGCTAGTGACATCCATTTTTATCAGAGAAGCCTGATGGCCCTCATCCGAGTTTACAAAGATTGACTGACTTATTCCAGCTTGAAAAATGAAAAGTGGGAGAGTATGTTACTCATCAAAACATCTCATGGCATAAAAACATTCAGAAGCCATCAGTTTATGTGATGTGAAAAGTAATTAAATGCAACAACAGCATGACATCAACAGTGGATAATTTTCAGACTTTAAATGTCATTCTCTCCTTTTAAACTCACAGTTGTTTGAGGGTTTTGTCTCCATTTCACAAGATAGAGTACAAAACATTGTGACATGCTTAATATTTCTTCCGCCAAGCCGTCCATTCTGATTTCATTCTCACCCTTTACAGAGCTGTTGATTTCAGCCTGAATTTGGCTGCCAAAAATGCGATTGCACATGCAGCACCAAGAACAAAGTGAAAATGAATTATGCATTGGGAAGAAAGTTACATTTGAGTCAAAAAACTTAAGACTTCAGCACCTCCAAATTACAATATAATTTAGGAGGAAATACATTTAAAGAGATAGCAATGGACTGAGGCAAGAGAGGGTCAGCCATGTCTAGGCTTAATATAATTTACAGTAGCTTTCAATTATTTATTTTTAAGAAGTCATTGAACACGCTGGATTTTTTCAGTGGTAACGTCACTATATGGATATTGGGAAAAAGACATGAATAATAGTGACAGGTTGTTATGCATGATAATGGTATATGGGGACATTTAAAATATGGATCGCTCAACAGAGCAAGAAGTACATGTCATTTACCACAAGAACACATGACTGTGTGCTTAGCAGCTCTTCTGCACTAAGAAAGTTTGCTGAACTTGATTTTTTTTTTTTTTAATTTAGAAGTTTTCTCTTTGAAACAATGGCTAGTGAGTTCAAACTTATTTCCCACGAAGGAAAAGCAGCTCAGGCTGTTTGCAGTGATGCAGGTCGAATGAAAGGAAGACTTTTAAAACTTTCCGTTCACACAACCAACAATGTTTTACTTCTTATTTTTCCATTTGATAGTATTATATTTAAGGAAACTGTGTGGCTTTTGAAGCCCTGGAATGAAGTTTGGAAGATATGTTTTCAGTTCCTTGACAGGCATCTTTCATAGGAATGCGCAAATGATTCAGCACTGACTTCACAAAGTGCTTTTTGATCCTCAGAATGCCTGTTTAGCTTTTGCTTTAATACCATAAGCACCAAAATCATTGATATTTTCGTTTCTACCTGCACATATATGCAAAATAAGGAGCTCCTATAGCTATCTAACTAGGATCCCAGCCTGTACCTAGAATCCAGAAAGATTCTGAAACCAGAAGATTGATTGAGGTGCCTTCAGCTGCCAATCCAGACAGAAACAGACCTCCTAGAGCTCCTGCATCACAAGTACCAGTCTCTGGCAAATCTTAGATGCCTTCAGAAAGCCATTCACATAATTTTATTTAGTCATCTGAAATGTGGCTAAATGTGTCCCATCTATCTCTTTACAGGCCATTCTGTCAAGCATCTACAGGTAGTGCTTGTTAGATTAGGCTTATACAGAAGGGGACAACAGACTCATGTTTCACAAACTGGATGATTGCTCATATTTGCACTGAGGTTTCTCTAAAAGTCAGTCTCTAGAGTAACAATGAGCTTTATTTCGTTTGATTGTCATTGGCTTTTTTCTTATTTCCTAACTACATTGTTTTCTTACAGTTCAGGGGCAACCTTTTTGGACTTGGCAAGTGACCAGCTTGTCTCTCTAGTCATCCTATAAGACCACAATTCAGTTCTGCCAGCGTTTTTTCATGAAAACTTGTCTCCTGCGTGACCCATGAACCTCAGCAGGTAGCACAGGAATACTCTGCTTGTCCATTCCTCATTCACCCAAGACTAGAGTCATCCAAGATGCTGGAACCCCAGATTAGAATAAATCTGAATGGATTGACAGTAATCTCATTAAATTCAACAATGAGAAATCCTACGCTTACGAAAGAAGATCACCTTTCAGGAGTACAGGTTGGCAACAGACTGGTCAAGCAGCGAATCTCTGGAAGACTTGCTTAGATAAAGCCTTGAGAAACTATGTCTGACTTTAGAGCTGACCTTGCTTTAGGCAGAAGTTTGGAACCTGCTTATATCACTTCCAGCCAGAATGATACTATGATCCTGTGGCTTATGATACAGAAAAAAGTCTATAAATCCAGAGCCCTCCAAATTGTCCATCTGACACTTTTTTGGCAGTTTTCAGTTGACAGTTATCCTTCCTACTGGGGCTGATCAGAAGATAATCAGCAGAGTTTAAAACAACAGAAGTGATACTTAATATTAATGAAGTATTTCACACAGCAGCAACTGGTAGGTAGCACTTCCTTTTTCTTAGTTCATTGATTTCTATGCCTCTTTTTCACTGTCCTTCTTTCTTTCCTTTTTCTGTTCTTCCCTACCATGATAGAAATGCACTGAAGAATACCAGATAGCACAGTGTAGATTCTCTCCCTCCTGAGGTATGTGAGCTCTGGTCTCATAAATTACACACTTTGGGTATTTAAAGGAAGGTTTTTCACACAAAGTGCTACGACTGCTGAAAATTTAAGGTAGAGTCCATCCACCTGCACTTATTTTCTGTGTTGCGTCTTTACAGGAAAAAAAGAGCACCATGCCAAATTTCAGATAAAATTAATAGTTTGCCGTCTGAGGTAGAGAAAGAGAATCTTCAGCTGAGGGCTAGGCATTTGCATTACAATGGACAAGTGAATCTTTTAGAGTCACCATGGTTTTCAGTAAAATACCCAGATGTTAGCTTCTGAAGATCCCTTTCTTATTATGTATCTCTTCCTGCTTGCCTTGAAGGTATAGCATCTGATGGTAGCCTTTAGAGTTCAATTAATGTCACCACTATCATTATTGCCAGTACTAAGGGTAAGCCCCATCTAATTAAGTATACTTTTAAAATCAAATACTTCATAGAAGTACTTCATAGCTAGAAATCTAAAATATATCAGCTAAGGAGACTGTTTAAGTCTGCATTCTTTTTTTTTTTCTTTTTTTTTTTTGGTTTGGATTTGTTTTTCCATAGAGAAAAAAAGGCAACCTTAAAAATAGCTGAGGAAAATCATAAAATGTATAAATACCTAAAATTAGCTGAGGTGAATCATTCTTTATGTATCTTTGTGGATGTAGGTCCTTCTCAGAGGTGGACTGTGCTCATTTTAAAGAGACAAATATAAGAAGGCATTGTGGAATTTTTTTGTCCCATTTTGACCTTTAAGAATTTAGGAAACACCGGTGTGAGTTTTGTACTTTTGGAATAAGTTTTGGAATAAGTTTTGTTCTGGTTTTGGGTTTGGGTTTGGTTTGATCTGTTTCTCGTTTGCTTGTTTGTTTGTTTTTTCTTCTATATGTTCCTTTTTCATTCATTATCTGCTTTGTGTGTATTGGTGAGAGAGAAGGTATTGTTGATAACTTTTTACTGTCTTGTCAGCTGTCATGTTGGTAGAGACAAGGAAAGGCTGGGATTGTAGAGATGTTTGTAGATTAAATTCTGCAATAGTATGTGCAAACTCCTCTCATATGCAAGGATAGCATAATTTCATTGTTTGTTTTATGAAGTTAACGTAATTGGTTCATATCAGCATCAACAGCTCTGAACAGACCAAGTAACCAAGCATGTATGAGATGAAATCACCACTTTTCTGTTAGTCATAGTAAGGAATATCTAAAGACATTGTAAACTAAAGGGGAAATAATTTACTTCTTAAATTCCTTATTGATTTTCTAGTATGTTCGTGTCTGATACCACAACATAAGATAAAATGGGAATTATCTGATGTTTGTTTTATTCGTAGATCTAATTTCTTAGGAAAGAAAAAATGTCACAAACATAAACCAAATCCTACAGCTAAGTAGCATTTTAACTTTATATTAACATTTTGACTTCATATTTTTTATCTTTCCATATTTATGAAGTGCAGATCACTGTGTCTGACTATCAGTCATGAAATACAGTCCATGGTGGAGGGCAGGAGTGGGTTCTTTTGTTTTGGGTTTCCACAGGAAGGGAACTTTGTGAAGAAAGGTGAAATAGCATCATTCAGGTACTATTCAAGAACATAATCTACGAAAGGTAGGAAAAAATAAGCTATACATATCCTCAGGCAGGCTTTGCATACTGGTGAAGGGAGTGCAGTGCTGTCTTTCTGGCTGGCCCACAGGCAAAAGGAAAAGTGAGAAAGTGGTCAAGGTGGGCAATTGACAGCTACCTCCTCTACTCCCAGCCCTCCTTGTTTCTTCTTTGCCCCATTTCATGACAACAAACAAACTAAAACACCCTCAAATCAGAAGCTATTAGTTCCTCACCTTCTACCAAGAGCCACGTAGGGACAAATACCGGGCACAAAGTTGAGAGTTGCAACTGATTGGTAGAAGGAGGAAGGGTAATTAAAACTCTTTTCTCTTTTCAATACATTACCCTGTTGTTCCCTTTGTGGGACAGGAGCTAGCTGATGCCAAGCTGTTTATCTTCTTCCAACACAGATGAACTATAGCTAGTCTCATTCATCACTCAGCCCAGGAGCATTGCACATGTGAAAAGATTGGCCTAGAAAGCTGGGGCTGGATCACAACAATAAGAATTGTCCAGTCTAGTTTCTTATAAGGCAGAGCATTTAAATGCTACTGCTTAACAATGCTGGATTTGCTACAGTTTGCAATAACAGTCCTTCATGAATACCACTTGCTCTGCAACCTGAGAAAGCATGACTTTGTCCTTTACCAACATCTGACCCTACGAGGCATCACACCTCACACGAGTCCTTTGAGCCAGATACTTTTCAGATGAAGAGCTTTCCTGATGATCTTCAATCTGCATTTGGATGTGCCAGTTCATGCCTTGCAAACTTCCAGCTATTCCTCAGGAATCTTGCAAAAATTTTAAGGTTTAATGTTCTCTCGCACTCTTTCCTCAGGTGACTCTACCCTTCAGGAAGATTTATGCATACCTGTCAAAAGCTGCTAGATTTCTATCTCTCTTCCTTTCTCCTTCTCTTTTCTTCCTACCCCTTAAGTTTCAGAGCTGGTTGTCACTCTTTAACAGTTTATGTTCCATAAACACACAGTGAGCACCTCACCCTTTCCTCAACACTGGAGCACATTCTGCTTTTATATGCAAATCCTCTCAGTCAACAATGTAGCAGGAATATGTTTAAACAAGCATAGAGATAGATAATCAATGTATTTTCCTAAAATTACTTATTCCTGAGTTGCTGATTCTTTCTTTGCTTGTTCCTTGCTCAGGTACAACTCTTATGAATGTCTAGGGAAGTTTAGTTTGTGAAACAACTGAGGGAAACGTAAGTATGAGTATTAGCATATGATTCTATATTAGTCTATTGTCATACCAGAGATACCACTGGAATGGACTCTTGAGGGTATAAATATACTGCTGTCTTCTCACTGACATCCTTCGATTACCATTGTAGTTTTTTTTCCAAATCAGGTGCATATTAGGACTTGATCTGTAAATATGGGCAGCCCCACAGCATTATATAGATATTCCAGTAGTACAGAACCTGATGAGCATCTCAGATCTGTTTTCCCATACCCTCATTTAAATTGGTTAAATTAAAATATATTCATTAAATACCTTACCTTTTGCCTACTTATATTTGTTTAGAGGGAATTCTGGCGTCTCTAGATCAGCAGATATGTGTTCAGAAACACAAACATTTATTTCCAAGTACTTATTAAATATTTAGATATAAAAGCCTCATTTCCAGCTGTATAGTCTGCAACAGCTTTTAAACAGTTCTATTGTGGCAAAAGGCTTTCCTATGATTTTGATCACCAGATGTCCACTGAAAATGCATTTATTGAATGTTTAATATCCTCAGCCTCTCCTGTGCATCCAATATTCCTTGTGAATTCTTTCCCATGACATTAATAATTTCACATACCTTCAGTCTTTTAAAAATTAGTTGTTCTGTTTACATTAGCCATCCACAATCCTTCTACAGTTGATGGAGAAAGAGATGTGCAACTTCAGAGACTAATTTTTTTTTATCCCAAGATAACTGAATAGACTGTGTGACTGGTTTCTGTGTGGCTAAAGCTGAATGGAATAAATATTATCTTAGGTCACTGGGTCTGGGGTATGTGGTCATGTGTTTTATATAGACATAAGGATAAGTGTTAACTTAATATGACTTTAATTTAGAGTAAAACTCCTAACATTATAGTTATACAAAAAATAACCCTCTATTGGCTACTGGGAGGTTGCTGAAGCTTTTGAATAGGTTTTTCATTCAAATAAAGATTGAGCTATATAGGTGCCACTATACTCTTCTTCAGTAAATCATTATATTTATCCAGAAAAAGATCTATGCCTTACACAATTCCAGGTAACATAAGCATCAAATAGGGAATGAATCATCCATATTAGGGGAAGATCTTTCACTATGGCACATTTTTAGCAAGGCACCTTTAGTGTTTTATAATGTCGTATGCTGTTGGCAGATCTACAATTGCCTTTTAAAGATTCTCTTTGATGTCTTGTATAATGTTGACCAGTATATGACTTTTTCAAGTGCAATCCATTTTCCTGTGGAATAAGCTGGTGTTCAAAAAATGATGCCAAGTACTTTAGGATGAGATATTTATATTATTTATAAAGCTGGCATAGTAAAGCAATAGGCCTGGAGATTTTCATCTCTGAAATATTCTCCTCTGACATTAGGAGTGCTGAAATCTTTATTTGTTGCAATATTGAGATTTTTGTAAACAACTTAAATGAAGTAAATAGCTGAAGTAAATAGGCCAGTACTGTAAGTTCAATATATTTTACCTTCTTGGTGAAGGTGTTGTTAGAACCATCAGCTATTGTATTCCTGAGAGAATGAATATTCTTCTTATCTTGCTATTCAATCATTTTTTGTTGTTTATTGTAACTCACCTGTTCCAAGGAATGAACACATGACTTGTATTTCTATCACACATCTGACTTCAGAACAAGCTATCGTGCATAACTTAACCATAGTCTACACCATTTTGGTACCTGCAGCAATTTTATCTGTAGTGGCATTGCAGTTCAGCAGAACCCAATGAAGACAGGATTCTTTGTTATCTGTGCTGGATTTCTACTAATTTGGATATACCTACTATATAAGCCAAACTGAAGCTGTAGCTGAAATACACTCTTACACTGCCCTACAACAATGTTTTGGTCTTTCCTTGGAGTGAACAGTTTCCTGTGGTCATGTAGCATCTTGCTGATTTTTTCTCAGACACATTCATCTAATTAAATACATTATTCTCTTAGACCTTTAGAAACTGATGGTAAAAATGATGGAGTCCAAGACTACTAAGGCTAGCAGGCATTAATATCTACTGGACTATAGGTAAAACTACTCCCGTATGTACTGAGCACAGAGATCAGAAAAGCATGTTTCTAACATTTATGCCAAGGATGTCAAATAACTAGCTTCTGTCCCTCTCCCTAGAAATGCTGGACAGTAAGAAGAGAAATACCAACTGCTTCATTGCTTTTCCTCTTACTGACAGTCCAGGATTCTACTCTCCAAAATATTTTGTATGCTGCTTTAAATATTCAAACTGAGGGTGAAAAGATTATCCAACAGTGTTAACATCAAATTTACTTTGCATGAAGTGCACTAGAAAGCAAAATTCTCCTTAACAAGGATCAACATTACATGCTAAAGGACTTGTACTAAACTACACTGATTAATTTCAAAGATATTGAGAAAATATGCACATGTTTCAGACTATCTTTTTTAAGGTACCATGAGATTCTGTAGGTATTTCTCAAGTGACACCGTATCAGAAACATCATATTTCCTTGTCTATACAAGCCCTGGCCAGATCTTCAGCTTCTGTTCAGTAGGGGCTTCCTGGGGACACAGAGATACATTCAGGATTAAATCATTATCCTGAAATTCTCCTTACTCATTGGCAAACATGATTAGGGAATAAAATTATTGTATTCAAAGGCTCAAAAGCACACTGGAGTGACAAGGGAATTTTGCACGGACAGTCAAAACAAAAGCTTTTCCAAAGTAAGTAAGCAATTTTCCCATCTACCATTGATTGCAGCAGTGCCCTTGTGTGTTCTTAAGGATTCAGACATGGTTTCTCACAACTGTGAAGTTACAATTGAAGCAGACCTCTTGTTATCAGTGGGGATGTTGGATAAGAAGTGGTTCCCTGGTATGAATAAGCAGTGCACAGCTGGTTCTACATCTCCTCAGTATGCAATAAAATACAAGTCAAAACCTGTGGATGTGAAGACCCTGTGCTCTGCTCACTCTGGCAATAAACAAGGAAATTTTACAGTGACACGCTGAATGGGTTTTTCATCACTATGTTTGTGCTAAGAGACTGAGTTGGACTCAGTTCAGGTAGCAGACCTATTTTAGTGAAACAATGCTTTGGGGCTTATATTAAACAGCAAAATAAAACATAATGCTTCCCTATCTCCAGCTTCAGAAGCAACTCTTGCTATGTTTTTTCAGCCTCCTTTTGAGGTTTCTATTGGCAGAATATCAGTCACTTTTTTTCTACAGCATCACTCTTCATAGCTCTAAAAGTGTTTCACAGAAGCCAGTAACATCCCAATTTGGAGCACCAGCTGACAAATTATGTGTTCAGAAAACATGCCTCAGTTCTTTGTTTCAAAACTTAGTTGATCCAGTTTAGCTAAAAGTAGGGCGGTTTTGTTTGTTTGTTTGTTGTTTAATAACTCCTTGTAGGTTGCATAGTTAACTTACAAATAATGTTCATGTAACAGCAAATAGTATTACACACAAAAATATGCTGCTTTTGTCTCTTGCTGTCCCTTATACTAACATTTGATAAACACAAATATTTTTACAATGAATGCATATTCTGAATCCTACATTTAGGTATTAAAATTAGAACCATGGAATGTCCTGAGTTGGGAGGGACCCACAAGGACCATCGAGTCCAACTCCTGTCCCTGCACAGGACAAACCCACAGTTCACACCACGTGTCTGAGAGCGTTGTCCGGTCTCTTCCTGAACACTGTCAGGCTTGGGACTGTGACACCTCCCCGGGGAGCCTGTTCCAGTGTCCAGCACCCTCTGGGTGAAGAACCTTTTCCTCATGTCCAACCTAATCCTTCCCTGGAACATCTTCCTGCCATTCCCCTGGGTTCTGTCATCGGTTACCACAGAGATCAATGCCTGCTCCTCCTCCTTCCCTTGTGAGGAAACTGTGGATTGTTATGAGGTCTCCCCTCAGTGTCCTCTTCTCCAGTCTTGGAATGGCCTGGTATAAATTGTCTTTTAACTCTAAAAAATAATCTTGCAGTCATTTTTTTCCAGAGATGATCTGTACCTCAATTGAAAGAACTCCAGTGGAACTACTTGGTTTCATATTTGAACCAGGGCATTCACCTTAGCATAGTTCTCTAACTGATAGTCTTGAGTCTGACACAGCGGTACAGATGTCTTCCATACAATTAGAAGAGAAAGTACACGTCTTCCAAATGTCATTCAGAGAAGCTGAGTGCCAGTCGCTATATAGGTAACTTCTGTTTGTCCACGGGATTAACAGATGAGACAGGAGGACACTTAAAGGTGTAATATGGGAGAAACAGAAAAGACATATACATTCCAGGTGAACAGAGAATACCTCACTCCGCTTGAAGTGAAGGGTTTTCTCAGAGCATAATGTCCGAGAGAGGATGAAGTCTCCTTTCCGGTTTTTCCTGGTGGTCAGAATGATTCCTTGAGAAATGGGCTGAAACATCCTCAAAAACCTTCATCAGACTAGGTATGAGCTGAGTTTGAGCTTCCACATCCCAAGTAAGCTTCATTACTCCTTGCCTGAACAGAAACATTTCTCCAGCCTAAGTGTTACAGCTAGATTATTTAATCTTGTGGAAAGGCATACATGTCATGGACTAAACCACAAATGAGCAAGAGTTAATCTTATGGAAATATCTTCCTGGATTTTAGAGTCTCTTTTTTGTTATGTTTACATGTTTTATCTAGGGGAGAGCATCCTTTAGTAGTCAGCAATTAAATCCAGATTCTGCTTGATTATTCTGCCTCTGGCTTACACATTTTATGCTGCTTTACTTCACAGTGACCCAGATTTAGAAGCAGTGACAGAATATGTACTGGCCTCTGGCTGTTCCATAATATGGCTAGTAAAGCACACTTCTGGAAGTGAAAGCTGTGGCCTTCTTCACCCATATTTGAAAACAGAGCTGAAATCAGTTTTAACATATCCCAGGATAGCATACAAACTATGAGACAGTGGTGTAAAATCAGAGCTTTGAACTGGTACTGCAGTTTGTTTCTTGGCAGGACAGCTGGATATGACAGGCCATCAAGACTGGGGAGCCAAAGATAACACAATGGAGCGGTAAGTATATCTGATGTGACTAGCTGCAGCGTCATGCTTTGACTGGGCCAACAATTCCCCATCCCTTTGGTGTTGACAGTTATAATATGCTATCTGGAGTTCATTCTTTGGTGTTCTCTCTAGACCATTTTTCTTCTGTTAATATATTACCAACTTGAATTATTTCAAAAGAAATTTTCTATTCTGTTTAACAAACTCACTTTAAAAGAGAAAAGTAAAAGATTCATTGAAGGCAGAAAACGAGTAAGTGTTGCATTCAAAGAGTAGTTTGTTACAGCGTATATATCTCTATTTGCTCTTCTATCATTATTAACATATGCACTTAGAAACATGAAACAAACCTTAAAGCCATATTTTTGCAGAGCCCTAAAGCTGATTAAATCAAATGCAGATGCAGAATTGGTGCGAAACAGATGCTGAAAAGCCATGTCAATATCCTAAAGGAATCCATTCCCTATCAGAAAGAAACTTAATTTCTACTATAAAGAATTTGATTATGTATTGTTATACCAAATGTGATTAATGTTTTGTGGTGATTAATCAACTGCAAAATATATAATTATGCCATCTGTATTTTTCCAGCTTCTTGTCACTTAAGAATTCCACTGGGGAGTGGGAGGTGGGATAATGAGTACTGGTGGCATTTAGAGTGCTTAAAACCATACTCTGAAAGCCTGGGGAATCTAGTAACAAAAAGAATTGGCATTTATTCTAATAGTAAAACCTCTAAGCATATTAAGTACGAACCCAGAAGACCTATTGGCTTGATAGCTACTTATGTGGAAGACCCAGTTATGGGGTTCAAACAGCCTGGGACACATGAGGGCTTGCTCCAATTCAAAGGTAACCCATTAAGGCCTCGGGGGAGCACTCAGAATGTGGCTTTCAGACCACCTCCTGCTGACTGATTTATGAAACAGCCCTGACACTGATGCAAGGATCATCGACTGTCTTGTGACTGCAGGCAAAGTGAGGCATATTTGCAGCGGTAGATGAGGGCAAAGAATAACACTACTTATATGTTAATTTATATATATACATATATATATATATTATTTTTTTTTCTCCCAGGTAAAGCACTGAGTTAGGTTCAGACCTGAGGTAAGATACTTGGCCCACAAAGTCACCTATCAAACTGAAGAGAGTCCTTTTCAAGATATCATGCAGAATTAGGGTAGAAGAAGTAAAGGTTCCTTAGGCAAGTTGGTCAACCACATAACATATGAGTGATTTGTATGAGTCTTTTTCTACTCTCGAAATAAAATACATCATGTGGGAGGTTCATCATTCATCTGCTTGGTGTTTGCAAAGGCAAGAAAATGCGTAGATTTAATCCAGACTCTTAATGACTGCCACATAGAATCACAGAATGGTTTGGGTTGAAAGAGAACTTAAAGATTACGTAGTTTGAACACCCCTGCTATGGACACGTTCCACTAGACCAGGTCCCTCAAAGCCCCATCCAACGTGACCTTGAACACTTCCAGGGCCACCCACAACTTCTCTTGGCAGCCTGTTCCAGTGCCTCACCACCCACATGGTGAAGAATATTTGTACACATGTCTGTAGGAACAGCATTCTGGTGCTATGTTGCACTCTATTTTCTTTTCAGCATTTGCTTACTTTGTGTTTTGGTGGTGGTTTTTGTTTGTTTAGTTGGTTTTGTTTTGTTTTTGGTTTTGTTTTTTTTTAGTTGGTTGGTGGTTGGTTATTATTTTTTTTTTAATGATATAAAGACTATATAAAACATGGTCTAACACTTCTTCTCTGCCTCATTTGACATTGCTATAAACTAACATGTTGGAACACTCCAAGTTCTTTATTGTAAGAGTAATTTTGATGACTATGTAAATCAATTTTCAACTTGTTACAATCTTCCAGAGTTTCACTGTGGCTCTGGGAAAATATGTTATGTATGGTGAAGTTCAGAGTTACCTACCTGGCAGAGGCATTTTCAGGCTCAGTACACTAATAGGGGTACATCCCAGGGGTGTATACATAGGGTCTCTGTAGATTGAACAAAGAATTAAATATTTTCAAAGAAAGGAAAAAGGGATGCAGGGCCCCATACATACCTTGAAATTGGATCATGGTGTAGCTTTGAATAAAAAAATCCATGGAGTCAGATAGAAACTAAATTTTAAAAAGCTTAAAACTGTAAAGCAGTTAGTATGCTTTATTTTGCATTACTTAGGTCATGTTTCTGGGATGAAAAAGACAAGGTTTAATAAGCTTCACAAAGAAAAACGTCCATTTAAAAGTCTAAAGAAGAATTGATACATGTATCCATATACAGGCACCTAGTAATGCTTTAGAAACCCAGTGAGATTTGTTAGTGTTCATCTGTAAATCCAGAAGATCACAGGCAAAGCAGAGAGTCACATTTACCAGCTCCTTTTACAGACTCTGTGGATATCATGCATATCAATGATATCTATCATGGGTTCTAACATGGCAAGCTTGTTTAGGTATTTTAGTATATGGATCTCCATTGCTATCAGCTTTTGAACTTTCACTGTAAACTGATGTATTTGAGTCCCTTCTTACGTTCTGTCTCTCCCTGGGCTTTTTAATTTGTAAAACATTTATACAAGGTTTATCCTTCCTGATCTGCTGTGGGATGGGTCTTCATTGGTTCAGGCCTCCTGACACTCCTGTGATAAAAAACCCAGGGATATTACTAAAGTTAGTCTCTGGTGTAACTCATGAATCAGGGGAGAGGTACAGGCTGAGAAAGGAAAAGAAAGATTCTACTTACATGAAGACACGTTTTGGTAATGAGCAATAACAAGGGAAAAAAATAAACTACAATAAAAGGTGCATGACAGCTTGAGTTTGGGTGACATATACTTGGTTTTAAAGTTGCCTCGGTGTGCCAGTGTTTTATTCGTGGCTGGCACCTAGTGTGAATGCAGCAGAAGTTAGTGTAATGGCTTGAAATATCAGTGCAATTATGCTTGAGGGTCAAGTATCTTTTTAACATCCTTCCTGGCTTAAAAGGAAAAAAAAAATAAAAAAGAGAGAGAAAAAAAAAAGAAAAAAGAGGAGATGGGGAGAAATACAAAAGCAAACAAAGTATGCTTCTAAAAAGACATAAAAAGACAATGAAAAGACAAAAATACTTGAAATCATACTACTCAGACTAATGTGAGAAAACTGGGTAACTGCAGGAATCCATTTTGTCCCTCTCTCTGTCACTTCCTCAATTTCAAGATTTCTTCAAAATTGTGGAACATCCTGAGCAACAGCAGAAATAGCTGGTGTCACCATGTCACCGTCATCACCTTTTGCTCTTCTTATAACACATTAGTCACAGCTATTGCTCTCATGCTGTTCCTGGTACAGTTTGGATGAAACACACTCATTACAACTCTGTGTGTGTGTGTAAATAATTAAGGAGTGCATGTGTATGAACACTCAGCAGAAGTATTTGTGAACTTACCTAAGAATAGTTAGTCTAAGTTAGGTAAGTAGTTAGTGAAGGCTCCCTTTGTCATCAAAGAAAATAGGCACTAGATGATTCAGGCCACTGGTGGCTTTGCCTGGATTTTGCACCCTAACTTTCACCCTGGTAGGAATGAGGAACAATTTTGTTGATTCCAGCACTGATGAGATTTTTAATTTACTGCAGTGGAAGCGAGAAGAAAACTTGGTTCCAGCATGCCATCTGTATTCCAGCCATTCTTTCAACATGAAATACTCAAATTCTAAAGAACAGACAAAGTGCTACAAAATGTACTGCAGGGAAACCACCTACACTCTTCTGTGACTGGAAATTAAAGAAAAGAATCCTGATGATCTAACAGGTCATTCATATTGCTAATTTTTATGATTTCCTGACAGTCCTTTTCTCCAAGTCTTGATTAAATATTCAGAAAAATCATTACTTATACATAAGCCTAATAATTTAAAGGTGCTTCAAATAGAGCAGACTGCAAACACTTTGTTAAAGGAAGGCAACATTCAAAAGATACCACATCTTTGAGTCCCAATTAGGCCAGATCATTAAGGAAATATATTGCAATTAAGTTTACATCCACTGGATGGAACTTATTGCTAGATAACAGAAATTTCTCAAATGTTTTTTCTTTTCACTCTGTCATGATTATTATCACAGTAAGAGTTCATTATTTCAGATAAAATATAGTCAAACATTATTGAATTTTGAAAAAAATAAATTAAAAAGTCAATTTACCTAATTAAACAATTATAAGTTCGAACTTACAAATGAAAACAAATACAAAAACTATGTGGTGCAAAGGGATTCTTTAATTTCAAACGGATACATATATTTCTTAGCAGTGTTAACTCCTGGAGTACTGCGGGGAGGTAGATATACTTCAGTTAATCACATTATAGTAAGGACCTAAATGATTTCAGGTCACTTCATTCTGCCTCAAGGATGATCCAAATATGGGACCACTATGCACTGAGTGCCAAATTCAAATACTTTCTTCAATCTTCATTAGTAATGCATCTGGTCTATCCCCAGTTACAAGATAAATACTAGCTCTCAAATGCTATCCTGAAGTTTATCCTTCCCCCTCTGCCTTTGATTTCTTCCAGAACCAGCTCTTGCCCCATTCACAACCTACTGAAGCTGTTGCTCTAATTGAACCCGTGTTTCAAGTTGCACAATTGACTGTGAGGTGTCCCAGTGCTGGATGTATTCCAAGTTCAGGAACACCCTTTCCATAAAAAAAATGTGCTGTAGCAAAACTTTTCAGTCACTTTGTTTTGTTTCCATCATGAATCATTTGTCCCATCTTCCTCTCCAGCTTGTTTGAGTTATGGAAATTACAAATCGTTTTAGGTCTCTGCTGCCTTTGGCTTCTGATTGTTTTTCTTTCAGGGAACCCATCCTGAGCTTGAATATGACAGCATTAAACAGGTCTCTTAGTTTGGCTGAAGTTCTGCCTCCTGCGTTAGCTGACCACTAGTAATCACCATGTCTTTTTTAGCAGAAAACTCAAAAGACTGTGAATTAATTAGTTTGAGTGTTACTGTAGGCCAGAATGAGACATGCACAAAGATATTATTAAATTGTCAGCTTTCGCTGGTTCTTTGTGTGAAGTTTGTTTACACCAACATGTCTCACCTGAATATCTTGGTTGCAGGTGGTTGTGTTTGCACCAGTGTATTTGCAAAGGTCCCACCTCGCTCCCCCCAAGCCCCTGGTAGCTCTGCAGCCAAAAAAGAAAAACTGAAAAAACAAAACAAAACAAAAAAGTAATTTGATACTGCAAACTCAAAACTGATAGTTAATTTTCACAGGTACGGAGTACAATTAAACACACAAGGAAAGACCTCCAGCACTGCAGTTTTCTTTTTGAGATACCGTAACTCTCTTGGGAGTCATTCAGGACAAGCCATGTAGTACTGGCTGACTATTCAACAGTTTTCATGACACAGGTCAGCTTTGCGTTTTTCTGAAGATCTTGCAACAGACTCTGATGTCTCAAGACAATGAAAACAAATAAACATTTTGAACGGTGTAGCAACTGGAGTCACCTGTACATACCTTGCGAGCTGGTCTGAATTGCCCACTCATCATTTCACAAAAGGAATGAAGCTGCCCTTTGCAAGTATCAGGCTCCACAAAGTGTGAAATCCACCAAGCTTCATAAATGACCCCTCTCACTCAAAAAAGAGAAAGAACTGGTTCTCCCTGACAGTGCAAATTAAGTTTTGTTCCAAAGAGATGGCACAATGGGAAAACTGGTCTAAGTGTGAACACATTTTCAGGAGCTAAATTAATCCTGAACAATCACTCACAGAACCTTGCTCTGATGGTGATGGCTCACCTTACCATAGATCTCAGATGTTCTTATCCAGCTTTGAACCATAATGCGCAGGAGATGGACAAACAAATTATATGTAATTGTATCATGAAAGATACTTTAGTCAGGGGTTCTAGTACCACACCACAAGTTGATATTTGAATACTTTTTTTTTTTTCTTTTTAAGAACAATATATTTATTTCATTACTTCTCCCATGAGTTGTATGGGTTTTGTTATCATACAACTACACTAACAATATGAGGATTAAGAATTAAAATAATGAATTATATCTTTGGGGGAAAGGTACTTTGGTATTACAAACAAACAAACACACAAAACACACAAACAAACCAGCCAAAGCCAAACCAAAGCAAACCAAACCAAACCAAAACAGAAGATTGTAATAAAATAGTACATAAGACAGTTTAAATAACTTACTCATAAGTAGTACTTTCCAGCTGTCAATCCCTTCAGCAATAGAGTATAAAATATACATTTAGTGAAGAACTTAGAAAAAACAAAACACTTTGCAAACATAAAATGCTCTGTGTCAGTTTTTATCATCTACCTTTAAAAGCAAAAAAGTAGATAATATACATTTTCAGATAAAGGATAAAAGGACAAAATTACAATTTAATTATTTGCATTGAGCAGAACTTTTTCTGGACATGCCAACCCCTTGTCATACCCTTATGTCCCACTTTCACTACCAGAATGGGCTGAATATGAGCCAGTTGGGAAAGACAAAAAGAAAGATTTTTCATAAGTATTCGTTCAGGTACACACTGCACACTTGTTTGGACAGTATATGTAAGTCCTTTTGCCTGCTTACAAAAGGAGGTGTACAAATTTCTTCTAGAAAAGAGATAAAGCAAACACTAGTGTGAAAATGTGCCCATAGTCTACAGGTATTTGCAATTAATTCTCAAGTAGTTTGTCCTATCTGTTAAGGCAGAGACTCCATCTGAGTTTGGAAATGATGTAGAAAAAGAAAACTTGATGTCAGTCACGACTGACTGATTTTCATACCCTCATGACCCTTTTTATACCATGTTCCTCACTTTTCATTTAGCTAGAGCTTTTGACTACAGGGGCTACCACAGTAATTATGTAGTAAATGTTAATAGAAATTGGATTGTCATCTCACAGAATACTTGATTTTACCCCTATGTTTGTCATTCAAGAAGCAAAAACAATAATAAACATTCTAAGTGGACAATTAATGTTGACATTAAATTACCAATAAAGAGAACAGTTACACAATAATGGTTGGTAATAAGGTATGAGCTCTCCATGGGCTGCTGTGTTTACATAAACCACTCACCCAGTAACTCTGAGTGTTACGGATTTAAAGTCTCTTCTAATAATTAATAAATATTTCCTTATGGCTTGCTTATTTTTACATTTTGTTTGTTTATACATATGCAGCAGATTAATTTAATATCTAGCCTGTCAAGAAAGCCACTCAGGAAAGTGAAGAAGGAATTCCTGACATACACATCTCGTATACTCTCCACAACATACAGAGGTCTTTCAAGAGATGTCCTGTATCAGCCCTTCCCTAAATGTGTCCAAGTATGTTTTCTAGAATGTAGTTTTGTTCCCAAGGAGCTGAAAATAAGGGGGAGGGTGGGAGAGGCGGGTGGGATCCAGAGTCACGTCTATGTTAATGAAACTATTGTAAACCCTTTGTGAGACTCACCCCTCAACACCAAGCTGTAAGAGTGTTGGATCAGGGAGGAACTTAATTTCGTTTGTTTGTTTGTTTGTTTTTATTTTTATCTGTTTTTTGTTTTTTTAAGGGCACAGTGATACTAGGACAAACTGAAATAAGTTTTCTCTGTGATTAGAGTATATCAGATTCAAATAACTTCCGGTCTGGTGGTCATACAGCCACTTTGCTATTATGTGCAACCTGAGATACTGAATCTCTCCAAGAAACAGCTTGTATTATCTGCTGTTGAACCTTGCATAAATCAGGCCACCCATCATCTGAACTGGAATTACTTTGGGTCCAGCTACATTAGCTGCTAAGGATGTCCCATCAATCTGCCCTGTCTTTGAGACATAATAATGCCCATGTGTGTGCACAGTGTTAAATACTTCAGTAATTTCCATATTAGGCTTTTATCCTACTATAAAGGTATATACTACTTATCTCAAGACGCTTTAGTTCATTCTATGAGTGTTAATTCTTAGGGAAGAGAGTTGCATGGGCCTTGATTCATTCCGATACGTCATTAAATTATAAAAGATGAGCAAAACCTGATAGCCCCAATCTGGTCTGAAAATGACAACCTCGTGGTTCTTTGCTTAACCTGTCCTTCTCTGAACAGGTCACTATGAGGTAATTCAATATACAGTCTAACGTTACTTACATTTTGCATTTACTGTAGAGTATTAGTATGCACAAGGACAGGTATGAAAGAGTAATCCTATAAAGACCCATCGTCACTAGCCCATGGCAATACCTCCACATAACCTGTATGGTCTGAAAGGCACATGCACAATGTAAGACTTGAAAAGTGCAAGAAGAGAAAGTCCAAAGAAAGGATTAAAAGTACAGCTTTTCCTGTAATTGTGACATTGAATAACAAATCTCTAGAAATCCAAATCTGTTTGAATATAAATTCATGAGCCCAAGAAGGGGCAACTTTTGAATAAATTAGTCACGGTGAATAGTTTACCCAATTTTATTATAATCTGGAAGTGAGGAGCTCAGTGTGATATCTTTTTTTACCTGATTTTTAATGTCCTGGAGCATTTGCAGTGTTGTTTCCTTCGTAATCAGCAGCCTTTTTTACAGGCAAACAATCTCCCAATTTAAATAACACAACAGAGCAACGTGCTGCAGCCATATCCTGTCAGTTTAGGCTCTATAGCCTCAATACCTTATTAATAACTCAGGTGAACCTTAGAGTTGCTTCAGCAAGAACATGGAATTTTATTGTGTATACGGTTTAAGATGACTCCCCGAATTTGCTACATTTTCATAAACAAGGTTGTTCTGCAAGATCGTTCAATATCCTTATTCTGAAAGGATCATCTCCAAAAACTAACAGATTCTTCAGTTACTTCATTATATATATCTATACAGGTAGACAGACAGACAAAGTTAACTATCTCAGCAGAAACTAAAACTGAATTAGCATCAGTGCAGCTGAGCTGAGGATTTGGGAAAAGTCTTGACCCTTTTAAAGTTAGCTGTTTTTTTAAAATATTTTTGTCAAAATGTGAATACATTTCAATAATATTAGAAAAAAGTTTCTTGGACAAAGCCTTACACTGACTTGCATTAAATCTGGGAGCACTGCAAACGTTATTTAACCTACTGTCCACTGACAAGAAACCATAACTCTTGCCTCACAAAATAATTAAATATTTTAGACAGATTACCTGACCTACAAATTGTAAACAACTTGGGCAGGATTGAATGCACAGTGTTGCGGATTTCTTAATAGGACCAAACTCTACCACAGCAGTATTCATCATTCATACCTCAAACCATAACTAAACAAACAAGCAAAAAAACCCAACAAAACAAACAATAAAACAAACCAACCAACCAAACAAAAAACACACCAAAAAAAACAACCAAAAACCCAAACCAAACCAAAGAAACATGAAAAGATCAAAGGACCAAGAGTGAAAGATGAAAAAAACTTACTTTTCAAGTACACTGTAGTTTTTCTCACAATAATGGATTCTCCTCACAAACTCTAACAAATCAGCCGTCACATTGTGTGAATAAAGCATTCTTTTTTGCTTAAGAAATATATATATGTGTATATATGTGGGTTTGTTTCTTTTTAGAAATGACAGAGTTTTCTGAAAAGGCACTTGAAAGCTACAGGAAGAGGAAAGTTGTAAAGTCAGATATTTAAAAAAATGTGCATTTCTTGAAAGAATAGAGGAGTGGCCCATGGTTGCAGTCCCTCAAAGGTGTCCCAGCCCTGCCATGGGTCATCCATGGGCTGCAGTACCTTGTTGTGGGTGGCGAGTATTATACTCTAGAGCTTAACATAGAAAGAGAGGAAAAATAAAACCTTGCTTGTGTATCCTGTTAGCTAAAAAGTGAAGAGATTTCTACCCATCTGGTGTGAAATGCGTTGCGGGCACATGGTTTTTGAAGAATTGAGCAATGCGGGGTTGGTAAGGAAGCTGCAGCGCAGGAATCTGAAGGAAGGTTTAGGTGGAGTGTGGAAAAAGTCAAACCAGCAGAGAAAATGCTGTTAGACAAAATGCTCTTTAGGGTACTTTGGCTTGGTAAATACGTTAACTTCTTGTGAGTGTAAGGAAGGAGAAAAAAACTGCTTTCCGGAGTAACAAGGCAGTAACTTTGAACCAACCAATGGATTCTCTTAATGCTTATTTGACATGACCAGTGCAAAACACAGAGCTAAGATCATTCTGAGAAATTAGTTATTTGAGAACTCAAAAGGATAGCTTTCTGCTTTGCATTTAACAGTTTGATCTGGACTGTAAACTTTAGGGCTTCTTTGTCGCTGGTCCCTTTTGGTCACTGCCTAGATGGCCTGGTCTAACTGACCAAGGCAAGTTCTGTGTTTCTTTATCAGAAGAATCTTGGTCTTGCTCACTTATTCTAGCAGTGAATACAAGAAAACACAAATAACTTCAGTCTTTTCTCCTTTTACTAGTAGTGATGCTTTTGGCTTTAAGTCAGAAAGTGACTATTGACATCTGCAAATGTTAGTAATTGTACAAGATTATATTACTTGCATTCTTAAGAGCAGGAAATAACATAGTTTACTCCAGTCATTGGCTCTGTAGCAATAAAAATTGCTCATTCATAATTTTATTTTTATGGTCTATGAGCTGTAAAGACCATTTAAGGTCAACACTTCATACTGTGTTAGGTAAACATTTAAGAGGTAAATAGTTTTATAGAACTTTGCTGCAAGCGAAGAAATAGACCATGAAAACTCAAGAGAATGGGCTTGATGTTTTCATGCTATTATTTTTACTGAGCTAAGGCTTCAATATTTGAGGTGTTCAGAGCCTTGTATTTAATGTGCAAGCTTCCAAACATCACCAAGAGAAAATTACATTGACACAGCTATGAAAGAAACGTATTATATAGTCTAAGGATTACATGTTGTCTCATTGTAGTAGTAGAACTGTTTTTGTTCTCACTAATGTTTATGTCAGGGAGGACTGGGAATCACAATGGCTGAGGTCTAACCACAGACCTGCCGCTGTCTCCCCTCTAACTGTACCCAATCATTCATGTTAAAACTTCCATAAACTATTCCATTGTTTTACTAATTATATCACAACCATAATAAATATTTTATATATTTGTCTGGATGCAGAGAGGTGGTTCCAAACACAGACGTCATCTTACAGTGAATAAGAGAAGTGGGTGCTTATAAGGGCTGATTAATCTGATGGAAGAAAGTCATAAGTCACATGGGGGATCCCCAAGTATTTGCATGCTGATTGGGCTGTTACTTAGAATTAGATAATAGGAAAAGCTTTATCATTACATACGTGAATTTAGACACTTCTGACCAGACAGGTACTAGCACTAAACTGGAACAGAATTCTCTAATTCAAACATTACAAAAGAGTAGAATTTAACTCTTGTAGTATAGATTGGTCATTAAAAACCTACTGAAATGCCTATCTTATACCACTGACAATACTTCACATGAAGCTCTGTGTCTTGCTAAAAGTGGGCTACTGTTTAGCCGGGGCATGGAAGAAGAACAGCAAGATGGAGCTTGGGGGTGGAAGCTGGTGGCTAAGATACTATGCTGGGAAGGGTGCATGTGTCCCAGTTTCTTTTAAAGCTAAGGAATTTTATGTTAGACATTGTAAACACTCTGCACTTCTAGCATGCACAAGTACATTTTTTCTGCTTATTTATATTTTACAGATCCAAAGAGAAATACCTGAGGAGCAGCTCCTAGAACATAGCTCCCTTTCCTGACTGTGTGATCAAACATTAGGCAATGCAAAACACATTCCTCTCACCCTAGATTTCTGATTTGTTTTCTCACCTGAAGAGTAGCTCCATCTCAGGCTAGAAGATTTGAATCCTTTGAAACAAAAGGGACATGAGGCCAGACATCCTGGTTTTTTGGCAAGTACACCTTGTTCTGTGCTCCTTTGGAAAACTGGATGATTACAATATCAATGACTGTATTTTGCTGTTAAAGAAGACACCCATGGCTAACATGCAGAAATAACACACCTTTCAGAATTACTACAAGTTCAAGCAGGTGCTAAAGGCAAATTTCCAGGGTGAAATCTGGGGAATTTTCAAGATCATAATATGGCTTTCTGGTAGATTGCTGGTACTTAAGAAAAATACTCTTATTCTGATTCTGAATACGTGTTTTTGAGAATAGTCCTGTCTAAGT
This sequence comes from Columba livia, assembly GCF_036013475.1. Classification (NCBI taxonomy): domain Eukaryota; kingdom Metazoa; phylum Chordata; class Aves; order Columbiformes; family Columbidae; genus Columba; species Columba livia. The sequence continues at coordinate 6,383,520 of NC_088642.1, read as the reverse complement.
TAATTGTACCCACTCCTGGTTTTGCCCTTACAACAGTCAATTCTTTTAACACCTGAATGCCCCTAAATGTAAAGAAAGAATGTATGTTTCTGTCAGGCTCACAGGACTGTTGGGCTGCTTAATATTTAATTGTAATAAGCACATGAAAATGCTCACATTTTTTTCACGCAAAACGTCTCTATTTCAGCTTCCACTGCCAGGATGTTTTAGATAATTCCATGGCCTTTTGATGCAAATATAATAAAGCAGCAACCAGAAACTACTCTTCACAGGGTGCAGGAGAAAATGAACATTAAAAGACTGAAAGTTTTGCTTTTGATGTTTAAATGATTTGTAGTAGCAACCTCAACTGTGCTTTAATGACTATTTTACCCAATTAATTTCCTTAGATACCTTTGCTATGCTTTAAAAATACATGTTCAAATTTGATTGTTTCTTCATTTTCTTTTCTGAAGTCCCTGTTGTGTTTTCTACACTGTGAACTGCAGAAATGTTGCTGCAGTAAATTCTTTTTGTTTTGCCTTGTACAAATCATAAAAGTGTATATTATCTTCATTTGTCTTCCTTCTTCCCACTTAAATATGTACAAGATTTTTTCAGAGGATGAATAGAGAGAGTAAATATATAAAACAATGTTTTGTGTTACTGATGAGAAATTGTCATGCCCTTACATTAGACAGAGAGAGAACAGAGTAGAATGATAAAACAACAGACAGCACAGGCAATATTTAAACCACAAGATCTTGATTCTCAGTTCCTCTTTCCTGCAATACACACAGTAATGGACTGTGAAAGGGTCAAAGACCATATTATCTATAAAAACCTCTGATGTCACCTCCTGAACTGCTAGTTGGAAAAGATTAACCCTTTTTCAGAAGAAGGGTGTGCATCTTCCTCCCATGGATTATATGGGCTTCATAAAAATAGCAAGTAAATATCTCTGTACCACAGTATGGTCTTCATCTCTAAGATCTCCTCACACTGTCTTACTCTACTTGGTATTTTTAATGATTCCTTGGTAGCAGAGCTAAAGCTTTTTCTTCTTGTCTCTGTAAAAGACTCCAAAAGTCTAACGTTTTCAGGGTAAAAGAAATAGCCAAAATCCTTGTGGGAACTTCAAAGCTAGACTTACGAAGTCAGTAGATCAAAATAGCCAAATCTGTATTAATCAACTAAACAGGGCCTAAGGGAATGCAGAGTATTGTTCTGAAAATATCCAAAATGGTGTAAAATATGGGGAGTGAGAGGGATTACTCACAGGTCACAAAAAGAATAGCAAGTGATGGGATCAGATCAGGAAAGGGGATATTTCCATTTGATATAGTCTATTTATCCTGTGCAGCAATCTTCCAGGGAATTAAGTGAAGGCAGCTATTCTGACTCATTTGTAGTTGGTCTGTAGAATGCATTAACAAATGAGCTGTAAATCTCTTCACTTCATGAGTTTGAAGGAAAACTGGCAGGATCTCCTAGTGGAACAGGTATTTTAACTCTCCAATGCCTATGGTTCTATCACACGTGGTCCCTTTCAATTATCAAAGCATCACGTGCTCATTTCAGCAACATGACTCCCATTAATGTCAAAGGGAGATTTAAGATTAAAAACCCCAGGCATCACTTTAAAAATTCAGGAATTAAAATGTTGTATCATTTCTCCACTAGAGAAATCAGCTGCCCAAATATGAGACCCCTCTGCATTTTCCTTCAGCAGGGCTATGCTTGCTTATCCCCAGAACCCAGAAATAAATATTGAGGCCAAATCATAATTAACCAAGAGCTTCTGAAGGTGAAAAAGAGAAAAGCAGATACATGTTTTTAACCATTAAAGAAATTAAAGACTTTGCTTTTCAAGGGAGAGTATGATTTAAGGGCTAATCAGCACCATGGTCCCACATATTATCTAAGAAATTGGAAATTACTGGCTACTAAATCCAGCTCTCAGAAGCTCCAGGGGGAATCTCTGCAAGGCCTCTGATAACTTCTGAGTCTACGCTGAATGTTGTTCTCATCTTAATTAGAAATTCATCATGTGTGTATTTCCATACATGTTTGCATTTGTGTATATGTTTTTTACTCTAAGGGCACATACTTACACACATACTATGTCTGCAGATGGGTGCACACGTTACAGAATACATAACTCTTCACTCTAATTGCCTGCTTTTTTCTTTGTCATGTTTAGCAAATTATGCTCTCTACGCTCTGTTTTCCTTTTGCTGTATTGGCAAAGACTTACAAATGCCCTATTTGCTGTCTTTTATCTCATTATATTATTCAGTGGTTTTCAGTATACATACATTCAGAAACAACAGCAAATAACTTCCTTTCAAAGAGATTTGAGAAAAGCAGATGTATTTGTTAAGGAAAAAAAATCACAAGACTGACTCAAAGCATAAGGAAAATAGTAGCTTAGGGCAAAAGATTGCCAAAGATGCTAAAATGGCTACTGCTCCACCATTTTGCTAACGCCAGAAGTCACCATGATGTCCATACCTACAGCTGTCAACGAAGACAGCTAAGCTGACAGCTGAGGTGGAAGGAGCGTTTGAAGAAGAGCGCAGTGCCAAGGCTGGCTGTCAGCTCACCGTTTCTTGTCCAAGTTCTTAATAATCCCCTGGAAAAGCCTGATGAAATTAAACACCAGGATGTGGTCAGCTGGTGATGTAAGTGTGCTTTGTGTCAATACTTGAATTCTTGCTGTAGAGAGCTGAGAGCACTACTAGTGTGCTCTGAGCTGATTCCCTCCAGGGGAACCGAGGCAGAAGGTCCTCAACACAGCACTGTCTAGAGTTCTCCTCTTGCAAGGAGGTTGCTCAGGTCCCCAACAATTAGTTTTCTACTGCTTGTGGAACACATAAGACTGGCAGCTGGCATGAGTTTCATCACTGGTAAAGTCACAGTATGGACATATGATCTCAGAGCCATAATGGAGTGGAAACTCAGATTAAATAAGGGCAAAATCTTTCTGCCATGAGCGTAGTCAAATGCTGGAAAAGGTTTCCAAAGGTCTTATGGCATCTTCGTCCTTTAATGATATTCAAAGTTTGATCAAACAAGTTCTTGAGTAGCTTGAGCTGCCCCTTCTCCGAGTGATAGGCTGGACAAGGTGATTTCAAGCAATCTCTGCAGCCGAAGCTCCTCCGTGATTCTTTGATTTGTTAAAAATGGCAGAAAATAAATGTTTATGGATCTGTAAGCAGATGGAGCTGAAAACAAACACAGAAATTGTCAGTTTAAGTGTGCCCAGCGCTGCCTTCTGGCACTGAGGCCAACTGGCACGAAAAAGGCTGTGTCCATATTATTAAATGCTTTTCACCTTCAAAAGAAGGTGGATGTGTGAAAACTGGTCCCCGGCTTGTGTTAAGCCCAAAGCATATCTGGAAATCCAGATATCTCAAGTCAGATGTTTCAAAACTCTCTTGGGGACCACTATTACAATTTAGTTTTACAGACAATTGACTTCTAGTATCCAGAAATATTTCATTAAAATGTTTAATTTATTAGAACTGGTGTAGCCATTACACCAGAGGTCTGTATATACCCAAAGTAAATGCTGAAAAATATGTACATTCTCAAGAATTATCATAGGTAAGGTACCTGGAGTGTTAGTCCTCCTAGCATTGTTTTTGTCTATATTTTTCTAAAAAATTAAAAAGAAAAAATCAAAACAACTAAACAAGCAGCTTGAAACTGTGACGTTAGCTTTTTTCCCCACTGTAAATTATAACCCACAGCTATGTGGTAGTACATGTACCTAATGCTCTTAAAGACATATATAAGGTAATGTTTATATACAGACTTGTTCTATTAGTACAATTGGGAAATATTGATCCGGAGTGACTCTAGAAGAAAAAACTCTTTGTCAGGGATGAAAGAGAAGGAGCTGAGTTTGAGACTAGGCAAAAAGCTATTTGCAAGTATGTCATATTCAGAGAGAGAAAGTATTTAACAGTCTGAGGTTTGTTTGGTTTTGGTTTTGTTTGATTTTGGTTTTGTTGGTTTTTCTTTTCCCCCACACAATTAAGGGTATTTTTGTAATTCCTTACCATTTTTTTCCCTCATTATAAGGTTTTGGTTTGTTGTTGTTTGTTTGTTTTGTTTGTTTGTTTTCCAGAAGAATTTTTTGTTTTGTTTTGTTTGAAGTTCACCAAATCTTGAACTGAAATCTGCTTATGTCTGGCTTTTATGTTCGTCCTTTATCTTTCAACATAACATTGAAGATCAGATTAAAAAGAGGGAAAATTGGACAACTGGCATGAAAGAAGTAGAAAATAATGAAAAATATAAAATTTACTTTTATTTTATATGATTCTAGCCCTTCTGGTGCAATGTTGTTTCATTTACTGTTCGTATAAAACAAAAAAGCATTTATAAATGGGGCATCCATAATAAAATGGACACAATCAGCCACTTGACATAAGTGAGGGTGTACAGAGAATTCTTCACTGAATATAAGATACTATTCTAATGAATGTTACTTATGGCAAAAAGTCCTGCACTGACCATTCAGAGCAGTGAATTATTTGGTTTATCCACAAAATGTAACATTTCTTTCTTGTCATCACCTATGAAATGTAGTCATAACCATCAACTCTGCTTCAGCAATTCACTTCAATGAACGGCAAGTTCAGACTCCTTGACACTTCTCCAGAGGAATCCACCTCTTTTGGCATAGACTGAAGTCCAATGAAGAGTTTTTTATCTTCCAAAGAGGCTCCATTGCTACAGATCTGTACTGGATTTCACCAGGTGACCTCAGGGTGCCTGTCTCTGCAAGCTATCACTCTAGTGAACCTTACTTTCAATAAAGATTTTTCATATTGAAATTAAATGAGGTTACCTTGTGCATGAATAGAACATGAAGCAAAAAATAAGCATAAGGAGAAAAATCGTGGTGTTTTGATTTTGCTTTTGTTTTTTTTTTTTTTTGTTTGTGTGTGTGTGTGTGAGGGGGAGCTGTTGTTTGTGGGGTTGGTTTGTTTGTTTGTGTGTTAGTTTTGTTTTGTTTTAAAGGAACGTACCCATTTTCAGTCCTACCATACCAGTACAAACAGGTATGGTATAGAGCCAGCAGAATTTCTTTGGTTCCACATCCCATGTAGCTGAGGTCAGAGCTCTGCCTGCAGATTTCTAAATGTACATAATTCATGGAAAATCCAAATCCTAGCTGCTGCTTTTCTCAGTGGTGTCCCACAGATGCTAAAATATATAGAATATTAAACATGGAATGGATTTACTAAATAGACTACATATAAAACAGTTGAAACAATTCAATGATCCAGAGGGCACATGTTAAACAAGTAAAAACAAAAGAGAAGAAGAAGGAAGAAATCCTATACATCCTAATGCCAAGGCCATTAATGCGAGGAAACAAGTTAACTCCCTGACATCATTTGGAAACAGAAAAGCTGTGTTTTGTTTTGTTTTCACAAAAGACAGACCTTAGAAGGATATATCCATTACACTGGTGAAGTTAATATCATTCAGCATAAAATATAGCTAGTATGGCTGATGAACAAACAACAAAGCAGATTCTTAGTCTTCTTTCTTTTTTTTCTCCTAAACAGCACATTATTTCTTTTTACTACTTCATTAAAGGCATAAAAAGGACAATACAAATTCCTACAGCTGGAAAATCAGAAGTAGATAGAAAAAGAAACAAAAATTCCACATTAACTATGTTTTACTGTATCACCCTTTGACAATATTATAGAGACTTTAGACAGACAACCTTGGATGAGTTCATAACCTCCCCTTCAGAATCAATCTGAACAGACACTAAAGTAAGAGAAATAACCATGCCATAACAATGACTTTATGAAAGGGATTACATAGTATGAACACTCATAACTCCATCTCATTGGGAATGACAGTTTCAATCTTTCAGCAGTAGAAGCAGTAATGCTGGAGTAACACTTGGGTATTGCAACATACAGAAATAATGCTAAAAAATGAATGTATCTTAAGGAGAGGCAGTAAGCTGTCCATGATCTGAAACTTCTAAAAACAGTTCTCAAGCATCGTACGTAAGTTGACTTTACCTGTTCTGAAGCTGCTTTAAAAAAAGCGAAAGCAGCTGATAGTCAGCTGTACCTAATTTATTGTATCCACCTACAACGTGTGCAATGTCTGACTTTACATGTTGGATTTCTTTATGGAATTTTACACTGCTCTTTACAATGACAGCTGTTTTATCTTAAAGGAGCTGCAGGTGTATAGATACACACTGGATGACAGTACATTTTTTCATACTCAACATAAAAGTATTCTTTAGTGGCTTTTTATGTAAAGAACCCATCAGAATTATATTTAGTCTTCTGGTTTTTTTCAACAATAACCATGACAAGCTTCTGTGGTGGACAATGAGCCAAAGATACTTTCAGAAATAGTTGTCAAGACAAATAACAATGAAGAATATACTTACTTTGCAGAACTAAACTTTCCTTTTGGCTATTCCAGGGCTTAATAACAACAACGTTCTAGACGAAAATGGTAAATAACTAGACTACGGAAGATTAGGGCTGGAAGCATTTGTCATACCAAAGTAAAATTTGAGACCAGCGTTGACTTCCTGGATGGAGGCCAGACAAATGTCGGTAATAACACTTCCTGCCTGCAAACAGTAACAACATTGAATGAATTAACATATGTTAAATGAACTCCACTGAGTATGACATAAAAAAGTTATCTGAAGAACCAATCAGTTATGACGAACAGTCCACCATTCCTACATCCAAACCAATTAATCCAAGGTTAAGGTCAAGTATTTGGTCCTAATTCTCATAACTCTCTATAGAATTTCTCTGAACTAGCACAGATACCCTCTTGAGCTCTGTAAGCATAGCACGATAAAATCAGAGGAGATGTAGCTATCGAGGTTAGACAAGAGTTTGAGACAAAAATGCCTTGATAGTTATCAAAGGGATCTGAAAATAGCATGAATTTTCAACCTTTCAGGACACAAGAAGAAAGCTCTTCCTAAGTTCAGCATTTTAGCCTTCCCTACTGAAACAAAAGTAAACTAAAAACATACAATCAAACAGAATAAAAACATCTTGATCAACATGAACAGTTGGAAGAAGTAGAAAATAGTCTCTTTACAAGTATCTGAAACTCTCAGGTGGTGAGAGTGTTAGAATGGGTTCCATCCTTTGTTCTACCAACACAAACAATGCACCTCGTTTTTTTGTCTAAGCCCCCATCTCCCTGTATAGCTAGATGTATATGAGAAATTACCACAACCTGTCTGATTATATATTGGGAAACAGACACGAAAAGACAGATATGTAACTAAGTCTTCCTTCACCATATCCACAGTAACTTCAAGGCTTGCTCTGCTGGATGAAGATAGGGCAGAATAAAAAGGAACTAAGAACATCTGAAGAAGCAATCTCTAAGATGGAAGTAAAGTGAAGAAGCAGAGAAAAATCAAAGACTGTCATATGAATCAGGTAATGAGAATAATTCACGGTTATTATTTCCTATGCTTCTCTAAAAACCCCCACCAAATATTAGAGTGATTATTTATCATTTTCATTACACTGATGGTATAGGATATGACTGAAATCAAAGTCTTTTTGTGCTGACTGCTTTTGAGCATATAGGTCAGATTCATATCTCTCAGTTTTGGAAGTCTGAAGTAATCTGACCTATTTTAACAAGCCTTTTTAGGATTAAATGAACAGCCCTGAGGAGTAAGCAAAAATGCTTGTATCTCTTATCTACTTATAAAAAGAGTTTAGAAGGACTAGTTCATACTGAAATGTCCAACTTAGATGTCTTAACCTAAGACAAATTCTTCTCATTCTTTTCAACGAAGTTTATCACTCTGAAAAATAGTCATCTCATCTAAGCTAGTTGCCTAGATTTCCTCCATAGTCAACGGAGAAAAATAAGTACTTCCTGAGGGAAATTATTTCCACATTATTTGGACATCTTTCATTTGAGAGGATGAGCCCTCCTCCAGAAGTGTTTTTAGCCACAGAAGAAGCCACACTGACTGGCTAAAGGCCTTCTAAATTTTAGATGAAGAGGGTGGCATAGATCAGAATCTTACTGAAAGCACAGTGTCTTTTCCAAAGACATTGCAATTATATAAAATAACAAAGTCAGGGACATTTACTGTTGACTTCAGTAGAGGATGGATTTTGCTCTAATGGCTGGTTATAAGCCAGATAGGGAAGCATAAAGTAAGAGTGAAAGAACAATAAAAGTGAGTGAGAGAGGAAATATAAGAAATAACTTCTCCAAACCCTGTGAGAAATAAACACATTTACAACTATTTTATGCACAGTTAAATTGAGATACAACTAAGTTTAGTTCCAAAAGCTAAGTCAGAGTGAGAGAACGCATAAAAGGCTCCAGAAATTCTGAAACAACCGCACCTTGGCTGCTGGGTGGAGAGAACTCCATCTTGTGAGAGGTACAGCCCACAGGAATGAGTACTGGAAAAAGCTAGAATTTGAAAATATCCAGGAAAAAACAAATCATGCATAAGATTTTTGACCAACGGAAGTCAGCAAATGGATATTCTTAGCTCAATTATTCAAATATACATTAATTCTAGCCTTGAATCTGACTCAGCTTTTATTTAATTTGCTGATAAATTCTGATACTAAATTGATAAAAGTTGCATTAGTATTTTTTTTTTAATTGTTCAGGTGGATGAGAATTAAGATTATTTTCCTTTTTACTCTTTATTTTTCCTTTATTTTCCCTCCATTGAAGCATTCTCACAAGCTGCTTATTGAAATACAAGCCAAATAGCTGCTGCTACTTTCTCATGATAAGGTAGCGTATGTTCTTTTTGAGTTAAAAATTTAACAGGGCAAGTGAGCACGGTACTGTCTTTGTTTCTGCTAGAGCATGAAAGAGAGAGGTGTGCTGCAGTTTCCCCCATACATACGTATTAGCTACCCCTTTCTTCTCTTTTCAATTTACAATTCAAACGAGTGCAGGTTTGAGAGGAAGATACGATTTGAAGCCAGCAAGACTCACCCCTGAGGAATTTTCAATACTGTAATATGAATGAAAAGCTGGTCTGATGAATGACAGTCACACACAGGAATCACACATCCAGCATCTGTACACACGCATGTGAATACAGACACATAATGCCAGTCACTGCCAAAAAGAGGGCATGATTCCCCTGCAGTTCATCTCAAAAATAAAAAATAATCTCGCAACAGCTTTACCTTTTGTGTCTTCCACATTATCTCCATAAATCTTCTGAAATGAATGACACTGTAACACTGTGGAGTATCTGACATTCCTACCATTAAATTTTGGTAATCACCTGATAAATCTCCTATAAAATATAGCTGTGTTTCTAAAAATTATGTTGGCTTAAAAAAATCCCTCATTTTTCCTCCTTTCACCTATCTTTAACTATTGGAATATGTATTTAAGGATGCAGATTTTTTTTATTTTCATGTGGTTTGAGAGATTTCAGTAAAGACTCACTCATTATGATCACAGAACAATTCTTTGTACTATGAGGCTTCAGTCAACAAATAAAACTTTATTTTTTTCTGTATTCACTTTATTCCAAGTGCTGGAGCTGAGAAATACAAACAAATAGAGGAAAAACAAACAAACAAAACAAAACCAAAACATTAAAATAAACACACAAATAACTCAAACCAAAACATTAAACCAACAAACAAACTCACAAAACCAAGGCAAAACAAACCAGACCAAACCAAACCAACTAACCAACCAGACAAAAACCCCAACCCAACCCAAACAAAAAAGACTACGGTCCAAGCACTACCCACTTGAGATAAAATGCAAACAGTTGGAAACAGATTCTCAGCAAAGTCAGTGCAATGTTTGCACAGAGAAGGTAAAGTCAGCTCTACAGACTTCTTGGAACAGACCTCCCACCAGTGCAAACTGACACAGCTCCACCAAAGTCACTTTACACCAAATTAAATCTTCTTCCTTCTTTATTTTGCTTTATGTATCTTCGCACTGCAGTGTTGCTGCCTGCATGGCCCAGTGGCAAAAAACAGTGAGTCACCTTTCAGACGCTTTTATATATTTGCAGGTCAATGCCAAGTGCCTTTAGAGGTCTGAAAGAACAGCCCACAACTCTAGGTCACTTGTTTTTCTTTCCTTATGGGCAATAAATTCCAACACACTGTTCTCAGCCATGCAAACAAATAATAATAAAACAGGGAGAGAACAATTTTCAGTTCTCTGCTGTGTGGGTAGTAGCTCTAAGATCAGGCCACTAGAGTTTTTTTGGAAAAAAAGAAGGGAAAGAAAGTCTTCCAAGTCTTTCCAAAGCTGACCACTGTGCTAGGACATAATGTAGGCGGGTAAAGCTGAACATTTATTTGAAGCTCTTCCCAACATAAGTAGTTGTATGTTTAAACAATTTCCTGCTAACATTTTTTCTTTCCTTTCTTCCTCAATTCTCAAAAAAAAACAGGTTTGTTTTACTTAGCAATAAATGTTGTAACTTGCTTCCCCTTCTCCTCTTTCACTTTCCCCTTCTTATTTCTCTTTTCAGTTTTGCTTTTCCTTTCTCCTCTTTTCTTCTTTCCCTTTTTTTCTCTTCCTCTGTTAAACTAAAAATTTTTTCTTACGGGCGAAGCAGAAACACATCTTGCATATGAAGATACAAACTTAGTATAGTTGAAATTTTAACAGTCTAATCCAAGAATCATTGTTAGTCAACACTGTATTATTACAGAAAATAAAGAAGAATAATAGGATCAAAACTGTAACACACACCCACACCCACCCACCCACCCACACACTTAGTTTCTACTCCTTGCCCTGCTGTTATGCTCACCTTTCCCTTACTCCTCTGTGTCCAAAAGTTGATTTTTATTCCTTTTTTTCTGGTGGTGGCAGTGGATTACGCTGAGTTTCCAGCATCTGGAGTCCTTGGCCAGGATGAATATCATGTTAATTTTGATGGTTTCGTCCTCCTCCCTGTAGGATCCACTTGAGGTCATTTTTACACATTTCCAGACATGGTGTTTGTGCCTTGCTTTTTCTTCATTGGTCTGCACCTCCACGTTACACCCTAATGTGCTGTAGACATTCTCTTTTCTGAGTGCTAGATACTATTTCTTTGTTCTCTTTGATAACCCTCAAACTAGTTTCATCCAGCTCCAAGACTGTGTTTATTTAACTGACCATGGATGAGTTGTTTATAGCTGTGGGGTCTCCAGTCCAGTCTGTGACCCACCCCGCACCTGCACTTCTCTGATATATCCCCCAGGCTCCCATTTCTCTAGGCTTCTACTACAATACCAGGTCTGTATTCACTATGTCACTGCATTAAGAGTCACAAACATCTCCTTCTATGTACGATAACTGCTTATTGTTGCCATCTGTATATAGCTGTGGTTGTACCAAGCAAAGATAAACAAAAGTAAAACTAACGAGTCATAGTCACCTTGTAATCAGAAAAAAAAAATAAATATATATATATGTGTGTGTGCATGTGTGTGTGTGTATAGATACATATACGTATTTATAACTAAACTAGATTTAAACAAAGCCGCATGCAGGTCAAAAAGGTTCCGCTAGTGCAAGCTTGAAAAAGCCACAGACCTGAGGCCTTCTAGGCTCCTGCAAGAGCCTGTGGCTTGATACCAGCAAAGGCAATAATGTAACACAGCAACAGAAACTTCCAGACTGAGGGACCACTTCAGTCATGGTTAACAGACAGGGCTCTTGACCAATGAAACACCTGGGTTGAAGGAAGTTTCTGGAACACTACCATAATTGACCACCGCTCAGGTTAAGCTCGGGTATAAATAGAGTCTGTGGTAGCCTTCAATTGGGTTGGTGTTTGTTAGAACAATGGGAATGGGCTGGAGGGTGTTTGTCCTTGGACAGTCCATTTAAGGCACACTCCTTGAGGACTGAGGCACCTTGCTGACCTGATGAAGAATCTTCTGGGTACCCCAAGATTTCTTACTTTGTAACAGAGTGGGAAGATGAACATTCTGAATTGTCACTTTAGAGTTTTGGGATCTGATCCCCTCGAGTTTCAGTTAGCTGTGTAGTAATTAACTCTTTACTGAAATCCATGTTTTTTGTTGTTGGAGTGCTGAATAATTTTGGATAAACCCCATTTGTAGCTGTTTTTTTGCTTAACATTTCTGGTTAGAATAAAGTCTTTCCGGAGCTTGTTGCCTGCCTGATTGGATTTTTGGGGTGCTTCCCCGACACACCGTTCTTCTAATTTCTTCTTGTTTTTCCTGCATATCCTTTTTTTTTTTCCTCCTTCCAATTTGTCTTCGTTTTTTCTTGTTTCACTTCGCTCTTTATTCTTAATTTCTTTTTTACAAAACTATCTTTCCTTCTAAACTTGGATCTTAAAAAGAATTACTGTAATGCAACATTTCATTCCAGCAAGCTCTCCCTATATCTTGTGTGCTGCTTTTAAACCTCCACATCGTTCTCTAGCTTCCCAAAACCAGTCTGCTACAAAGGCAATGGCTTTAAAATATAGGAGAAACATTAGCAGGGAATCTACATGTATTCCACTGGCATTTCCTTTCTTTTGTATCTCAAAGAAGGAATAAAAATCAGCAGGTTTGTTAAATAGCTCTCTACTTTTGTAAAGTCCTGCAGTGAAAAATGCTGTTTCTCTAAGAAAAATTGAAAGGCAAATCTTGAGATACAGGCTTGTTTCTCAAATTCCTCATTTCTGGTCAATAAAGAATGGATTAAATGGGTGAATAAGAACATGGGCAGGAAAGGTAATTAGTCTCTAATGACTTTTTTTAGTAACATTATTTAGAATAGCTTAAAAAATGTTACACAAAGAGCGGATTTAGTCCCTGCCATGACCAAGGAGAATATGAAGGGAATTGCTTAAGGTCTTGTGAACACTGAACAAAGACCAGGTGGATTGGAAGATGAGATCACAAAACTGTTAAAATTGATGTAAGTAGAAATGAAGGATACAGAAGAAAATTAAGTTACATTTAATAAAATACTGCAAAATAGAGAAGATTAAATTTGGTTGCGCATGCACTGTTACATATACAGGAAGATCTTAATTATGAAAGTGTCACACAATATTTAAATACTGTTCCAGGGACATTTTGTGCGACCTCACTTAGGCGTTCCTGCTCCAGCAGAGGGATTGGACTAGGTGATCTTCTGAGGTCCCTTCCAATCCCAAACATACTGTGATACTGTGATTTGAAGTTTGAGGATAAATGTGGTGACCTGATAATGGTTTTTGTCCAGTTATAATTTAAACGCCAACTTGTCTTTTTGAATTAAAGGTGTTCTTCCACTTTTCAGATCAGAGGAAAATTTCACATTGAATGTAGTTGATTTCAGGATAGATTAATGAGTATTTAAAATTTCGTATCTTTGAGTATTATGAGTACTAATTATCTGCACAGGCTGTATTTAACAGATATGGAACTTTGTGTACATAAATTCAAAAACAGAAATACATGTGCACTGCTTTGCAAGATATTGATAATCAGCTCCAAACTTTTGATTCTTGCCTACAGGTAAATCTACTAGATATTAGCAAATTAACAGAGTGGAAGCACATACAATATAAAAATAATGGAATTTTGCAACCAATGATGGAAAATAAGGTTTTGAAAAGTGACTGAAAAGTAGAGAGTAATGTAGAACTTTCTTGCATAAACTTGCAGGCTACTTGTTAGTTTTAATCTATTTGAGCTATTTCAATTCTATCTTAAGCATCTAAGTTTTTCTTACTGCGTTCTTAGCTACACTAAGAGTAGAGATTGTCTTCACGTTGATGATACTATGGAGTATGGTCAGCTGAAAGTTACTTTTGGTGGGAAAAGCGTGTTTGTGCATCACTGTGTATGTCTTGCAATTTCTGCATCCTCAGTCTAATTTTTGAGGTTTCTCTGTGCAACTCAACGTAGAACCTATGTCAGAAAATTCACATTATAACATCATTCTTCAACTCTATATTTTACATTTTATTTTTACTGTTTGCAGAAACATGTTACCTTTTATTGTGCTGTCAGAGAAAATACTAAGCAGTGACAGTCATGTTAATCCACTGGCACAACTGGACTTCTGCACACCTGTGTAGATCCAATGGTTTGCAATAGGTTTACTTTCAAAGGAGCTGTCTGCTAGTCTATGACTCAGAGTGTTCTTCACCACTTGTAGCTTTAAAGAAATTATTCATAAATGTTAAAGAGTGGGAAAATCACTGTAGGTGTCCCTGGCAAGACTGTGGTTTGATTGTGACCATCTTACCTTTTTTTTCCCCTCATATCAACTGTCTTTTCTGTAAAATTCTATTTAGATTTCCAAATTACCACTTCTATGCCCAATTTCACAACAACAAAATCATCATCAAAAAACTGTCATTATCTTCAAATTACATTAGAAATTCCATTAAAGATACCACTTCTCCCTTGAAAAGATCACTAATTAACTTGTTGGACCACCAGTGATACAACAGTATCGCTATAACTTCCAAGTCCTCCTACATTGTTCCAGCTCAGTATTCTTCTTATTATTCCATCTGTAGCATTTTTGCATGCTCTTAAACGCTTACTTCATTTCTCCTCAGCGAAGTGATCCCTGTTTATTTCTTACAGATGCTAGATAGGAACATTTCCCCTTCTTTGTTTTTAATCTAGGGATGAGAGAAAGTGAGACAGTGAAAATTATGAAGATATATGAAAACAACAAAAAACTACCACCAAAAACAAAACACTTCAAAATTCTACAGTACAGTAAATTCTCACTGTTCAACACAACTATTTACCTTTATCAGACTGAAAACTCCAAATGCTGCATTTGGAAATTGTGGACCATGTTAATTCCTCAAACCTCTTTACTGGCTTGATTCAGGTCATACTATTAACAGATTTGGCCCTGAGTTCCTCAAAGTTTTGTAGAAACATATTTGAAAGCTGATACTTTTTGCAGTTACCCTCAGTCATCACCCAGGATTTATCATGGCTGACTATCATGCCTCTCACTGCCATCAAGAAGGGAATAGGTGGAGAAAGACATTTCATTATGGTTAGTTTATCTCTACAGGCAGGATGCTTCTGAGAACAGAAGAGAAAGTGTGCTCCATCTCAGCAGTAGTCTGATAAAACCCTTGTCATCTGCAGTTTACCTTTCAGAATTTTTTCTTATTTGGAAGCATTTAATCTAAATCATCACTCTTTGGGCAGTCCTGTTTGAATCATAATCTTCTCTGATACCACTATCAGTGGAAATGGTGCTGTCAACATTCATGTCAATGCTGAGGCTGTAATTTCTTGACAGTAATGTTCCTCACTTGCTATAACACTCTGTTCAACCTGGCATAAGCTCCTGCTTGGTGCTGTCTCTCTGAGAGTCCTGTGCTAACCATGCATGTGGAAAGCTGCGAAATCATAGCGTTGTCCATGACACATTTACTGGATCTGGTAACAGGTCTTGTGCTTATTTAGAAGAACAGCAATGCACCCAGCAATACTTTCAAATAAGAAAATAAAATTCACTAATATCAGAGGTGGTTTGGGAGGAGGGGAGAGGAATGGAATTGCTCAGACATCAAATTTCAGTTTTGAATTTATAGGTAAATATGCACTTGAAGTTAAGTCTGTAGAGGTCATCCCTGCTTGTCTCATAAACGTTACATGATTTCTCTACATTTTACAGAAAATTAACGTACTTCAAAAATTAAAACAACAGCACAAACAACCAGTCAAACAAACAAAACCAAAAACAAACACACACAAAAACTCATGCAAAACTGTCCCCAGAATTTTGGCTCATCATCAGGAGAGATTAGGAGGATCAAGAACATTACCAATCAA
This sequence comes from Columba livia, assembly GCF_036013475.1. Lineage (NCBI taxonomy): Eukaryota > Metazoa > Chordata > Aves > Columbiformes > Columbidae > Columba > Columba livia. The sequence goes on along the minus strand of NC_088642.1, from coordinate 6,367,720 downwards.
ATCTTTTCTAATTTTCAACATAGTCCTTCCTTTTAAGGGCAAGAACAAAAAATTCATATGTGTATTTGCCAATTCCATGTGAAGTTTTAATATGTGAACTGTGAAATCTGTGAAATCCCAGTTATAAAACACAAAGTGGAACAAATGCAGAAAAGGGCTACTTAGAAGGTCAAGAGAATGGAGAAGCTTTCTTAGCAGTCTAGAAAACTTGCTTCCTTGAGCCTTTCAGAATGAAAGAGAAATGAGAGAGCATTAGATTTCTATCTAAAATAACATCAGGGAATTTTTTAATGGGAACATGAGAGAAGGAAAGGGCCTATTTAAGCTAATGGGCAATGTTTGCACAAGATAAAATGGATATGAAGTGCCGAAAATAAATTTAAACTAGAAACTGGAAGAATATTCTCACTCATTAGAGAAACTACGTTCTGTGAAAACCTACCAAGCAGAGATCTAGGAGCAAAATATCCTGATTTTTTTTTTAATATGGAAAGTGAAAGACTTCATACTACATACTATTTGCCATAGCAGAGAAATTTAGAACCTCACTTGTCTCCTTCCATTTCTGTAATTATCTGAAAAGGATGGGAAAATTCACTAGTCTGTTTATTCATCTCAGTTTTAAAAAATATATTTGCTGTAGCAAGCAGGTTGAATATACACATAACATTTCTTCAAATGGTTTAGTAGTACTCCTGAGGGTGGCATGGACTTCTGGCCTATTAGAAGAACAAATCAAACACAGACATGATAGAAAGGCAAAGAAATGTCCTTGCAAAGGCAGAATGTATCCTGTAGCAGTTCAAGTCTAATAATTTTCACTGACTGGTTCCAGCTTTGAAGTTTGGCTTTTTTTTTTTTTTTTTTTTAAATTAGGCAAGGTTAGAGTAAGGGGAAGAAGCATATCTTTTACAACATGCTGAGTAATAAAATTATGTAATTCCTTGTTTATTGAAGAAGAGTGAATCTTTGTTGTAAGGACTATTTGAATAAAATTATACAGATTATGAAACTGTCTACTTACTAGCTAAAAGACAAACTTCTTGACTTAATCTGAACTTACCCTATTTTCAGCCAAATAGCATATCGCTATTAGCTGTGCAGGAACTTCTGAAAGACATCTGATGAACTCTGTAAATAATCAGTAGATTGCCATCTTATCCCAGAATCTTTTTTTTACTGTAATAGTCTCATTTTTTCAGGATCAAACTGGAGTCCTTACTTGGTGACTAGAACAATCAGTCTGATAGATCTATATTCAATATAAAAGTGTCACTAGTCCTCAACTTGCGGAGACACTGCTCTCATGCCATATCAGTAAATTCTGAAACACTTCTTAAACAGAATTCTAAAATTGTGGCAAAATTTGGGAGGTGGTTTTATTGATTTTATATGTCTCCTTTGCAAGCAAGTATCTCAAGTTTAACATTCATTTGTCATGTAAAAAAAACAGGTGTCATGTTGTAAACATTCATGAGCAATTAACATATTTCATGGTCTGGGATAATTGTAGATTCTCATTTACTTCTCTTGTCTCACATTTAAAATACTGCTGTAAGTTTCACCTGGATAAAGTGTAGGCTCATTTGGTCTTTGGTCATCACTTGATGTCAGGTCGTCAATTTATTCCATAGGGGTCCTGTAGAGTTATGGATCTCCATGTTTCAATAATCTTATATGCAGCACATGCAAATCTATTTCAAACTGGCTTCCCCTATGAGAGTTGTTCTTATATTCTCTGAGAATACTGCATACAGCTTATGGTGACTGCATTCCCTGCATGAGATACGTGCTACAGGCTTCGGTTGTAAGGCTTGGCTTGCCTTGTCACGTCTCTCAGGAGAATCACTACACTGGTTTATCAATGACTGCAAGCTATATCTTACATAATATTTTCAGCAGCTAGCTGTATTTTAATATTCCCTTGGAGTGATGTTAGTATTTGCAACACTTGGCCATATAGTTCCAGTGTAATATGCCAGCTTACCCTCAGCAGGTTTGTGGATGACACCAAGCTGAGTGGTGCAGCTGGAACACCTGAGGGACAGGATGCCATCCAGAGGGACCTGGACAAGCCCATGCAAACTTCATGAGGTTCAACAAGGCCAAGTGCAAGGTCCTGCACCTGGGTCAGGGCAACCCCTGGTATCAGTGCAGGTTGGAGGATGAAGGCGTTCAGAGCAGCCCTGCCTAGAAGGCCTTGGGGGTGCTGGTGGATTAAAGACTGGACATGAGCAGGCATTGTGCACTTGCAGACCAGAAGGCAAATCATATCTTGAGCTGTATCACAAGAAAAGTGGCCAGGAGGTGAAGAGAGGTGATCCTGCCCCTCTGCTCCACTCCGGTGAGACCCCCCTGCAGTGCTGGTCCAGCTCTGGGTGGTCAGCACAGAATACACATGGAGCTGTTGGAGAGGGGCCAGAGGAGCCACAGGAATGATTCGAGGCTGGAACAGCTCTGCTGGGAGGACAGGCTGAGAGAGCTGGGGGTGATTGGTCTGGAGAATAGAAGGCTTTGGGGGGAGAACTTACTGTGGCCTTCCAGTACTTAAATGGGGCCTGTTAGAAGGATGGGGACAGATATTTTAGCAGGGCCTGTTATGATAGGACAGGGAGTGATAGTTTTAAACTAAAAGAAGGGAGATCAAGGCTTGATATGAGCAAGAAATATTTTATACTAAAGGTTGGTGAAACACTGGAACATGTTGCCAAGAAAGGTGGTAGATGCCTCATCCCTGGAGACATTTAAGGCCAGGCAGGTGGCTACATAGTCTAGGAAGAATCAGATTCAAATTATTGGAAATAAGTCTGACAGTTTTTTTCTTCGTAAATTCTGAAAGGCTTTGGATGTGATCACATTACAGCTCCAGATGCCTTCCTCTTCTGTCGTCCTTTTGTCACTCCATGTTCTGTGGTATTTTTCTTAATTAGAAATATATATATATATATAAAATTGTTCCCTGAAGATGTAAGGGATTCACAGTTATGATTCCTGTGGGTATATGATTTTCTCTCATATCTCTCCAAAAAGCGTCACTGAATATAACCTCACTTCTTTGTAGACAGTAGAGAACGTGTAGAGAAGAAAGCTTTATAAATCTCTTAGTTCTGGGGAAGTTGTAAATTTGCCATATGGGATGCATTGCAGTACTGGATGGCACTGACGTCTCTCTCCTCTCTTCTGTTTCGTGACCTCAGGAACGAGACGTCACCGGTTCCTAGGGGAGGTTGCTGCTGTCTAGCCATGTCTGGCATGTGATGGTCGTGGACCAAAATGAACGTTCTGATGCTGTGCTGAAAATGAGTGAAATACACGCCTCTCTAGGAGGGAAAGAGAGTGAGACAGGAGGCAATTAGATGAGTCTCACTTCTTTGCAGGTGAGACTTTCACATAGCTGCCTTATGGTGTACATATCTGCCTTTTCTTCTGTGCAGGCCTTTCACCAACATTAAAACCTTTTCTTTCCAAACAAAATCTTTGGCTAAGTTATATTGAAGAAATAATTTTTAATGTGGTAATCTTAAATATTTCTTGAGTTACTTGCAGATACCTGAATTTTAAGTTCTGTACGATAAATATTAATTTTGTCTTCATATTTGTTAGTTCATGTTAAAAATAGTAACAGCGATAAGTTAGTGCTATGGGCTTTTTGGTTGAGGAAAATAATATTCATTAAACTCTGTCAGCAAATGTTTTGTTGTTTTTACCAGTGTTACGAGACTATTTAATTTCCAAAATTTCCTCCCTCTAGACAAGGTCATATGGCCAGCTCTGTACCTAGCCTCAAATCTCATTTCCATGATTGTGTATAACTTCATTGAGATGAAATAGTGGAGACAAAGATCCTGAGGGAAATGAGGAAAGCAACTAGCGAAATACTGAACTACTCTTGCCTTTATGAGACCAGACTTTGGCTTGTTCAGGGTACTGTTCGTGAGATCTCATGGCACACTGCCCTGAAGGCCAGAAGAGAGGGATAACTCATCCAGGACAAAATCGGAGCAAGAGGAAGATGTGTTCCAATGTGAAGGGTGTTGAGCAGCTCTGGCAAGAGGATGAACTTCATTGACTGAGTTCAAACATAAAAAAATCAGTGGGTAGAAGGTGAAAACCACTATGGGCAACACGAAGGAATATAGAAATTTTGCCTGAGCATGCAGTGTTGCAATTAGGGAATTGAAAGTTCACATGGAATTGAAATTGGTGATACATGTGAAAAACAAGAAAGACTTCTATTTGCATGTTGGCAAAAAAAGACAAAAGAGAATTTGTGACCATTGCTGAAAGAGATCAGCGACCAAGTGGCAAAGGGCATGGAAGAAGGTCAGTGACTTCTCTTGCTCAGTCTGTGGCGGTACAGTCTACTCTCCAGCTCTGCAGCCCCCATACCTAGCAGCAGAATTTAAAGTTTTGTAACACTGTACGCTATATCAAAGGACCAAGATGGAAATCACTTAGGCAAACTTGACATACACATATCCATGGAAGCAGATGGGACAGACCTGGAAGTCCTGAGAAAGCTGTAAAGTCCTTTTATGACAATTTCAAGTTCAACTGAAGGAAGTTACCAAATCATAGAATGTCCTGAGTTGGAAAGGACCCACAAGAATCATCGAGTCCAACTCCTGTCCCTGCATATGACAACCCCACAGTTCACACCATGTGTCTGAAAGTGTTGTCCAGTCTGTTCTTGAATAATGCCAGGCCTGGGAACATGACCACCTCCTGGGAGAGCCTGTTCCAGTGCTCCACCACACTCTGGGTGAAGAAACTTTTCTGAATGTCCAACCTGCCATTCGTACAATTTTCCTGTGATTCCATCGGGTTCTTTCATTGGTCGCTAAAGACATCAGCACCTGCCCTCCTTCTCCGCTTGTGAGGAAGCTGTAACTGTGATGAGGTCTCCCCTGAGCCTCCTCTTCTCCAGGCTGAACAAACCAAGTGACTTACGCTGCTCCTCATACTGACTCCCCTTCAAATCCTTCACCAAGCCCTCTTCTGGACACTCTGCAGTAGCTTCCTATCTTTTTTATCCTGTGTTGCCCAGAACTGCACACAGTGCTCCAGGTGAGGCCGCACCAGTGCAGAGCAGAGTGGGGACAATCACCTGCCTCACCCAGCTGGCAATGCTGTGGTGGATGAACCCAGGACACTGATGGCCCTCTTGGCTGCCAGGGCACACAGTTGGCTCATGTTCAACTTGCTGTCAACCAGAATCCCTAGATCTGTCTCTGCAGAGCTGCTTTCCTGAATCTCACACCCAGTCTGTATGTATAACTAGAGTTGCCTTGTCCCAGGAGCAAAATCCAGCACTTGGCCCTGTTGAACTTCTTGTGGTGGGTGATTGCCGAGTTCTCCAGTTTTTTCACATCTGTCTGCAGGACCTTTCTGCCCTCAAGAGTGTCAGCAGCTTCTCTCAGTTTCGGGACATCAGCAAGCTTGGTAAGCAGACCCTCAAGTTCAATCAAGTTCAGTCTATAAAGGGAGCTTGGGAAAGTACGACCTCTTGGGGAAAGATCAATGAAATGTTTCATTTCACTTAACAAATTACTTCATGTAATCACGGTCACTTCATTTGTAACTTCACAGACAGTTTTCTTAACCTCTTTCAAGAAATGAATGAACAAACAAGCAACACAGAACAATGGATGCTGACGGGTCCTTTAGATATATTTTTGTTCTGCTGCTCTACTCGACATAGGTGACATACAGAAGATTGCTCAGGACTGTGTTGAGGAGTCTTCTGAGTATCTGCAAAGATGGAAGCTCCAGACGTTCTTCCTGGTGTTGTGCATTGTGTTGCTCCTGAAGGGACTGGGGCCGCTTCTACAGAGATGCTTTGGCTTCCAGAGCACACAGTTGGCTCATGTTCAACTTGCCGTCAACCAGAACCCTCAGATCCCATGTCCGCAGAGCTCCTTTCCTGAATCTCAGCCGCCAGTCTGTGCGTATAACCAGGGTTGCCATGTCCCAGGTGCAAAATCCAGGATTTGCACTTGTTGAACTTCATGTGTTGGGTGATTGCCCAGTTCTCCAATTTCTCCACATGGGTCTGCAGGGCCTTTCTGCCCTCGACAGTGCTGACGGCTCGTCTCAGTTTTGTGGCATCAGTAAACTTACTAAGCAATCCCTCAAGTCCAATCTACAAGGGGTACGTGGATATGTATGACCTCTTTGGAAAAATTCAATGAAATGTCTCATTTCATTAAAAAATGACTTCGTGTTACCATTGGCACCTTTTGTCTCATGAAGAAACAATTTTATTAATCTATTTCAAAACACTAACGAACAACCAACCAACCAACCAACCAAGAACAAAGATTGCTGAAGGGTCCTTTAGGTGTCTTCTTGTCTCACCCACCTACTCAACATAGGTGACATAAAGCAGATTGCTCAGGACCATGTTGAGAAGTTTTCTGAGTATCTGCAAACATGGAAGCTCTAGACGTTCTTCCTGGTGCTGTGCATCGTGTTGCTCCTGAAGGGCCTGGGGCCGCTTCTGCAGAGACGCTTTGGCCCGTGCCCTGCCATGGCAGGCAGAGGAGCTGGGCTACTTGGTGGCGCAGACTGAGTTGAGGTGTGGAGGTAGCAGCAGGATCCAGCAGGGACATGGCTCCCATGGCCCTTGAATGGGAAGGTTTTCAGCACCCACTGCCCGACTGGTGTTCAAGGGGCTTGGAGAGTCCTGCCCGGTGCTAGAAAGGCTCCCAGCGTCTATTGGTCTCTCCTTGCGGGGAGCCTAAAGGCAGAGCTCATCTCATTAGCTCCAGCCTGATGATGAGGTAGTCACCATCAGGGGTGGGTCTGTACTCCCCTACATCCTGCTGAGCCACATCCTCACGGGCGACTAGCGTTACAATGCGCCTTGCTGCAGCGCCCATGCCCTCGGGCACCCTTCTCTCTGCTGCAGGCCTGCTGTTGGTGGGCCTTGGGCGCAGGTTGTAGCCATGCTGGGGGGATCTGCTCCGCACCCTGGTCCTGGCCGCATTCCGCTGGTGGCGGGCGGAGGATCCGACGGCATACTCCTGGTAGTCATCGTCGGCTCTCATCGTGTGCAGGACTCGGTCGAAAGGCTCCCTGCAGAGCGGGCACGTAGGTGTTGTCCTTGCCCAGCGCCGGATGCAGCGAAAGCAGAAGCGGTGGAAACAGGTGGGCACACAGGCTGGGTTGCGTAGGGTGCCCAGGCAGATGGTGCACCGGGCATCTGCCCCTGTTTCCGACTGCCCTTCCGGCTGCGTCTGCCCAGGGGCAGCCATCACTGCAGAGCCGCTCTGCTGCACAGGCTCTTGGGTACCCGAAGGCCTGTCCTGCCAAGAGAGACGTGCAGAGTTCCTGAGCTGTCGTCACATTTTGAACAGGATAGCAAAGCAAGCAGAAGAAAGTAGTGGCAGAGGGGAGGGCAGGGCCTCCTGTAGGATCTCCTTGAGGGCTGGAAAGCAGCGTCAGCAGCAGCTTCATCGTGATGGGCCAGCCAGCCGCAAAAGCGGCCCTCCACACTTGCCTCAGATGCCCCAGACATGTTGGTACCCAGCCCCAGACCTCGCAGAGCCCTGTGTCTTCTCCAGACAACCACCACCAGCTCAGCCAGCCCGGGGTACCTGCAGGTTCTCAGGGTCCTGGCAGCCTCCTTGTGCCAACAGCCTCAGGACAGCTGCTCTGCAGGACTGCAGCAACTGCACCGACCAAAACACTTCTCAGAGGCACCCTCCAAGGGGAAGACCAGAGCCCTGTTGGAGCTTGCACGTCACACATGCGCACTCACGGGGTCTCTGGACCAAATGCCGTGTGACAGAGCCTGCGTTGCTACTGAGGAGCAGTGAGGTCACAGCAATCAAAGGCTCTACCCAGTGACATCACAAGGGTTTTCAGGGCTGCCCCCCAACTGCTGCCCATGCAGGGATGCAGACACCAGAAAGCAGGAAAACCAGCTTTGTCGGGTGTTTGCCATCTTCTCATGGTCTTGCGGGCATGGTTTAAGCTCAGGGCTGGAGAGGTGCTGTGATGTGAGGCTGGTGGCCCTGACCATGAAAGCCCAGCAATGGGCAGCGCAGCAAAATGCAGGAACCCTGGTGACCTCGTTGGTGCAAGAAGAGTGCCCTGACCAGGTTCTCGCAAGGGCTGTCACAGGAGGAGGACTCATCTCTTGCAGTGCTGTGAGAAAGCTCCAGCCAGTGATCCCAGAATGGCCGGTTGTAGAAAGGATCTCTAGAGGTCACTTGTTGAAGCCCCTGCTCAAGAGCGCCAGTTCCCCATCACTTGCACACTAAACAAGTGTTTCCTGATGTCCAGGAGGAAACTCTTTTGTTGCAGTTTATGTCCAGTGTCTCTTGCTTTGTCCTGGGGTACCACTGTGAAGCCTGTGACTGCATCTTATTGCACCCTCTCTTCAGGCATTTATGCACACTGACACGTTCCCCCACATCTTATTTTTTTATTGAAGTGCTCAGCAGTTGGACTAGATGATCCTTGCAGGTCCATTCTGACTGAAACTCTTCTTCCTTTTCTATTCCCTTCTCCACTACTGCAAACAGTCATATTTCTCTGAGCCTTTCCTCTGATGGGAAATGTTCCAGCCCTTCCATCATCTCTGTGGCTGTTTGCTGGGCTCTCTGCAGTATGTCACTGTGTCCCTCAAAGTGGGGAGCCCAGCACTGGCCACAGTACTCCAGGTGTGGTCCCACTAGTGCTGAGCAGAGGGAAGAATTACATCCCTTGACCTGAGATCCCACAGCCCTCCTCATGCAGGCGTTGACGCCATGATCCTTTGTTGCCCCAAGGGCACATTGCTGGGTCATGGGAATTTTGGCTTGCCACGCTTCCCTCAGAGATACTTCTGCAAATCTGCAGTGCGGTCTGTCAGCCCCCAGCATATTTTGGTGCATGATGCTATTCCACCCCAGATGACAGTCTCTGCAATTTCCTTTCCTTAACCTTCATGAGTTTCCTGACAGCCCATTTCTCCAGCCTATCAAGGCTCCTCTGCATGGCAGCAAGTACTTCTGGTTGTATCGGCCACCGTTTCAGGTGTTGCAAAGTTTCTGCCTCATCATCTAGATAAATAAAGAAGATCTACCCTGGTGTACACTGCTAGTGACTGACTGCCTCCTAACTAACTGTTTTCTACTGATCACCACCTTCTGCCTTCTAACTGGACTTTGTTCCACTGAACGGCCTCTCTATTCAGCCACTTTTCCGTCCACCTCACTGGCTTTTCCTGTAGTTCGTATTTCACCAGCTCCTCTGTGTGGAACCTGTGGGAGGAAGGTTTAAAATCCTTATGGAAGTCAAGGTACACAATGCCCACTCTTCTTGCCTCATCTACAAAGCCGGTCATTCCACCATAGGAGGTGAGCACATTGGTCAAGATGGCATCGCCCTTGGTAGATCCGTGCCGACTACTCCTTTTGTCTTTACTGTGCTTCATGGGCCTGGAAAGGGTTTCCATGATAAACTAACCCATCACCTTCCCAAGAAGGACAATCTGACCGTCTCTCATTATGCAGGGCCTCCTTCTTGCCCTGTTTAAGGAGAGGATTGACCTTTGCTTTGCTTCGGTATTTACCGGGTTGAACAAACCAAGTGACTTCAGCTGCTCCTCACATGGATTTCCCTGAAAACCCTCCAGCAACTTTGTAGCCCTCTTCTGGACACGCTGCAGTAGCCTAATATATTTTTCATTCGATAGCACCCAGCCCTGCACACAGTGCTCCATGTGAGGCCACACCAGTGCAGAGCAGAGCGGGACAATCTCCTCCCTCACCCGGCTGGCAATGCTGTGCTGGATGCACCCAGGACACGGGTGGCCTTCTTGGCTTCCAGAGCACACAGTTGGCTCATGTTCAACTTGCCGTCAACCAGAACCCTCAGATCCCATGTCCGCAGAGCTCCTTTCCTGAATCTCAGCCGCCAGTCTGTGCGTATAACCAGGGTTGCCATGTCCCAGGTGCAAAATCCAGGATTTGCACTTGTTGAACTTCATGTGTTGGGTGATTGCCCAGTTCTCCAATTTCTCCACATGGGTCTGCAGGGCCTTTCTGCCCTCGACAGTGCTGACGGCTCGTCTCAGTTTTGTGGCATCAGTAAACTTACTAAGCAATCCCTCAAGTCCAATCTACAAGGGGTACGTGGATATGTATGACCTCTTTGGAAAAATTCAATGAAATGTCTCATTTCATTAAAAAATGACTTCGTGTTACCATTGGCACCTTTTGTCTCATGAAGAAACAATTTTATTAATCTATTTCAAAACACTAATGAACAACCAACCAACCAACCAACCAAGAACAAAGATTGCTGAAGGGTCCTTTAGGTGTCTTCTTGTCTCACCCACCTACTCAACATAGGTGACATAAAGCAGATTGCTCAGGACCATGTTGAGAAGTTTTCTGAGTATCTGCAAACATGGAAGCTCTAGACGTTCTTCCTGGTGCTGTGCATCGTGTTGCTCCTGAAGGGCCTGGGGCCGCTTCTGCAGAGACGCTTTGGCCCGTGCCCTGCCATGGCAGGCAGAGGAGCTGGGCTACTTGGTGGCGCAGACTGAGTTGAGGTGTGGAGGTAGCAGCAGGATCCAGCAGGGACATGGCTCCCATGGCCCTTGAATGGGAAGGTTTTCAGCACCCACTGCCCGACTGGTGTTCAAGGGGCTTGGAGAGTCCTGCCCGGTGCTAGAAAGGCTCCCAGCATCTATTGGTCTCTCCTTGCGGGGAGCCTAAAGGCAGAGCTCATCTCATTAGCTCCAGCCTGATGATGAGGTAGTCACCATCAGGGGTGGGTCTGTACTCCCCTACATCCTGCTGAGCCACATCCTCACGGGCGACTAGCGTTACAATGCGCCTTGCTGCAGCGCCCATGCCCTCGGGCACCCTTCTCTCTGCTGCAGGCCTGCTGTTGGTGGGCCTTGGGCGCAGGTTGTAGCGATGCTGGGGGGATCTGCTCCGCACCCTGGTCCTGGCCGCAGTCCGCTGGTGGCGGGCGGAGGATCCGACGGCATACTCCTGGTAGTCATCGTCGGCTCTCATCGTGTGCAGGACTCGGTCGAAAGGCTCCCTGCAGAGCGGGCACGTAGGTGTTGTCTTTGCCCAGCGCCGGATGCAGCGAAAGCAGAAGCGGTGGAAACAGGTGGGCACACAGGCTGGGTTGCGTAGGGTGCCCAGGCAGATGGTGCACCGGGCATCTGCCCCTGTTTCCGACTGCCCTTCCGGCTGCGTCTGCCCAGGGGCAGCCATCACTGCAGAGCCGCTCTGCTGCACAGGCTCTTGGGTACCCGAAGGCCTGTCCTGCCAAGAGAGACGTGCAGAGTTCCTGAGCTGTCGTCACATTTTGAACAGGATAGCAAAGCAAGCAGAAGAAAGTAGTGGCAGAGGGGAGGGCAGGGCCTCCTGTAGGATCTCCTTGAGGGCTGGAAAGCAGCGTCAGCAGCAGCTTCATCGTGATGGGCCAGCCAGCCGCAAAAGCGGCCCTCCACACTTGCCTCAGATGCCCCAGACATGTTGGTACCCAGCCCCAGACCTCGCAGAACCCTGTGTCTTCTCCAGACAACCACCACCAGCTCAGCCAGCCCAGGGTACCTGCAGGTTCTCAGGGTCCTGGCAGCCTCCTTGTGCCAACAGCCTCAGGACAGCTGCTCTGCAGGACTGCAGCAACTGCACCGACCAAAGCACTTCTCAGAGGCACCCTCCAAGGGGAAGACCAGAGCCCTGTTGGAGCTTGCACGTCACACATGCGCACTCATGGGGTCTCTGGACCAAATGCCGTGTGACAGAGCCTGCGTTGCTACTGAGGAGCAGTGAGGTCACAGCAATCAAAGGCTCTACCCAGTGACATCACAAGGGTTTTCAGGGCTGCCCCCCAACTGCTGCCCATGCAGGGATGCAGACACCAGAAAGCAGGAAAAGCCAGCTTTGTCGGGTGTTTGCCATCTTCTCATGGTCTTGCGGGCGTGGTTTAAGCTCAGGGCTGGACAGGTGCTGTGATGTGAGGCTGGTGGCCCTGACCATGAAAGCCCAGCAATGGGCAGTGCAGCAAAATGCAGGAACCCTGGTGACCTTGTTGGTGCAAGAAGAGTGCCCTGACCAGGTTCTCGCAAGGGCTGTCACAGGAGGAGGACTCATCTCTTGCAGTGCTGTGAGAAAGCTCCAGCCAGTGATCCCAGAATGGCCGGATGTAGAAAGGACCTCTGGAGGTCACTTGTTGAAGCCCCTGCTCAAGAGCGCCAGTTCCCCATCACTCGCACACTAAACAAGTGTTTCCTGATGTCCAGGAGGAAACTCTTTTGTTGCAGTTTATGTCCAGTGTCTCTTGCTTTGTCCTGGGGTACCACTGTGAAGCCTGTGACTGCATCTTATTGCACCCTCTCTTCAGGCATTTATGCACACTGACACGTTCCCCCACATCTTATTTTTTTATTGAAGTGCTCAGCAGTTGGACTAGATGATCCTTGCAGGTCCATTCTGACTGAAACTCTTCTTCCTTTTCTATTCCCTTCTCCACTACTGCAAACAGTCATACTTCTCTGAGCCTTTCCTCTGATGGGAAATGTTCCAGCCCTTCCATCATCTCTGTGGCTGTTTGCTGGGCTCTCTGCAGTATGTCACTGTGTCCCTCATAGTGGGGAGCCCAGCACTGGCCACAGTACTCCAGGTGTGGTCCCACTAGTGCTGAGCAGAGGGAAGAATTACATCCCTTGACCTGAGATCCCACAGCCCTCCTCATGCAGGCGTTGACGCCATGATCCTTTGTTGCCCCAAGGGCTCATTGCTGGGTCATGGGAATTTTGGCTTGCCACGCTTCCCTCAGAGATACTTCTGCAAATCTGCAGTGCGGTCTCTCAGCCCCCAGCATATTTCTGCTCTCATCGTGTGCAGGACTCGGTCGAAAGGCTCCCTGCAGAGCGGGCACGTAGGTGTTGTCCTTGCCCAGTGCCGGATGCAGCGAAAGCAGAAGCGGTGGTAGCAGGTGGGCACACAGCCTGTGTGGCAGTATGCTGCCCCCCCTGCCGCCTCTGCTGGAACTGATGTGGCAGCTGTATGTGTGCACACCCCCCCTCTTCCCAACACCTCCCCGCTCTCTTGCAGTGTGGTAAGTTAATGGCGTGAAATGGGATGGCTGGACCCAGAAAACGGCAGCAGAAACGGTGATAGGAGAGTTTGGAAAACTTGCTTCAAACTTCCCCCTGTGCAGCTTCCCCCGGCTTTCCATGTGCCTCCTCCGGGGTCCCCCGCCCCCCCCCCAACTCTTTCAAACTGAAGTTTAAAAAAATAAGCCGCGACTTGGACCAGGAACACACCACACCGTCCCCCCGCCCGCCTTCATTCAGTGCTTTTCTGTGATCAGTCTGCTGATAAGCCGAGGTTTAGAGTTTCAGGAGCAGAGGCAGCTCTCATTAGGACAAGATTAAGTAAATTGCTTCTAGTTGTTGCTGTCAAAAACAACCTGCACTCCACCGCAGCCAAACGGGGCATTATGGGGGTCTTTAATGATTTTGATAAATAATTACCTACACCCATTTGCCTTATCTTGGCCCGTTTGCACGCCTGATAAGGCAGTGGTATTTAACAAATATATGTTTTTCATTATTCCCCTCTGAGGGGCGAAGACAAAGTACAATTTGCTATTACTTTTCACTGAATGATGATGTTTGTGTGTTAATTACATTCCTGTCCTTTCTATGAGTCTCACTAGACTGAACTCTATGCTCTAGAATTTTATGATATTGCTATGAAATGAGGCCACACTCGTATTTTCCTTTTTCTTTTTTCTTTTTTTTTTTTTTTTTTAATTATTGTTGCTCCAGCATATTGTGCAGAGATTGTTTTCCTATCATCCCAAGCAAACATTTACTTACTTATTGAAGTATGTAATTCTCCCTCTGGCTTCCATGATAGACAGTTAGGACTTTCTGATTTTGAGGTATTTTCAGGCGATTTAATATCTGAGAAATCTTCACATTTCCATTCAGTCACACTTACTACAATGTCTCTACAGTGAGAAGCAAGCAGAGGCTTGGAGACCTGTTGCATTTAATGAGGAACGTATCAGATATTTTCATATGGGCCGAGTAACTTTATATGCTGGAATTTGGGCTGATCTCTTATGACATCTTTTCCCCTTTAACAAAAAAGTACCATTGAAGTTTAAATCCCTAGATTGTCATAAACTACACTAGTATTCTTTCCAACGAATTTACTGTCATAAGCATTTGAAGAGAAGGTCCATTTTAAAAGAATATTCATGAAACACATATTCTGAATACATAATTGGGAGAAATGTCACAGCAATTGTTAGAGTTACACTCACTAATTAGAGAAAATACAAAATAGCATGTGATTTATGTGTTCCATCAAAACTGAACTAGGATTTCTGATATTGTGTATTCACAATGAATTTTGCTTGTGTTCAGTATACAGACCAAGCTTCAATTGCTGAAATCACTCACCGAATCATCAGGATGGAACAGATGCAAGAAAATTGTAATCTTCTTGATGAGAAATAGTAAAAAAAAATTAAAAAAGATACAGGCACTGGATCAATTATTCACTGCAAATTACACACTTGGCTACCATGATCATTATAACCCCTTCACATCCTGTTACTCTACACTCCATTATTTCTGCTTACCCCTATGGAGCCTGCCCTTTTACCTTCCTGACACTCCCCCCTTTTCTAGCTGTCAAACAGTGTGTTTCATTCCCCATTTAAAGGATTTCTTATTTCTCTTTTGTGTGCTGCCTGTTTCCTGCCATCCCTATCTCTCCTTGTTGCAGCTCCATCAGAGTAGTGGCTTTCATGCCTAAAATGGTGGGGGAAATGCTGGTTTAAAGACCATCTGGTTTCTATTCACAGGAACACTATTGAAAACCAAACTGGTTTCTTAAAGCTCCTACTGAAGTGCAGAAAACTGTTCTTTTTATTCACCCCCTCCTTTTAAGCTGAGGGATTTTTTTAATATTTTTTCCAAAAGTCTTCAGGCTGGTTCTTGAAACCTCTGCTGACAAGCAGGAGCCCTGCATGGCTTCCATAATGAATAGCACTAAATAATTTTTAACGAATCCTTTCTTTATCAGCAGAGCTCAGCACAAGAGAGGATTATGCACGGTGAATTTGATATAGAGGACACAAAGGTACTGGCTTATGGGCTAGTTGTTAATTTGTTGGGGCTTATTAATGATATTTCTTCAATTTACCATTCAGCTGTCTAGAGTGCCTTGCCACTCATATACTGGAGAATCTAAATATCATCCTTTCTATTGCTGTGAGGTGAGGCAGTGTCACTCTTTCTGTTTTAAATTTGTCCCACAAATTCAAGTGTCTTGGCCAAAATTGGGCAGGAAAGAAATCTCGTAGCACAGAAAGAGGAAAAAAAACTCAACGTGTCTCGCAATCTGTGCCAGTACTTTAAGTATTAGATCCCTTGTCTTCACAAAGCACAGAAGGCCTTACTCTACTGCAGGACTCTAGATTTCATAATATCTTAAATTGCTTCATGCTCTTAATGCATAAGCTTACTTCTTAAGGATTACTGTCACTGGGGAGGAAGGTGAAGGCAAAGGCATATAAAAAGTTTGTGTTGAACTCAGATTAAATGTTAACATTCTGACTGGTAGTTCCCATAGATTCCTGCTTATTTGCCAGTGAAGTAAGTGCATATATATTCTACCTAAAACTTAAATCCAGATTTGGGCCTTTTTCATCAAAAGCTGTTACACATATGGTCGTTCATATGGTCTGTGGTAGAGCCTGAACCAGGATCATTTAGGGGCATGGCGGTGGTACAAAATTCAGTTCCATCTCCAAAATCATTAAGG
The DNA here is from genome assembly GCF_036013475.1 of Columba livia. NCBI lineage: Eukaryota > Metazoa > Chordata > Aves > Columbiformes > Columbidae > Columba > Columba livia. Next base: position 6,351,917 of record NC_088642.1, on the reverse strand, counting down.
TTCCTTTGGTGTTCAGATCAGATAGACTTGGTTTAGGACAGGATATTCAGCAGCCTCAGCTCTGGAACAAGGTCTTACGTGATGATGTTCAGGATGATTTATGCTGGGAGTGTAATCATAGGACTTCTACTTTGAATGTTAATCCATCCTTCCTTTGTGCAATGATCACCTCAGGACACATTAAAGGTATTTAAGCCAGATTCCAAAAATATAGATTTTATGGTACTGTGAGACTGCATCACCAGCTTGCAGTAAACAGGTTGAAAGCATTTGTGCTGTTTATTTATACAATCTTCTCAGCCTGTGTACTCAGACTGGCTCATGTCAGTAAATAAAATAAGTCTGAAATTAGAATGTAGAAACACAGAAACTGCTATGAACCTGCATGGAAAGAGTGGAAGAAGAAATAGGTAATGACAGCCTTGCAGTAGAAGAGCAGCAGGAACCATTCATTGGATTTTCCTTTCCATGAAGTGATAGCTGGGTCTTACTTTGCTTTCATTGGCTTCAGATAGAAAACAAAAAAGCTGGGGTCTGTTAATTTTGTCTATCCCATGCTCTTGTGTTAATATAAGCAAATGTATCTTTACTACCTAAGAGCAGCAGAAATACTAGGACTTCCAGGTTTACTTGCATTAAACAGACATTGTGCATGTTATATAGTTATCTAATTTTAATAGAAAATGTAAAAGGAAAAAAAAAGCACCTATGTACTTTGCAGATCTTGATTCACTAAAGCCTGTGGAAGTATGTCTAATTTAGTAATGAAAACAATTGCATTAAAATCAGTGGAGGGTGGCTGACTAGAATGTTGGTCTGATGCATCCAGTGTCGTTTTCATGTTTCTTTCTACAGAAATAATGAATTCTGTATCCTACATTTGGGAAAATTAGGAAGTTCTGTAATATTTTCTGACTTCTAATTTCCTTGTATAAGAGAATTTCCTCATGGAACAGTCCTCTTTGTAGACAGCTCAAATGTTTTGAGAAACTTCTCAAATCTTTCTACTTATTATAAACAAGGATCTATAAAACTTCCATTGACAGAAGCTAACTCATTTTAAAATTAACTAAGACCACTTCTGTAATTTGGCATTAAATTGCAGACCCCTGTCTGAGAAATGTGATGAATCTGTAAAGAACTCCACCTAAGACCATTTTGGAAAAAATATTTAGGACACACCAAGTAGGATTAGCCAGGAAATTCCTTCTGAATGTGTCATCCCATGTGGGAAAAACACAAACACTAAATACGACATTTTGTAGGCACCTTTGGAGTTCAGGCTGCCACCCTGAAGCTCACCCAATACAGAGACAGAAAAGAAGCTTCTTCATTCACTCAGTCCAAAGCCAAAAAGTCCTCAACTGTTTCTAAGGGGAAAATAGCCAGACTCTTAGAGAGAAGCAAATAAAAAATCTGGATGAGCTTGTCATCGATCCCCAGATCTTACTGCAGCACAAACACCAAAAGAAAAATAAGAAAGAAAAAGAATAGTTGGCTGAATATACAACTAGCACTGAGCTTTGGCACAGTGAGTCGAATATCGCACAAACAACAAAACATTCTTGGCCAGCTGTACGAAGTAAATCCAAACCCATGGTAACAGTTTGAGAGAACAAGCTATTTTGTAGGGCCCAAGAAGACAAAACCTAAAGGCTTACAGTAAACATTTTTTCATCTCTGTAGATACCTTGTTTATTAAATAGGTAGCTAGATACTAATATCTCATTTGCAAAATCCTTTCATTACAGCTCCGAATCCTGCTCAGGGACATAGTCATAAAAGACACAGGTAGGTTGGTTCTTCATGGGACTATTCTACCCCTCCTACAGTCTGGAGAACAGAGCCACCCAAGGGGTTAAATGGCTGCACTGAAGGTCACACAAGGTGAAATCCAGCCGGCAGAAGGCTTTCATCATCCTATTTGTACCACTCAATCCCTGTGCTGACATGTTTAAAGGGATCTTCAGGGAGGTGAAGTTAGCCACCGTGTCTAGGCATGAATACGTCAATGACAGCAGGAGGACTGACTGTTTTCATCTCCTCTCTAATCGCCGGGGCACAGCCACTGGTTTGCACACACAGGAGTACCTGCATCGCTTCCTTATCAATGTTCCCATCACGTGAGTCTTAAATCTGCTGGAATGACAGCTCAAGGCTGATGTACGAAATCGTAGTTAAGAAACCAGCAGATGAGAGAGAGAATGTCTGTTCTTTAAGTGTATATATATAATTTTTTTTTTTTTTCTTCCATTTGTAAAAAAATGTGTTTGCTGTGCTAAATTGCTGGCTGAGCAGCATGAGTGTTGCAGCAAATTAGGGTTTTACATAAAAAAAAACAGGTCAGTCCAGTCCCCCACTAAATAAAATTAGAGATTTCTTTTCTTAAAATACATAGAGAGGTGGAGAGAGAAAGTGTCTGGCCATGTACTTTATATCAGTTGTCTGGTGATGGCGACAGGTGCATTTGTCAGGCCCCAGGGAGCGACTCTGTTAGATTCACTTTATTAATTGAGCAAATTACGTGTTTTAGGAGATGCATCCTCCCTCCTCCTACCCCCCTCCCTTTTCTTTGACATTCTATGGTTAAGGCAAGGAAGGGAAAAATAAACTTTCTCTTGGCTTTATCAAGTTGTAATTAAGCATGAGGGGAGTGGAAGGATCTAACAGTAATGCAGAGGGCGCATAACACTGACAAGGTCAATTATCTCCGGATAAGTCCCATAACAGCAAATATTAATAATATGAATAATATTAATTGAATATGATTTTGTTGAGTTTTAATACCCATTTTATAATTTTCTTCCACAGAACATGGATGCAAGTGAGAGGCTCATTGATTAAATGGCCTCCAGCCTTATGGGATTTTTACTAGTGTGAGGGTCCTTCCAGTATTTGCTGCTGATCAAGGTCTTTAGGATGAAGAACGCAGCAAGCAGGAGTGGAAAGCTGGGGAAACCTTATTTCCCTAGGATTTTGGTTGTTTTCTGTGTAAAAGTGATTTCAGCATATCCCAGTCCCTGAAAGTCAGTGACAGAGCAGCAGAACAGTGTTGGGTTCAAATATCCCAAGACTTTGCAGAACTGTAGATGTATCACACATTGGGAAGTGAGGCTGTGAAGAATGGCTGAAGTCACTGAGTCATAATTCCTGACTGGCACAATCATTAGGGTCTTCACAGGAAACTGCAGCTCATCTGACAGTTAATGATACTGCTAGAGGATTTTTTACTTTTTGGTAGCAGATACAATGAGCTCCTTCCATTTCAACTGTGATTGAAAAAACAATTTCAAATGTTCTAGTCTGAGATATTCTGAACACATGGTTTCTTTTAGGGATTTTGACTCAGCTGATCAAAGTCCAGTTGTCAGCTGAAGTACATCGTACTAAATGTAGAATATCTTCAGTGCAACCAGACATCTCAGTGCAGCTCAACAGACCCATTCTGTCACCTGTCTGAAAACTCCACCTCAGGAATGGTCATAGACAGAAGCAGTGGCTCTTATGGCAATTTCTATTAGCTCATGAGCCCTTCCTGCTGTTGATTATAGCTTATATTCCATGTTATGTGTTTGGGAAAAAATTGTTTATTTCCTTACGACATTGCTGAGATACTATTCTATTTAATTTTATCTGCTTATCCCATTCAGCAATAAATACAAATTAAAAAACTTTTGTACTTTATTGTGTCTGTAGCATGCTCCCACATTTACAAAGTACTAATACAGCTAATTAGTGCTTCCTTTAACCCATTTCTTTCATTTCTTTTATGGTGAAGCCCAGTGGGTGTACTGAGATATCAAATTTGAGCTTTGCCTGGAAAAGCTTATGCTTTCCAAATGACACAGCTTTGTGTTTTTTTCTAGGTAGAATCACAGGGACCGAGCACGCCTAACCAGTCAAAAGCCAATATATTTAGCTTTTGCTCCAGAGAGCCTGAATAAATAATATAGATAGTTAGATTGCCCACTGCCACAAGCATGCATTTTTCATGGAAAATTTATGATCTAAGTACACAAGACGTTGTGGATGTACAAAAAAAGGCCAGTAATCCTGAGCCTCTGGAAGACGACAAAAAAACTATTTAGATTCATAAAATGTGCTCACTAGCAGGGGCAAGATTCATAGGGCATTGTGTGCACAATGCAGTACAAATATTGACTAGTAAAAAGACTGTTTGCTGCTGAAGAGATGGGAGACTCATTAGTGGCATAACAGAACCATAAGCTGGCCTCCTCCAGAGGCACAGAAGTTAGTAGCAATGAAAATGACGTCTGAGAAGGACGGTGCCATCTGTAAGTTTACACATTGGATGGCTTAAGGGGGACAGAAAGGCATGAAATTATTCTGAAACCCTGATGAAAAAGTTCATAAGAAGGAGAAGCAAACACTTGGGAAATAGATGGAATATAATCAGAAAATGCTTTGGTTTTTTTGATAGAGCATGGCAGTTAGTGAGGAAAAAAAACATCTTTTATTTTTTGTTTATGTTTTGCTTTCACATGCCATCTTTTTATTTCCCGTGGGGATTATAAAATGTAAATTTACATTTTGACAATATAGTTCTATGATAAACAAAGTGTCTTAATGATTATGCCTGGGCCATTTCCCCCCAAATCCTAGCCCACGTGAATTGAGAAGTGTGATATGGTGAGTGACAGCAGACCAGGGACAGAATATTAAAATTTGAAGCCTGCAAGTCGTGTTCAATAAAAATACATCAAGAGGGATGAAACCTTTACAATTCACCAGCACATTTTACACTACAATTTTCAAAAGGAAACTAGCAGGGGTCTCAATCGAAGCACGTTGAAATGTTCTATCAAACACATCTCTTCTAAATGTAGCCTGACAGTGCCTGCTTCCATTTCCCATCTTCTCACTTAAATGGGTAACACATGTGTAAATGATGTTTATTTTATTGTAAATAGAGTGTTGTCTCTGCCCTTTAATATCATGGCTCTGTGCTTTCACCCTTGGTGTCTCCTGTAACTGCTAATGCAGTCTTCTCCTATACACATTCATCAAGGCTGGAACGGAGGCCTCTGACCAGCTACCCCATCCCCCTGCATAGTGGTAGGATTGATTTCATAGACTTTTCCCATCCCTAATGATCCAGTATCTTGTCCTTTCTTGAATATAATTTCCCTGTTTACACAGGTTCTTCTGGCATTTTATTCCATTGTCTGAACTGTTCCTCTGAGTCTGGTTAAAGCTTTTATTCATATTTAGTCTGTAAGTTTTCTGCTGAATTGTAGTGCAGAATGTCATCTTCTGTCCTTGTTGAGAAAAGGAGCAAAACTCGTTCTGTGTTTTCATATGTCCCTTAAGGAAGGTGTAGTATGTTCTTTATTCCCCATTATACAGCTGTGAAACAGGGACTGGTAGATGAAAATGAGATGGGGCTGCCTAATTGCATAGGAGACAGCTTCACCAGTGACACCCACATCCAGAAAGCCACCACCATCCCACATATTTAAGACTTCGGCTGACATTTAGGAGCACAGAAACTCTGGATTTCTTCACAGACATCAGACCAGTGTTCCCTCTAGTGGTAATTTCTGTCCAAAATTACCAGTTCCTTCAGAAGAAGCGGTGGACAATTGTATGCCTAGAGAGACAGCTTCTTCTGGAACAAGTTATTCGTAGCACCTCAACCAGAGCCTAAGTGTGATGTCTGATTTCAAACTATCTGTTAGGCTGTGTTGTCAAACCCTGTGTCTCTGTGTACTGATGGCTTATCTCCACCATGAACATTTACCCGAAGCAAAAGTCTATTTTTGTGTGTGTGTGTGTGTGCTGGCACTCTTCAGCCGAGTTTTGGTTTATGTCAGGAAGTGCGCGCTTTTCACTGCCTGTGGAGTGCCTGCCCCAGCGGCGTGAATGTAGCCCACTATGACTGCATTTTGATTTGGATTTGACTTTGCATATCTGTGGCATTTTTTCCCGATTTCAGTGAACACAGGCGTTCGGAAATGTACTGGGTGTCTTTGCCCATGGGCAGGCTGCAGGGGTGGCCCCTGTGGGGAAAGGCTGTGGCTGCTGGACATGGCCGGTTCCAGCTGGTTCTGCAGGGCCACACCACAGGGCTGAGCCTGTCAGCGAGGCTGGTGGTCTCTTTGTGAAAACAAAAAATAGCAAAAAACACTGGGCAGGGAGGAGGAGGGAGCAAAAAGGGTGAGGAGCAGCCCTGCGACCCCTGGAGGAGGAGGGTGCTTGTCCCGCAGCACAGGTCTCCTTGTAGCCTGTGCAGGGGATCACCCCGCAGCAGGGGCCCGCACTGCAGGCCTTGGAGGACACCATGTCAGATCAGGTGGGTTATTCCTGAAGGAGATGAGGCTTGTGGAGAGCCCAGGATGAAGCATGGGCAAGGTATGAGGGGGAATGAGCAGCAGAGGGAAGCTGCTGGTTATTGACTGTGCTGCTGACCTCCCTGTGCAGCTTAGGGTGGATGAGTCTGGAGACTCTGGGGAGGTGAGAGGAAAGATACCACTGTAAGGCTTGTCTTTTTATTTGTTTGTTTCTCACTACCCATAGCTTTTATAATCATCAATAAACTTACATTCATTTTCCCATAAGTTTTGACTATGACAGTAGTAGGTTGGTGATCTCGAATAGAATCATAGAGACTAGACTGGACTAGAATAAACTAGATCAGAAGAACAGAATCCCAGGTTGGAAGGGACAACGAGGATCATCTGGTTGATCCTTTCTTGGCAAAATGCACAGTCTAGACAAGATTGTCCAGCATCTTAAAAGTGTCCAGCGTTAGGGAACCCACTGCTTCCCTGGGCAGATTATCGTCCTGTCTTCATCTCAGCCCACATGCTTTCTTGTTTCTGTTTCACCTATTTTCTGCCCCTTTTCTTCTGATGGGGAGAGGGGCCTGAGTGAGCAGCTGGATGGGAGTTTGCTTGTTAGCTAAGGTGAACTCACGACCAGGAAAAAACAAATGCCAGCAATCAGCCAGATAGGAGTCTCAGCTGTAAGGTTTTCTGCATGGGCTTGTTTTTTCTTTATAGGCTATAAAGAAATAATTTAGGTCAGTACAAAGAAGTTAAGCTGGAGCATAACCTGATCAGCTCCGTACACCCATTTTAACCTGTTAATTCATTCTTCATTGGTTTAGTATCCGGTTCTATGAATATTTCTGTTAATAACTTTACACACATGAATAGACCCATTAATCACAGCTAAGGAGACTGGAAAGCTCTCAGATGTTTGCAAGAGAGGGCTATTTGACTGTTGAAAGTCAGCTTCACACAGCTTTTCTGGGCGATATTTTCCTCCGTGATGTTAACCAAAAGGCATAAAAGGTCAGGAACGTGAGCATGATTATTTTGGATGCGAAATGGCGCCTAGATGCCTTTACAAATATAAACTTACGTCACTTATACTGCAAAGTTCTGACATGTTAAAAAATATAGTAGTCTTGGATTTGTAAGGTAATTTGGTACCTAATTTGGAAAACTGAGATAATTGAAATTAACATGACAGTCCTCTAAATCTATGTAGAAATACTACCTAGGCAGCTGGGCAACTAGGTAGTCACTGCAACTGTTTTTGGGAATAACACAAACCTTTGTATTTTTGCATCCCTTAGTCAAGATGTAGGCAACCATAAAGCAAGAGACATGACACGGGAGGGCAGAGCTAAGCGGTGGCTGTAGACCCTTTGGACTCTTAGTTAGCCACGCTCAGATGTCATCTAGTGCCACAGCCTTTTCCTCTGTCCCATTCCTTTTGTGCTTTAAAAATAATCAGAGAATTGTAATTTAGTCTGACCCATTTGCAGTGGAGCTCTGGCCTCACAGAGCAGGTGAAAAAGCACAGTAAATGAAGGTGCTCTGACACAGCTGGAAAAAGAGAGCAGTGTGTGAGACTGACAAGGTCCATCCGTGTTTGCATGCCATGCCCAATTATGTTTCCATGCCTATCCTGGGATATAAACCCTCCCGTGTTCTGTCCCAGTATCCTGTTGACAATGACCTGGAAGAGTCCAGGGGCAGAACGTACACAGATTCATACTTTCCCAATATTCCCCATCTTCAGTCAGTGCACAGCCTTGACACCCACAGTGTTTACATCTTTGTCTGTCCTTTAGAAAGGACCTTCCTTTCATTAGTTTGTCTAATCATCTTTTGAATTTGCTTGATGCCATGGGCATTCGTGAGTTACTGTGGCAACAGTATGTATAGCTGTGGCAACAGCTATACAGTTAACTCTGCTTCATGTGAAAGTGCTTTCCTTTATTTGCTTTTAGAACTTCCCATCTGATAATTCTGTTTGACTATCTATATTTTTTGTGCCATGAGAAACAATAAATACTCATTCACTATTTCCTTCACAATTTAGAGACCTCTCTCAATCCTTTCAAACCCTTTTTGTCTGAGCTAAAGATCTCTGATATATTTGATCTTTTCTTATATGGAAGCATTTTTGTATGTTCAGTCTTGCCTGCATCTTTCTGATGGCTGTTTTATTCTCTCTGAAAAGCGAAGGAAGGACATAACAGAATGCACTTCATGTTTGGTGTGGATGTTCCATATAGAAGAATAAGGATTTTGTCATTGTTATTTATTTATTTCTCATCATTTTCTGATGTGCTGTTGCAGAAACACCAACATAAGTGCCTATTATAGATGCAGTCATGCCAGCATAAACTGCTTTGTGATACATGGGAATGGGAACAAGCCACAGCAGAATCAAGGAAGAACATTCCAAAAGTCAAAGTGCATCCACTAAAAGGGCTGCAAAATATCAGTAATAACAGTAATAGCAATGATTCCTCTCTGTCTAAAATAAATTGTGCCAATAGTTTTGTGTTTAGAGCCCATGCTCATACCAGCCATAAAAGTGAGTCTCCCAGGAAAATGTTTCAGTGTATGCTTGATTTCAACCTGTGAATAATTCTACAGATATTCCTTTTATTTTGCTGGGAGTACTCATCTGCTTTTCATCTGTACACATGCTTTGCTGGGTCAGGGCCCAAAGCATTTGAACAAATATTTATCAGATATTTCACAGAATTTTCCAGCTCTACTGGGAGCCAGATTCGTTACACCCCTGCATGTTCTAATGCCAGGGGTGAAAATGAGCCTATTCTCTTACACTTTGAAAAATAACTGATTTATCTGATTGGAACCAGGAGCCTGAATTTTAAGCACATTAGTGACTCAGTTCTGTGTCTAGTCTGTGCACACAATAACCAGATTTATATTCGAATAGTGAAAAGCTTTTCATCCTCATGGCTTAGTACGCAGGTATAATCCCCTACAGAATGGATTACTTTTACAAGCTGGATTCTCTAAGTAAGGCAGTGGGTAGCATTTATGCCTGTCTACATTGACTTTGCTATTCTGGGCCAAGAATCATATTTAGGGTTCTTGTATTCCCAGACCCATACTGCTTTATGCATCTGTAACATATCTGTTGGCTCCCCGAGATAAAGTTTGTTACAAATCCCATCTCTTCTTCCACCACAGGATATTTTTGTCCTTCGAGGGATGCCCGAACTCATGTGATTCTGCTGCAGGCCCCAGTAGGATAAGTGCAAGTGGCTGAGACAGGCTCAATAGTAGGTTCTGGTTTTCAGTGGAGGTTTGAACCTGAAATTTATACATCATCATTTCCTGGACACTGACTCAAAGCTACACCTGACAGCAGACTAGCATAACATGGACGCAAAGTGATTTTTGGACACAACTTTGAGCTTCAATTAGCGTTCCAAATGTAGTGGAGAAGATAACTTAGATTAGCTAGTTATCCTTCCATGGGGAGCTCTGGATATAATCCAAATGTGTCTTCAAACTTGGGCAGTTATATAAATGGGCAGATGTATAGGTATTTTATAGACTCTAGCTCACTTTTGGCACCCTGTATCTGGTGTAGAGTGAAGTGTTGGCTTCTGCCTACCTATCCAAAATATAGTGGGAGTAATGGTCTTGTGTCTTTCATGACTCATTAATGACTTAGGACTGCATATATATGTTAGCTCCAACTGTCAAGTGTACAAATTAGATTTTAGCACCCATCTGCCCATTTCATTTCACTTAGGAAGCCGATCATTCCCATCCCTTTTAAATGGTTTTAGTGCCTCCTCCCTAGCTCAGCTGGTTATTCCCTGTAATACCCAGAATTCTTTGCGTCTGAGGTAATATTATTATTTAAACTTTGTCAGGTTTTTGCTGGAGTTTTCTCCTTGTCTAGTGACCCTAACAACATTTCTTTTTTTTTTTTTCTTTTTTTTTTTTTTAAGCATGGGTTTCATTTGAACACAATGAATTATGCTGAATTCCATAATCCAGTTACTTTCCAGCCATCATTAGCTTGTGCTTTTGCCCGTTAAAACAGGCCTAAATGCTCTCTAGCCAGTTTCCATGGATGTATTCATACAAGTCCTCTTAGTCTCCCTGGCTTCTTTGGCTACCAGTGATTTGTAATGCTTTATTCATTTATTTATTTGCTGCTGTTATTATTTCCCATCAAACCCTAACAGATTTTGTACCTGTGTGGTTGCTGGGCTATTGAAGGAGAGCCGCAAGACCTTGCTCCAGTAGAAAAGTTGACCATGTTGTTGATGAAAACTGGAAACAAAACTGTTGCTAGGATTCGGCTGAGTGAAATGGGGTGACAAGACTGGAAGGATTTAAAAACAGAGAGTTTAGGATATTGCCAGGGGATTTTAGCTCACTCATTCACTTTCTGAAGAATGAGTTAATCGTGAGACACAAGACTAGAAGTATTATATTTATTTTTTTTTCTGTAAGGTCTCAAATCCTGGTTTTCAAACTGAGAAGTCTCAAAAGATGGCATTACAAACAGAATTACTCATTTGGGGCTGGGATGTGATAGCCAAGGAGCTTTGCTTAATCCCATGTTGCTAATAGAAATTTTCTGATGTAGTTCCCAGTTATTGCTTCCTTTACTTAAATGTAAAGCGCCATTTTCTTTCCCCTCAAAAGGCACAGATCTTTTGCTCTTCTTGATTTTCTTTGAGACTGTGGGCATGTCCTGCGCAGGGACACACTTTTTTTTTTGGTTGGTTTTACACCCTTGATGTGATGAACATGAGGCTGGAGTCTGGTGACAACACTTGTGAGACTTAATGTCAGCATTTGGAGTTGCTGATTTCCAGTGTCAGGGAAAATGTAGATAGATAGATACATAGATACATAGATAGCCCCTACACAGCAGCACAGATAATTTAATTTGCTAAGCACAGAATTAGATGTAGCAGAAATACATAGCAGTAGGGTTAAGGTTTGGGTTAGAGTTAGGGTTAGTCACCACTAGGGTTAGGGTTAGGGCTTAGGGCTTAGAGTTAGGGTTAGGGTTAGGGTTAGGGTTTAGGGTTAGGGTTAGGGTTAGTCACCATTAGGATTAGGGTTTAAGGTTAGGGTTAGGGTTAGTCACCATTAGGGTTAGGGTTAGGGTTTAAGGTTAGGGTTAGTGTTAGGGTCAGTCACCATTAGGGTTAGGGTTAGGGTTAGGCTTCTTCAGTAGGTGGCTTTCATGACAGAACAAGGTGATGGAGGCAACTGGAGCAAGTCAGAAAGGAAATTACCTTCCCTTTTAAAAACATTATCAACAGTATTTAATGGTGGTGACACAGAGTGGACTGACAACCAAAGAAAAGGTGAATCTTCAGCTAAACCTGACAGTCCCAACTACATTGAAAATGCAGAACTGCCAGAGGGACCAATTACATTGAGGTTGTCTCTTGACCCTCCTGCTTACAATCCTGCTTCACTCTGTAGTATAGACAGCAACTTCACTAGGATTAGAGTTGCCTGAAGCAAATGGGACATGTTCAAGTTTTAAGCTCAGTGACAGAGTGTGGTTAAAGTTGTATTTACCATCTTGACCTGTTATGGCAGAGGATGACTTGATAGTTTTGGATTTATGGCCCCTGCAGTGCTGACTGACCTACCAATGGTCACACAAACCCTGCACTAAAACTTGTTTGTTGCTTTTTTTTTTTTTTAAATATCTGAAGACAAAGACTTTTGTGAGAATATGTAGATTTCCAAGGGTCATACAATCATACTAAATAAATGTTCAAATTGTTCCAGGCTTCTGGAACTCTTGCCTCCCCTTTTAAAATAAAACACTTGGGGGAAAAACAAAATATTTAAAAAAAAAAAAAAAAAAAAAAATTATATATATATATATATATGCTGTATACTGGCATGTTTCAGTGCCCAAGTGTACCATTCAAATTTGTACAAAAGGTTACTTTCTCAGCTTCTGGTGGCATTCATATTCATAAAAAAACATGCTAAATGATATGCTGTATACTTATCCCTCTCTGGTTGTCTCTTTCACAGGGTACTTGACATATGCTGTTGGCTATTGAGCAAGAGTGAAAGACAGAGCTCAGCCTCTGGGGAACCACATTTCTTTACCTGTAGAGTCACTGAATTATTATTTTGTAAGTGTCCTCGCTTATTCTTTAAAATCCCATGACTACATCTGGGTGATGTTTTTGGTTTGGTTAGATTTTTTTTTTTAATTTGTTTGTTTTAAAGAGGACGCTGTTTCTGTTATATCTGAGTTTTTCGATTCGTGTTTGGAGATCTAGACTAACACCAAACTTTTAAAATGTGCATGGTTTTTAGTGGAGTCACTTATGACATCTCACTTTAAAAGAGTTTTTAAATAGAGTTCATTTCTTACGTATGAACTTTAAGTTATTCCATATGTAACTTTACACATTTTCTGTTATTTTTACCTGGCAATGAATTGTAAATACTAAGAAAATCATACTGAAAATATTATCTTTTTGAGTTACTGATTCTAATGGCAGAGATAAGAACTGTCTTTGATACATCTGTATCCTGTAATTTTCATTAGCTGCATGAAAAGACAAAAGATAGATTGTGAAGTCAGTTATATAAGTGAAACCTTGTTGTTTTCCCTTTGCATAACCTAACACAGAAAGAAAAAAAGTATCCCAACATCTGATTTTTTATCTATGCTTTTTCTAAAGACTGCCTAAAATTCCAACAAGAAGCACAGAACCATCTGGGCTGTGCTGCCTGTCTCACATTTTTTCTCTGCGTGGAGAGAGATTCAGATTTTATGCAAGTCCTCCTCATAGGGGGAACTCCTTCTACCTGTTAGCACAGTGCCCGATTCTTCAAAAAATTAAACAAAATGCTCTGTCTTTAATGTCATTCACTGAATTACAAATTGGGGAGCTGGAACATCTCTCATTTTATTCATCCTAATTACAATTGCCCTGTCACTGAGATGCCAGCCTGACTAAGAGCAAATCAGGTAGTGACTCCCCAGGGACTTCTTTGTAACAGGAGGGCTGTCTCTAGTGGCTTCAAAATGACAATTTCTTCTCTTTTATTTCAAAGTGGAGTGTTTCCCCTGGACAGTTTCGCATTTGATTATTTTCACTAGCCTCCCTGTCTTGAGTTGCTTGATTAGCATCTCAGTCACCTAAGAAATTAGGCTAAAGTTTGTACCTTGGAAAGAAAAAAAAAGAGAGAGAAAAGGAAGAAGCTAATGAAAAACTGTCTTTCCAATGGGAAAGGAGCTAAGGTTATGGGAGATATGAAGCTCTGTTTTGCTGCCTTAAAGTGCATCTCTTCTGAAAGAAGGACTAGCTTCTTGTTCGAGAAGTTTACTTTACTCTAAATATTTCCCTGCAGATAATTCATCCTCCTGTTTGAGAAACTGCTCATCTATTGTTTTAATAAGTAGTTTCAAAAATTGTGTCATCAACTCTAGCCAAAGAAGTAAATAAAGAGTCTTTGGCTCCACCGTAGGCGTGTGACTATGTATTTATTCAGTTGCATAATAGTAGAATATCCAGCTTTAAAATGCTGCTTGCAATCTTTCTGTGTTGCCATTTTTAACACAAAGAGAATACGTACATACAAACCGCAGAGAGAGTTGTGTACAAACAACACCATGTTTTGACATTTCCTGTTACAGATCTGTGTGTGAAAAGCCAGAGTCCAGCCTATGTGCCTGGGGCACCTGAGCCTTGCTGAGGTTAAAACTCACAGTTCTGCCTCATCAACCTGTCTAATTTATCTCTTCACACTTTCTAATATACCTGTTACCCTAGTTCCTAGACAGCATATACAGGAATTAACATGGCAGAAGGGTTGTCTAATGAGACAAGTGATCCCCTTCTTTGTGAAACCCTGAGATGTCTGTGTTCCTCAGGGTTGTTTTTGTTGCTTTATTTCACAAAATGAGGCCAGGAAAGGAATGAATATCTTGAGAAGAAGATATGAATTTGCACCGTATCTTAAAGTTCCTTCCGCAAGCGTTATGGAGGGACCTTCCTCTAAACTCCACAATAACAAACAGAAATATTATCCCTGATTCTAGTGGTCATTGGATTAGGTTTGAATTGAATTACATGGTGTTGTTTAAATTTCTGTGCATTTCTTATCCTTATCCGAAAGATGTACAAAAATAAATCTGGAAGGAGGTACTATCACATGCGTGCCTCATCCTGAAGTGACAGATGGAATATTTTGCAGTGTCCAGTTGCACTTGATCAAATGATTACCGTCCTTCCATCTGCTTGTAAAGCATTCCCACCTTTCACTAATTCGTCTAAATTTCTGCCATTCCAGTCAAACTGGAATTTATTACAGTCCACTTACCCTGATTTACTTGTGAAATGATTTGCATGGCTTCTGTCAATGCTATTTGCATAACTTTATCATGAATACTGCTTATTTGGGGGCAGATTTGATTTATGAGTGTTTGGCATGGTATGCCTAGTTATTTAGTTTTCATTTCTGATTTACACAAAGGGAATGAGAGAGGCGGTAATTCTTTTTCTCTTGTTGCAGAGTGTATGCAGGAGCAATAACACTTGAATAAGAAGTTATTTTATTTTGTTGTATTTTGGCTTTAGGGTTAAGTTCTCAAATGTAAACAATTACATGTCTTGTCAGGCCTTTACAGCAAATCAAAATTAGTCTTTACGGTGTTCAGCTCAGTTCAAAACTGAGCTAGAAACTTGAAGAAAAAATGTAATTACCGGAACAAATGCCAGGAGGACGGAAAAAACATCACTGATTGCGAAAACAAAACGAAACAACTTTTTTTCTGCTGTAGAATCTTTGTCCTCACTGTGAATATGAGGTGTGTGTTCTTCAACAGAGACACCATGACATGCTGCTTGATGTGCCTTTTCCCTTCTCTCGTTCAGCCTTATTCGTATGCTAAAAACCATCACTCACCTTTGCTCACAGGGAAATAAAGCAACAATTCTTTACAAATATGTGTTTGTGCAGCTCCATACTAGTAACTTATAATAATACTAATAACCTATTTTTTCAACACATTAATGGAGTAGTTGAGTGAAAGATATCCATGTTTTCCTTCTCCTCCTCAAAGTGAAAGACGTAATTTTGTTTCCCTGAGCGGAAAAACATTTTGATGTATCTTGACTCAGAGCTTATTTCAAAGTCCAACCTTTAGATTCAGAAGCAGATTTTGAGACCACAGGCTTCTGGTAGTAGAACCAGAAATGATGCAGCAAAGCCTAGTTACTACTTTATGACTGCTCCTTTCTACAGAGTTGTGCATTACACACATGAACCGAGATCTACGCTCACCCCTACTTGTGTGGGTGGTAGTGATAGTAAGAGTCTGGATTGACACTTCTAAAATAGTTCACAAATCAGGTAAACTTGGGGGTAGAATTAATGTAATTTAAATGTAGCCATCTCAAAGTTACGTCTCTGATGAAAAACATGGGATTTTAAAGGATTCATTTTGAGTCAAAGGAGGAAGAAGCATTTCTGGAAAGTAAGTAATTTCTTCTTTTATAAAGAAATATCTCCGGCTGATTGCAACTCTGGCTATTCTTAAACAAGCACAGAGACGTATTCCCAGATGAAAGATGTAATTAATAGTTCAGCCTCTACTAAATTAGATAGAGTATCCTGTGTACACTACTGTAATTACTTAATGTAAAAATATAGTTACTCCAGTAACTTTTATTTAGGTTGAACTGCAGTAGCAGTAATACTGCAAAACATGGAAAATACTAGACTCTTGATTATTGTGTGGTCAATGAATGATCACTTACCTGAAAATCCTTCTTCTTCATTGTTCTCCATTGTGGGAGATAGTCCCCACAACACTTTATTGCAGCAAAATAGTATTATTATCCTTTTACATATGAGGATGGGGTATACAGATCTCCCGAATATTGCTCGATAAGTTTGTACCTAAATAAGAGTAGTATCCAGGCCTCTTAAATATCAATACTATGTTGAATTTAATAAAATATTGTTCTTTAGAAGTCGCCTTTTCCATGGTATCTAGAGAACAATGCCATCCTGCAAACCAGCCTAATATGACCCAGGAAGAAAGGCAATTTTATAAAGAGGTGTTTGTTTTAGGACTCTTTCAGCCTTCACTTTTTCTCCTCTCCTGTTCCTGCTTTTATTCCCTGGTATGAGATAGATTTTGGCCTGAGCGAATGACTCCTAAATAGACTGAGAATGGCACTGCTAATGCAGTAGCACAAGGTTTACTAAGTTGACTTTGTTCCTATTGAAGAAGGACACTGTGAGGTTATGGATGAATCTTGTTTCTCTGAGTGCAGGATGTGGTCTTAAAGTCTTATCTCACTTCTCACTAAATAAGGATACTGGCAATGATGTTATTTGACACAACTTGTGCTTTTGTGCTGTTCATTTTGGAATGCCATTGTAAAAATTCCTCGTTCTCATTAGCTGGTTGCTATGTCATTAACTCACTATAGAGCCCCCATAATGTCCCATTATACTGTACTTTCAAGCTTTTGGCTGTTAATTAAGCATGGAACATTCTCGTTTATTACAGGGCTGAAATTAAAGGAAGGAAAATTTAAATTATGAATAATACTGTTAAATAATAATAATAATAATAGGATTAATGGACACCCAACTATGTACATAATTAGCCTAATTCCAATGAGAGGTTGATGGTGAATGTTTTATCAGTGTCACCAAGACCCTGTAGTATAATTACAGACCTATTTGTTCAATGCTTAGCATGTGCTATTCATTATATTACGTGACGAATTGAGCCTCTGTTTGGAAAAAAAAATATAGGGGAAACAGTTTAAAGCTGATTCAGATGGGTTCTTTTATGTTTTGTTTGTTGAGAAAGTTTTTTGCTTATTTCCTTCACTTGTTCCTGTCTTCATTTTTGATCAGTAATTAAAATGTCAGCATAACTCCTACTGATTTCATAAACAAAATAATCTACAGTAATAAAAGAACAGGCCTCCCAAAATGAAAACAAACCAAAAAATCAACTCACTCTCACTACCAAAAGTATCCCCAAGTGAAGATTTCTAAACTAGAGGTGATTATGTTATTTCTGGATTGGGCAGATATGCTTTAAGCAAGTCTTCAAACCTTCCACTCACTTCTTGGTGTATAACAGGATCATTCAATGAAGGTGCTTGTTATGCAGGCCAGCTATATGTTCAGGTAGAATATCTACCACTTGCACTTCTTGTTTCTATTTAAAGCTGTCTCCGACTCTATGTAATATTCAAAGGTGAACATGCTACTTTTATTCCTTTAATTTCAGTTATTTGTATTTCATCTTTTCTGTGTTTCCTTCTTATGCCATTATGACTTTATAGCATTGAGCATTGAGTATAGTTGGATCAGAATCTGACTGCTTGTCACCAGAGAATGACTGTTGAAGTCTAGACGTCTCAGGGTTTTTTTTTTCCTTTTTAACAACTCCTGGAAAGCAATGGTTCCTAATGCTTTAGGAACACAATAATTTTGGTTGGAAAAGACCTTTGGTAGTCATCTGGTTCAAACTGTAGCTTCAGAGGGCATGCATTTAGATCAGGTTCTTAAGTTCAGTAGTTCACCTGTGAAGTATTGGTTTGGATGACTACATTTTCTTGCCAAATCCAGCTATTTCCACCATGCCCCCTCTTTCCCTTAAATTAAATAAAAAAAAAAACATGTTTTTTCAAAATATTCCCATCAAACTTTCCTATCCCTTCTCCACAATAGTACCTTGAATGAGGTTCAAATCTAGGCAGACCACATACTACACAAATCACGTAGTTCAAAGTTTAGTATGGATAATCTTATTTATTCTATGTTCCCTATGAACAGTTATTAGCTATTTATTTGGATTTTATTATGGTTTTTGTTTTTGTTTTTGGTTTGGTTTGTTTTGTTTTCTTTTCTTTTCTTTTCTTTTATTTCTTTATGACTAATTTGGTAAGTGCATGTCATGGTGGCTAAAGACTGTCCTTAATAAAGTCTTGTAACTGGAAGGCAGTAACCTGTAGAACGTGGCATGACTACAGTAGTGCTGTCGTAGATATTGGTCATAGAAACAAGTGCCTTGGTTTGGTATTTTATCTTACACATCTCGAGATGGAACTTACAGGACACTGGTTAAAACTATTACTGCTTTTTACCCTAGATTCTGGTAACCAGGAAACCATTTAAATGTCCCTATATAAGACAGAAATGTCAGAGACCTGTGAAATTGAGTACTGATCCTCTGACCCATGATTATGATTTTTCCACTACATTCCTATTCCATTGCAGGATATGTATAATATGCTTTCCATCAAATCCAGAGATCTGCATAGCTCTGTCCAGAGATTTCCCCACATTCCAAATAACAATGCTGTATGTTACTTCCTTTCCTTGCTGTGGCTACTATAATTTCACAATTATTTCTCAAAATGTGTTTTCCAGACTATGTTTTAATTCTTCCAATATCTAAGCATTCTTTGCAGATGTATTTCTCCGATTCCTGGTTTATTTCCAGACCTTGACAGTTTTGTATCATTTGGAAAGACAGAATTTTCAAGGTCTTTGTCCTTACCCTAGTCCAACAGCTCACTGAACAAGGATAAAAGAGCTTGATTAGGAAAAGATCTAAGTTCTATGTTTTGCTTTTGTCTAGTAACAATTATTTATAGTGAGTATTTATATTTTGGCAGGATCATTATTATTAGCACTGCTGCATTTCCAACTACTGAAGAAATGATGCTGGAAAATGCAGTTTATTTGAATATTAAAATTCTATACCCTTAATTCTTTAAAAAGAGTGGTCAAGGAAATAGATAACCGTGACAAAAACATCCATTTAAATTCATACTATAGATCTAAAACTACCAAAATTTATAGTGCTGTTCAGATCTGTCCTTTATTTATCATGATAATAACAGTAACTTATTTTTATAGAACGATGTTCCATGAAACAGGGTGAAATGAATAGGACAATAATCCTTGTCCTAATTTTTTTAATAACAGACCAAAGCAAACAGTTTTTCAAAGGATAAAATGCCCTTTGAAAATTTGTTCCTTTGTCCTTCTCCTTCCTACAACCTTTGCCTTCAAAATGTTTTTGAAACCTTCTCTCTCCCCAGCATCTAGTGGCAGTTGTCCTCTCTGTGCTGGCTTTTCTGTTATTACCACTTTCTTAAGTTCCAGAGCAGGTTGCCTTTAAATTAATTGCAGCCACATGCTTCCACTGTCTGCAGGGTCCCTGATCTAAAGATCAACCTCTTCATCTGGAAGGACTGTTTTGCTTTGGGAAGGTGTTTTTTTGGGTTTTTTTTTAATTATTATTATTTTTATTTGTTATCTTTCAGAATCACAGAATGTCAGGGTTTGGAAGGGACTTCAAAAGCTCATCTAGTCCAATCTCCCCTGCCAGAGCAGGAACACCCAGATGAGGTTACACAGGCATGTGTCCGGGTGGGTTTTGAATGTCTCCAGAGGAAACTCCACAACCTCCCTGGGCAGCCTGTTCCAGTGTCTGTTACCCTCACAGGGTAGAATTACCCTCACAGGGAAGAATTTTCTTCTCAAAAGAGGTTCTTGAGTGGAACCTCTTGTGTTCCAGTTTGAACCCATTACCCCTTGTCCTATCATTGTTTGTCGCCAAGAAGAGCCTGGCTCCATCCCCCTGACACTCACCCTTTATATATTTGTAAACATTAATAAGATCATCTCTCAGTCTCCTCCAAGCTAAAGGGACCCAGCTCCCTCAGTCTTTCCTCACACGGGAGATGCTCCACTCCTTTCAGCATCTTCGTTGCCTTGTGCTGGACTGTCTCCAGCAGTTCCCTGTCCTTCTTGAACGGAGGGACCCAGAACTGGACACAATATTCCAGATGTGGTCTCCTCAGGGCAGAATAGAGGGGCAGGAGAACCTCTCTGACCTACTAACCACCCCCCTTCTAATACATCCCAGGATGCCATTGGCCTTCCTGACCACAAGTGCACAGTGCTGGCTCATGGTCATCCTGCTGTTCACCAGGACCCCCAGGTCTCTTTCCCCATCACTGCTGTCTAACAGGTTGTTCCACAACTTATACTGGTCCAACTTATATCTTAGTGCATGCACGTTTGAGTGTGTTCTCAAACAATTTCCAACACACAGACTGAAGTCAAGTCCCACACGTGAGTGTAGTGAGTAGTAGGTAGTTAGCATGAGTGGTCTAAAATCAAAATTACCCAGAAGAACTTCTGTCTGTCTATCTGGCTTGGAGAGATTTAAAATCAATTTAGACTATAAAATCTGTACAATTATCCTCCTACAACAGAACATCCCTTGCCAGGCTGGAAAGTCACTTAGCATCCTCAGAAAATCCTCACAATGTTGTGTTCAACCCATAGGTAACTGGTAGATTGGTAATTTGGGAACTGAGTTAAGATCTTACTTTGAAACTCAAAGATTTTTGAGAAATGGTATATTCCTTCAGCTTCCAATAGAGTCAAACAAGACTGATAGCACTGCTGGTACATTAGGCATCATTACTTTTCAAATGAATAGGGTGTTTAAGAAGCTTCAAATTTGTTTGTAATAACACAGACATAATAATGGTGGTGGTTTTTTTTTTGTTGTTGTTGTTTGCTTGGTTTTTGTTTTATTTTTTTGTGTATGTTTTTGGTTTTTTTGTTGTGTTTTTTTTTCCCCATTCTGACACAAAATATCAGTATGATATAAAGGGGTTGGCTGATGGCATTGCAAAGCCACTCTTCATCATCTTTGAAAGGTCTTGGAAAACAGGAGAGGTGCCCGAGGTCTGTTAGAAAGCCAGTGTCACTACCATCTTCAAAAAGGGCAAGAAGGACAACCCAGGAAGCTACAGGCCAGTCTGTCTCACTTCCATCCCTGGAAAGGTGATGGAACAGCTCATTCTGGATATCATCTCCAAGTGTGTGGAGGAAAAGAAGGTTATCAGGAGTAGTCAGCATGGGTTCACCAAAGGGAAATCATGTTTGACCAACCTGATAGCCTTCTATAATGGTATGACTGGCTGTGTAGTCAAGGGAAGAACAGTGGATGTTGTCTGCCTTAACTTCAGCAAGGTTTTTGACACTCTCCCACAGCATCCTCATAGGCAAGTTCCGGAAGTGCGGGCTGGATGAATGCACAGTGTGATGGACCATGAACTAGCTGGATGGCAGAGATCAGAGAGTTGCGATCAATGGTGCAGAGTCTGTTTGGAGGCCTGTGATTAGTGGGGTTCTCCAGGGGTCAGTACTATGTCCAGTCCTGTTCAACCTGTTTATCAATGACCTGGATGAAGAGACTGAGTGCACTGTCAGCAAGTTTGCTGATGATACCAAACTGGGAGGAAGGACTGACACACCAGAAGGCTGTGCTGCCATTCAGCAAGACCTGGACAGGCTGAAGGACTGAGCTGAGAAGAACCTGATGAAGTTCAATAAGGGCAAGGGTGTGGTTCTGCACCTGTGGAGGAAGAGCCCCAGGCACCAGTACAGGTTAGGGGCAAACCTGCTGGAAGACAATGCTGCAGAGAAGGACTTGGGAGTTCTGGTCAGCAACAGGTTGACCATGAGCCAACAATGTGCTGTTGTGTCCAAGAAGGCCAATGGTACCTGAGGTGCATTAAGAAAAGTGTGACCAACAGTTCAAGAGAGGTTGTTCTTTCCCATCTACTCTGCCCTGGTGAGGCCACATCTGGAGTTCAGTGTCCAGTTCTTGGCTCCCCAGTTTAAGGAGGACAAGGAATTAATGGAGGGAGTCCAGTGGAAGGACACAAAGATGATGAGGGGTCTGGAACAGCTTTCTTTTGAGGAGATACTGAGAAAGCTAGGTCTGGTCAACCTGGAAAAGAGAAGCTGAGAGTGGATCTCATCAATGTTTATAAATATCTCAAAGGTTGGTGTCAAGAGGATGGACCATGTGCCCAGTGATAGGATGAGAGGCAATGAGCACAGACTGAAACACAGGAGGCTCCATCTGAATTTGAGGAAAAACTTATTTACCTTGAGGGTGCTAGAGCCCTGGAACAGGCTGCCCAGAGAGGTTGTGGAGTCTCCTTCCCTGGAGACATTCATGACCTGGCTGGACACATTCCTGTGTGATCTGCTCTGGTGAACCTGCTTTAGCAGAATGATCTCCAGAGGTCCCTTCCAACCCTTAACCATTCTGTGATTCTGTGAGTCAGAGAAGTTGTTTTGGTTTTCATCTTTAATAGGCATTTGATTCACCAGGAAACAGCAAAAATCACAGGTTCCTCACAAGTGTTTAAGTTAGTTCAGTCATATTCTCCAGTCACATATAATTGCAACAGAAATGAATAATCCTAAACCTTCCAGAACCACATGATGAGGGGGTGTGGGAGTGGTTGTTCATTACAACTGAAAAACCCAGCTAGAATATAAGTTAGACAGATCAAGTAAGACAATATCCAGCTGATAGAGGCTCCTCAAAAGTGCTGGCAATGACTCTACAGATCTGGAGACCATAGGTCCCAAATACTGAACTGAAGATTGTGAGACACATGATGTAAAGGGAAAGAGGGAAGTGGAGGGCATGGAAGAACATCAGTAGCACATAATACAAAATGAAGCCGTACTGGAAAAATCATTCTTGATCTTTTTGACATTTTTTTCTTCATGATGAATTCCAGTGTCCTTTGGGATGTGTTAAAGGATAAATGACTAGCACTTTAGACACTTAACAAGGAAGATCCCTCCACACACACACCATCTGCAGCATGAAGAACATAACTTCAAACAAGACATTTCTGACACTTAACTAGAGACTCTGTTATCTAACAGCAGTAGTAAGCAATTATCACCTTAAAGACACCAGAATAAATGTCAAAAATTCCTCATTTCTTATTGGAAAAATCAGCACAGGCTATTTCATTTTGATACAGAAACATTCGTATCAAATTACTTTACATGATCAAACCGAAGTTAGAAACTCTCATTTGTTACCCATTGTAAGTACCAAACTACTTCAGTATGTGGTCAAACAAATATGGAGAATTTTGACTGCATATGAGAGATTAAAAACCATATTCCTGGTTGAGTCTACTGTTTTTGCCATGTGTTATTTTGCTATTTACTTTCCTTTTTTTTTTTTTTTTTCCCATTTCTTAGCATTTTATGTATATATATATATACACACATATCTATAAAATACCTTTTATTATCTTTGTGTTAGTTTGGGCTGAAATTAAAAAGTCAGCAATAAAAGGCTCCCTTTGAGAAGAAAACTACGTTTTTTTTCGAACTATTCAGTATTTTCAATATAGGATTTAAAGTGTTTTGGAGCAACTGTCCAAAATTTCCCAAGCATTGGGAAGTAAGGAGTTATAGGCCTAGGTCTCAACCTTCTTTCAAGAGAGTAATCCGTTCATCACTGCAACTTGAAATTTCTCTTCTTTAAGAAATTAGCTTGTTTTAAAATGTTGCTTTTTCCTAAATCAGAATTTACTGTCCAAACATCTACATTATCCATAAAACTTGAGCTCTGACAAAAAGAAATTAACATGACCTTATTAAAGCATTTAATTCCGATAAAACAGCATGCTTCTTTTCAAACATATGCTTTAATTCTAATGATACAAAACTTCGTAGAAATCGTCTCAACAAGGTTTTTGGCAAAAATAGCAGTGAAACTGCTGTTGGTGCAGTGTTTCATTTGAAATATCAGCATTTCTGACAGAAAATTGTTCAATCATAAAAAAAGTACTTTTTTGCTCTAATGTAATTACTGCTCAGAAGTTGGCTTCTTTTGAACAAAATGGGATTGATTATGTGAATAACATTTCGTTACATTAATCAGATTTTCTAGGCAGATCCATTACCTCCCTGTTTGTAGACATCCTTTGACTTCCCTGTTCATTAGAGATTACACTGTTTATGACAAACTTTTTAATGCTTAATTCATCTGTAATGCTTAAATCATCTTTAATGCCTCTAGCATCTTTGCAGACCACTGTCTACAATGGCCGAACATCCTGTTTTTTTCATACAATCGAGACAAACAATTTTGGGTCTAAGTGCCTCCCTGTGCTATACGGGGGCAGCAGCAGACAGGGAAGTAAGCCAGAAGCAATCCTGTGGGAAAACTGTGATTCCACAGGCTATTATTTGGATCATTCTGCTTTATTTTTTTTTTTAATATTAATTGTCCAAGTAAGAAGATGTCACAATTGCCTCACTTTTAGTTACATTCTGAAATGCCTCAAAAATACTTGAGAACTGTCAAGAGTTAGCAAGAATTTGCAAAGAACTTTGTATTGCTAGAAGTTGGTTTGAACAGAGTTTTTTTTCCTTTTTTTTTTTTTTTAATATATTTTTTAGGGGGAGTGAGGATATGGATGATGGAAAAAAGCAGTCTTTTCATTTATATGATAATACTTGTCTTTCAGAGACAGTGACAGGCCTACAATAGAATGTTATTAGGTAACCTCCTGTCTATAGAGATGCTTTGAATACAATTCTTTTCCAGCATTATTAAGTTACTGCTTTTGTTAAGCAACCAGTTTTGGTCAGTCCCACAAAACATGCCTCAAATAAGGTGTGATTGTACAATAGAACATTTCCTGTAAAGTTTAACCATGAAATACTGCATTTTCATATTTAAAATAGGCACGGATGATCATTAATAGCCTTAATGCTTTACCCAGGCATAGGAGAAAAAGAAAGGATAAAGAGGAAACTTTTAAGAACATTTATAATAGTTCCTTTATTCTCCAAAGTAAAATCACAAGTTAGAATTATTTTTACTTGGCTCTAGCTACCTGAATGTTAACCTTTTAGTTTAAGCTGTCATCCAGAAACTTTGCGTGTCAATGGAACGTGACACCTAGAGATGATGATTCATCCCACCTATCTAGGCAGCAATCTTAAGATGGGATGAATCATACCCAAAGCTTCCAATAATTCACCACTGACTATGGAGAGAGACTGAGGATCTAGTTTTGACTAGATACAGAAGCCTGTTACAGGTACGTGAGGTAAATCCCACTTCTAGTGTGATGGAAAACAATAATGCATTCTCTGAGTTGCTTATTAATATTACTTATTGCCAATTTAAACCTTGGCGTTCTGATGGAAGAATCTTAACTTGTTCAAAATCTCACAACGAGTATCAGAAGGCTGAATTTTGGCAGCTTCTGTCACAACCAGAAATGACCACTGCAAGGTGTTTGCTCAGCATTTTGCTTCATATTGGCACCTACACAGGGAAGTATTTTTGGTCACTACTTAACTAATGTTGCTGGAGAGGGGTGTCTTCTTCTTATAAAACTGAATGGTTCATGTTCAAAAATTAATCACTGGACCACACTGTCTTATTCCTAGTGGCTGTGACAGGCAGCTGTTCCTTAATTGCATAAAGAGTCAAGTGAAATTCAAAGTAGTGGGGAAACAACCCTGGAAATATTGTACATACATAACTCCTTCTATGGCTAAAACCAAGTATCAATGAAGTTAGCTAGAATATGCTTCATCATTAAAGTCTTGCTTCACACACTGTACAATGGCAGCTAAAACTTTTTTCTTCTTTTTTTTTTTTTATTATTTATTTTTATTTTTTTTATTTGAATGCTCAGAAGAGATAAGAAGGCAGAAGAAGAACAGATGTGTTAGAAGTGTGAAATGGATTAACATCAAAGCCCCCTGGGAAAATCTGAAACATGAAATGAAGGATCCTGAATGACAAGAGCTATTCAGAATGCATTAAAAGCTCTGCAGTGCATTTTGGTGCTGTCTGTGTGAGCAACGTGAGGCCCTGTGTGCTAGGGAGAGATGCTGATAACGAAAACTCTGTGAACTTCAGGGAAATTCAGTTCATCACTGAGAACTCACCTTCTGGTACAATTTGAATGAGACAGAAAGAACACCCAAACTAGTGATTGCTATTATTTATTGTCCCCAGTGATATGAAATGAATAGGTAATTTAAAGCTTGGACTAACAAGGTTATAGGTGAACCAGTAATGATTTAGAAATCAGAGCCTGTTTTAGTTATCTATTCTTTGGGAGTTTAAAGCTCCCTATTAATATTCAACAGTTGACAGATTAGCATGGACAACATATTTAGATATGCTTAAAATCAGAAATTAAACAAGAAAAAAACAATGTAAGAGATATATTCTCAGTTTCTTGATTTTTACACAGTGTTTGTAAGTATATTATTTGTAGCTTATTATTTACACACGTATTATTTATAGCTTATGCAAATTTATGTTCATAAATGGTTTCTGAACTGACAGGTGCTGGTATCCACATAGTTCTTGATGGAAAGAGGTCACCAGTATTTGAAATATGAAGGAGAGTGTACAGGCTACCACTGAGTTTCTACTTCATCTAAATTAAATGAAAAAGTAAGTTGGCCAAATAGTGCAGAAAATGTATCAAGATTTAGTCTTCACTTTATTGCAGACTGAACTTACAGCAGTTTCAGACTATAAATCTCATACCAGGCATTTTGGACAAGTACAAGCCCATCTAAAATTCACAGAAAAGGGGAAACTTTCCATTGGCTACAATAGGCTTCTGATGAGGACTCAGAAAAACTTACAGTGAAAAGCTACCCAAAGTCATTTCTAGCACATCATACAATACAAATTATATTAGTTCCTGAATATCTCTCTTGTGCAGACATCATCACAACTTGAGTGAAAATCTCAGGCCTTTAAGTTCCATTCCAAGTGGTGTTTTCATCCCACTGCAGATACAGAGCAAAGGGTGTTCTAAGCCAGACAGCTTCCCTTGACAATGTGCTGCTTTAGTCATCTGCAGGTCTAAGGCTAAGCTAAAAAAAAAATAAAAATAAAGCATAAAAGCAGGATTTCTCACAATCCAGGAAACAGACCAGTCCTCAGAGATTAGTATCCTCTTGGTGAAAAGGTTTCTGCCTCTATTGATCTCTGCCAGTTTGGGGACAGGTGCATCAGGGTTTGATACAAGCGAATTTATGAAGCAGACAGTTCCATAATTTTTAAGCCTTGGCTGGCAGTTAAATTCATATATTGTCCAAAACGTGTCATGAGCTTTAGAGAATTTCCAGCTTCCTTGTGCATACTATCAACAAAACCCATTACTCATGGACTGAGGTACATCCACTGCATCTGCCATATATGCAATTGACTGATTCTTTTGAGATTCTTTTCTGCTCCTTTTTTTTTGAAATGGCAAGGGATTAACTTGAAATGACATACCTCTCTTTTGCTCTCTGCTGGCAAAGCTTTTAAAAATATAAGCAGAGGACAATTCATTTTGTTGCTTTTAAAATAAAATAACATCCTACAGCATGAAAGTATTTGAAGGATCTGTTCTAACAGAATCTATTAGTTTGCAAACTAATATGCCCTGTTGATTAGTTTCCTAATAAAAACTGCATATGTCTTTATGCTCTGTTCTATTCAGTTCAGTTGTATTGTTGGGCTAAACAACATGATTCTTCCACCCTTATTTATGTGCATGCAAGTAATTCCATTATATGTTCAACATAGCAACTATAAAAATGAGTATTCTCAGAATGTGTATTCCAGCGCAGAAATTTTTGGCACATACTGAAGTTAAAATTTTAAATAGCATGCGCAAGAGTTGGACACACAGGAAGACGTTGATCTTACTTAATTTCAGAGTTATATAGCTGAACAAGTCATCTTTGCCTCCCTTTATAGTCAACAGAGAAAAATAAACTGTACGAGAGAACCATTTTCCTGACATTTTAAGGATCTATTTAAGCGTGAAATGAATCACAGCCTAGAGTTTTTTATTTCTATCAAGTAACTATACAGGGAGTGGCTAATTTAGCTGCAGACACCTAAAATTTTGATGATAGCTTTTTAAAAACTTCTCCGTGTATCCATCAGTTTTAATGGAAGTAAGAATCACCATGTCTATAGTATAAAACAGATGGGTTCCCTGTTTTAGAAAAAAAAAAAAAAAAAATTGAATAAAAAACTCCCCCAAATGATGAAGAATTGAGATACAGAGTTCAGTCTACTGAAATGCAAGTGAAGGCTGAGTTAAACAATGATAAGCACTCCTCAAAAACGATTCTCTATATAAGTTTACCACGTAGCTGACACATATTTTCTTCCAAATAGAAATAGTTGTGCCTGTGGGTATATCTAAGTGCCTCATCATGTTGTTGAAGATGAAACTTTCTCTGTTGTCTTTACGAATCCCTTCTCTGCAGCTGTACTACAGTTTTGTGATAGCCAAAATAAATACACTAGAAACTTGAAATTTTTAGAGACTAGAGCTTGGCGTCATGCTTCATGTAATAAAACTTCAGTTGTGCTTACATTCATACCAGAGTATAAAAGGCTTCTTCAGCTTATTGTGAGACATCATGTAGGCTAAAGAATAATTCAAGTATCCGTGACAGTTTGCAGGTACAGTCCAAGATTTTCAAATTAACTATTTAGTCTCTTGAGATCAGTTTGTATCCACTATTGTAAGACATACTTCATATTCAGCCCTTTCTGAAAATCTTGATGGACAAAGGTGTTTCATCTTGGTTCGGCAAATATGGAGGCATTCACTATTTTTGAAAATCTAAATCCAGCTTTTCCAATACAGCAGTGAAACAGATAAAATGTTTACAGAACTAATGCAGTTTTTGCACATACTGGGTAAATTATAAAATAATTAGTCATGTTTCAGTTTAAATAACATGAGAAAACTCCTTTAATTAAGATTCTTAATTAATAGTTGAAAGATTAATCAATCAATAATTATAACTATCATTATAGGGTGTAATTGTGCTTAATTGGAGGGGCTGATTAATGATCAGAATAAACCTTTCAAATTCTCACACTTGAAAATGGTGGGAAGTGTTGGATTCCAACCCACAGAGTTAAGAAAGAATCCAAGGATCATAGAAGATACATGTTCAGCTGCTTGGGTGCAAATTGAAAGCATATGACTAAAATGCACAAAAGATTTCCATTGCCAGACATATGTGCTATTGTATTACTAATGTATGGTAGTTTTTATTAGTGTGAGCAAAATATCCCTCAGAAGAAAGTAACTTTTCTGAAAATGGCAAGGTTTGTTTTCTTTGTCCAAAATGTAAGTATAGCTTTGCACAGCACTGCTTGGATCCTGCCTAGTCCTCTGAGTACCTAATGTTTTTCTTAGAGTTCAACAAGAACTTGGAGTCATAACTCTGAGTAGGACAATGGCTGTGCCATACATAATAACTGTGTTAGGTGTGCTGTACCGTGTGTAATTGTGTCATGCACTCCAGCTGTCTATTGTGTCTGTGGGACTTGTCCTCAGCTGAAATGTTCGATGGTCTTCTTCTGGCAGCAGATAGTAGAAGTCTTCAGGAGAAACAAATGGAATTGGGCAAGGTTTAAACACATTTTAAAAGCTGCAAATTTCTTCTCTTTTGTTGCATACATTCAGTAGCCTACAGATTACTGCAGTCTCTGGGGTGGCTGCCTTCAGTCCAGGGTGTGGTGGATCCAATCTTTGACAAAGGTATTTCAGTCTCACATCACTCCCAGGAATGTCTACAACAGGTGTGACCTTCTTACGATGCCGTGTGTGAGCAGTAGCACCGATGGGCTTTGATTAACGCATCCTAGTGACTGAGGACTCATCCGCCATGGAAGAGACCTGTACTCCGGTTCCTGTTCTGGTGGCACTTTCAGATATATTTCTGAACAATGTTTAATGCCACTGCTTCTCCCAGCCTTGCACCACTGAGTTAATCTGTTCAGTCGTTTGGAGATGAAGAAAAAAATGGGAACATGAAAAGTTAAACTATTAAGTGAGTCTTTAACTATATCCTTTATTCCTCCTAGCTATAGTTAAAAGCTCTAGAGAGAATACTATTCTTTAACGCACTGAGACACTGTGTTAAAGATAGTAATAAATGTTCTTTGGAACAGAAAAGCAAAAAACATCCTTACAGAAGTTAGCTGAGAAGGGCCAGGATTGCTGCTGTTGCTAATTTCCTTCCTGTCAGGGAAAGCAAAGCAAACAAGTAAACAGGGGAGTGAGAAAAGTCAAAATAACAGGACATAAGCAGAAAACCACAGCAAACCCATAAAATTCAGCTTCTCTTTCCAGTGCTGACTCTACTTTCCAACTTGGAGAAAGACAAACACAGCACATTCCTATTACCTCTCCAAGACCTTGTACTCACGTTAGGCTGTTCAGGATGTTGCTTTAGCTGCCTTTTGGCCACCAAATCACAGTAGTTTTATGAAATAATTATTTTGTCTGGCTAACCCAGAGTTATTAAACAGAAGAATAAAACTATCTCATAGGAGAGAGAAGTAAGGGAGGAAACAAGTACGACAAAGAAATAAAGCGAAAACAGAAAATCAACTTGCATATTGCACACATTCGGGACTCTGTTGAAACTGATAGTGGACTATTCTCTGACCTTTTTCCTGGCCAAATTTGGAGAAGTTTTCTCTGAAGAAAAACATAGTGATGACATAACAAATTTCTCAGTCTCATAAGTGGGGGTTACTGATTTGGTGCAACTTAGAGAAAGTGTGTGTTGCAGCTGCTTGGTCTTTGTTGTGGAGTGAGATGAAACACTTAATCGTACATGACCATCACTCTGGCACCTCCCAAGAGTCCATAATTTGTTAAATAACTTTTTGCAAGTTCTCAGCATAATTGCAGTACAAGGTGTGTTTCATTACAATAACTCTGAAGTCACGATACATGGTTATTCATCCTACAACAGATAGTCAAAGTCAGCCTTTCATTGGCAAAGATAATTGGATTAGACCCTTACAGCTCGATCTTGCAAAGCACTAAGCAACCTGGTGACAACTGGGCAAAATATTCAATCAGTAGTTCAAATTTAGTCATGGTCCTGTGAATTTCAGTGAAAGCATGCAAATTCATTGCAGCTCAGTGATTAGTATTCTTTATACAAGAAAACAATGTAAATCTTTTTCTTCATTACAATGTACAGCTATGCGGAAACAAGAACTTCTTAGAAACAAAGGCAAAAAAAAAAGTCTGACTCCCACTCTGACCCACAGAGCCACATCATTAGTCAATATATTAATACTAGTATCGGAACTATTTTTCTGGCCTTGAGGCCAAGTGATGCAAAATGACTTGTCTCCATAGTGTTAAAATATTTTAGCCTCCAAGAATGGGTGATAACAACTAAGCAGCTAACTGGGAATGTCCCTAGTACTTACATAGTCCTGAACAGCCCCAAGAATTTTGAGAAAGAATAATTTTCCCTGAAATAGCCATAACAGAGACTCTTTCATAGTATTTGAGCTCTGATATCTGGGAACATTCCTGAACACAGATTAATTTATTATCATAGGTAACACCTTAGACTGTTCTTTACACTGGAGAAGACAACAGTCAGAGAACTGCTGAAAAGAGGAACTCAGGAATTAAAGATATATCTCAGACTAGACTGGAATAATCTTCACTGGTATGAACTGCACAATTGCTGAGAATTACTGTCTTACCTGTCAAGCCTTTGTGAATCTCAGGGACAGTATCTTCATGATGTACAGCAAGACAAGAGGTTCAGAGCTGCAGCCAGGGTCAGAGTGAAATTCAGGAACTTTCTAAGGCTGACAGAGTTTGTAAACTCAACTACAGGGGAAAAAAGCTGGAAAAGCAAAGAGATGCAGCAGTGAGACGTGTCTCCTTGTGCTGTCCTTTCTAGGAACTACCATCTGAAGGTGATAGAGTTCATTTATAGTGGTCTTGCTGAAGTATTATTTATTCTAGTCCAAAGCACCCATGTCCTATTTCAGGTAAGCTTAGACCATGGTGCTGGATCAGTGGTACTAAAAGAGACAGACAGTTTTTAAAGCAATGCTCTATCTCTCTGATTCCAACTCCATTTGATATTTGATATTTGAGAAGTGATGGCAGTCAGGTGAACTCCCTGGTGACTGGAAAAAGGGAAACATTGCACTTGTTTTTAAAAAGGATAGAAAGCAGGATCCTTGGAACTACTGACCTCTCAGCCTCACCTCTGTGCCTGGGAAGAACATGGAACAGATTCTCCTAGAAGTTATGCTGAGGCACATGGGGGACAGGAAGGTGACTGCAGACGGCCAGCATGGCTTCGCCAAGGGCAGGTCCTGCCTGACCAGCCTTGTGGCTTCTATGATGGAGTGACTGTATCAGTGAACAAAGAAAGGGATACGGATGTTGTCTATCTGGCCTTCTGTAAAGCCTTTGACATGGTCCTCCACAACATCACAGAATCACACAGAATCACACAGAATCACACAGAATCACACAGAAACACAGAATGTCAGGGATTGGAAGGGACCTGGAAAGCTCCTCCAGTCCAATCCCCCTGCTGGAGCAGGAACACCTAGATGAGGTTACAGAGGAAGATGTACAGGCTGGTTTTGAATGTCTTCAGAGTAGGAGACTTCACAAGCTCCCTGGGCAGCCTGTTCCAGTGTTCTGTCACCCTCACTGAGAAGAAGTTTCTTCTCAAATTTAAGTGGAACGTTTTGTGTTCCAGTTTGAACCCATTACCCCTTGTCCTATCATTGGTTGTCACATCCTTCTCTTTAAATTGGAAAAGTATGGATTTGATGGGTGGACTGTTCAGTGGATGAGGAACTGGCTGGATGATCACTCACAGGGAGGAATGGTCAATGGTGCAATGTCTGGATGGACACCAGTGACAAGCAGTGTTGCTCAGGTCTCCATACTGGGACAAGTACTGTTTGCAATCTTCATCAATGACATAGACAGTGGGATTGAGTGCACTCTTAGTACATTTGTGAAGGACACCAAGCTGAGTGGTGCAGCTGACACACCTGAGGGACAGGATGCCATCCAGAGGGACCTGGACAAGCCCATGCAAACTTCATGAGGTTCAACAAGGCCAAGTGCAAGGTCCTGCACCTGGGTCAGGGCAACCCCTGGTATCAGTGCAGGCTGGAGGATGAAGGCGTTCAGAGCAGCCCTGCCAAGAAGGCCTTGGGGGTGCTGGTGGATGAAAGATTGGATGTGAGCAGGCATTGTGCACTTGCAGCCCAGAAGGCAAATCATATCTTGTGCTGCATCACAAGGAGCGTGGGCAGAAGGTGGAGGGAAATAATTCTGCCCCTCTTCTCCACTCTGGTGAGAGCCCCCTGCAGTGCTGGTCCAGCTCTGGGTGGTCAGCACAGAATACACATGGAGCTGTTGGAGAGGGGCCAGAGGAGCCACAGGAATGATTCGAGGCTGGAACAGCTCTGCTGGGAGGACAGGCTGAGAGAGCTGGGGGTGATCGGTCTGGAGAAGAGAAGGCTTTGGGGAGAACTTACTGTGGCCTTCCAGTACTTAAATGGGGCCTGTTAGAAGGATGGGGACAGATATTTTAGCAGGGCCTGTTATGATAGGACAGGGGGTGATAGTTTTAAACTAAAAGAAGGGAGATTCAGGCTGGACAAGAGGAAGAAACATTTTACAATGAGGTGGTGACACACTGGCACAGGTTGCCCAGAGAGGTGGTGGATGCCCCATCCCTGGAATCATTCAAGGCAGGTGGCTGGATGAGGCTCTGAGCAACCTGATCTAGTTGAAGATGTCCTTGCCCATGGCAGGGAGCTTGTACTAGATGACCTTTAAAGGTCAGTTCCAACCCAAATTCTTCTATGATTCTATGATTCATTTCTGAAGTATATTTCTCAAAGTAGTATTTGAATAAAAATAGACCTTTTGACCATGGGAATTGTGTCTAACTGTTCCATTCAGGGACCTAAACAAACACCTTTTATTTTAGCTCCTCATGGCTTATCTGGACAACAATATCTATCTGTTACATCTTGCATCTGAAGTGATGAAACTGGACACAAGCCTACATCCAGATTCTAGTCTTAGTACAGAATCATAGAACAAAAAAAGGAAAACAAAGCATTAGCTTGAATTAACTATCGACATTCCTGGTTTCTGTTAGGTTCTTGTGTAAAAGAGGTCTACCATCACATCTCATGAGAAGCTCAATCCTGTAGAGACACTGATGATCTGGGCAAAGAAAACGTAGGTTTTGTATCCCACTGGGAATTTCATCTTGAAATAGATGCTGGACAGCACCATATTTAGGATAGATTGTGGCAGAAATACACGTATCAAAGGAAATTTATTAAAAATGTAAGAATCCATGAAATATATACATCATTCCAAGATCAGATGGCCATGAGTCAGGGTAATGAGTACATGGGATGCAGGCTCAGTGCCAATCAGTGCATCGTCTAAATCCTTTTCTGCATCTGCCTTTTAATCTCTTTGGTTTTCAATTCTCCATCTGTGAAATGGGACTAATTACTTATATTCTTTCTTCCTTTGTTTATTAAGAAAAAAGTCACACAGGACAGTGCTATGTTTTGCTTCATCTTATAAATGAAATGCTGATCCCTGCTGGGGCCCCTGTGTACTGCTGCTGTATAAATAAATTCATAGCTATGGTTGTCGCAGAGGGAGAATATTGACTGCAGGTGAGGAATAGGTAGCCAAAGCAGATTTACTCTTAAGCAGTGAGTATCCTGTTTTCCAGTCTTTTGTGGGAAGGAAAAAGTACAGAGAAAAAGAGAAAATATATGACACGTAAGATTAATCATTTCTAAAGGGAATGGTTTTGAAAATTTCTCCACAATGCATCAGCAGCCTGTCTGCAAGCATCAATTTTTTTGCTTCCTTTACACATTTTTTAGCAAATTTCATGCCGGTGAAGGATGCAGGATTGACATTCTTAAATCTCCCTTTTATCCACAGAAAAGATAAAGCATAGCTAGAAAATATGCAGGTTCTCTCAGTTTTTCAGGCCAACATGCCTTCACTTGACCTGAAGAGAAACCTCTACAGGAGGGAAAAACAGTTGAGTCACCGTTCTCCTTTATCCTTGGTCCTGATGCCCAAATTACTGTCCTGAGAGTGGAGTGGGATACTTTGGTTTAAGCATGATATGGGCACCTGTTCTGTTTGCTGGTGCGATCCAACTTGTTTCACATGGGCCGGTGTAGACTCTTCTGAAAGCCTCTCTTGGTCACTTCCACGCAGAACACAGTTGCAAGTGTATTACAGCCGGAAATAGTAAACCCTGATTTAGGGGGCTACACAGGCCGGTGCCAGGCTCCCAAAGCCATCCATAATGCTGCTGCTTCACCCCAGCGAGCCTCTCTGAGATATTTTCTAAGGGGCACAGATGATTTTTTTTTGGAGGCCACCAGCTCTCACTGCTGTCAGTGTAATATGGTCACTAAATTCCCAAAGACAATATTACTGCAAATCACCTCAAATGTGCTGCAGGCGGTAGAATGATCCCATAATCAAATAGCTAGGTCTTTGAGGACAAGTTTAATTACTTTAATCTATACAGCCTGGAAAACATAATGGTTAATGGGGTAATCTACTGAAGTATGTGGAATTTTAAATAGTATAGACTATGCCACTGTATGACACTACTGTCAGCACAGCAGAGATGATAAAACCAAGAGCATAAATGGTGACTGAAGAAAGACTTAGATGTTCATAAATCAATAATTGATAAAATGTACTCTTGTGTAACTAAGTAGAATTTTATGTTGCAGGTAGAATAAACTGATTACATGATACTATAGTGCTCAGTGGAATTATGGAATGAGCTTCATTCGTTCACTCTAATTGCTGCATATTTGTATACAAATGGCTGAAATGGTTCTATCAGTTTTGTAGTCTATAAAACTGCAAGAAAATCTTGCCCTTAGAGTCCACAGATGAAAGCCATTATATTTTCCTAGCTTGTGGCTCTGTGCTCCTGGAAAAGCTGAACATCAGCAGATACATACAGGTTGATGTTCTCAATGCATATGGCCATTAAAGATTTCAAAGCTCTTTTCTCATGGATAGAGGTATTAACCCCTCTGTCCTGGCTAGAATCCAACCTGGGTAAAAAGCCACCTGGACCAGATGCTGAGGGAACTTAAGGATGAAGTGGTCGGGCTGCAAACAGAAATGTACAATCTCTCATTAACATCATCCACTGGAGATGTTTTATCTGTCTTTTAAAAAGACATTAGGGATGATCCTGGGAATTACACACCAGTGAGCCTTACTTCAGCAAAGGGATTGCAATGATAATTAAAAGTAGGATTATAAAAAATCCTAGATAAGCATGATATGTTACAGACAAAGAAATGTGTGTTATATAAAGGAAAATCAAGCTTCTTTAATTTACTAGAATTCTTTGAAAGTGTCAAATAAATATTGGATAAAGGAGAACTGGCTGACATAATCTATTAGGACTTTCAAGAAGCTTTTGAGAAATTCTCTCACAAAAAGCTGTTAAGGAAACTAAGCCGTCATGGAATACGAAGGAAAACACATTATAATGGGACAAAGACTGGCTAAGAAACAGAATGCAAAGAAGGGGAATAAATGCAGGGCTTGGCAGGAACACTTGGTATGTGCTCAGTTTTTATAGTTTTGGTGGGGTTTTGTTGTTGTGGCTTTTTTGTTGTTGTTGTTGTTGTTTTCCCGTTTGTTATTATTGGTTGCTAATTAAGAAAATATTTTGTTGAATTTTTTTTTGTGGCATGAAGCATAAATTAATGTTATGAGAGATGGAAGAATGATTGCATTTCAACAAAGTAAAGGTAGATTTTAAAAAAGAAGCTTCTCAAGTGTTGGTTTCCAGAACTAAATCCTGTGATAATGCACTATGGGCATGTGTGCAGTAGCCACGATGTTCTCGGTCCTTTTCCAGTTAGAGGCTAACTATTGAAGCAGTAGACAGTGTTAGATCATAGAATCATAGAATCATTTTGGTTGGAAGAGACCCTCAGGATCATCAAGTCCAACCGTAACCTAACGCCAGCACTAAACCATGTCCCTAAGAACCTCCTCTAAATGCCTGACTCAGATGGTCCTAATTCTCTGATCTGCTTGGGTGCTAGGTTGGGAGATACAAGAGTTGGTAGAGTTGTGGGATGCCTGTAAACCATAATTCAAGTTTCACCAGGGGAGGTTTAGATTTGATATTAGGAAAAAAAATCTTTACGGAAGGGGTTGTCAGGCATTGGAACAGGCTGCCCAGGGAAGTGGTGGAGTCACCGTCCCTGGAGGGGTTTAAAAGGCACTTAGAGGAGGTTGTTAGGGACATGGTTTAGTGCCAGAGTTAGGTTATGGTTGGACTTGGTGATCCTGAGGGTCTCTTCCCACTGAAATGATTCTATGATCCTAACTTCACTAGCTTATGTTTATTAGTTATATTCCCCCTCCACTCCCCACCTCTTCAGTTTTAACAGTGCCCAAATTTTTAAAGTTGTGGTTTCATCTTCTAAGATATATCACTAATTTTTTTAAATTCAGATCTCATTGCTTCTTCCAAGGTCCATTCCAGTACTTTGCAGAGCTGGACTTGTTTATATGAGGCTGCAGCTACCTTTGCTTTCTCTTGCTATATGTGCCTACTTTGCATGTTCATTTGTAAGGCAGTTCTTGCAAAATGAAAGCCTACAGAGAACAGGAATAGAAGGGTGACATGGTCTCTGTCACTCCAAACAGAAAATGTTCCAGTGATCTTTTTTTTTTCACACCTTGTAGAATTTCAATTTTCCCTTTAAAACATGGATTAAACAACGTTGCCAAAAACATATGCTTCTGTGTCAAACATTTCACTTATTCAGGAATCTAGAGGCAGCTGGAGAGTTCTCACTGCCAAAGTGACTTCAACAATTGTCTCTTTCACTTTTAATTGGAAATATGTTCATTTCAGGTGTAGGATGGATAACCAGTATGTGGCAGTGTTATTATTTCCCTTGCTATTCAGTGTACAAATGTCCTAAGTGACCATCCTTAAATAGCTTGAGGAAAAATGATCTGAATCCATTGCCAAGGCAGCCTCTGCTCCTCGATGTCTGATTTTTCCATGGCACAGATTTCATCTGCTGGTTAAAGATGGGAGTAGTCAGTGTAAGACATGACCAGTCCCTTGCTTCTTGTAAGACCTGCAGGGAGCTACACCAGAGGGTTACGGATGAATTACTGAACCTGAGGGTCTTCTCATTACATTAACTTTAGCCACCACAAAAGGACAGTTCCAGTATTTTTTGCCCTGTGGATATTTTCTTTGGGTTTTATCTGTTGTGTAGGTGGTCCTCCTCACATTACAGTGCTCCAGCCAATCTGGCTACAAACCTTTCTGTGCAAGTTACACTCTAGTTCTCTGTGTTTAAAGAACCTTCTATAATTCCCCAGATTACTGCTCTTCCCGCCCCCCCCCCCTCCCCTCCCTGCCCCCCCGCTTTCTAGTAGGACTTTACTTGAAGGCAAAACCCAGTGAGTCAAATGTCATAGTTTTTCTCATCTTTTTCATTTCCAAACTCGGTTTCTGTGGAGATGGTTGTAACAGTCCTTCCCCAAGCTCCCTTCATAAATAGCTGAGTTTGGTTTGAACCTCATGGCTGCTTATATTGCAGGAAACAAATTGGAAGAAGGTTCTGTAACTGTAATATGAAAAACAGTCTGTACCAGTTTTTTTCAAAGGAAAAGGGAACAGAAACAAGCAAATAAAGCTCAGCATGTACTGATAGGATGATTTTCTCATGAGAGACACATCCGCCCTGCCTTTGAAACTAAAAAAGTGGATAAAACGTGAAGATTGAAGGTTATCAGTTTGTCAAGCAGGACCCACTCTGGGGGCTGAGTGCTTGGTTCTCTGCATCAAATCACAGGTGCCTCATCACCCAGGAGATCATTACCAGACGCCTGTGGCAGGGCGAGGCTAATATCTCTGAGAAATGTGCCATGTATTGACCTACATGGGAGACTCAAAATTTGACCTTTTCTACTTCATGATAAGCTGTCACATCAGATGGTGATATTATCCCACTATCCCCTTTAATGCTGGATCACTATAGCACTCTGGAAATAGGCATCCACTTTTTGCTTTTTCCTTCTTTTGAGTTCCATCCCATCCTTTCTTCTGTCTGCTGCTTCTGCAACAAGTTTTATTTCCCTGCATGTTTTTAAGTGCAATTCTGGTGCCTCCAAGTAGGTGTATATGTGCATGAGAATATATGTATGTAGGTTTGAGGCTGGGGGATGGACCATGTGTATGTTCTGTGCACAAAGAAACCTGGATAGTTTACTATTATTTCTGTATGTTGTACTCAAACTGTGATGAGCACTTTACAGATATGTAAAAACATGCATACACAAAAAGCTTCTAATCAAAACTAGTCTAAGAAAATGTTTGAAAGAAAGACAAGGCAGCAAAAAAATTTTGGGTGAATCAAGGGCAAGGAGTATGAAGATTAAATTGCATTGGGGACTGTAGTTCTTTATATCCTGAATGGAGGGGTTTATTTGAGTTATAAGGCCTGGAATTGCCTCTGGACAGGTGCTTCTCTATGTCCTCAACAGCTACGGTTAATGCACATTTTGTTGTTGATGGTTAAATTTCTTTTTAAAGCTAGCATGAGTTTGCTAATGAATATTCTGCTAATCTCTTTTTCTTTGCGCTTAGAAAATCTCAGCACACGATAACATCCAAGATCCCTCTGTCTTATCTGCCACCCCCCGTACAGACACACACACACACACACACCCCGGCTCTGGCGGCGCTTGGTGAGGGAACGAGGGATGTTGCCATCTAGTGGGTATTGATCAGGCAGAAAAACAGACTTTTCTACCCATGGCTGCTAAGAAAATTCTCCCTCAAATCGGCAAGTGTGGAGAAACACGTTTGAGGGAGACGGAAAAGGAAAAGCTGTCTCTCAGGCTGGCTTTCTGGGGAGCATGTAAAGCATTCAGATCTTATGTCTACTCATGTCTACTCATTCAGATCTTATGTCTGTGTGATGGGATGTTTTGGGAGGCAGGGATACTCTGTCTGCAAAACACCCCCGCAGCCTTCTTTGCCCCTGTGTTTGGAGACAGGACCCCTGACATGTTTCCCCTTTCTTATGTCAGGGCAGGAGTGAACACACATGGCTGCAAAAATGGGGAAGGGTGAAATTCATTCTCCCCTGCCATCAAAACTCCTGCTCCTTTCCATGCAGCAGGGCCAGGCTGGCACATTTTCTATTGTTCCAGCTGGTCACTAAAGCTTTCGTCATGAGGGGAGTTTCACAGTTAGTATTAAAATAAAGAAGGATTATTCACACACAGGCAGGTGGCGTGATCTTACCTTCCAGCCCCATGGAAATGAGGAATTAAATAGTAATAATAATCATCATAATAAAATTAGCCCTTTCTTTCTTTATAAACCTCCATTTGTAGCCGTTGTGCTGGAGGTACCGGGCCCCGGGAGTGCTCAGCGGGGCAAAATCCTCCTGCTCCAATCTGCCTCGTATTAACGAGCTGCTTGACTGGGATGTGACGCTGGCTGAGCAGCAGCTGCTTGGAGTGCGACGTTACAGGGAATTAGCCAAAAGTTTATTCTTAGGTCTTCCTCTCAGCTCTGGCTACATGTTCAACAGCTTGTGCATTTTGTAATGCCTCCTTTCATTGCCATGGCAACCGTTAAAACTTAAGGTGTGTACAACTTGCACGCTCTTAATGCTGTAAGCTGCTGGCAAAATGAAACCCTCGGTCTGCGCTCCTTCTCATTGCTGTTTATTCAAAGGTCCACAGTGCGCTGAGAATGCAACTGGGAACATGTGTTTGCAAAGTACTTTAGGCACAAGAGTGTGATTCAGTGTTTAAGAGAGATTGTGAACCTGATTTTTGTGTCTAGTTAGTCATTTGAGATGGGGTAGCGGAGCTATCACTTCTGGCTGAGTTGCTTCTCCTCTTCATGTTTTCCTGAACCGGCTCTGGCAGAGACCATGTGTATTGCTGCCTCGTAAAGTGCAGCCTCAAATAGTTTCCAAGCAGTCAGGTAATGGGGAGGGCAATGAGAGCTGCATGATCACAGGTAGATCGATAAGATGTAACTTGGTGCTGAGAAACTACCAGCTTCTACCACATGGCAGATTAAGGAGCCATTTCCCCCTTGGAAGAGCTTGCTTTTATACCTGAGTTACTCTCTGAAAGCGGTTACTCCCTAATTTCCCATTCAGCTGTTGGCTGCAGTAGTCAACCTCAAAAATTAAAAAAAAAAAAAAAAAAAACAAAGCAAAATCAACACCACCAAACCAAACCAAAACAACAAAAAAGTGGACTGCTTTGTGGCTCGAAATGTCACTTGGGTAAGGTGCCACTGAACCCCTATATAGCTTTATATCACCACCACAGCTATATCCAGCCCAAGTTTGGCTGGAGGAGTTGCATCAGCTGAGGGCTGTTACCTGCAAAAGGAGACCCTGCTTTACACCAAAATCTTTCAGAGTGAAGCCATTTTTCCTTCCTACAAAACAACTTTGCTGTGAATCAAATCCTGCAGCCACTAATAACTGTCCCTATGGAGAAATCCTACAGAATGGAGAAGGTTTGAAACCTATAGGGTTTATAGAAATTAAATTGGTTTCTATAGAAATTACTCTAAATAGCCACTTAATTTAATAAAGGATGCTACCCCTTCTGTAGAATTTTCACATCATATGATAAATCTGAAGGGAGAATAATATCCCTGCAAATACAATTGTTCAGATTGGTTTAAAAATCCTATAGAAAACTTATTTCTCTGTCTTAATTTTGCTAAGATTTTTTGTTTGCACCAGGGGCTTGAAATTGTAAATCTCAAAGCATTTCACAAAGAAAGAGCACATCTGTCTGGAGACCACAGAGCCCACTTAGTGCCACTTTCCGTGTCTGGGAAAATAAATCCAGGTAGTCCTGCACTCTGAAGTCACCTTTTCAAACAAGATTCTGGTAGCATTTGAAGCTGTTCGTTTTTGTTTTGGGGAAAGAATGACAAAATATCCCAAATGTCTCCCCTTCCTCCCTCTCTCTTCAAATACCTAATCTTCCCAGAAACAGAGGGCTGTGAGTCATTTTAAGCTGTTTCTTCAACAGAATATCAGCTCAGTGGTGTGCCCTACAACCTGCAGAGATTTGGAGGCGATTAGGTTACAATTGCAAAATGAATCTTTTTTATGCATTCATCAGATTTTTTATTTTTTTTGTAATAATCTTCAATGATCAAAAATACATGGAAGCAGAGAGCATGGATAGAACCAGTGCATTGCTATCTATATTCAATTTCTTTTTTGTTGTTGTTGTTCACTAGAACCTGTTAAATATGTTTGTGTTTTGATTTGTGTGTTGCATTCAAACTGGCACTTCCAGCTGCTATATATTTGGTGGTTAGTAATCTTTTCCATTATATTTTGAAAGGAACAGATTTCTTCCTGCCTAAAATAAGCAACCAGCTACAAGGAAGCAATGGCTACACTGTGGTTTGCTGTTTTGTTGCATGCTTAAAATACTGGTGCTCTGAGAAAGCTGCAGGTAATGCTGAAACACGGCTACTTCTACCACTAGGAATTTTAAGCTGAGCCCTCATCTAGTGAATATCAGCATAGCTGTACTGACTTGAGTAGAATTACTTTGATTTACGCTATATCTGAGTCTATTTTTTTTTTGTTTGTTAGTTTTATGTATTTTTATATATATGTATTTTTAGTCCTTATTTTCCACTTCAGTGCATGAATGAGTTCGGGGCAAGACGAATCTCCTGATAGGGAACAGTGGGTTGGTAGTACAATGTTTACCCTGCTGTGCCGGGAGGAGGGGGAATCTGCTCTGTGCATCATACCCAGAGGGGTTATCCCGTGGTGAGAAGCTGTAGAAAACACAGTGGCCTGAAATTCAGCCCGAGGATTGTTAAAGACAATACTATAAAGCTAAAGAGACGGTAACAGTGATCAGAAATGTCTGTTCGGAGGGTGTCACGAGGAGAGACATAGAAGGAAAACTGAACTGTCACAGGAAATCTCTGAAAGAACAGTACTTTAGTAAATTTCTTTAAGAATTCCCACTAATGCTTGTAATTAAAAATAGATTGCAAGATAACACCAGCAGCTGAGGCTGCACTGATCTCTCAATCTGAATTGATCAGAGCAGCATTTTCTTACCTTCAGAAAGGGAATCTCGAACCTTCTGTACCTGAATATGTGTGTGCATATACACTTCAGTGGTAGGTTATTTTCTAGTTGCCTACATGGTTTCACGAAATTTCCTCTGAATAATCTGAGTGGAGCAAGTGATCAGTTGCAAAACACAGTCGTAGCACACAATACTCCTACCCATTGGCTTATCTGAGAACCAGAGGGAGATGAACCACAGCTCTGGCAAGTCTTAAGGTCTTTTTCTGTTTTCTCAGACTTAGGTGGAGAAAGGAGAAGAACGTTTCAAGTGCTGCAGACAGACAGTGGCTCCCAGTGCATTGAACAGCTGACTGGGGTCTTTACTGTAGACTCATTATATAAAAAGAAGATTGCCACAATCAGGACGGCAGTCAACACGGATAAGAAAGGAAATAAATCCAACATCCATTAGAAGCAAAAGTACAGAAGCCTGTTTTTTAACAACTATCCCATCACCCTACAAGTCGATCCTGAGCTATGTGCTTGGTGACTGCTGGACTGTAACACCTGATGACAACTGATCAGACATCCTTTCAGGCAGAACATCCTTTCATGGGCATGCTGTTTTGGGAATCAATCCCCTTAAAGATTGTCACTTTTCCAAAAAATGCTTAAGAACTTAAATATAAATCTTCCTCTCCTACACTTGGATGAAACCAACTAAGAGCTCCAGACATTTGGCAAGGAGAGAGAAATTAGACAGAATGATAATGATCACAAAGGTTTTGTTTCGGTATGAAGTCAGGAACCAGGATTAAAAAAAAAAAAACAAAAAAACAAACAAAAGAACACATATCTTGTATTTATGTTGGCAAATACAGGAATCACAGATATGAGTCCTCACCCCTTATGAAGTGTAAAGGCAATAACAGCACAGGACAGAGGCTGTAATACTCTCTGAAATGTTATGGGGTCCTAATACCTGCTCAGATTTCATGCTGCTCGGCATAGACGAGTATAAGATGTTCAGGTCACAAAACAAGCACTATAGCCAGCACGGAAATCGATAAGACTGTGCCTGAGAGCAAGTCCTCACTGTAGAGATAAATAACCACCGCAGTGGCTTCTTGGAAGCTGGAAGGGAACTTCTGAAGGAAAGCAAGCAAGGAAAGGAGAGACTGGGACCAGCTTCTGGCTGTCCTACTCCCTGTTTGAGTCGCCATCTTCCGATTTGTAACAGGT
Organism: Columba livia; assembly: GCF_036013475.1. Taxonomy (NCBI): domain Eukaryota; kingdom Metazoa; phylum Chordata; class Aves; order Columbiformes; family Columbidae; genus Columba; species Columba livia. The sequence continues at coordinate 6,307,508 of NC_088642.1, read as the reverse complement.
TTTCTGTCCACATTGAGGGTACAGATTGTTTCCATCTAAGTCAAAGAAGCATCAGGATCATTCTCAACAGAGATCTTCTTGCAGAGAATGACAGGCAGTATGTGCTGGGAAGCCAGTTTTATTTCTAGGATTCTGCACTGGGTCAGATGACCCTGTTGCTTCTAACTTTTATTCAAAAGCTAATTTAATGCCTACTTTGGTGGTTCTGTGGCCATATATTTTTTCCGAGGTCAGCAAAGTGAAAGAAGATGCTTCAAAGACCAGTCCTGAGCAAGTCTATAGGTGCAGTTTCACCTAACGTAAATCTATGAAGGTATCAAGGACGCATGAACACGTGTTTTACTCTGCTCTCAATGTGCGTTAAGACCTTGTCCCCATGCCAATACTAGCACTTTTCCTAATATATTTTTTTCTTTCTTTCAGTAGGGTCTGCCTGATCACAAGTCTATCTTGAGTGCTAGTGTTGTGTCAAAAAAGATAAGCCCCCTTTCATAGCAATGTATTCTTAATTAGCTTAAAGGTGAACACACCCTGATTTAAGTTAAAGACCTAACCTAATTAACATCCTGAAACTAGGGTGTGTGACAGCTGAATACTCACTTATGTGACTGTCCGCACCATTCTAGTGTTGTCTCAAGATACTTTCTTCTCAAGCTGTTCCATAGGTCATGCTGGCTCCAAGCAGTTTTATATGGCCGCTCAGTAAACTGAATCAAAGAACCAAGCCAACTCAAAAATAACCTGTGATTTTCCATTTCACCCTTGTGGTTCACAGTGACCATGCAAAGGTGTGAGGGAACTATTTGAGCTGGTGTAAAGCTGAACTGTGCTCTTCAGGAGTTGCTGCGGTGGGTGTGAAGCATTGCTTTGCCATAGCAGTTCTCAGCCATAGTGCTTCCATGGTCCCTGTGCTAGAAGACATGTGAGTAAAAGACCCCTACAGAAAGTTTAGCACCAGAAGAGTTTTTTTTAATGAAGATATTGCAACTGGTTTATGACCCTTTTATGCCACCCAAATGTTTTCAAGGATCCCAGAACTAAGCTTCAGAATCACAACCATTGCATGGCTTTAATTAACTGATGCTTGTACAATACACTGAACATAAACAGTGTATCTCTAAATGCTAATTGTTGTTATTGAACCCCCATGCTTCCTGGTGCAGTAATAACCTGTACAAAGCCTGACTTACTAGTGTACAAGATCCAATTGTGTATCTTCCTCAAGGGATATTTATCTTCACAGCATGATTGCTAAGATAAATGCTAAAGTTTAAAATTCAGAAGTGCTTACTTCAGGGCATTATGACAAGACAACAAAAATATAAACTTGACAGAAGAAAAGCTTATGCATATAAATTATGTGTCCTTTTAATTGAAATATATTTCATAATAGATTTCATAGCCAGCAGATTATTTTTCAAGGCATTTGTTTGTTGTTTTTTTTTTCTTAAATAATAATAATTTGTAAAAGGCATATTTTTTGCTCCCTGTAGCTTTACAGAAATATAGACGAAAATTCTTGAACAGCAGAGCATTGCAATTTTAGCCATAATAGTCAACATAACAATTAGAACAGTTTGTTACGAGGACAGGGAATAGGACTGTCTTCAAGAAATGCGCTACGGCGAGTGCTGTTGACTCACTGGCGGTGCACAGTGCTTCTTTTCATCTGAAGGGGAGCAATGCCACACAGCAGCTGTTGCAGGAATAGCAGCCAGAGGAGACATTGTCTTCAGCAATGGTAAGCCAGGCCGAGAGGCTTAGCTATTTTTTTTTTTTCCTTTTGCATGTTGTTTGTTTTCTTCCTTAGCAGTGTTGTGATTTAAAAAAATAAAATTCTCAGGGTGTCCTGTAACCCAAAAATAAAGTTTCGTGCATGTTTTGTGGCAGTGCAATTCTCTCGTGAGCTAGCCACCCGGGTCCTGTGGAAACAGAACGGATTTTGCCTGTGAGATTAAAAGCACAGCCAAGAGCTGGCTTTAGCATGCGGAGCCTTGACCCATGTATTTTCCGTCTACATTTGCTGACTGTTGTCCTCCCTATAACATAGGTTTTCAATACTCACTCTGAAAGTAAAGCGGTCTGAAAATGAGCTCTTCTGGTAGCCTCAATCCCACATGTACCCTGCCTGCTCTGTTTTCACCCAAACAGGATAAAACAGGAGTGCTTAAGAGATTTCTCTAAATATCCACCTGTGTTCCTAGGTAAAACATATGGCGAAAAAGTCAAACTGCACTTGGGAGTAAGTTTGGGTCAGCACTTAACTGACAGACATCACCCAGAAAGAGAGAGCTGTCAGTTCTCCTTCTAGAAATTAAGATAAATTAGATCAGCAACAGCCCTTCAAGCCATTTAATTGAGGAGCTCTCTGCTTTTGTAGCTGGCAGCTCCCCCTCTTTCCAGAGGTGTTTTTTTGTCTAGTCACCAAGACACATCTGCAGTTTTAATTAGTGTGTTTGTGTCTCTGTTGTTTTTCCTTCTGTGTGTAGCACACTGAGCACCAACATGTATTAGGCCCTTTAGAATGAGCACATTTGCTTTAAATGTAATACCACCGGGCCAAATTCTTGATTTTCAGTAATTTCCCTGTAGTCCTGCAAACATCAGCAGGACCCTTCAGATTCACACTCCTCTCGCTGAGAACAGAATCTGGCTCAGGGTATTTGAAAGCCTCATTTTCCATGAAGCAGCCTCTCAAGTTGCTTGGTGCTCTCATTTTTACCTTGTTAGTGGCAAAGTTATTTTTCAGGCTAGTTTTACCATTGTAAGCTGTAGATCCCAGCACAGTGGTGCATGCTCGAAGCTGTTCTCACCAATGCAGAAGCATAATAATAACAATAATAATAGTAATAAGTATTAACAATAATGAGGGCAATAATAACACCCAAACAGCTGATTCACAATAAATCTTGATAGCAATAAATCTTACAAAGACACTCAGGATCACTTATTATGAAGACAGGGAAATTGAATGATAGGGAAGTTAGTTGCCTGAAGCCACACGGAGAATTATTATGAAAAATGGGAAGACAAACTTAATCTCCTGTCCTGCGCTCTGTCCACAGGACAACAACAACTGTCTCTCTTCAATGTTGGGTGCAATTCTGTTATTACCTACCTTTTTCTTGATTACAAAGTAAACAAGCAACACTCCAAACCCAACAAACAACACAAACAAAACAAGACAGAGGATGGTCAGAAAGACAAATATATTTAGAAAGCATTTTTAACTGCCTCAGTGAAGGATAGTACCAGATGCCTTAGGATCTGCGGACAGGTGTACGTCCATACCAGATGATGTCTGTTGAAGGTATGGCTCTTCCTATTCTCAGATCCAAAGTCTAAAGCCTCCAGATTTCAGATTATTATTTCAACTGGAGGTAAACCTACAGGTAAACTGGGTGTTAATCCTTTGCCGCAGAGTGAAACCAGTCTTCACCGGCTGAAAATTTGATCCATTCACTGCCAACAAAACCATTATTTGTACTTTTGCTCCTTAGTTCTCTCCTGTGGTTTACTGAGCTATACATCTGTCTGCTAGTCTGTTTTACACTTCTGTCTGACATTATAACAAAGAACAGTAATAAAATAAAAATCTTGAAATGCTAATGATCATCCTTGTAAACAAATACTACAGATTAATTGCAAAAGGAAAAAAAAAACACAAAACAAGTGTCTGGAATTTTTTAGCAGTGAAAGATCTGACTCTGAAAAAGGAAAGAAAAAAGGGTTAAAACAGAGTGCTGATGATCTTTCAGAAACCACAGATTTAATTCCCAACACTTCTGATTTCATTAAGAACTGCAGCCTTTTCCACTGGCAGCACAATTCTTGAGCTTGACAAATACAGATGGGGAGGATGGTGGAAGTGGTAAACTCCAGAAGTAGCACTCTGTCTTCTAAATCAGGAGGTCACACCTTCAAGTCTTGACTGAAGAACTCAATCTTCCCCAATCGCACAAACCCTGTTATACAGGTACTTGCTTATATGAGTCCCTGAGTGACAGATTAAAAAGCTCCCTCCTGGTGACTTGTTCCCAGAAAAAGACACAGTGCTCTGGGAAAAAAAGAAAATACAAAAAACCTCATCAGAATAATGGAGGGGAGCTACAGCATTCCTCAAGTGCCATGAAATAACCTGTGCCTGCAAAAGGCTTGAAGCTGGCAGTGTGGGGTCACAGGGAGAATAAAGACTGTTTCACTCTTTTGGCGCTAGTAACATAGCTACCTATTTCCTTCAGAAATCAGTATTAACTCTTTCTGCATCCAGAAGCTGGTACCATTCTGCAGCCACAGCATCATGATGCTTGGCGGAAGGAAATTAGGGTGCTGAGTTTTTGTTATTTGGAGCATATGAATGCGTTGTCCAAGGCACTTAGAACAGACTTTTGTTCTCCCTGTGAGACACATCCCTGGGGTCTAGGGACGTGGCAGCATTCAAGAAAGGAAACAGAATTCCCTAACTCTCAGGCCTCCTGATCCCTAAAACAAACAAAAGCAATTAATGGACTTCCTTAATCTACGCTGGATGGCTTTTGATTCTATAGTTAATAACAATTATCTGCAAGAAAAAGTAATTTTGCAGGTCAACTCTTTTTTCAGTTTCTGTCTAATTGCAGTCTCTCCTCCTCCAAAGTCACTTCTCCTCTGACTCTTTAGGACTAGGATTCTTCAGGTTATTTCAGAGAGGAGTGACTGTTTTATTTTGCATGGATTTGCCTGTGTGGTATTGCAGTATGCAAATCTTGCTGATGTTTCTTCAGTTTGCAAAATATTCACTCAAGATTTTGAACGAACTGGGTTGGGTCTTATCTGAAAACAAGAGTAGAAAGAGCAACTGTCTGGAAGGCTGTCCAGTCAAAAAAGAAAAGTGAAATCACAAAAGGTAATCAAAAGGATAGCCATTAAGTACATTTTTATCATAGACATTGGTTTCCTTACATGCATCAGTATTAATTGTTTTTCCCCAATTACGCTTTACTTGCAGTTGTCAGGATGAGCGAATTGTGCTCAGTGTTACGATACAGGACAATTGCGTGAATAATCTGCTAGGTGTTTTAAAGCAACTTCCTTCAGAATTTCTTCTGCCAGATCTTAGCATCACACAAGAGCTTCCAGAGTCTCACTGTGGTATCGGAACAAAAAAGCCGATGCTGGTTTATGATTTGGCTCTATTATCTGTACCTTTTGGTTGCTCTCTAGTAAGAATGATACAAAGTCAGTGAAGATGTTGTTTCCATCACACATTGTCATCACATCCATAACTTCTTCCAGCAGAGGATCAGTCCTACTTTAAAATACTTAGCAAATTGACTCCAAATTAGGCAGCTCTGCCTGAAAGGCTGTATACTAAGACTTGAAAGCCTCACGAAGATCCAGTCAGGCTCTCCAGAAAACATTTAGGATTTTATCCTCCTTTTTGGCACAGAAATTAAACAAAGAAACTCGGTTTTTACTATCAAATGTACATGTGGTCTTCTTGTATCTGTATACATGCCTTGCAAAGTTTTCACAATCAAAAATAGATGTTCTGAAAGTTCTTTTTTGACCAAAAAATGTATTGAAAGTAAAGGAGATATCCTTTCACCTTGTTTTGAAAAGGTTTGGTTAATAATTTTCTATTTGCATATTATAGCTTATATACAGTTCTATTTGCATATTATAGCTTATATACAGTTCTATTTGCATATTATAGCTTATATACAGGGACGCTTTACTATGGATAGGAATATATTATTTAATTTCTAAAGCATACACATCCCCTGTTGTGTCATCATAATAATAGCAGGGATGAATGACATCTCCATTAAGGTTTCTCACGTAACTAATGAAGATAAGACTTGCAGTCCATAGCTGGTGTTTCAATGGATGAAATTTGTATTGGTGGCTCAGATAATGGTTCCACCATGTTGTGCTTTGTGCTGTTACATTACTAATGTAATGAAAAATGCAAAGGAAAGACTCAATCTCTGTGACAGAGAAGGCAGGGAAATCCATTTGGAAAAATGCGTTGCAAATTACGTTAAGACTCTGGGGCTACATGTATGTATGTTTTTATATGGTACTCAACATATGCTCAATGGAGATGCTTTTAGCCAAGAAGGGCCTTTTCAGGATCCTTGCACGATTTCCTAGCGTGGCAGTTTCATAGGCTGATGGGAGTATAGCCCTGCTGGATTAACAGATGGAACAAAGGTGCTGCGAGGAGAAAGGAAAGTCATACCTTCCCCATACCACCAGGCTTTCTGTGCTGGAGGGAGAATTCATCCTTCAAAGGGCAAACGGCGTATCTGCAGGCAAGAAGATTTGCAGAAGAAACAGCTTTCAAGCTCACTGGAGGTCCTTGAGAGATGTCTCGGTGCCTCCCTTGGCTTCATCCTCTTTTTAGCGTGTGGCCTGCCTTTCTGCTCTGTCGCTTTATGTTGCTCTCCACCAAGAGATGACTTGTGTCTATGTCTGAGGCCTTGTACAAGGTCCTGGTTCCTGAGGCTATGAAAACATGAATATGCATAACCTGCTAACAGATCAGAGTATAGCCTAGGGCTGGACATGGAGAGGGGGAAGACAATTCTCAGTTTCGGCTTAGTGTGTAACCTTGAGTTATCAATTTACAGCCGGATCCAAACCAGCATATTTGTATCCAATATATAATTAATGTGATTTAGGCACTTAGAAACATTCCTGTTCATGGAGCAAGGCACATGCTGAACTGTCCAGACACAATATTGCTCCAGTCAGCAGGCCACATAGCAATGTTAATAAAATGCTGAGCCTAAGCCAGTAAACCTTACTAAGGAGTGAGATGAACTATGTGCAGCACTTAACAATCATGATAAAAGGGCTTTCACAAGGAATATGAGCTCTCAGTTCTGCAGAGCAAGTGTAATCACCTTCGAAGTCTACGTGGCCATATGAAACAAGTCCTTTTTTTTGAGACAGATTTTGCTAAGGCTCCTAAAGTTCTGCTAGTGTTGAGCTGATGTTGCCATAGAATGATGCTGCTGTCCTGGCTGAGGTAGCTCGTGAAACACCAGAAGCTATCCAGGACTCACAGATTCGGTATCTTAAATCCTGAAAGGCTTTGAGATGGGTGGTGCCATTTCTACACATTGGCAGTTACTGTACGTATCCTTTATAGCACTATAACGACACATTGTCTGCAATCCTCTCACAAGTTGCCACAGATTCTATGTTATTCCTGTCTGTTTGTCCTTCATCTGTCATATCCTGCTTTTCAGCTATGGGGGGTCAAAGTTTGAACCAGGGATACAGGAACGAGTGTATCATTCTTTTCTCTCCCCTCTCCTCATGGATGCTTTTGTTTGTTTTGTTTTGTTTTGTTTTGTTTTGTTTTGTTTTGTTCTGTTCTATTCTATTCTATTCTATTCTATTCTATTCTATTCTATTCTATTCTATTCTATTCTATTCTATTCTATTCTATTCTATTCTATTCTATTCTATTCTATTCTAAACCTTTCCAGCTATCTAGTACAGACTGTCAGTATTCACTCACAGTCTGAGCCCAACTTTCCCTGCTCAAGCGAAATGACCATGGGGATCGTAGGCAGTATTTTCTGCATCAGAGCTTGTTGTATTTTGCTTTAACAGCTTAATTTCCTTTCCTGAAATCACTCCTTGCATTATTAATCTGATGAGTTTTAAAGCAGGCGTTATTCTTCTGCCTTTTGTGGTGTTTTGATTGCATTTATTTCTTATTTGCATTACAGCAATGGTGCCACAATGAAGAATAAGGCCTCACTGCCCCGTGAGCTGTATGCACAAACAGTGCTCCTGGAACGAGTTACATTGCTCTGGTTTTATAATACAACTAGACTCCTTGGGTTTATATCCTGCTAATAGGATTTTTCCCTCAGGTCAGTTTAGCACACACTGTAGAGTTATTTCTCCTCTCTTCTCTAACATGGGATGAAGTCCATTTCCTAACATCAGCTAACAAATACCGTTTTATTGCAGGATCGTAGGATATCAGCATGGCTTTGAGCCCAACTTCCCTCTTCTTATGGCACAGAAGAAGTTCAAAGGCTTTGCCTCTTTTGTGTCAAAGATATGTTTTCTTCAAAAGCATTGGAAGTGCTAACTTGTCTTGTGCTGACTGTGAGAGAGAAGAAAAATGAAAACATTTGTGTTTCTGTGACTCCTAAACAGAATTAATACAGTTTATTAATCAAGCTGTATCATGCTGAAAATCCAGTGCCAAGACTAAGCTTCCCCATCAGCCAATAGTGAGCGGTAGGTCCACTTCCTAATGGCAAATCACTGTAAAATATCTCAATTCCTTTTGAAAGTGGTAGTGTCTTCATGAAGGGAGCCTACGTTACTATATTAAACATCAGATTTTTGGACGTTTGTGCTTTAGTGAGCTGAATTCCATCCTAAAATATTGATAACTCCTTGGAGAGAGTATGTAAGGAGAGCAATCAGCTGAAACCCTAAAATCTTTTGAAGTATTTTAAATTTTGTGTGGTTTTGAAAATTTCTGTTAATGATAGATTGTGCTTGCTTAATTATTATTCTAGACATATGGATGCCAGATAAAGAACAACAGTGTTGTATACCTCACAAAAATTCCAAGTAAACCAGTGAAAATCGAGCCTTGAAGTGTCATTAAGTGCTTCTACTAAAATGCTGGAGGCTTTATGACATTATTTAGTCATAACTCTCATTAAATTAATGTGCAGATACCTCGCTTCAAAAATTGTAGCACTATATCCTCAATTTGTGTGAACCAGTAAAACTCTGAGGATAACTGATGTCTGCTAATTGATGCTCCCTGAACATCTAGCATAAAAATCTATAGGCCATGACCTCTGGAATCATAGAGGTGGCAGAATTTGTAGAAAAGTTCGTTTCTCAAATAACAGGGTTTTTTTTAAATCCACGAAGGAAGAAGCACCAAGATACTCAGAGGTGAAATTCACCTTTTTTAGTCTTTTCAGTCCTAAAACTGTTTCCTTTATGTTCAGCCAGTCAGCTGTGGAAAATTGCAGAAGGAATATAAAACGAGGAGGCAGGAAAAGTGTAACATGCTATTACAAGCAAAAGTCTTGTGTCACGTAACATAGCTAAACCTTCTAATCACAAACTATGACAAATCATCCCTGACACCATAGCAATTGAGTTGGTGGTGGTTTACAGGGCCTCATTCATCATTAAAGTGCACAAACTCATCAAGTTTTTGTAGCTATCTCAGAGCCAAAGGAATTGGATCAGTTTGGGAAAACTATCTGAGATTATGCTATTTGGTAGTTTTCTTTTGGAAAACATGTAGCAAAACTCTTTTTTTCTTAATAAAATCTTGGTCTATTCTGTTTGTGTATCTAAGCTACATCTGTAGAATTTTTCATCCTTCGGTTACTACTGAGGAGCAAAGAGGATTAGGAGAAAACCTTCATAGAACATTCTCAGCAGGTTCTCAGTGCTATTCACTTTCATGGTGTATTACTCCTTTTCTGTCTTTACAGGAAGAAAAAGTTAGTGTTTTTTTGGTGGGTTTTTTTGTTTGTTTGTTTGTTTGTTTGTTTTTTGTTTTGTTTTGTTTTTATTTTTGTCTTTGTTTTGTTTTGGTTTTGTTTTTGTTTTTAAGTTTTGTTTTGTTTTGTTTTTAAATGTGCTCATCATCAGGTCTCTAAAGCTTAATCTCCACTGTTGGCTAATGTGTCTGTGTCAGAGCAGAGCAGGAAAAGATTGCATCACCCTGTTGACATGCCTATCCTGAAAAAATGCTTGTAGCAGATGCAATGATGCCAAAGAAGTGATTTTGTTGCCTTAGCTTGTATAATTGAGGGAGGTGATACAGGAAGCAAACAAAACGCTCCCCTTTTCCTTTTGGCATCTCACCAGGAGACTGCAGATATTGCTCAGTAGTGCTGATGTAACACCAGAGACTTGGCATGTTTAGTGCTTTGTATGACAACGTGTTCCGTGACTGTAATTCTACCAATATATCCAGATCAGCACATCCATTTAGATTTGAAGCTTTTTAATTGGGGTCTTCTGCTCTGTGGTGGTTGTTTGTTTGGAAGGTTTTGTTTGTTTGTTGGTGTTCTTATTTGTTGTTATTGTTTGTTTTGGTTTTTAACACCTGGCAATTCAGTATCTTGATCTTTTTTAAAGGCCCTTGTTGTGCAATTATTAAAAATAACAATAGTTATTCACAATGGTAACAATAGTCACAGGTGAATGTCAGTAACAAGGGAAGTTTATGGTTGCAAATTGCCAATCAAGATTTTGCTTCTCCATGTGTCTGTGAGTGGCTGTAAAACTGGTTTTAATAGGAGTAGATTTGGTCTTTTGTAAAATTAATGGAAAATTTTCAAGTTACTCTTTGTTTCTTTCCAGATAATTGACTCCTAGACCTTATGTCGTGCATCACCCAAGCTCAAGCCCTCACGTATCAAGACACCCTAGGGAGATTTTGTAGAACCCGTGTTACAATGTTATTTCCTTATATTTTTTGTGTCACTAAGATTATCTCATTATCTAACCCTAACCAAATAAAATGTATTGTATATAAAGGCTCAGCCCACTCTTACTTGGATTATGCAACCCTGCCATCATTGTCCATGGGAAATGTGCCTGTGTATGGCCTAAAGTCCACAGCAAACTTCTTTGTATCCTCTCAGTTGTTGAGTTTAATGGAGTTGTTATGAGACAACAGAGATACTGTGGCATTAAATATAATTTCAAAGTCTTTTCATCTTCTCTGGCTTATTTTTGCCTGTAAGAACTACACGCTCGGTCTTTCCTATATGGTTTTCTCACTTTCTTTTGTGTATGAGTGTATGAAAAGAGAAGTTCTTTTTTTCTTTTTAATCAAATATTCAAACTAATAGCAGGTTACTACTGCATCGTCATACAAATTTAGAGAAGAAAAAATTAAGCTTCTGGTTACAGCACTACTGTGAACAGAATCTACCTACACAAGCACTGCTGCCCCTGTATTCCTTAGTAGATGTGGTGTTCTACTTTATAGCATTATTTGGTGATGATACACAACATACAGTTGCTTTTTTTTTTTTTTTTTTTTCTTTTCCCCTCCATTTCAATGCTTTTTCATTTGGAAACTGATGTTTTGTTTGCTGGCCTGGAAGCACAGTGCTCTGTGGCATTATGTCTCAGTGTGTTGACAGCGCTGTCACTTTGAGTTTCCATCACAGATTTAAACTAATAAGGCAGGAGTAAAGATTTTGAGCTGTGACTAAACTTGGGCAAATACCCTGAAGAATTTGCTGAAAATTCTCACATACATTTTCATATAATTTCATGTAGGCTGCTGCTGCTCCCTTCACAACAAAGTACTGCAAATAAGCCTTACTAGCACTTTTATCATTTTAACAGAAACTCATTCCCTGAAACACCCAGGCCTTCTGCTACCTACTGCATTTTGCTGATGGAACTGTTACATTACCTGCATTTTATTTGCTAGATATACAAGCCTTGGCACACCTAAATGTTCTTTCCAAAAGTACTTTTTTTTGCTTTCCCTTATGCTTTGCTGAGGGAGGGGAAATATTTCCCAATGAACACCTGAAACATCCTCCTCCAGCTCTACTGAAACTGGAGCAATGTCCTGCCAAATTTGATACTGACCCGCAGGCCTTTCCCCGGTGTGTGCAAAGGCAGCTCAGTTTGTTTGGCTTCTCTTAAATGAAAAGGAAATATTTTCACCTTAAAGCTGGCAGATTTTTAAAGAAGAAAATTAAAACAAAACAAAACAAAACAAAACCCCAAATCTTTGCATCCAAACCCCAAATTTTACATCAGGAAAGTAATAGTTGCACTAATGTCATCCAGAGTGGATACTCAAGGCAGGGAAGAATTTGCATCTTTTCTCATGAGGACTTCCAGGTCTTGCCAGACTGGAATTAATAACAAGTTTTACACTACTGGCTTCTATTCCATATCAGTTGGCTTCTACTGGGGAAAATATATATATATATATATATATGATTCTTACAAATAAGAATAAAAAACAGATAAAAAGACATTTCTCAGAGATAAGCTGTTAACAAGTAATAGGCTATGAAGTCTTGAGACATGATTCTTCATATACAGAGTAATCACAATATTAAAAAAAATTAAAATATTAAAAGTGTTTTTAAACTGTAAGTATTTTTGTCATTACTATAAAAAAAAACACCTTTTTTTTTTTTTTTTTTGCAATGGTGTAACATGCAATCAAACACCTGACAAATTGATGTTTCCATGCGTAGTGCTGCTTAAAAGCACAATGTGTTTCAACACTTACTTGTCTCACTTCTATATTTGAAATAAATTCTTCTCTTCTACCATAGGCTAAAGATGTACAAAAACCTTGAAGTCACAATAGGTGAAAGCATAAATAAAATAATAGGAATGAATAAACTGATGCATAGGAACTTCTTTTCTTTTCCTCTAGGGCAAGTTGTTTGTTTGTCTTCATCCAGATAAAAAAGGATGATCTTGTACCTAATGTAGACTGTCTTTTTGGACACTGCTGCATGGTGCTGTTCCTTTGCTTCTCACCATGTATATAAATATGATAAGAAACAAATTAATTTATTTTTAATATAATTTATGTTATTATATTTTTATTCTTCCAAGCCAGGTAGGCTGATATTTCATATTACACAGACTCTTTTTTTGCCTAAGATGGAATAAATTAAATTCTTCTAGTGAAATGAGGAAATAAGGTCAAACATTCCCGAGCTCCCTTTTTCTGAGTCCCCAATTCTCTACCATAACTACATTAAATTCTACAGAGAAAGGTCAGAGAATTTCATCCTTAAATTTCAGACCTTTTGATTACTTACTTGTGTTGGTATTTCCATCTGCAGTGCTGTACGCTTATCAAAGTGTATTTCTTTGCCACAGCTGGAACAATCAAAATTCCTTTTGTTACTTATAATAAATAAATTCTCAACTGTAAAACTGTCCTCAGGGAAAGTTCATTAAAAAAAATAAAGAAAAAAAATGCCAAGAAATAAATGGTTACTCTGATTGCACTTGTTTTGATATAATATGCAAAATTTAATTTGGCTTTGTTATATTTGAGACACACATGGACACATTCACCAACACACATACACACATAGTGTGAAAGAAAAAGCTTGAAGAGATGCTTTATTAGCAACAGTATTTCAATTTTTTTATTACTATTTTATTACAAATCTTTATGTTATGACCCTGTTCAATGCATGTACTTCGCTGTTTAGAGAAAAAGAAATCTATTATTATTTACATTATTTGTGGTTAGAGGCTCCAGCTGCTTTCTAGGGGTTTTTGTGCTAGGGATTGTGAAAGATAATAACAGGCTGGCTTTGCCAAGTAGAGTTTAGCCTGAATAGACGAAACATGGGTAGAAAAGCAGAAAGGCAAAATGGCCAAGTCAGGGTTACATAGGTCAGTAGCAGAACTCAGAACCTTCACTTGCATCCTGTAATTCCCAGTCTAATCTCATACCCAGAGAGTTGCAAAGCTTTTTGAGATGTCACAACATGGACTGAGCAATGAGCACAAACTGAAATACTGGAATGTCTCTCTCAGAAATGGTTATACTCTGTTTTGAGAAATCATTCTTGGTTTGGATGTGGCTCTGTGATCATTGGTACCTGGTTTACCAGATAATTAAGGAACAAAAAAAAAAAAAAAGAAAAAAAACAAATAAGAAAGAAAATAGGTCTGATGTTTGCCTATGTGTTGTGAGTCTTTCATTAGTAAGTATCCATCGAATTCTAAATGCAATTTCCATTGTCAGAGATCCCTAAATCTCAAGATTGTTGGGATGTCACTGAGTGTCTCCAAAGTTTTACTGTTCTTTATCCCACATATTCTTTTCTTCTAAGCATCTGCGGTCTCAAACACATACTGTCAGTTCTTAAGTTCTGTAACTTGGATGCTATTTCTGGTTCCTAGGGTGTTCGTGTATTTGTTCTCCTCAGTAAAATTTGTGCAGAGAACTGAATCCAATCCCAAATTAAGAGGGAAGCAAACTGCATACTTCTGTTTTCTGGATGACTGCAGCAAAAGTGGGCTTTTATGCTCATTATGACATCTTTCTACCGCTGATACTTTAAAAGCATTGAGCACTGATTGCTTTGTTTTGTTTTGTTTTGTTTTGTTTTGTTTTGTTTTGTTTTAAATAAAGGACTCTGAGACCTATATTAGGATGAAAGCACCAAAATCAAGGCAGGGTATGCTAAGACAGGATATTCTGTCTTCAGCATTTTTTCAGTAGCTGCAGAGGTACTACCTGTTCATACCTGTTCATCTCACTGTCTTTGGGTACCTCCTTGGTCTTTGTGTTAAGATCTGTGCTGAAACAACTAGCATGTCTTCTACAGAGTACAGGAATAAAAATACCTAAAACCCCCACTTTTTTAAAATAGAGGTAGATAACTTTAAGGAGGCTGATGTTCTCATTTGCAGGCTTGTTTCTGTGTGCGGGTTTAGCAGTTGCTGCAAAGTTCACGTTTGTGAGGTGGTCAGAATCTTCAACTTCACCCTCTATATAAAATTTGCAGGATGTCCATCTCAGCAGTATTCAAACACTGTGACATCCAAACTCTCAGATGCAAACTTCTAAAGTATGATTTGATATCATGCAAAGAGTCAAAATGCCAAAGGTACTGAGGTCTCAAATTTCCACAGGTGACAGAAGAATTAGCAATTTAAACATGATTGGGGGTACCTACCTTTGGAATAGATCTCTGAGAATTAAAATTGTATTCATTAGGAAAAAGAAAGAAAGAATTATATCCAAGCATTTTAATTTTATTATTTTTCCATCACATGTAATATGCAAGACTTTAAGCCCACAGTAAAAGTATTGGCAATCAAATAAAAAATTAATAATCATAAAATAAAAAGGGTAATGATAACATTTATTCTAATAAGCACATGGTTTAAGCAAGTGAAATAAAAGGAAGCAATTGCCATTCCTCAACTCCATTACAAGGGTAAGTAAGAGGGGAGAATGGAGTGATTGCAAAGAAAAAAAAAAGCCAATTGTATTACTAGAAAAACATAATGTCAGTGCTTTAGAAAACACATTTTCTAAAGTTTTAGCAGGCTTAGCCATCAATAAATTTCAAGAAAAATATACGCTTTATACATGTATTTTTCTGCAGCTTGTCTGCATTTCTGATACATTGTTTAAATGGGTTCCGCCTGCCTTAATAAGGCACATCATTTGAACAGAAACCTCACTGTGTGATAACAGGCAACACATAGCGAAAAAATGCCTCAAGGTTTTTTCCTTGCTATATTTGGCTCTCTGGGCTAAGTCGATTTGAGTTGGGCTGATTATAATAAGCCAGAAAGTCACTACGAACTAATTATTTTCTGTTCATTTATGTGATTAATGGTGAAAACTTGGATAACTTTTACATATCTTGAGTCCCATATAATTAATCATCTTGAACTTTACAAAAAAATAAAAAATAAAACCCTCAAGGTGCCCCTGGGTTTTCTTCCAAAGCATTGGAGTTTCACTGGCATTAGCTCATGCAACTGACAAAACCAGGGGATGTTTTGCAAAGAAGTGACATGTTTGTGCGAGTGCTCAGAGGACACTGCTGAATTTCTTCAGCCACCAAAAGACTAGGAAATTAAAAAGTGTGGTAGCAAGTAAGTTATTGGGTGAACTACTGACAGCGCTGAGGGAACAAGAAATAGGACCTGTCCACCGGAGAGACTGTGTGGCTTGGAGGAACAAGTATGGGGAAGACAGTTGTTTTGCATCAGTTTGTTGCCAGCCAAACCAAGCTCATAATAAGTCCAAATACCGAAGCAAATGCCAGCGTGTGAGAAAGCCAAAGCACCCTCTTCAGATGTCAGGGTAAAGTGCTCTACTTTTCTTCTACTTCATTCTTATTTTACTTGTTGTATAGGTAGCCTTGAAACTGAAATTTGTGCTTGAAGTGTAAAATAAGGTAAAAGTTCCACACTATGTATTTATTTGGGTGACTACCTTTGTTTCCTCTATGAAGACTGAATTCACAACAGTAGGTGAATATTGCAGTTCAGGAAAGAGAAGCAGTCTCTTGAACAATGACACAAAACACCAAATTGCAGCTGTGTCTAGAGGCACAGATGTGTGTGAGAGGCTGGCTTAGTAGTGGGACATGCAAGTCCTACATCTGGTCCTATGTTCTGCATCACAACAGCTGCAAGAGACAAAATGGGAATTTTGGTTTAAATACATTTTTGTTACAGAACCCTTGTGATTTTATTGACAGTGCTTGGATACACCAGATGATTTTTTCTGACTTCCATAGATTTACTCTTTGCAGTAGTAGATGGTAAAACCTCTTAAATAGCAGCCCCTTTCGCTGCCCTCGCAGGAGGTCTGAAATAATTCCATTTTTCATTCAAGAACTAAAAATTGACTAATGTAGTGATTAGATTAGGAACCTGTCTTACTTAGTCATTAGAAGATTTGAATTTCTTGTTGCCTAAGCCAGGCTTACGCACAATCTGTAAGTAGAAGGTCCCCTGTCCAAATCCTGGGAGAGTAACTGAAGATGGATGCTGTAATTATCACTTCATCCCAGGTCAGGTCAAAGGCAGTGTCACCACTGTGGAAGATCAAGGAAAGCTATATCTTGCTGTTGTATAGGTAAGCAACATTCATCTTCTGGGAGATACTGTGAAGGCACTCCTCACTTCCATTATGTTCCCTAAAGGGAAGAGTCTATGTTCAAAAACTTCTTAAAGGTTTGTTACAAATGCAGACTTTGCAACTACTTAGTCTTGATGATCTATTTAAAAACCTGCTGTGATTTCAGATGTTTGAAATGAAGATGTCCAGAAGCAGCTGTGGCAAGCAGCTCCTGCTGAAGGACAGCACTATATCTGCTACCACTAATGTCCATTTGACATGGGTTATTATGTGTTCCATTTTTGAGATGGTAAGGTACATATTGGTCCAGGCTGGACCATAATCTCTTGCACAATTTCAGTAAAGAAAAGGAAAGAAAAGTTGGCGTGCTGGCTCCTTGACAAATGGCTCCTTTTGTCAAAGTCGGTATCTTCACGAAGGAAGGCAAGGAACAGAAAACCTGGTGAGAGAGCTAGCAGATAAGCATGAATTGACAGTAATTACTTGGAGAGGGCCTAGCAGAAATT
The DNA here is from genome assembly GCF_036013475.1 of Columba livia. Lineage (NCBI taxonomy): Eukaryota > Metazoa > Chordata > Aves > Columbiformes > Columbidae > Columba > Columba livia. The sequence continues at coordinate 6,290,381 of NC_088642.1, read as the reverse complement.
CTCTGTGATCATACTTCTTCAGGGAATACATTAGAGGATCATCACATTGTGCTGTAATTATTACACCCTTCCCAGTAATTCGCTTTGCCTCACAACTGAATTAGCCACTAGTGAAAAGTGACATTCTTTTGTTTAAAAAGCATGGGGAAGGGAGATTGCCTAAGGGCTGGAGCAGGGGAATTTCTGGATAAAAAAACATATCTTTGGCTAGAATACTGGCTCTTCTCCACCTTTACACAGTACAAGTCGAAGATACTGAGTAAATGTAAACATCTAAATGTCAGTTACACTAGATTCCCTTTATAGTCCTTATAGGTTCTCTTTATAGTAAGAAAAAAAAGAGGAACTCAAGGATAAGTTTCACCTCACCCTAAAACAGCTCTCTGAGACAAAGCAGACAAATCATGCCCTTGTTCTCTTCACTGGCTACACAGGGTGTCTCAATGACTAAGTCAGATGTTGAAGGCCAAAATTTGATAGAGTGAATCTCACTGTTGACTTCTATTGGCTTTAGATATGACCGCAAGTGTCTAGGGACAGCCATTTAGAAAAAAAAATTTAAAAAAAGTAAACATGTGCTCAAGATTGCCAGTATTAAGAAAAAATATTAAGAGGCATCCTCACCACAAAGGCACACTTCACTTCAGCTTTTTTTGGTAGACCAGTTTTTAGGCAATAGTTTTCACATCTTCTCAAACATAGGCAATCTGCCTGGGTGCACATGTATGACTATATCTCAGTCTTTTGCCGCTGTTATAAAGACTCTCCAGCTTATATTCAAGCAATCTAGTCTTGTAGGTGGTGGCAGCCTACAGAGTTCTCATGAAGCAGAGATTGCCCAAGACTGTCGTTGCTCTAACTGTTCCAGTGAGTTTCTTCTCTACGATGAACTGTCATTCCTGATGGCCCCAGTGCAGATGACAGAAACTATGGTGTTCTGTGGGCTGAACTGGTTTTAGTCATGTTGATCCTCCAAAGAGACTGACAGGTGGAGAAGGGACGAGGACAGAATAAAATGTGCGGCGGAGTAAGCGATTTCAGACATGGCAGAGGACAGCTTGAGGTAGTAAGTTTAAGGTCAACATAAGAAACGAGAGCATTGGGGGCTTTGTGACTTTGTCTCTGCAACATTCTTAGAATCATAGAGTCATTTTGAATGGAAAAGACCCTCAAGATCACCAAGTCCAACCATTAACCCAACACTAGCACTAAACCATGTCCCTAAGAACCTCATCTACATGTCTTTTAAACACCTCCAGGGATGCTGATTCAACCAGTTCCCTGGGCAGCCTGTTCCAATGCCTGACAGCCCTTTCCATGAAGAATGTTTTACTGTTATCCAATCTAAACCTCCTCTGGTACAACCTGAGGCCATTTCCTCTTGTCCTATCACATGTTACTTGGGAGAAGAAACCAACACCATGCTACAGCCTCCTTTTCAGGTAATTGTAGACAGCAATAAGGTCTCCCCTCAGTCTCATTTTCTTCAAGCTAAACCCCCCAGGTCCCCCAGATACTCCTCATAAGGCTTATTCTCTAGACCTGCAAGCCAGAAACCAAGTTTGAGGACAAAATTTCAGCTTGAGTCATCCTGAAGTCTCTTTACAGAAACCTAACCTGGATGCTCAGGAAAATCCTCAGCTGAGTCTTTCCTTTTAATGTGGTCTTTAGAGTGTATAGTGCTGTGTATCAGGCCTGGCAGTGTCTGCCTGTTCCACCTGGATATTACATGACCAGTGTAAAGTAGATATAGTGGCCAAAGTTCTTTCCTTGAATTGTCTCCAGATTGTTGTGTTAAGGATAGATGGGATTTGTAAACAGTTTATCCTCAGGCTGAATTTACACCACTGAGAAGGCAGAACAGACATGCCCAGGTGAACCACCTGCAGTCCATGGATCACCCAAGTGGGATGTGATGCTGGTAAGCCCAGTCCCTCTTCCTCTGCCCAGCCTTTCTCTCATGCCATTTTCAACCCACCAGAAATATTCTGTTCATCTTGCTAGGTTTCTAACTGCAGAGATTTTGGCTGAGGTGGAGTTAATTTTCTTCATAGTAGCTCATATAGTGCTAAGCTTTGAATTTGTGACCAAAACTTGTTAAGGCACACGTGTTTCAGACATAGTTGAGCAGTGCTTACACAGCACCAAGGGCTTCTGGTTCTCACTCTGTGCTGCCAGTGAGTAGGCTGGGGGTGCACAAGAATTTGTGAGGCAACACACCTGTTTTGGCTGGTCCCAACTGACCAAAGGGATGTCCCATACCCTGTGACACCGTGCACAGCAATATGTAGCATGGTGAAGAAGGAGGAAGAGGGTGTGTTTAGAGTTATGGCATTTGACTTCCCAGGTGACCGTTAAGTGTTGTGAAGTCCTGCTTTCCTGGAAATGGCCTCCTGATAGGAAATGGTGAATGAAATCATTATTTTGCTTTTCTTGTTTGCACAGCTTTTTCTTCACCTATTAAATTGTCTTTATCTTGACCCACAAGTTTTTTCACTTTTGCCCTTCTGATTCACTCCGTCATCCCATTGGGAGTGAGTGACTGAGTGGCTTTGTGGAACTTAGATGCCTACTAGCTTTAAGCCACAACACTAATCTACTTTCAATAACCCGGTTATTAACTACTCCTTTTTGTACACTGCTTATGAAAAATGTTTTTACTTTGATGTCCTGGTGGCAAGTGATTCAGACTTGTAGAGTTATATTAATCCCAGAAATGTACCTATTCTGGGATTTAGACTTTGTACAAAAGCAGTTGGGTCATCCTATGTCTCGATCATCTTATTCTGAGATACACATTGAAAGCTGTTGGTAGTGACACCTGGAAATGCCACTTCTAAATTGTTGGTGTGTGCTCTGTCAGTCAAAGTTCTTTTAGATTCACAAGACCACAGGATTATTTTATTCAACCTGTCCTTGTCCAAACAGATTTGTGTTTGGAGATAACAGTATCTAGCCCAGCTACTTTACTGATGTTCCACTTCAACTATTCTAACAAGATAAAGCCTGTGTAGTCACCTGGGCTTCACTTGTTATAAACCTGAGATGCCCATAACACTGGAAGACTTGAGGCAGGCCTAGAGACAGCACCAAAACAGTCTGGGCACTGCATTGGGTCCCAAATGGAACCAAATGGTGATTCTAAAGACCCCGACCCTGTCAGCCTGTGCACATGAAATTTTTATGGTCCCTTCCTGTTTTGATTGTAGCAGTCCACTGGCACCAGATGAAGGCAGCACCTATTTTATGCCTATTATTACTTAAATTGGGAGATTCGGAGGGGGAGCAATGCTACACGAGGGTGCATGCGTTACTTTGGTGATGGTGTTTTATGGAGTACCTCAGTGTGCTGGGTTAGCTGAAATCCAAGTAATTTGCTATTCAGTTAGAAACTCTCCTTGTTAGTAGTTAGCATTGTCTTTTGTGACCATGGTGACCTTACTAATGCTTACAAATATATAAAGGGTAAGTGTCAGGAGGACAGAGCCAGGCTCTTCTCAGTGACAACCAGTGGTAGGACAAGGGGCATTGGGTACAAATTGGAACACAAGAGGTTCCACTTAAATTTGAGAAGAAACTTCTTCTCACTGAGGGTAACAGAACACTGGAACAGGCTGTGCAGGGGACTTGTGGTGTCTCCTACTCTGGAGACATTCAAAACCCATCTGGACACATTCCTGTGTAACCTCATCTAGGTGTTCCTGCTCTGGCAGGGATATTGGACTAGATGGTCTTTTGAGGTCCCTTCTAATGCCTGACATTCAGTGATTCCGTAATTTTGTTTTGAATTTAGTTAGACAAAGCTGAAGTTTTTTTCAGTAGCTTTCCTGTGTTCACGAGCTGGTATGAAAGGAATACGAGAATTCACTGGTACCTCGGCTGTTGCCAAGAGAAAACAAGGACTTTCTTCAGCCATCCAATTGCAGGTGCGAATTGGTAGGAGGAGGGCACAGATGGGACAGTACCTGAATTGACATCCAGGCTGATCAATGAAGTATTCCATACCTTGAATATCACCTTCCATATATAAACAGGAAGTTGCTGGGGATGGCCCTTCTTCTTTGATGGCCGCTGTCCATGGGGGTCCTGCTTGCTGCTCCTGCTCCCATTGCCTGAGGCATAACTTCCCTACATCCATTCATGATCTCTGTGTTTTGCAGGACTAGCTATGCTTACAGTGTCCACCCTCTGGTGTCCTTTTCTGGGAGCCTGCATTCTGGAAGCTAAGTTTTGCTCTCAATAGCTTTATACATTATTATTCACTCTATTATTATTCTGTTCAATCTATTTCAGTTTCAATGCACTAGTCTTTCCTCCTTTTCACTTCCTTCCCCCCGAGGAAGGAAAGGTGAGAGAGAGTGGTTGTTTACTGTTTAGCAGCTATCCAGGGATAGATACCAACATTCAGACTAGATTTACTCCCTGATATCTCTTTTCTGCCCAGCACACCTCCAGTAGAGAGGGTAGAGAGCTTCTTCCCCTGACCTTCTTTTCCCTACCTCATGCCACACTTTTGCCTTCACAGCCTATAGCTGAGTAATTAGACTAGTATATTATGAGGCAAAGATATGAGTTTGCTCAGATGTGTTTGCTCTTAGATGGAAAAGAGAACTGAGCAGACAGAAATGCTCTAAGCACTAGCTTATCCCATAAAAGTGAAGTTTACTCCTACTTTTCGCCCTCTGGAGAAGTTCCACATACACACTCCAGGGAACTTTCAGTGATGTTAGTAAGGAAATGGAGCCATAACCTCCTTGCAACCAATATCAACACCAAACCCCCATCTGATAGGGAGTATAATCTGTTTTATTAAGTTTTAAGTCAATGTGTAATGGACCCAATCTCCAGTAAGCATTATTTGTTATAGCTTCAGGGAAGTTACCAAGGCAATGCTGATTTATACCAATTGACAATCTGTGCTGGGGGAAATTCTGATGTATATTGTGCATATTCTCTATTTGTTATTTATTATGGTTATGCATTTTATTTGTTTTATACAATTTCAAAATGCCAATAAAAACAGAATTTTAAAAAAGTTTGGGTACCATCAAATTGTTCCTTGGCAGCACTGATTTTGCAATACAATTGGATTGTACATTAATGTTTAATTTCCTTTTATTGTATTTTTACCTGCCTTTTTATTATATGTATATTTATTATTGTGAAATACCTTGGGATGACTTTATCAAGAAATGTGCCACATAAACAAAACTGTATCGATCTGATAATAAGCAGAACAACAATCAAAGAAGTGAGATATTTCCTAATAAACTTGCATATGGCAATACAGTGTTAATGTAGTTTTTTAGCTTTGTGTTTTTACTGGCTAAAAGTTATGGGGATGACAAGTTACTACTCCCTATTGGATCTTTGATTGACAACTTTACTTCCATCAGCCCTCTTCTACAAACTGTGGTAGAAGGGTTTAATTGTGTTTGTAATTAATTGGATTTTAATCAGACTGTATAAAGAAATTGCAGAAGGGTTTTTTTTTGTGATTTTTTTTTGTTTGTTTTTTTCTTTTTTTTTTTAAGTGGCAAAAAGCTCTCTCTTTTAACATATTGCTGGGGATGCAGAAATATTCATTGCTACAACAGTTTGAATAGTGAATTAAAATGCATTCATGATTCAATACAAAATTGGTTAGATTAGTTAGCATTTGAAGAACAGTCTCATATATTCCAGAGGAAAGGAAAAAAGAAAAGGAAAAAAAGAAAAAAAAAAACAGAAAACCCCAAACATGAATCTTAGTTTATTTTAAACCAAATGTCTATCTCGTTGAATTGAGCTCTCAAGAAAGGTATCTTCCAAGCCCTTTAAATTGCTTGTATTGAAACTCGTAAACATTCATTAATAATGTTCTGTGGGAAATAATTTTCTACTCCTTTTGCATAACGTTGCAGCATCTATTGAAATAATATTTTGCCATATCAGAAAGATAAATCCTAATAAGGAAGGCAATTAAAGCCAAGCAGAGAAACAAAAACTTCCATAATGTTATCTCTAAGTACCAACTGGTAATGAATTGAATGCAGAAATCTACGTGGGAGTTCACAGTCTTTTCAGTGTCTTCAGGATCGGGATGAGTGGGTTGGCCCTTGTTCCCAGATTCACTACTTCTCTGCCTCTTCCATCTCCCAAGTCTTCACTAAATCTGGGTCTGGAGAGTTTTATGCATACAAAACGGCTGACCTAAGACTTTAACGCATCTGGGTAGGGAGACATTTGCATGCTACAGCAATTATATTTAAGCTATTAAAAAGAACAAGGAAAAAAAAAAAAAAAGCAAGGAAGCACAGAAGCACAACCAAGGCTAACAAGTGTCTAGCAGCAGAATCACTAGAAAAATATGGGTCAAGTGCCAGCACCACCATTGAGGTGCCCCCATCCTTTTTATAGGCCATGCTGTTGGGCCTACTGAGATTTAATGACTTGCAGTGACCGACCCATGAAACATTTAAATAGTGGAGACTTGGGCCAAGGACTGTTGTTCAAGTTTTTAGAGTTATTCTCCACAGTAAACTTGCACTGGTCAAAGGGAATTGACAGCACAGTAATACACAAATGGGACTAACTGAACTGTTTATATGTGGACGAATGACTGAAATAATCTCCCCAGGACTTCTTTCTCTTTGCACCATAACAATGTGATCTTGCGCCATCTACTATCGTGTCTCTCCTCTTGCTTTTGTTACATCAAGCACCTTCTTAAAAGAACAGTGTTTGTGGGGGAGAAGCATTGAAGTAGATCATCACAGCCTCATTTTTTCATATTTTCTGTCAATCACTTAAGTCATAGCAGAGAAAAAGGTACAGGAAAGGAATATTAACAAAAACAGAAATATGAGTCATCAGACAGTGCTATGAAATCCGGAGTGCCTCAGACTTAGGACTCTGCTTTTGCAACAGAGAAGAAAGGAAAATTCTCTTTTCATACACAGTTATCCCATGTTTGCAGACCTAATTAATTAGTTGTGCCTAAATCTATCTATCTATCTATCTATCTATCTATCTATCTATCTATCTATCTATCTATCTATATTTTTATCCCCCCCACAAGACATTTAACCAAATGTGAAAGTCCTTGCTGAAGTTTTATACTGCTGCTTCCAAGCTGTTCCCTCTGTCACCTTCACTGCAAAGAAAGAATGACTCTTCTGTGAAGCATCCCCAGTAGTGCATGCTTTAAGGTCACCTAGGAAAGAGTTAGCTGTACATTAAGTTATACCTTGCTGATAACAAGATGGATTTAGAAAGTGATGAGAAATGGCAGGGTACACATGTACATTAAAGCAGATGACAGGAAATTGAAAACATTACTGTAACTTATTAAACATTGATTTTCCAGACATTCCTTGATATTGTTTGACGAAAACAAATGTTAACAGTAACAGCAGCAGAAACAATCAGAAAGGAATCTGGTATCATTTTGGAACTGGGAGTGAGAGGTAAGATCAGAGGGGGTAAAGAACAGCTCATGAAAACTCTGAGTCCAGACACTTAAAGCACAACTAGAAATTAACAAGATGTTACACTGAGGATCAGAGACTAAAAGTCCACAGAAGGATGAGCAGTTAGGATGTAACCCCTGTGTTTAAACTCTGCTCGTAGATTTTATTTTTTCAGGAAAAAAAATGTCTTATGGCTTAAATAGACACCCTACAGAGACCGATCTTTGCCAATTTACTGATCTAAAAATAAGGTCTGCCTTTACCAATTTTCTACAGTTCATTTATGGTTAATTTTGAGAAGTTTTCTGCAACTGAATGTTCTATGGGTCATTCCTGTCTTGAACACTGATCCCAGCTCAGAGGCATGTTTGGAGTCCTATCCGGGACTAAATGCTGGTACACTTGCTTCTGTTAAGAAGCGCTTCAAAAATTATTATGCTTTAATTTCAGGTTTCATTTAAACACAAATTGGTTGAACTAATGCAAAAGGCTGGAAAGTCAAATATATTCGTTTTACTGAAACTTTTTTCTAAAACCAGTTAGGAATAGATTCCTTCTGAAATTAACCAATGCTAATCTTCGCTAAAGATTTGGGTTTACACTCATTGAACAAATTAGTAATCTTAAGCAGCAAAGCGGAGTACCTACAAGATAATATGTAGTATTTTAACTAAATGAATAGAAATGGGAGTGCAGACACTGTTTGAATCCTGGGGAGGATGGCAGCATTGCGAAGGCAAGAAGAAGTGTGGTCAGCAGAGGGGCTGTGCGAGGTCAGGTCAGGTCACAGACGGTGACAGAGCAGGGTGGTCTCATAGTGACAACTGTGACAGTACTAGGGGCAGGCTGTCTTGCTGTCATTTGACAATGCACAAATTTAGGATCTCACCCTCACCTCAGGACTAATATATTGCCTCCGGACAGCTGTTGTCTCATCCCTGTAAGAACTGGCACAATTCTTGGGCATTTATGGCATGACTGAACTGAAAATTAGTGTTCCTGTATCAGTTATAAACTAGAAAGGATCAGGACCAGTTGTCTCGTATTCTTGCTTCTCTGTGCCCACCCTAAAAGAGGGTGGCCTTGCTTCTGCTGCCTCCTGGGAGCAAACTCTTTCATTTCTGCCTTTAAACTACTGTTTAGGGACTGCTGGCCAGTGGATTACTCAGCACAAGCCAAACCTGTGCATAGGCGAGAGAGTAATTAAATAGTATAGATGATTACATGACAGTGCTCAAGCCTGTCTTTTGACTGTTTAGTTTATCAGTATAGATCTAGTCTTTAAAGCCTCAATTCTGCCTACTTCAAATCTGTATTAAATACTGACACGCTATTTCATTTTATATATATATATATATACAATGCAATAATGTTTCATTCCGCAATGCACACCTCCACATACAGAGTGGAAAAAAAAATATTTTCAGGGAGGAGATTTGAAAGTAATAAATACATCACTAAAATTGTAGGCTTTTCATCTGGTTAGAAATTTTTCATCAAAACATTTTTTAAACATCTGAGCGCTCAGATGTTCTGGTAGGAAACACTTGTCTGCATTTATTCCTCTGTCAGTGAAAACAAACAAACACAGTAGAAAGATGTGTATTTACCATACCTGCTTCTTAAAAATATGGGTTTTTTGCTCTAGTATACTTTCATTTTCTGCTTTTGCTTTCTACAAAAGCAACAGCAGTAGCAAAAATATCACAATAATATAAAATTAAATAAATATTGTGAGCATTTCTTAAACCCATATTCTTTCCCTGCGCATGTGGGCAACCTAATCAGCAGTTTTGAGGTGTCCAAGTTTTCAGATATTTATGGTGTTCCTGATTGTTCCTACTAGCTAGGGCATCAGAAAAGATAAAAAAACATTTTCCTTTTCTTTTTTTAAATAGTAAAAATAAAATAAAAAAAACCTTTCTTCCTTTAAGTATTTGTTTTTCTCTCCCTCAGAATGATACCTGACTCCATGGTGCAGTAGCGCTCTTATTGTGCTCATAACGATCTGAGGATTCTTTGTCTCCATTTCAGGTGACAACTTATGACATCTTCCACATTAAAACTGCTGAGTTGCTGGCATATTGTTTCCTAGGTAAAATACACCTGAGAGTGAAATGGCAGCTAGGTAAGTCAAAAGTGAGTAGATGTTTGCTGGCTTTTGTGGGTGGTGCTGAGAGTACTGGTGCTCTGAAGCACTAGGATCCTGGCACCAAATTTAATTACAATGCAATTTGGATCATGTTCAGGTACTAGTAGTATTATTGCAAGTTCTACACATGCACACATATTATGAAAGCCTTGCCTGGGGCTATTCAGCATAATGATACTTTGAACTAAAAAGTAAACCCTTCTACCCAGAAAAAAAAAAAAAAAAGTGTGATTTTTTTGTTTGTTTGTTTGTTTTTCTTTTTTTTTTTTTTCTCCTGTTATCATCCTGTTTAGCTAAAGGCTGAGAAGGAAGTTCCTGAGCTGTGTCTTGCAGTCCGTCATGAAATGCAGTATTTAATTCTTCCTTTAGAATCACAGAATCATAGAATGTCCTGAGTTGGAAGGGACTTACAAGGATCATCAAGTCCAACTCCTGTCCCTGCACAGGACAACCCCACCATGTATCTGAGAGCGTTGTCCGGTCTCTTCTTGAACACTGTCAGGCTTGGGACCGTGACACCTCCCTGGGGAGCCTGTTCCAGTGTCCAGCACCCTCTGGGTGAAGAACCTTTTCCTAATGTCCAACCTAAACCTCCCCTGGCACATCTTCCTGATATTTCCTTGGGTTCTACTCTTGGTCATTAAAGAGAAGAATTCGGTGCCTGCTCCTCTTCCTCCCCTTGTGAAGAAGCTGTAACCATGATGAGGTCTCCTCTTAGTCTCCTCTTCTCCAAGGTGAACAAAACAAGTGACTTTAGCATGCAGCTTCCCCTACAAACTCTCCACCAACTTCATAGCCCTCTTCTGGACACTCTCTAGTAGCTTAATAACTTTTTTATCCTGTGTTGCTCAGACCTGCACACAGTGCTCCACGTAGGGACACACCAGTGCAGAGCAGAGCAGGACAATCTCCTCCCTCACCTGGCTGGCAATGCTGTGCTGGATGCACCCAGAACATGGTTGCCCTCTTGGCTGCCAGGGCACAATGCTGGCTCATGTTCAACTTGTTGTTGACCAGAACTCCCAGATCACTCTGGGCAGTACTGCTTTCCAGCATCTCGTCCCCAGACTGCGTTTACAGCCAGAGTTGCCAGGTCCCAGGTGGAAAATCCAGCCCTTGTTGAACTTCATATGATTGATCATTGCCCAGTTCTCCAGTTTGACCACATCCTTCTGCAGGGTCTCTCTGCCCTCAAGCGTGTCAGCAGCTCTCCCAAATTTTGTGTCATCAGCAAACTTACTAAGCAATCCCTCAAGTCCCAAGTCTAAGTAATTTATGAAGACATTGAAGAGCACTGGCCCTAAGATGGATGGAACCCTGCTAGTGACTGACTGCCAGCCCAACATAACCCCATTTACTAGAACCAGCCCACCAGCGAATTGCTCACCCACTGCATTGTGTGTTTATGCAGCTGTGTACTGGATGTCTCCTCTAGGGGGATACTGTGAGAGATGGTATCAAGGGTTTTAATGAAATTCAAAAAGATCACATTGACAGGCTTCCCTTGGTCAACTAAGTGGGTAACCTTGTAGTAGAATTAAATTAAGTTTGTCAGGCAAGACTTTCCCCTTATGAACCCGTGCTGCCTGGGACCAATGAGTGTGTTGTCATTCAGATGTTTTTCAAGAACTCCCAGCACAATATTCTCCATAATTTTGCCAGGCACAAAAGTGAGGCTGACAGGCTTGTAGTTGCCAGGGTCATCCCTGTTGCTCTTCTTGTATACTGGGACAGCTTTTGCCCGCTTTCAGTCTTCTGAGACCTCTCCAGATTCCTAAAAGAGACCACAGAGAGTGGTCTCACTAGGATATCAGCCAGCTCTTTAAGCACGATTTACTAGACAAAGATGCATTCAAATTTTCTTACCTACCCAAGGCCCCACAGAAACATATTGTTATAATCCAGTGTTCCAAATCCTGAGGATCTACGCATGCTTTTCTGGTTAGTTAATATTGCTTTAGCTGTTTTGACAAAGCCATCAGGTAAAACAGGCACTTCATTTTGAGGAAGTGCTTTTTACAACTCTTTACAGTTCTAGCTATATGATGCAGCATACTGTAACCTCTGAGGACCTTTGATGAGTTTAGAGAACACCTACAACAGTCGCTGAACTTCATGTAATAAATAACATGACAGTGAGAATTCACACTGGATACATCAAATGATATTTAGATGGAGTCTTCCATATAAAGTGTATTTCTTCTGACAAAGGACATCTAGAAGTGCACATTGGAATTTTTTTTTGCTGTTTTATGAACAGGTGAGTTATGAATTCCCTCACAGAAGCCTACTAGAGTGAGTCAATAATTAATCTGCACAGTCACACAGCTATTTCTGTGCTAATACAGATGTAATATAGAGCTGCACGGCATGTTCAGCGATGAAGAGTACATCTCATACTTGACATCAGTATAGTCCAGCAAGGCTGTGTCTCACCTCCAAGAAAGTTTTTTGAAGGAATGAAGAAGGGAACTGAATTTAATAAATTTAGGGAAGAGGACAGTTAATGACTCTGGCACCCCATTTTGGTAATTAATTTCCCTGTATGATCAAGTTCCCTCTCATTTAAATTATTGGTTTCACTGTTCTGTGGTATATTGCTCAGTGTTGAATTTGCTGAATTTATAAGCTCAAAAGTCAGGCATATATGTATGTGATACAAACTGCAGATCTGGGCCTGGATGAGTTTCTGCGGTTGCAGTGTAGGACAAAATCAGAAAGTCTCACCAGACAAGACTCCTCATCCTGTGACAAGCAGCTTCTTCCAATCAAAGCAGCTTGTGAACTAATGGAAAATGCAAAATGGCTGCTCTGACAGCCTACTTTACCATGTCCTGACACTACCAGCATCACAGCTTTTGAAAGCTCACTGCAATACTTTGACACAAATCACAGTATTCCATTCAGCACATTAAATCTTAAGGTCATTAGCAATATCTACTTTTAGAGACCTTTTGTTGTGTTCCAGTGCCAAACCTGCTAAATAACACAACGACATTGTGTTAGCAACACCCTGAGCCACTTGATGTACAGGCAAGAGAGATAACCCAGCTGGTGTTTCTTGCTTTCCAAAGCTATAACCCTAATACAATCCAGTGGGAAAAAGTAAAACAGATTTTTTACTAGTGTTGGACTTATCCACAAACAAAATGCCATGAAGCTGAGGCCAAGGAGATGAGGTCCATCCAAGAGAAAAAAAAGAAAAAAAAAAAGCCTGCAATATGCAAAGGAAATCCTGAAAATAATTTCTTCTTTTGTTAGTAAACTACCCGTCATGGCTGCTAGTCTTGCTGCACCATCTGTTAGCTGCACTAGTGACCTCGCAATGCATGTGATGGTTATGTAAAGCAAGCAATAGAAACATTAGTAAAGTCAGCTATTTCCAAGGTAATTTTTACTAATATACAGAAAGCAAGTATACAGAAATATATCTCCCTTCCCCCTAGAGGCTTTCCATGTTCTGCAGTACCTAACTTTGAATCAACAGCTTTAAATGTTGTGTAATATTTTGTTACCTTTTATTTTTCTCGGTTGTTTTCTATTTTATTGCATCTCTTGGTTCTAGCCAGGACAGAAAAGAAATTGCTGTGATATCCTGAGAAAGGCTGTTATTGTGGTATTTTTATGTCAACTAAAAGAATCAGAAATGTAATAAAAAGGCAGGTCTTACCAGTATTTTCAGTGGTGGTGGGGAGTATTGCTATATTTTCAAGTGTTCATACATCTCATTCATGTTCACACAACATTCAAACCTCAACCACAGGAGAAACTTTGGGCACTAAAAAATAACAGCAACAACAACAAACAGCAGTAATCAAAATAATGACATGTCTTATAGGTGGAGTCCATGTGGTCATGTCAGGCATGTTCCTGATAAGTACACAGACTGTGGATCACGCACCACATTGTTGGCAAGTGAGGAGGATGGTGAGGAGGACTCTCGCTTGGTGAGGTGAGGCGTAGTGAGGTGAATTAGATTACTAAAATCACACTTCAGAACTTCATCCATCTCATGCACACCATTGACCACCACCACATCCCTCTACTCCTCAGCATGGTCTGAACCAGTACATAAGCTCAACAGCTCCCAGTGGGGGCAAGCTCTGGCCTTGGTGATTTCAGCTGTGGCTTTTTTCAGCTGAGTCGATACAGCAAGTTCATTGTTTCATGCTTATTTTTCGTCCTTTTGTTTTTCTGACACAGATCATAACAGGGAAATGCTGCACAATGGAAACATCTTTTCATAATGCCCTGATTTACTTGACCTCAGCTCTGTAATAACAAAGACACTCAACCTCATCCAACCAATAGCAGACTTCTAAGCAATGCGGCTGTACACAAAGCTAAACAAAACAAGGTGTGTTGCCACTGCATGTGAAGTCTATATGTACTGTGAAAGATGTGGTAGTCATCAGCTTCTTTCCTCTTTGCCATAGAAACAGCAGTTAACTATGCCTTTGCCACTGGATGTTTTTTATTTCTCTCTGTGCAGTTGCTCCACAGTCCTCGGTGCCCCGGTTTGTACACAGTTTACATGTCTGAACATAATTATCCTCATAATTCCTTCCTTTTGTAGTTATGTGCTTCATTTAGAATGATAGAAATGAAGGCACAAAAGATGAAAGTGATTTGCTTAAGGTCATTTAGGAGGTCTGGCAGAACCAGTAATAAGAAAAAATTCCTGTGCTCCAAATCTCCAATCCGTATGTTAAACATAAAACCTTAAAGCTCTTGTTCCTGTTCTTTTGTTTATCAATTAACAAATGCAGTACAACTGGGATATTATAAACTAGTTACACATTTACGGATTACCTAATTATGAAAGTAACAGCTCACCATGTTACATCTCTAACTTAAAGCAATAGAAAGGACAATCCATGTCACATTTGAAAGTAAAGTCTTGGTTTCCCTTATTTCCTCCTTCATGACACTGCAAACTTTCTTTTTTTTTTTTTTAAACAAATCTGTAATCCATATAGACAAAATTTCCAAAAAAGTATAGGTGGAAATTAAACCCCCATCAGTGCATGTGAAGATCTTCCAAATGCCTTTGTAAGGTTTGAGATAATGAAGGTGTCACTGTAGATTTACAAGAAGATAATATTTTTGTGATGAACTTTATCTTAAAATAACTGTAAACATAATTATCCAGCATAAATGAGCCACCAGGGAATATATTTTCTTGAGAGACACTGCCCCTAGTTCTAGCACAAAAGCATCTTCAGCCACTACAGTGTACTGGAAAAGGAATCAAGAATGTCTTTCTCATCTGTGCCTGCCTTAAAAACATTAGTGTTCTGTGCAAATAATGTCTATGAATGCCTAAGGTTTATGTATAAAGTGAACATTCTATTTTCTTCCTTTTTTTTTTTTTTTTTAATTTATCTTCCTTCTGATGCCCAGCAGAGCAATCAACCAAAGTAGAATGCCCGAGAGCTTCCAATGTAGCACTATACAGGGGAAAACTTCATAATTTCTTTAGGGAAAAGAATAATTTAGGAAAGATTGGAAGAAAGTAAGTTAGATTAAAGCTAGATCTAGTTATTAAGACACTTCCCCTGAAATAAATAATACACATTGAAAAACAGGGTATGAACCTAGACCACTGTACTAACACGTTCAGCTGCTCTTAGTCTTGCTGAGGACGGACAAACATCTCCATGGGCTGGGAGAGGAGAAACTCATTTGAACTGCACCCCTTTCAAACAAGACCTGTGTACAGCCTGCGTGCTGCAAAGTTTCATATCTATCGCCTCGCCTTGTATCTCATTTCTTTCCTGGAAAGTAAATGACTGAATGGAAACTAAACCTTCTCCTCAGCCTTGGAGACAAGCCCTCCAAGTGTCCCTTTCTGATGTCCAGAACCTCACCAGTGTTTAGTAGGGAGTAGTTAATAATATATAAGAGAAGAGCTGGTGCTTGTTAGTTTCCTTGACTCACACTGAGACAGGCATATGAGAACAAGGGTGGATGGAAGTAGAAAAGCCTTCTCTGACACACATTGGATGAGAACAAGGGTGGATGGAAGTAGAAAAGCCTTCTCTGACACACATTGGATGATCACTCCATTCATCATCTCATCAGGTCTCTGTACAATATGAAGATATAAACAGTCTTCCTTTGTTTAACCTTTGGTTTCTTCAGGGCAGTGACAAATAGAGTGCACCTCAAGGGCTGTTCTTCAGTGATGTCTCTGGATGCTTCTGCGTTTACTACTCTGAAGACCACAGTATGTCGGAAAATGCAGTTGTCTTGAATGCTACACTGGATCCAATAGTGATTCTTCTGTGTAGCACCGCTCATGACAATCAAGCAGCAATCACCCATCGGTTTGGATCAGTTGTTTGGATATTAGGAAAAAATTATTCATAGAAAAGATCATCAGGAATTGGAAGAGGCTGCCCAGGGCAGTGGTGGAGTCACCATCCCTGGAGCTGTTTAAAAGACGTTTAGATGAGGTTTAGACATGGTTTAGTGCTAGAGTTAGGTTATGGCTGGACTCAATCGTAAGGGTCTCTTCCAACTGAAATGATTCTATGATTCTATGATCTTGAGAGGAAAGCAGAGTTTCCAAGAGAATAAGCTAAGGTAAATTAACAAGCATGTTGTTTGAATTTTTACAGAGTGGGTAGAAGGATGTTATTAATAAGGTTGGGGGAAAGTTCTCTGGGTTGCAGAGTTTCACATTTCATCGTGGCTTTCTTAAACAAAGTTGACCTCCTTCTTAGTTCAGAAGTGGTGAAATGAACTGGTGCTCCAAGGAAACCAGGGTCATTGAACCATCTAAAGGATCCATACAGGCTTGGCATGCTGTTTTGCAGTGGAATTTAAATGAAAAAAGTGTTTCAGTTACAGTCTGTAAAAAGTGACCACACTGAAGCACCTATAATGAGAAAAGCTGTGCAATGGACTGGGCTTCAGTCTGGTTTAGGAAGTGAGGGTTTTTTGAGACAAGTTTCTGCACTGAAAGCTTGAGCATCTTGTTACCTTAACTTTCACTCTGACACTACCTTTCAAAAATAATAACCAGATTTTTTTAAATGTTGAACTTTTCTGGCAACTGGTTTTTGTCCTAGCAGAGAAGGTCATAGTTCACCTTCTGGCTTCTTCTAACTTTCAGATACGTGGGCCAATAAAAATCAGTCAATGTCTTACAAGTAGTGTAGTCTTTCAACACAAACCTGATGTTACCTCTCATCTTATTTTAGCAAGTTTTTTCCCTTCTATGTTGTATAGTAAAATCTGAGACTGTGAGGTCAGAAAAGCTCAAAAGGTGACAAAAATCCTTCTGTGGTGGCTTCTTATCAGATCCATCTTGTTCAGTTAGCCTTGAATTGGTTGCTTTCCAGCTCGATAGTATCACAGATGGCTGGGTACCATTCTCAGCAGGGGTGAAATGAAGAAAGTGAACAAAATCAGATTGGCTCTGCTATTATTAAAGGCAGATACCAAGGAAGATTAAGCTTAAAGCTGTTGTGTTCATCAGAGGTTAGACTTCTGTATTTTAAATTGTGTTAGGTAGCACTTTACAAGATATATTGCTGACTCTAATGGGATTTTGGAAATATCTGGTGTCCTGTGTTTGGCTGAGAGAGAGTTAATTTTCTTTATAGTAGATGGTATAGCTCTGTGGCTTGGATTTAGAATGAGAACAATGTTGATAACACACTGATGTTTTGGTTGTTGCCAAGTAGTCAAGGATTTTTCAGCTTCTCACACCCTTCTCACACAAGAAGCTGGGAGGGGGCACAGCCAGGACAGCTGACCCAAACTGGACAAAAGGATGTTCCATAGCAAATGATGTCATGCTCAGTACATACTTTTTGGGAAGAAAGAGGAAGTGGGGGACATTCAAAGCGGTGGTGTTTATCTTCCCCATAACAGTTACGTGTGATGGAGCCCTGATTTCCTGGAGATGGATGAACACCTCCCTGCTGATGGGAAGCAGTGAATGAATTCCTTGCTTTGTTTTGCTTGTGTGCATGGCTTTTCTTTATGTATTAAACTTATTTTATCTCAACTCATAGGTGTTCTGACTTTTACCTTTACAATTCTTTCCTCCATCCCATTGGGCAGGACTGAGTGAGTGGCTGCACAGTGCTTAGTTGCCGGTTGGGGTTAAACCATGACATCTGTTATCCATGCAAATATTTTCAGCCAATTAGTGCAACAGAATGTATTCGATGCATAAGGATTCATCTCATTTAAGTTTCACTAAATAAAAGTTAGTCATTTATTCTTGCCTGGTCACTCAGCAGCAAATAGAAAGACAAGCACCCTCCTAAAAGGATCAGTCATCCCATTCACTATTTAGGAATGGGATGAATTACCTGTGTGCTTTCATTGGTTCTACAAGCAGCACACAATGCTGGTTCAGAACAGCCACTTTACTTTTGGATTGCTAAACACAGCAGACATGACTCTTGTGTAATAATAATTTGACAGAGTCACTTCAGACCACTCTTCAGTGCACCAGACCACTCTTTGAGGTCATTGCCATAGCAGTTAAAAGGCTGATAGAGATGCAAAGCAGCATTTGTGGCAGGCTCACAAACAAATCCGTACCTTTTTCTTACTCAGCCTGACTAAGTAGGTGTATCCCCACATTGA
The DNA here is from genome assembly GCF_036013475.1 of Columba livia. Classification (NCBI taxonomy): domain Eukaryota; kingdom Metazoa; phylum Chordata; class Aves; order Columbiformes; family Columbidae; genus Columba; species Columba livia. Next base: position 6,272,168 of record NC_088642.1, on the reverse strand, counting down.
GCCTACACAGCCATCAGAAATGCGTGTCCCTGTGTGAGTCTCAGTGGCTTGCTTAATTTAACACTACTATTCCTCTGAATAAGTCTTCTTCCCACAGCCCTCATGTCATAAAAAAGGGAAATAAAGTTCATGGGTTGTTTGTTCACTTATTTTTAGTACATATTGATCCACACTGTTAAGATGGCCAGCAAGTGACAGATAGGTCTCCTGAGGGTGTGAGAAGCACTATAATAAGATCTTATACTAATTTTGTAACTCCACCTTTGCCTGGGTTTGGTAAGGTTGAATGTCTACTTGCTACAATTCTACTTATATTTTTAGGAGATCTCACTAAATTCTGGACAAATAGGTGAGATACAGTAAAACTGCTAACTGCACATTAACTCTGCTCCTCAAATGAAGTTTTGTTTTGTTTTTTAGTCTGATAGTGCTATGGAATAGATTGCAGCATAAATCCTCGTGTTTTGTGATATAAACCTACCATTTGCTGATGTAGGCTTGGAAGAAATTTTCCCTCTGGGCAACAATTATCCATAAGGTTGGGAGCTTGGGAAATCACGTATTATATGAGTTCTGGTCTTCTATTGTATCAGCTCTGAAAATCAAGACAAGGGTAATATTTGCTGTCAAACCCCCAAATGAGGTACAACCCACAAAGAGATCAAAGCCCTGTAAAGCTTCTGAACATTGGACATTATTTATTAATATAGATAAACTATTTACTGTCCATACTTTCGTATCCACTGGCCATACCCTCAAAAAAAAAAAGAACATATGCAAGTGAGAAGGAGAAATCTATGAACTCAATGGTTTTGAAAATGAGTTTATTACCACAAGTATGCTGTTAAGCCAGGAAAATGTTGTTAATGCAGATGAAAGAATAACTGCAAAGCTGTATTTTGTAGTAGTATGGAATAGCTGGAGATAGCTTGACAGGTGGAGGAAATTAGCCCATTAAAATACATAAAGAAAATAAAAGGTAAATTTTACACGTATAATTATTTTCAATGTCCAGTCAGCATTGTTGGTATAAGTCTGTATATTCTTTCCCCTTTAGCAGTATTTTAGTATACCACAGTATTACAATATAGACAAGACCAAAGAAATCAGAGTATGAATGTGTGAGAAGAATATAAATTACATGAGGTTGAGGTTAGGCAAAAAAAAGAGAAACAAACCAAAATCTCATGCACTAAACTATATGTGAAAAAAAATAACAAATCAATTATATTAATATAATGGTATGTCAGTAATTTATAACCTTGAACATCAGCAATGTCTGAAAGAGATTTTATAAGAGTGGAAAATGAGATGTGAATTTAGAAGGTAAAGTAATATAAAGAAAGTCAAGTGCAGTTTTGTTTATTCATTAGCAGGTGTATTGTATAACAGTCTAAAAAATTATATAACTCTTTCCCTTCCCACCCCACAAAACACATAGACAAAGGTCTCTATGCACCTTCAACTGTGTGGACTGAACAAATGCAGAACTCCACTTGTTCTCCCGAAGAATTCTTCAGATTAGTACACTCACCTGTTGGTTCTCTGTTGCTTTGGACCCACAGAGTAGATGTTAAATGACATTTTTATATTTCTATTTAAAACAAATACTCATTTACGTTTTATATTTATGGAAAAAAAAAAAAAAGAATCATTATTTTAATTTTTTGTTCCTGTTAAATTTCCTGTTAAACCTTTTTTTATTTTTTTAAAGCCTAGTATATAAAAATGGATAAAGTTGCAGTTTGTTCATATTTTGTGATTTTCTGTTTATTTTACTTGTCTTTAACACTTTAACGCTTAAAAAAAATATCTTCAGTGACAAAACAAACCTCAAATACGTGTCTTGATTCCTTTGATTGTTCAAAATCTCCACGGTGTCCAAAAAGTAGTGAAAATTTAAAATCCTTATATATATTTATACTCTATCCTTTTGAAATTTAAGAAAAATGATAAATCGATAAAGTAATAAAATTTAAAATACAAAGAGATTTTAAAAAGTGAAACTAAAATCAAAATATTAAAGGGAAAATAAAGTTTTGAGCAAACAATAAAATTTGGGAAATTGGGGAAAAAGAATACATGCCAGGTGCTTTAGCTAAAAGATATTTTTAAAACAAGATTTAATATAACAACACAAAATAATATTTTGAAAGTTGTTTTTTTGTTGTTGTTTGGTTTTGTTTGTTTGTTTTTATTTTTTTTTAGCAAATCTATTTTTCAGCATGAGAAAATAGTGCCATACAAGCTGAATTCAAAGTATTCATCAATAATTTCTGCAAAGCATAAAAAAGACAAGAAATATATATGTATTTTCAAAGATGCAGTAATGATATTAATGCATATGGTGTACAGATGTCCTACCTGTGTGACTATTTCTAGGGAAAAAAAAAAGTAAATTACATTTTCATTAAAAATTTCAGAAGAAGATATTTTTCTTACATTAAATGCTGTGAAAATGTGTGAACAGAATATTTCTAATGATCTTGATGAGAGCTGGACCAGAACCCCTTTCAAGATGTTTTATTCTTATTTTTCTTTTTGCCTTGATGTCAGCAAACTTCCACTGCTATCAAAATAGTTGATCATCATTAATAAGAGGATTACTCCGAACATAGTGCTATATACTAAGGGTAAAATTTAACCCTAAAATTTTGTGGTGTTATTAATGCTGCTGAATCTACAGTGGTAAAAATCCCTAAAAATTGAAAAAATGAGTGGAAAACAAAATTTTAGCAGTAATTTGGTTTTTATAACACTTTGCTTGTCAGCAACTGGATTCAAATATTTATTTCAAAGCTAACACTGATTACTGCTACATCATTCATATGTATTTGTCTGATCACTTGAATGTTGAGCTGCTGTCTGTCCAATCATAAATAACAGTAAAAAGACTCAGAACACATCGTGAAGCAACACAGTAAATTGATTTTTAAAAATATTAAGTTCTTGCATTTGTTCACAGACATATAGATTTGCTTGACTACTGTGCTTATAAAGCAGGCTATTGTTGATGATCAAAGAAACTATAATGAGAGAAGCTTGCCCATCTTTTAATGAGTATAGCATTTTCCTTCTGTAAGCATAACTACTCCACCTTTATGTATTTCTATTAACATGTATTCATGTACAGAAGTAGTAAAATAATCAGGTAATTTCACATTCTGAAATATAAAAGTGCTGTTCTTTGTTTTTGTTGTTGTTGTTGTTTTTGGTTTTGATTTTGTTTTTTTTGGCAAATGAACTTGTAAGAAACTTCAGTTTTTAATTTTGGTTTCGGCTTTGTTTTTTGGTTTCCCTTTACCAGTAAAAAGAAAAAAAAATAAAAACAAAGTTAAAGAAAATAAAAAGATAAATTAATCTCTATCTGAACTATTCTGAAAACAAATCCAGCTTACAAATATAATTTATTACTTGTGGTTTTCTGATGTACAATAAAAAAATCTAAGGGATAAGCTAAACTAGTAATTTATGTTTTTTTCTGGAAATTTTCCTGAACAATACTTGCCATGGTTTTCAATATGTATATTATAATATTATAATGTAAACTTATAATTACAATGGAATTGATAACTGTGTATTAAATGATTAAATTATATGGTTTTGCCGGTTTTAAAAATTTATAAACCTGTTTTAACCTATTTTTTGTCTTAGAGTAAAAGAATTTCCTGCCTCTTATATTTTTCCATGTAATTTTCAGAAATGAATTATCTGGTTTGAGAAAAACCAACCAACCAACCAACACAACAACAACAAGCAACAACAACAACAAAAACACAAACAACAACAAAAACACAATTTGAGAGATTTTAATTCTTTCCCCATGCTTTCCACAAAATGAATATGATTAAAATAATACTACTACTAATATTGTAATTAAACAATATATAATGTTGACTGTGCAGTATGGCATTTGACTAGAATTACATAGAGAATATTCATTTTATTTTCTACATTTCTAGTGCTGAAATTGTAATCTTGCTATTGCTTTGCAGGCAGATAATTAATTGAAAATTTCAAAGCTGAAATACCATTTGTAGAAGTATGAATAAGGCAAATATTTTTCTTTTTTAAATAGTGCCTTGTACATAGTAAGAGGTTAGTCTGTTACACAGAAGCATGTATTCTTCATAAACTTTTGTAACCAAACAATGTCTTGCCCAAAAATTTTTGCTTCTGAAGTCACCTGAAATGTACCAGCTCCAAAGAGAAATGTGAAACATACATGTGTCTACAACAAAACTCTTTTACAAAATAAAGTAACCTCAATATTTCAGGTGAAAATCGCCTTTCAATCACAGGAAAGTTAGAAAGTAGTTCGAAATAACTTCACGGAAAATGTGGCACATTCTGTATATTTGAAGAGTACGTAAAATCCTTGTCTGGAGTTATCTGGCATTAGACATTGATGCGAAGGCATCAGAACTGCAGAGCAGTGAATGGCCACTGGGATGTGCGTAAAAGCTCTTTACCATGGGTGGGTTAACTTATGAATTCCAAAGCAGTCTTAGAGCAAAGCCAAAAAAAATGAATGCTGGAGCTCTGACAAAGTTTGACTCATTCAAATTTTCCTCCTCTTGTTTTCTCTGGAGGGCAAAATAAGCCAAAGTTCACATCCACATTTGAATTTTTCTCTTGCGTTTCTGGCCGAGTTGCATTGAATAAAATTAGGTGCTTTCCAACAAATAAAAATGCCTCTGTTTCCACAGGGAAGGAGATACTTCCACTGAGATATTCAAATTTACTGAATGCTGACTTTGTAAGCCCCCATTTAGTTGATAACACGATGTCCAATAGTTGTGCACAAATCGCATGCACAAACTGAGTTCACCTGTCAGTTGTGCTGCTGCAAACCTGCCCAGTTTTATCTTGGAAGTATAAGCATCTCAGGACATTTTATTCCTCTAGCAGCAAATCTTTAATTAAATAGAATATTGTAAAATAAATAAACGCATCTGTAAACATGCTGGAGGGCAGAAGGACATGTTTTTATTTATACTATTTTAATAAAAGATATGTTTCTAGTTATATCCCTGTGTGAGTAGTCTAATATATAAAATGCTGTACAAGAAAGTCTTGTCTTATGCTACAGCTCCAGCCAATGTTGTGTTTTCAGTTCAGGAAGATAATTGTCTCCTTTTTTCCTTCTTCAGCTTCTTGCCCTTTCCCCCTTTTTCTTAAATCATTTTGGGCAGAACTTAATAAGCACAAGCTTTGCTTTCCTGTATCAGAAAAGGGATTAGTCTGACATGAGTCAAAACAGGCCATGCAGAGAAAGGTGCAAAAACCCCTTTGTGGATGAAGCTAAGTGGGTTTTGTTGTGTTTGTTTGTTTTTCTTTTTTTTCTTTTGTTTTGTTGTGTTTTTCTTTTCCATAGATATTCTCTACCTATTGTCTCTAAGTTAAACATTGTTCCAACTTGAAAAAAATGAAAATATACTCTTTAATATCCTTACAGCTACTTTCTGTCACAAACATTTAATAATTTTCTGACAGTCCTTTAAAAACACTCTCTAAAGAATATGTTAGCCACTTAAGTACCTAATAACTTTAAGAACTGTGCCTAAATCTTTGGTCCCACAATGACGAATCCCACTGTCCATTCGAATTGTGTGTGCAAACATGCTTTTCTTCATCAGTTTGTTTTTAGTTAGCTCTGTTTCATTTAATGTCTCCACGGTCTTGATTACTGCCTGGGATAGCATCTGTCTACCTATTTCAGGCTTTTTCTGTGAAACGATTCTGCTGTACACCGTGCTAGCGTTTCACCTACGTAAAACAGCAAAATAAATAGCTGAGGTTGATTAAAGCGTCATATTTATGCTCAGCCCAAGGGACCAGAAACAGTGTTTCCATTTTTCCTGCTAAACTTCCCATTGCAAACTCCCGTGAGGAGGTACAGACCTGGGGTACAGGGCTGTGGTGCAAGAGCCATGTGGTCCTATACAAGTTAAGACAAACTGAGTGCACACTTCAGGGTTCAGCTGATTTTCCAATAATGCTCCATGCGTGCAGATGCACCTCACACCAGAGTAGTACCAGGGCTGTTCCACTCAATACATTATTATTTGTAGCTTCAAGTAATTCACAATACACTGAGATGGCTGATTCTCCCATTAAATGTAACACAAAGAAGCATTTATTTTCCTCTTGGTTCAAAATATATCCCACCTTCTTTCTTTTATTTTCCTTCCCCCCCATTTTTTAAACATTGAAAACTTTTAATGGAGATTGAAATTGCCCTTGGTTTCACTTACAAGACACAGTTTAGACTTATTTTTTCCTGCTGTGAAAACAAAGGGTTATAATGCTTCACAATCTCAACTGCAGCAGGAATGCCTAGCTTCCCACTGCAATACCAAGCAGACCTTTCCCTGGGATCACATGCTATTTAAAGTGTTTCATTTTCTCCTGGTACAAGCAGAAGCCTCATCAAAACTGTGAATTTCAGATAAGCTTTTATCAGACTTTTGCTGTAACCATCTCAGAAATGAGCTGTCATCAGCAAATTTAATCTGTCTCTGGCTGCTTTAATTGTTAGCACCGTTTCTGCCAAATCCTTCACAGTCCTCATAGAATGGAAAGTTTCTTTCAGACTTTTAATTCAGTCAGCAGAGATTGCACACAGTATTTATTTTTTCATATTTATGACTTACACATTTAAAAGAGTGGAGGACCTTGATTGAACAGTTGAATTATGGAAATGCAACTGCATGACTGGTATTAAATACTGAGTCTGAAATGTGCAGCTGAGAGCGATTTGGGAGAACCCTGCCAGCAAGAATAGAGTTCTGGAAGATATTTTACTTTATTTGGAGTAAGGATAAGTAGAAGTAGATTTTCTTTAATGTTGTGCGTCATGGAATTTTGTTGGTGTCTACAAATAATTGCAAATGGGCCCCATCTTACGCATGCTGAAGGACAAAAAAACGATGGCCTTATGCTTAAAGCTGTTGCAAGAGGCCTCAGCAAGAGAGGGTTGAGTCTCTCACTTTGCCACAGGCTTTCTGTGTGACCTTGAGCAATTTATTTTGGCCTGAATTCTCAAAGGATTTGATCATGTAATAGTCTTCCCAGTTTGTGGGAACGAGGTGCCCAAGTGCTCTTGCATAGCTGACCCCAAGTGCCCGGTCCTACCCATGAGCACTAATTACTACTCAGTTTTATCTGCCAGTTGGTTGCCTATCCAGCGAGCACTGTGAGATCTTCCAACGGTTCCTCAGAGGCAGTTTGAAATCTGACACTTTAGACTGGGGACTTTTTAGGTATCATCCAAAATTCTTTCACTGTTCAGCTCTTCTGGCAAACCATTTATCTATATGCTAAACAGAATACATACTAACTAAACCAGAAGGGGTTTCTCTTACTTTTCTCCAGTGAGTGCTGTGACAGTGAACTCATAAATCTAGAGCTAACTAAGTGATGTGTATTGCACAACTAGGTGAATGGATGGTGCCTATATAAACATAGCAGTGAGAAACTATGATTACAGCTCTGGACCTTCCTGATATAACACACTTTTTTTCTGGTTATTTTCAGCATTCATAGCATCTAAGAAATTGCTTTGTCATAACAGCAATTACAAAACCTTCTTAGGCAACCTGTTCCAAATACAGACACAGGAATAAGAACTCCAGAATTGTTATCCCTGGATGGTTTTAAATAAGTATCTCCCAAAACTGCAAAATATAAAATCTTTCACTGGGAAAGATATGTCCAAGTTATGTCAGTACTAGTAAAACTGTGATTCATGGACAGCAGTGGTTCATTAGGCACCAATAAACAGTCCTAGCTGATGACTATAGTTGGCATGTGGTGGGAAACTATAAAACAATAAAATTAAATTTATCAAATTCCAAAGAACTAATTTGCTGCGATTGGCCTCTTTCTCTTTATTATTTAAAATGGTTGGCATTTGTATTTCTTTATTTTTTGTGAAACTTGTTTTCCTGTATGAGGATCTTGCAGGGTCGATGGTAATTTGTTTTTACTTTGAATGTGTGCTTGTTCATTTGGTTGTTTGCTTTGGCTAATTACATCCCTCCTGCCACATCATTCCCTTTTGTAAACTATGGGAGTTACTAATACAGCATGATTTGCAAATTCAGATTATTCTAAATGAATATGCAATTTGAGATTCACTTTGTGCAATTTCAAGCATCCAAGTTTATAATATGCTTTTGCTTTTGTGCCAATGAAGATCAAATCTGAATGCTCAAAAAAGTGAGGACGAAAGGATATTTCTTCAATCCTTCCATCTGATTGGAGCCTTTTATTTTGTTCCTTGGTGACAGCTGTGTCTGATCTTGCCCCAAGTTTTATGGCAGTAACAAGAATTGCCTTGTTGAGGAGTTTGAGACTAGCAAGGATGATGTTCCAGCTCTCCTAGCTTGGTTAAGGAAAGCTCTAGAATTCTAAGAACTGGAAGAAAGAATCAAGAATTTTCTATTCTGGTCCATTTAGAGATGTAAAAAAATAAAGTAAAAAAATGAACAAAATGGCAATTAGTATTTCATCTACATATTTTTGTTCTCCCAGAACATATGTGAGTTCATATTTACTATGAAAGTCAAAAGGAATTTTGTCTTCAGACCCAGCAGATGAAGGGAATGCCCTAGGCACCACTGATGAAATCAGCCATCATTTCTGTCCCAGCAGCAAATTATTCCTGTTCCCTAAAAAGCAGTTCATGCCTTCTCCTCTTCTTTGTATCTAACAAGATGTTAGGATGTCTGGGCTGCAATGAAATCTTTCATGATCCTTGCTAGGCAGTAAACATGTGGCATGCAACCTTTCAAATTCATGAGTCAACCTGTTATGAATTAAGTCACAAGATGTTTCTTTCCTCAGAACATACAAATATTGACACACACAATTTAAACAACTGAAATACTTTATGTGTGGTTGAAGATACGGAAAAAACTCTACTGCAAAATTTCCTGTAAGCAGAAAAGTATCAACACTTAATAATGTCCCAAAGGAAGTCATGTCCAATGAGTGGTTTTAGTAAACTGTGAAAAATCCCCAGAGGAGCTGCCTAGGGAGTCGTTAACATGATAATGGTACATTTTTCTCATGTATGAAAATGGACCCAACTGGGATTCTTGATGTCACAACAATTTTTTGTTGATATCTCTATATCAAAAAATTCTGAGTGGAAACCTGCTGACGGTACCTAAACTGTCTCATTCAGTGCCAAAGTTAGTAGTCTTCATGACTTCTTAGGGGTGTTGCTTGGAATCATAGCACTGCATCCTGTACCTTCTCACCTAATTTATTCCTTCCAGCTTACCTGCCTGATTGTCTCAGCACCGCAGAATGCTTCTGTCACATCTCTTTCACATTGCATAAAACCCTACACAGTCATATCTGTGGATTATGGGGCTCGCTCTCTTTTATAGAGGAAAAACTCATGGATGAGCCTGAAGAGAAACAGAGTGATAGATACATATTCAAGACAGGAAAACATATTATAATTGCATGGAAACGGAACTAAAATGAAGTGTGACATAACCAGTGTTATACCCTCAAGTCCTGATTTCCCACATCATCCAGACTGGGAAGATGGCCAGGCCACCATAATTTAAATCCTGATGGAATGCCTTTTTCCCTTCTGTGAAAATCAGTGCACAGAATGGAAGGAAGTGAATAAAAGCTGCTACACATCCAGGTCTTGTTCCAACTGAGAGGCAAAAGATAACCAAGATGAACATCCTTACGCTGGATTCACCAGTGTTCCCAGACCACCTCATAGAGACAGAGCCTGTTTATACCACATGTACTGTATATATGAGAAGACTCAATGTCACTGACAACAATAGCCCTTGTAAACCATGTGCATGAAGAGCTACAATGTACTGATGCATACTGCAAAAACAAGAATTCATTAAATGTGAGGCCGGTGGGGTACACTCTAATTTCTTGAATAATGCTTGTTAGGGACCTTCCTGACTTTGACACTGTTCCAAGTCCAAGAGTACATCTTTTTGTAAACAAAACAGAAAACATCTAGTCTTCATTTAAAGCTCTCAAATGAATGAGAATCCACCAGAACCTTAAGCTGTTTTCTTGGTTAATTATCTTCACTGTGTGCTTTTACACCCCATTTCTTACATGAATTGGTTTCAAAGAGTGAATTTACACAAACCAGACAGGAAAGGGCTGACTAACGTGAAACTTGTTTTCACTTCCTCAACATTGCTCCCTCTTACAGAGGAGGAGAGAAGCCCCCAAGCTCTCCTCAATTCAAAGGGAGACCCAGATGTCCTGCTCCTTGTGTACAGGCAGATCATAAGATGCACTATTGACATTTAAATGTTGAATTTCCCCTTCTCTCTTTACTGAAGACATTTATCTGCCAGTTTCTAAGATAATAATGCAAACAATTAAGCATTAAAAAAAATGTAACAAAAGCAATTACTTGATGGTGTCATTTTTAAATAAAATCTTAATCTAAAATATTTCAGCTTTTTTACTTTTATAAACCTGTCTATAACTTACTTTGCCATAATAGCCAGACAGTGCTTGGTGTCTTAATTCTATTCTTTTTTGACTCCCATCTTCCTGGTTTTCGTTTTGCATCATTGTGTTGGCTTTTTTTGTTTTTCCTTTTTTTTTCTTTTTCTTTTTTTTTCCTTTTTTCTTTCTCTAGACAATGCAATGCAAAACTTTTCATGTGTCTCCTTGATACATACAAACATTATTCCCATTGTGTCTTTACTGAATGAAAAATTTAAAGTGCAGAGCTGGCATTGGAAGATTGACTGGATTCTAAATTAACTTTCTGATACCAAATGTAAAACTAGAGGGAACAGAGCACCAGTAATGAAGTGAAATACAAGGTTAAGTATTGGAAACTAATTAGTGAGTTCATCAGCAACAACTCTTTGATGGTCTGAACTGCTTCCAGAAAGATAAGGATACATTGTTTGAAAAAACAATTAAATCCCATCCCATACTTGCATAGAATTATTTCATATTCACATGCAAATCCAAAGACACGGATACACTCAAAATACTAATCCATATATATGCATAGACAGTGTGTTTTTCCTCTTGTTTACACCACTATGAATCAGAGGTAGATGAACGAGAGGTCTGCAATATAAAACTGCTCTGATACTGAGGAAATTCAGACCATCTATCATTGTCTTTCATCATCCTTATTATCAGCAGTAACTTATTTGCTATGTACAGATCCTCATTGTTTTGAATATTGCATGAACACATAACCAAACTCAGAATCTTTCACCAGAAGAATTCAGTCACACGTACAACTGGGTGGACAGACAGACTATCCATCATCTTTCTACTTATCCAAATTAACTTTCCTTCTATATCAGGGTAATTCCACTGTGGTTTCCTATTGTTTGCACAGCAAGCGCCATTCTTGTTGTGCTCCATAATGGCAAAAGTTAGGAATACAAATACAAATTCTTCATGGAAGATTCATTGTGAGTTCATGAATGAGTAGTCTGCAGAGCACAAATAGGACCAGGTCCTTTCTTCCCCTCTCCAACTAAACCTGTTTTCTCAGTCTACTGATTAAGGAAGCAGGCTGACAGTAGGAAATGTAGTTGAATTTCTGGAGGTCATGTTAGGGTTGCTTTCAGGATGCTCAACCCTTCACCTTTATCTGGGACCCCATTAAGGATAAGATCAAGGTACTGAACTGGAGTTTGCAGCAGCCAGGATCCCTGCCAGCATGATGATCCTGGGCACACAGGGACAGATATCTCAGCAGGAGTTACTGCTGCTTCAGGCTAACGCTAATAGTGCTGACTATGTGCCTGCGGCAGCACCGGCTCCCGCAGAGCCCCTGCCGCAGCTGTCACAGCCGGGACCTCATCTGCTGGGCTCCCATGCTCAATGAAAGTCACTGGGAATTTACTCTCCAGCTCCTTAGTTTTGGAGGAAACACAGACTCATTGAAGTCACCTTCTCTTGCAGACTATTATTGCACACCACTTTGCACTTCTGTGTTTTTCTCCCCAGGATGGGACCAATATTTCACTGAAACCTCTCTGGTGTCACTCAGATAACATAGGCTGGGACATGAGCGTAGAATAGTCTCAAATTCTTCCTTTCAGAGGATAATGGGCTGTAGAAAAGGGTTTATTGTTCCTGTGATAATGCTATGTGATGACTAAATTTGGTGAGGAAATGGCCATCCAAGCATTACTGTAATAATGCAAATACTCATTTATTTATCTTTTGATGAGTTTCCAAAGAGCCTAATCAAGTCACAGACTCTTTATTGTTACTTTTCCTAGGCGGGATTTTGACAACTTATTTGCCATTTGAAGTTAAATGTTTTTAACTATTAGTTTTTTATTTTGTATTTGTTTGGCTCAGTGAAAAACGAGACTGACTGTAGACACATAATTCTGATCTGCAACACACACTGAAAAAATTGTGTAGCTTTCTTGCTCCTTCTTCACATGTAAGTAATCAAGATGGAAGATTCTATCTGGAATAAAACGGGGATTTATGTTGATTGTGTGTAGTGTGTTGAAGAGTCTAAGTTTAGACACATAGAAGCTCAAATTTCCCTATATATTCGGTATTAAGATGTATGCATCAACAAGGGAGGTTTACAACATCATAGGGTATTAAAAATCTAAAGCAGCAAATAATGGGAATCCTCTCTGTTTGTCTGTCTTTCCTCCCAGCCCCAAACCACATTCTTGAAATCAGAACTAGGGTCCCTGAGTGTGGGAATCAGAAGAACATCATCCCATGGAAGCAAATAGGATTTGGGGTCAATTTCTGAAGGAGTAGTGGTGTTCCACATGGCTTCTTCCCTTTCCAAAGGATATCAGTTGAAGACAGCCCAACATAAGTCACAAGAATATACTCATCACACTGGCTAGTAGAAAAATCACTAATACTAGAAGAAGTTTCTGAACAAATATGTCTGAATTGCAATGATACATCTGAATCAGTGCCCTCAGGGCACATCTTCCCTGTAGGGCAGTGTCACCACGCACTATTTTATGTAGATTTTATGAAAAGCTCAAGGGTAACTTTACCCCCTTTCTTATGTTGGAAACAAGATGTTTTCCCACAACTATGTGTACCAGTAAAGTCAATACAATTTAGGTTCAGTTTCCTGAATTTTTCTATTAGGCCTGAGCCGATTCCAGGCAAGCAACCCCTCAGACCACCTCAGGTGCTGAAACTTTCTAACATATTTCAGTGCACTGATCAATAGGGTTCTTTATCCCTTCCTAGATACACAGGCTGCACAAGGTGAAAAAAATGCCACTGAATGAATATTTATTTTGAAACATAAAAGAGCCCAGCACTATCTACAAATGTTCTAATTAATTTGGATTAATTTTGTGTGCAAAGTTTGGCTCTGAAGGTGTTGATGGAGTAATACATCAAAGAGGCTTCACTTCTGTAAAAAATCAATGCTAAAATAACCTTGATTACTGTCTCTTGTTGATGTCACACATAACACTAATCAGTCATGGTTTGCACTGAACACTATTATGAACAAATATTATTTGTTCTCTTATTGGCATTTTTGAGACCCCGGGATAATATTCACCATAGCTCTTTGAGAGGAGATTTTCACCTTAGGGAAGTTGTACAGGTTGCTAAGGAGCACATAGTCTGAGACAAAAATTGAATGAATCTGAAAATTGTAAAATGAGACATGCACCGCCATGGAACAAGGAGATTCTTACCTTCTTCTCTTTCCTCTCCTCCTCCCCTCCCTGCCTCCTTCCCTGCCTCTCTTCTCCCTTTTCATCTTTGACCTCTTTCTCTTATCTCTCTCTTTCCTTTTCTTGAATTTTTCTTCCCCCTTTCTTGACCTTTTCTTCCCCTTTCCCACTCTTCTAGTTTTCTCACCCCCAACTCAGAACTAGAAAGTATACTTGAAACAGTAGCAGATTTCAGGAGGGAATGTTTTGCAATACAAGAGGGGATCTCTAGAGATGCTAAGTCAGAAATACGTGACCTGTGAGGTATCTAAGCCTGATACAACCAAACAAAACCTCGGAGCGAAAGCACCTAGCTCATCTTTAATAAGGCTCGCTATCGATTTTTGTGACTGCTACTCTTATTCTTCAGAGCAATCAAACATCTGCCACCCAGCTCCTGCCCTCTTGTACCCTCCTTTTTGATTAATTTAAATACTTTTCGGGCTCTTAAGAGTCCCTTCTCTCATCCCTCAGTTCCTGTAACTGATTCAATCTCAGTGTGGCACATTCATGCTACTTCACACACTTTCTGGAAAAAATTTCTGTGTTTATACTTGCTTCAGGACACCTTGACTCAAGCTTTCCAGCACTATCAAGAATGGATCCACATCTTACCTGGATCTTCCACAAGATGCCTCTTGACTGAGATTGTCTTTAAGTGATTATTCTCCCTCCCTTCTCCTTTTCATCTTGGCTGGCACAGCCTGACCAGACAGCAAGGCTGAATTCACATGATGGTACAACGATTCTTTGCGGTTTGTCCCATGCTCCTGTTCTCCTGATTGTCCACACTGGAGAGCGGTGTGGCTTTATCCATGACTTATTGTTATGGAGGCTCGCCAAAATGTCTCCAAGCAAATAATAACCTTAAATCAACTTTAATAATTCGCAACCAATACAGAAACAAAACAACAGTACATAACCAAACAACAGAAACCAATATGAAGCAGTGAGGGAGGAGTAATCCAAAATTAAACAACACTCTGACAACAGTTAATAAACTACAGTCTTGTTGTACTAGATGAGTATATTATTACCATACAACTACACAAGAATGGTGATCCACGGCATGCACACACTCATTCGAAAGACAAGCTTGTCTCACTCAAGGGTACCAAGAAGAAATAATAACTTGTCCAAGTCAGGGCAAAGGCTCACTCAAGGATATATTCTGGAGAAATAATCACTCACCAAGGAGGAAGTGAAGGCTCCTAGTCTCAAGAAGTCTCCTTAGATAGTGTCTCGCTCTAAGAGGAGGGCTCCATTCACAGTCTTGCTGCTCTGAGAGGACCACTCAAAGGAGGTTTTCAGTTGAGGCCACATCTCACAGCCAGGTCACATCTGAGCTGCGGTCATTATGAGTACAAGCCCAGAAGCTTCTCTGGTCCTAGGGCACTTCACTGGCTGAGGACCTCTGTTGACTGAAGATCCCATCCATCCTGCTCCTCGACTGAGAGTGTGTATGTGACTTATGTCACCACGCCTCAAGATGGGGAGGGATGTGATAGCGTGTGACCAAGGTGTGTATGTGAGGACAGCCACATTGGGGCACAAAGGGTATACCCCCAGCACAGGTTCCAGCTTAAATAAAATGCACATGTGAGGAACGGGATTCCAAAACGTATCTGTTGCTATATAGGGAAAACCTCAGTGGATCAAAG
This sequence comes from Columba livia, assembly GCF_036013475.1. Lineage (NCBI taxonomy): Eukaryota > Metazoa > Chordata > Aves > Columbiformes > Columbidae > Columba > Columba livia. The sequence continues at coordinate 6,256,795 of NC_088642.1, read as the reverse complement.
TTACAACTAAGTTATTCCACCTCTACTCACATCCCATCTTCCTTTCTTCCCCACATATTCTCTGCATACATTCCCCCAGGGATGAAACCCAGTTTATATATTTTTGTAATGAGAACAAATGACAGAGGGGAAAAGTTTGTGATGGCTTCTTATATTTTTCTACTTTAGACAGAATAAATTAGCTCGAGACAGAAAAATATTTTAAGAGGCTTCTGTCAGAGACAGTCAAGCATGACTTATGGATTTCAGCTGATGGAAAATATGTTTAAAAATTCAACCCATTTTTTTAGATACAGTCTGAATAGCAAGTGTTTATTTACCAGTTGGAAAATGGGCTTTAGATCTCCTATACTGGTTCTGCTTAGTTTAGCAGATGGTACCCCTATCATGCAACACTGTTTTCAAAGCCACACTGAGACAACCTCCTTATTTCAATCTATGCTACATCTGTCCCTGAATAGGATGAATTAACCACAAACACGCAAAGAATGAAAACAAATCTTACAGCAAAATTCAGTGTCTATGAAAAATGCACACACTCAAATAGTGTCAGGTTCCTTTGTTTAGAACAAAAGATAGCATTAGCGTCTTTTATTTTGTCAAGTACTCTTTCTTGGTGAGGAGGAAAGGCTTGGTTTTCACATTTAATTTTGAGTTGTGAACTATGGCCCTTTCCTTCGCCTTTGTCAAAACACCAGACAGCATTGTGGAAAAAATGAGGGGATTATAAACGTAGGGGAAATAAAGCACTTGTGGATGTTGTCAGGATCCAAGGCTGTCCTGGCCACAGCAGATGCTGCTCTGGACCCTGGCTGACTTTCCAGGTCTGGGATGTCATCTAGCTCATCCAGCCAGGCCCTTTTCTTTACCAGTCTTTTTTAAGACTGGGCAGAGGATGTCTGCTCACATCATGCTGATAACCAAGCAGTAAGGTAGATACCAGGTGAAAAGCGAAGAAAAACATGAACATACACGCACACACACATGCACATACTCAAAGGAACAAAATGGTTGTGAAGGAATCAGAAAAGAAGGAAAGAGAAGGTTTGGTACCTTGTTGATTCAGTGGTAAATACCCATACTGTGTCACTGAAGTTACAATATTTATGAAGATGTGATGGTGCATGAGCCTAAGAGTGGCCTGAAAAAAGGGAAATTGTATTTTGGCCCACCCAAGGGCATTTCTAAATTCCTGTAATGCATACGTTTTCACAAAGACGTCAACGAATAGACAAGCTCTCCAAATTATAAATGCTATCCGATATATTAATTTTAGTCTAGTTACTTATTTTTGTTGTTTGTTCATTTGTTTCTTCGTTTGTTTTACACTTCCAATTTAGTTTCTCCTTTTTTTTGTCAAAGTGTCCCCAGCATTTGTTGGCATAAGAGAATTTACTCTTTTTTTAGACTAATGCCTGTTTCCTGACAGATAAGATTAGTGTAGGCCTGTTGAACCACTAGTTCTACGACACCTTCTCTATTGTGTCAATGCTTGACTGAACCCTTGATTACTTTGGGATCAATTAAAATTGTTTTGCTTTCTTTCTGTGGGCAGGTAAAGCAGTAAGAACTTGGTGACAGCATTCAAACAAAGTTCCACGCTGAAAGGTTGATTTCTGTGATATACAATTTTATTCTCAACTCCCTGCAAATGTTTTCCAGCTAAATAAGATTTGAAAAGAAACGATCTGTAGTGAGAGAAAAGAAGTGAAATTTGGAAGACTCCTTCATTCTAATTTCTAAGAAGTGTTCTCATTTTTCAAACATCCTAAAAGTGGCAAAGGTTCACTTGTGGTCTGACTTATTGTCATAAAAATGGAAAACGTTAACAGTGTGAAAGGTAATAGTAACACGCCTGATGCTGCACAGGCTTCTTGAAGAGCAAAACTGCATTCAAATGCTATCAGAGACCTAAGATTATACCTTCAATCTATTCCTTGGTGAGGAAAGAGTAAATCCTTTTTGCCAAGTGAATGTTACTTTTTGTCCATGCCCAAGCAGTCCACCTGCTTTGTATTTTTGTCTTGGAAAGCTCTGTCTGGGGCAGCATGTAGTCACTAGGCGGCAGCCTTGCAACTTCAGGGTGATCCCAACTTCTCGATCAGCTTACGGACAGTTGAACCATAAACTTAAAAATGTGATGAGCCTGAACAGGAGTCTTAGAAAATCAAGCTGGCAGAATTGAAGGGATTCAGCAACATCTGATAAAACAAAGGTGTTTTATGTTTTTTTTTTTGTTTGTTTTGTTTTGTTTTGGTTTTGGTTTTGTTTTTTTGGTTTTTGTTTTTTGTTTTTTTTTGTTAATGTTTTAGGTGCTTTGTTTCTTTGTTTGTTTGTGAATCTCTGTAGGGGGAATTCTGTTCATTGGAATTCTTCTGCCTTTAAAACCGTAAATAAGAAAAACTGCTAATGATGTCTGAAATAATAATGGACATGACAACAGCAAATGTGACCAGGAAATTGCTTGCTGCAGAAGTTTCCGGGCATGTGTTATGTTCAAATAATTGCTTAAAGGTTGCTAGAATATTTCTTAGAGCTAGAGATCAATTAACATAATCATGGCAGGAAACTGAGGATAAAAATAGGATGAAAAAAGAAATAAAAAGTGAAGAGACAGGCTCATGGCACCTAATTTCAGGTTTCTACAAAGTAGATATCACCATCAGAACCAGTCATTCTAGGTTCTTTCCACAGGCACTAAGAAGAAATAGACACTTCCAGCATAATTCACGAACATTCTGTTAAATTCCTCTTTTAGGACAAGATACATGATGCCCTTTAAAAATGCTTGGTTTCTTCCTCAGACTACAACAAGAATTTCAGATGTTTGTCTCAGCTGTGTACAGGTACAAGGAAAACAGCAGCAGCTGGATGAATTCCACTTTACTGGAGAATTTGGCTGGAAAGCCAAAGCCACTGAGTATGACTACATTAACGGTATAATGCAAAAGGGAGATCCTTTTTGATGTGAATTTGCCTTGCATCTATACTGGGGGTCTTACAGAACTGAACTCTAGTACCCAACTGGTATAAACAAAATTGTTTCCTTCTCAATACAACCAAAACTAACGTCACAGCATGATACCATCTGAAGCTTATCACTTGCAATATGGATGGATGCAAGGTCCTCCAAAAGTGAGCTCTGTATACGTGTGAATGTGTGTGACTGACAATTGGCACAGACTTCATTGACAGTAGAAACACAATGTGGACACAGTCTCAAAACTATAATAGATCACAGAACATCAAGTTACAGACCCTCCCTCTTCCAACACACCAGTAATGTTATACCACATGAGGTAAAAAAAATCATAGGAAACCCCAAACAAAAAGACAAGGCAGTTGTTTATATGTATATGTAAATGTAATGCAGGTTCAGGGACTTTATAGCCCTCTGAATTCTTCCACATTTAACCTATGTAACTTTGCATTAAACACCATTTATTCTGACTGTATTGAATATACACATGTATAATTTAACTGCAAATCATGGATCCAGATCATCCTAAAACTTCTCCATATCTATTTATAATCAACAACAGTATCAAAACCACACAGAAACCATGTACAAGCCAAGACTTTGTGCCATTTGCACAATAATGTCAATAATTTCCACAAATACAAGTGTTTGACGAACATATAAAGAAGTGTTGATCTCCACATGCACAAGGAACATAACTATGATTTCCAGATGTCCAGCTGGAATTACTGTTCCTACTTCAACTAGCCTGTGAAATACTTATTTGATCCTGTGGACTCAATGAAAATAATAATAATATTGAAATACCCTTGAAGTCAGCAGTCATGAATTGATTGAGTATGAATTAAATGGAAAATAAGCAAAAGTGGGTCTTCAGCTGGGTTACTCAATTTCAAAAGGGAAAACTTTGACAAATTACATGAACAAGCAAGTGAAGTCAGGAGAAGCAAAGAGTTCAGGGGCTTGCCGTGTGACAGATTCCTCCAAACTCTTTAAGTCAGCAGTGAAAAGTTATCTAAAACTTGCACATCAAGCAAGTGAGAACAAAACTTTCAGGAAAGGTTTCCAAATGTATTTGGATGTATAGCCACCTCGAAAAGGACATTAAGAGTAAGCATAAAGTGCACGAGAAATTGAGGGAAAAAAAAAAGATTGATCAGCAAATAAAAGAACACCTTAGAGGTCACGAAGCGTAGAAATAATGTAAGAATTGCCAACAGCCAGCTGAGTTAGGCCTTTCAAAGTATATTAAAACAGATAACAAAAAAGCTCTTCAGTCACATAAATAAAAAGGAGAACAGCAAAAGTAGGAACAGTATCATATGCCACAAGGCTGGGTAGAAATAAGGTAGTATACATCTGGGTCTAATTATTTTGGCTTATTTTCCAATAAAAAGATTATTGAATAGGCAGAAGAGATGATGAAAATTAATGGAAATGAAAACAAAATATTTATATACAAGAGACAAGCAGACAATACTTTATATAACTAAATAACTAAATGAATAATATAATTAATTAATAAATTAGATGCTTTCTTAATTGTAAATTAACCCCATCAGGTAAATATTCTAACTGCAGAGTAACATTACTAAAGAGTAATAAATGTTCTCTCATTTTATAATGTATAAATTATCTGCTCCTCAGTGAAGAAACTTTAAAGACATGAGAAGATGTTGCCTATCTTACCTATTCTCTATCTAAAAAAATTCATGTTTTCAGTGGATATTAAGAGAGATGATGAGATTTATATTTTTCTTGGCACGAAGGGACTTGAACAGCAGTATTGCTGAGACAGAACAGATGGAGTTTACCTCTGACTAATCTAGGGGAGACAGGGTTTGCCACGTCTTTCTGCTCATCCTGGCCAATGAATACATGCACAGTTAAGCTCAAGTTCTATATCACATCATTGGGTTTGAACTTGAATCCCCGGATGATGTCTGTGAAGTTTTGCGACAAAAGGTGGGGTAATTGCATCTTCTTATTGTGTTCCTAACTTTTTTTCATGGTAGGCATTCTGGCTGTAGCATGCAATGTGTTCCTTGACTGCTTACCGTGGGCACCAAGGAAAGACACTGCGGTCTCCTCATAATTTTCAGCCTTTTTCTTGTCTAGATCTGTGTGCTTAAGAACTGAGATTCTGGTTTCTCAGTGTTAAATGTGTTGAAGGCACTTGATGACAGTTTGTGGTACTAATTCTCTTCTTGTGTTCTGTGTAGTGAATAAAGTATAACAAATGCCTAGCAAGCAAAGAGCACTCCACTAATATATAGATAAAGAGACCTTATATAATAAGCAAAATCTAGAACTTTCTACTCAAGTACCCTAAATTTTATGTTGCCTAGGCATGTTCTGTCTCTAATGCAACAAATCTGTCTTTATTTTTGGTGTTGTGGGACAGCATGGCTGAAAAGCAAGGAGATTAGAGATAAAGGCTTGAATGAAGTCAGATGAGGGGGAAAAAAAAAAAAGCATGTCTTAAATCAGAGCTCTCCTTTCTTACATGAATGTTGCAGTAGATGAGAGATGAGCCATCACTGCTGGCCTAAGCCTTTAGCTTTGCTCAGCCTAAGCTTTGTTCAGAGTTCAGAGTTGCAGATCAGAGTCCTCCAGGACAGTACTTTGTTTCTGGTGCAAATTAGATATGCAGAATGAAAAATTTAATAAAATAGAATGTTCAAGCATATGCAACTCATGCAACTTTGAAGACAGAACTGTTTGAAGACTCTGAGTGAAACGTCAATATAATATCTTCATTTGGAGATATAACACTATGTGGGACAAGGAGATAGACTGCTGTTTAGATAATTAAAAAAAAAAAAAAAGAAAGAAAGAAAGCATGAGCTTTTCTTACTGCATAAGATATAAAGAATTAAAAAATAAATCTAAATCTTGTTCATAAAAGTGCAAGGATCATATGCTTTTAATAATATATTTCTTGTTTTCAAATCTTTTTGTTTTGTTTTGTTTTGCTTTATAATAAAGATTACTACCAGCAGGACACATTAAAATATATTATGAAAGATTTATGCATTCATCAACTCCATGGCAAAGGTCATTTATATCATTTGGTAAAGACAATGAGAAATGCTTTCCTTGTGAAAAAAGGGTTCTTAATGAGACCACCTACTCATTTCCTCCCTGCTGAAACCAGTTAGATGTATCAATTATTTGTTTTAATAAGAAGAGCTGTATAATACTCAAAGAAGGATTGAAAGCCAAGCATTTTATATACAGAACTGCTGTAAGGGGAGCTGTGTTTAAAATACTAATCTGCAAGGGAAAGGGTAGCCTTATTCTGGGTAGGAATTACCCATCTTTATTCTGCACAGGTCAGCAGAGCTCCATCAAGTTTTGTGTTTCTGGAGTTTCAGGGCAGATCCAGAAACACTCGAGGTGTCTAAAACAAGCAGGTTTTGTTGAGAATTTCCAACCTACTCAGATGTCTAACTGTTGATTTGAAACTACAAAGCGTTTTGGAAAACCCAAGGAAAAACATTTACGTACTGTTAAGTATCTAAATACTTTTGTTGTCTTTCAGCCATGGGGTCATCTGGGCAAGAAAGGCATGAACCTGTTAGAAGGCCACAAAAAAAAAGGGCTGAAACACCTCTGCTGTGAGGATAGGCTGAGAGACTTGAAGTTGTTCAACCTGGAAAAGGTCCCAGGAGACCTTATTGTGGCACTTCTGTACTGAAAGGGGGCTTATAAGTAAGATGGAAAGAGACTTTTTATCAGGACCTGTTATCAGGAGAAGGGTTAATGGTTTTAAATTGAAAGACGTAGATTTAGATTGGATATAAGGAAGACATTTTTTTATTAGTAGGTTATTGAGACACTGGAACAGACTGTCCAGGAAAGTTGTGGATGCCTTGTCTCTAGAAGTGTTCAAGGTCAGGTTGGATGGGGCTCTGAGCAACCTGGTGTAGTGGAAGGTGTCCCCGCCCATGGCAGTGGGGTTGGAACTTCATGATCTTTAAAGTCCCTTCCAACCCAAACTATTCTATGATTCTGTAAGTCATCAGGAAGGTGTTTTTTAAAACCAGGAAGTTTGTTTTTTTTGTTTTGTTTTTAAATGGTTGGTTCACACTGCCTCTTTTTCCCCCACACACACACACCTCGTCCCCTCCCACAATCATATTGTCTTTCCTCCTGATAAGGATCTAATCAAGTTATGGAAAGCCTGCATGACAAAGATCACAATCTGGTAATGTATTCTTTCTTATTGCACTGACTACCTGTTAGCTAGAGGAAAACCATATTGGATTTACGTTGGATGTGTCAAGCAACTTCACTAAAAGATACCTGGAGAGGTCCTGGTTTGGGGATCCACTATCACGATTTTTGGACCTGCAAATGGTGACATTTCTGCTTCACATTTATGTGTGAAATCAAATTTTGCCAAAGTGTGATTATAAAACTAGAATCAGGCATGATAAAAAATGCTTATGTGAACTTCCTAGTCTATTTATTTAATTATTTATTTATTTAGGAATGCAATATACATATATACCCCTGGCTGATAAAAGAACTTGAGAGTTTCTAAGCCAGTGTCCATCTGCCAAGATGAGCAATGCCTAAGGAAACCACCCGAACTCTGCAAACAGAGAGATGACTGAGAGATGGCCCTACTCTAGAGTGTGCACAGCAAACACAAAAGAACCACCTGCCTTTTGGAGGCTGCAGTGACATTTGAAGAGTTAACAGCATGCGTCCCCAGGCTTCAGGCAAATGAGACTTCCACCCCACTGCAGCGTATTGGTCAGACACGTGCCCCCTGCCCTCCCTTAAAACTACAGAGACATGACATTTTAACTTGAACAAGCAAGCCGTCCATAGAAAATAACACCATGACAACTGTCTGTTGAAGCTGCCTCCCTGGGTGTGAGATCCTTATCGCCTGAGCATACATCATCACTTAACAAAACAAATGTGCTTCAGAAGCTGCTGGGGTTTTAGTGCAACTTTGAAACTACTTTCTTTGTGGAGCTCACTATGAACTGCCTGCTGATAGGTGTTATTTAAAATGCTGGTGACATCAAGATAGAAAGTCTATAGTCACTGCCAAAGCCACAAATGGGAAAAGAAAGGAATGTGAAAATTCAGCTTAACTGTTATCATCTAGGACTCTGTGGTTCTCTTGTGTGTGAATGTGCTCTTTGTTTGTCTTTGCATTATTGCCTCTAAATAACAGATTTCTTTCTTTCTTTTCTAGTTATTTTCCAACAGCAGGATGCTATTCACTCTTTCAGAACAATGAAGGGTCTGAACCTGGAAATGTGCACGAGAACTTAACTTTAGTTCTCAGGGGAATAGTTCCATTGAAAGCAATAAGAGTATTTATTACATGATCATGAGTCCTACTGAAATAAATTTCTTTCAAAATCATTCCCTGATCATTTCACTCGTCACAACAATGTCAGACAGGACTTTAAAATTAACATTTAAATAAATAGAAATAAAGACTTTGCATTGCTGCTTTTGAAACCAGAAAAAATTAAACGAACATTGTGATAGAAAAAAGAAGAAAGTGATTTGGGGGCATGAAATTTCTTTTGAGACTAGTTCTTTAACAGATTTTGTTTGTCCTTTTAACTCACAGTAGATACAGTGTACAGCTTTCATTGTGAAATTAAATTCACAATGTTTCATGCAACATGATTATTCCTTTGCCACCAACTAATTATCTAAAAACCAAAACAAAACAATAAAGTATATGAATTATTGCAGAACACTCATGGCAGCTGCTTGCATTTTGCAAGTTTCTTTTTATTTAAGTCATTTCCACCTCTCAGCATTTCTTAAGTTATCAAGGTTTGGTTGTGGTTTTTGTTGTTGTTGTTCGGTAGGTTTTTGTTTCTGGTTGGTTTTTTTTTCTTTAGTTTTGAATGTTTTTTTACGTTTATACACATAAACACAAATAAATATATGTGTGTATGCAAATATACATACGCATATCATACATACCCACTTTTCATGTGAGATGCAGGAACTGAAGATACAGTAGTGACTGAATTAAAGAAAACAATTCTGTAAGAAAATAGATTTTAATAAGACAACTAGAATTTAATATTGTGGAACAGCAACATGGTAGGAAGGAAATTATATTTGCACATGCAAATATTGATATACCATTTTTACTTAATTCGTGCCTAATTACTAAAAAGATTTATAGGAACATGGAATTGTAGCTGTAAACCTTATGGTTTCTTTGGCAAAAGTTCAGCTGATTAGTTTAGGGGAGAAATGACTTAGAGACAATGAGATTCCTGACTTCAATGGGATCAGATAGAAATTCTGATCTCCAGAGGATCATTGAATCAAGTGAACAGCTACAGGAATATTGATGGACACAATCAAGGGGATTACCTCCATATTTTAAGTTATAAATATGTGCAAGTATTTAGTTAAATGTGGCCTTCAAAACCAGACAGACAGAGGAGAATATATTTGTATGCAAATTGAGCTTCCTGCTTTAAGTTGCTAATCATGGTCATTTTGGTTGTAATTGTATGTTTTCCCATGTGGAAAAACGTTACTGTGGTGTACTGAATAAGCAGCGTAACCAATTTTGTGTCGCCTTAACAACAGGCTTACCATTCATTAAACATAGTAAGGCTAGTCCAAAGAGGGATAACAAGCCAGCTGTCTCAGTAGCTTCCAAATACCTTGCCATCACCCAAAATAAATTTTATCATGCTCTTGGCCACTCTAATGACTATAGTCCCAGCTCTTTACCGTAGATTTACATCAATTATGCAAGTGCAAAATGAATGTCATGTCAGTGTGATATATCATCTGAGCAAAATGGAAGCAGACTGCTTCTGTTTTGCAGAGGCCCTAAGAATGACAAAAACTGCAAAGTCCTGGATTGGATCATAACTGACAGAAGTCTCAGTCTTTAAACAACTGCCAGGATCTAACAAGGACACCTTTATCCGTTCATCTCAGCAGAACTGGTTAAACATAGATTCCAAATGCATTGTGTCATTTGAAGTTCAACATTGCATTTGCAGAAAATCAATCTGTGTCTACAAAGAAGAAGGAAACATTTGCAAATACAGTACCCCACCTAGTGCTTTACCAACAGCTACATCATTATTCGCTTCTTGCAAGGCACTCCAAAAATAGCTAGCTCCATTCTTTAGACCCCCCACACTAGAGTAATCTGCAGTACAGTTACTATTCCAAATATCTGCTATTTTTCCGTCTTTTTTTTTTTCTTCTTTTCTTTATACAAAGCTGCACTTGGTGGATTTCAGCTGCTATCCAGTTATTTGGCAAAAGGATGTGAGAATCCGGCTTCTTATGGGCTTTCAGCATGTGTGGGATCGAGGTAGCACAGCAGTCCCTCCTTTTCCTGAGACTGCTGCCGCAGCAGCTCCAACAACAAAAATGCACAGTCGGCGGTTTCTTTATTTTCATCTTTGTAGTACTCTTGGCACCGAATTCTGGAATGGATAAATTAAAACGGTGTCTGCCTAATCCCTCCGAGAGATTTTATTGCAACTTAGACTATAGTATTTTCCTTGAAAAGGCTTAAAAAATGTTATGTTTTTGAGCTGGATCCTCATTTTGGTGTACTCGGTTTTAACATGTAGAATTTAGAATGTGTTCTTTAAGCTCTAAGGTACAAGTTACAGAGCAAGGTAGTTCACCTGACAACATAGGACAGACATTCGGGTATTCCATGCAGGAACACACAACAAAGGGCTTTATTTCATGTTGCATTTCCTTTTAATAAGATCATCTAACAGAGCCCAGGAAACGTTGTATGTCATGTCTAAGAATATTTCCTTCTTTCTCTCTGAAGTGAAAAGACCTTTGCTGTGCTTCTGCATTAAAAAACGACACTTCACAGGGAAAGCACGTCAGACAGATGGTCCTTGAGAGTAAAGTTTTCTGTATATAGAAATTATATGGAAGAAAATGTAGTCCTTGTTATCAGTCCTGCAATCCTGACAAGCAGACACCAATTCCAAATGTAAAAGATGGACCATTCTCTTTAGAAATTGGATATTTGAAACCTCTGTATCAGTTATGAGTTTGGCAGCTTCTTTAAAAAGGGTGTAGATGCTCCACCATTAAACCCTGGTCGAAGATATTCACAATGTTTAAATAATTAGTTCAGAGAGTAACAGAGCTAATAAATACCTGCTTCCAGCTTTTCTTCTTTCTCTCTCACTTCCTTTCACTGTGTGAATTCTCTGATGTTTAATAAAGTATGAGCATCTGAGGGTTTCACTAAGGGGAGTTTGACAACAGTGTCTTTTCAAGCTGTATGTTTTCCCAGAATAAACAGCATTGTAGCAGCATATGACAGAATGTCTTTGAAACCTTTATTTTTCTGTTGAATTTGGATTAAATCGACCAATTTCATAAAACGATGTTGCTGATAGACAGAAAGGGAATGGGGAAAGTATATATCTGATACAAACACACACAAAACAGGAGTATTCAACACAGAAAATAAAATGTATTTTATTCCAAATGTGATTAAATCAACTGAAAAAATCTACATAGCTGATGTATATCAATGCATCCATTTAATAAAAAACAAAACAAAACACCAAACAAACAATCAACAAAAACCAACTCAAACATAATATTTGAGAGAAGACACTGATTTTAGGAGGGAAGGAATGTTGTCTCATTTTCTCTCTACTGACTATAAAGAGGGTCAAGCAGGTCTCATTCGGATGTTGATTCTCCACTGTGTTTAGTCAGATGGATAGTATCTATTCAGTCTCCTCGACTCAGCCCATCCAGCAATAGTTCTGCTTTGTATTGAGAAAAAGCACCTTTACTTTCCAAGATATTACACTATGATGTTTCAGCCAATCTTATTCTCAAATACATTGCAGGAAAATAGAGTAGGCAAAAGTTCTTTTTTTTTTTCTTGTTTGTTTTCTACATGCAGCAAAATGCAACTCGTGAATCAGTCCAAAGATACATATCACAGACTCATCAATGTAATAAATACCCCTTATTTTCAAATGAAATAAAACAAGAAAGAATAATATCTTACTCAGTCATTTTAATGTCCTTTGTGACTTCTGAGGCTCTCCCAGTTCTTTAACAGACATTTTATTGTTATTCCATTCCTTCCTACACAGATTGTTATGCTACATTTTCTTCCTTGTGCTCTCTCCTGGGCACTTCCTTTGAGCACGTTAAATGATGTGAGGAGGCTCTATCTAGTTTTGTGGTTTTTTTGCCTATTTTCTCTTCTCTTCCCCTATTGCAAAATATTCACTTCCTATTGAGTAGATGTGCTATGCATGTATGTATGTTTAATAGGGTTGTTATGAACATGGAAATAATAGATCAAATCATAGACAAACCACAGGATAAAGATATAAGGAATGGCTATGTGGTCTTGTTCAAGTTCTTGTTTATCACAGGCTATTAAATATGACTGAGTTGCCTTTATGTTAATTACAATACTGTGCACCTGTCAGAAACACATCTGTCCAAAGGTGTCTGGAGACTGAGACCAACAATGACTACTCACTGGAGTTTTTCAGTTTAAACATCCTTATCTTTTGATAAGTAAGTAAATAAATGAATAAGTAAAATAGACACCTTTTATAATTGTAGTTTACTGCCCTTCATTTTTGAGTCATGTTCATGCTTCAATTTTGGTCGATATCTGAAACAAAATATACAAACTTTTCCCTCCTTTTGCATTCAATTACAGCAAAGTGGTGCAAGCTAATGACCAGGCTTCTCAGGCTGAAAAACTGAAGATCCCCCAGGAGTCTGAGATCAGTAAGACTGAGTATCTCACCTTCAAACTTGTCTTGATGTTCTGTAGGAAGCCAGTAAAATATCGCATAAAATAGGACTGAGGTATTCAAGAAACTCAGAATACTAAGTCATAACTAGTTTCCTGAAGTCTGACAGTTTCATATTCACACTGCTATAGCCCATGTAGAAAGTAACAGATTTAGGTAAGAGTAATAAGTCTAAGTTATCTTCACCAAATACGAGCTGAGTCGTCTAATCAGCCTTAAATGGTTCAAAGCACTTTGTGTAGATTTGATTACACAAGAACATTGTATTCTCAGTTTTCTTTCATAAACTGTAAGAGACTTTATCATTTGCTGGCGATGAACATCTCCAGTTATAAGAGATTCTACTGAAGCTTCAATCTCACTTGAATAGTTCTTTTCTCTGTCATTTGGTCAGATTAAGTTTTGACTCTTCCCTCTCCGCTCAAACCTTACATTTCATTTGATCTCTAAGGCAAGAAATGAGCTGTTAAGAGAGCAATCTGCCAACAGCACAATAACAAAATGGTGCCTGGCTGGTACGGTGGTCCTCACTGTTGAAGGACCATGTCAAGTGAAAAGTCTCTGCTATGCTTGTACTAGTCTCATGCAGGAACAGTATAGAGAGTATAGAGACCACTCCACGGTATATTGAGGAGGTATTTGGGACATTATTGTTGCAGGAACACATGTTCAGCAGCTGACCCAAGACGGAGGACAAGAGACACCCAACCCAGCGAAGTCATTTCTGTTGCCAATTGTCTCATGTGGATTCTAATGTAACAAGGGATTAGAATCACTGTTGTAAAATATGCATGATACATTTGTATGCGAAGTATCCAAGTGCATCTTTCTATGAAAACTAAAAACCACAGGAAGCCCTCCTCTGACAAGACAAATATAAATTATAACCAGCTCAAAATTAAGACATTGCATTTCTCTGGTAATATATCATCCCCCATTAAAAACTATTAATGAGTAATTCTGAAAGTGGGTGTGCACACTGTAATACTGAGTTTCGTCCTGACCCCACAGGTGATCATCCAGACCTGAAGCATGAAGACTGGTGACCTTTCCGACATTTTTTAGCTTCTGTAATGCCAAAACTGTTATTACTGGCCATAAAATTACTCAGACCTTTTCTAAAATCCTGATATTGCAGTTGCCTTTAGTGACCTCATCTGACAGTGAATTATTCAGGTCGACTATCAGCTACATTAGGAAAAAAAAAAAGAAGGCGCAAGGAAAACAAAACAACATTTCCTTTTATTGGTTTAAAATTTACTGCCTTTTAATTTCAGAGAAAGAAGAGTAGGGAGCCACTCTTGCTTTCCCTCACTAGTATCAAAAATGGATAAATGAATCAAAGTAAAACCTCATGAAAATGAAGCAGTTTAACTATTGTTATATATTGGACCATACTGATTCTGAAACATTTTCACTTTATTTTCTGTATAACTTTTCCTCTTTTAGCTTCAAGCAAAAATTTAACGGATTACAAGCACCATCGCATTTGGACTGTGAAACAAAGCTGTAGTGTGGATAGATGATTACACTATCTTTCAATAAGGTTCAGAGGTTTCGTGCAATTTCCGGAAAAACTCTGACCCACAGAGGGATCATCCATGCTGTCAGGACACTGAGGCACCCATGAGTCTTACTGTCCCTAATCATAGTCCAGGACCACATTTGATGGCTGTCAGTCCCAACCCCAGCAAGACCATTGGATGTTGGTCTCCAGCTCCCCACAGTCCTGCTCAGCCCAACCATGAGTCCCACCAAGCCAGGCCCACCCACAGGCAAATGCCCTGGCCTAGTCTCAGCCCATCCCTGGCCCCAAGGAAGTGTCCTGCTCCCTGGCCTGAGCAGTGCGATGGACCCTGATTTCCAGGCCCTCAAGGGGAATTCCCATGGCCCACATACCCAGGTCTCCTCCAGCTCACATGATACCATTGCTTCTGCTTGCAATTAAAAATACAGACTACCCACTTTCAACCTCAAGTTTTCATGACAAATCTAAATGTGACAGGTAAAGTCATAAAGAACTCCATGTAAAGTTTGTAACATTAGAGGTCTCATTCTCTCTTTTTTTTTTTTTTTTTTTTGTGCAACTGAGCCAGCACTACCACAAACCTGGGGAAGGAAGTTTCGTGTAAATGCATGGCCTTCTTAAATCATTACATCTTTATGACAGATGTGGCCTTCATCTCACAGAATCACAGAATGTTAGGAACTGGAAGGGACCACAAAAGATCATCCAGTCCAATTCCCCTGCTGGAGCAGGGACACCAAGATAAGGTTTAAGGTTACACAGGAAGGTGTCCAGGTGGGTTTTGAATGTCTGCAGAGAAGGAGACTCCACAACCTCCCTGGGCAGCCTGTTCCAGTGTTCTGTTACCCTCACTGAGAAGAAGTTTCTTCTCATATTTATGTAGAACCTCTCGTGTCCCAGTTTGCACTCATTGCACTTTGTCTTGTCATTGTTTGTCACCGAGAAGAGCCTGGCTCCATCCTCCTGACACTCACCCTTTATATGTTTATAAACATTAATGAGGTCACCTCTCAGTCTCCTCTTCTCCAAGCTCAAGAGACCCAGCTCCCTCAGCTTTTCCTCACATGGGAGATGCTCGACTCCCTTCATCATCTTTGTGGCTGTGCTGGACTCTCTCCAGCAGTTCCCTGTCCTCCTTGAACTGAAGGGCCCAGAACTGGACACAATATTCCAGATGAGGTCTCACCAGTGCAGAGTAGAGGGGGAGGAGAACCTCTCTTGACCTACTAACCACCCCGCTTCTAATACACCCCAGGATGTCATCAGCCTTCTTGGCCAAAAGGCCACACAGTCATCCTGTTTTCCACCAGGACTCCCAGGTCCCTTTCCCCTACACTGCTCTCCAACAGGTCATTCCCCAACCTATACGGGAACCTGGGGTTGTTCCTGCCCAGATGCAATACTCTACACTTTCCCTTGCTATATTTCATGAAATTTTTCCCTGTCCAACTCTCCAGCCTGTCCAGGTCTCTGGATGGCAGCACAGCCTGCTGGTGTGTCAACCACTCCTCCCAGCTTGAGAGATGTCAGAGAGAGGTGAGATCCCTCTTCTAAGCAAGGAACAAACCTTGAAAGCAAAGCTCAGAAATTGTGATGAAGAGACTTTCTAAGTGATGCCAAATAGACCCTTCAGAGTATGTTTTAAGACAGGAACCCCCTAAGAGCAGCTTCTGAACTGCTAAGATAACAGTAAAGAATATCTTCCCTTGAAGTGGATGATTTAATCTCATTCATATAATCTGATTTCCTTCATCAAGCTTTTCTAGGTTTCCTTAATTTAGGGAGTTTACAATTTTATAGAACTGAAAAAGGTTAGTATTGCTTGGCATTATTACTTCAGTAGTTGTGGATCAGTTCCTCCTGGAGAAGTTTTAACCCAAGGCTCTGTTTGATGTGTATCTTGTCCTGTACATCATTGGACTAGTTCATTCCTAAAAACAAGTAAGAAGACAACAAAAAATCCAATGCTACAAAAAATATGGAGTTCAAACCTTCAAACTTCGACAGCTGCGATTTTTTGCATAAATCAAACATTAAAACAAATCATGAAAGTGGGTGGGAACAAGGTAAAGAGTTAGTAGCATGAGATTATATTCCTGTTAATCAATCTGATTAAATGCCTGTGCTAATGGAACTTTCAGAACTATCTCATGTAGTACAAGTTCAAACATGTCATTTTTACTGAGTATATCTTCTGGTTTATCTTATTTTACAATCTATGGTTGCCTTCTTCTGATAAGGTAATATATTACTAATCCATTGGCACAATGATTCAATCTAAAGAATCAACAGCAGTCGCCTACTTAGTAGTTTTCTTCTTTCTCCAAGTACAACTCTTGCATGATTTGAAATTAACAAAAATTTCATTAATAATAACCTAAAAACCCAAAGTGGCTTCTATTTGTAGTATTAAGTGGGAGAAAAATTGTCCAGACATTAGGACCTCTACTCCTGGTTTTGCTAACACACATGTGCATACAGTGCTTTAAAAGTCACTTATTAGAGAAACTACTCACAACAACCAGAAGAGTAGTAGAAGAAGTTGTGTGTTCTTTTAAGTGCTTAGAAAATACAAAATATCAAATTATACAAAGGAGTTAAAACCTGCAAAAGTTTTAAACCATTTATATTAAAATTAGTACTGTTAAATTGCAACCAATCCACAATAACTCGGATAGTCATGAAAAATTGAAATTTTCTCTCTTTCTCTCCGTCTCTTTCTTTCTCCTTTTTAAAATTAGTTTAGACCATGGAGCACCATTTACTGCACAGTATAAAAGTCTTTCTTATTCCAGAGGGAGCTGGGAAGGTGGTAGATGCTTCTATACTTTCGTTCATCCATCTGTAGAATAACACAAGACCTTCCTCTCGGGAGTGCTGATGCCTGAAAAATACTTCAGGTTTCCCAGGTGAAAAGTGCAACTCATGTGCAGAGTATTATTATAATCTTTTTTTCTCCCAACACAAGCATTTCATAAACTTGCATTGTTGTCAGAATAGTTCTGAAATATTTTACCCTCAGGTTCATCTTTCTAGCTACAGAGCAAAGCTCTCAGTAGTTTATTCTCAGTCAGTCTGTCTATGCACACACCGTCTTTTCAAAGTGCTGCTGACATACAAATTCACAAGATATCTATAATGTTCTTATTAAAGAGACAAATTAGTTATTTTACTTAAACAAACAACAGAAGTATTACCCGCTGGAGTGCTCAGACTCTCTCCATAAATAACACTGAGTGCTGATGAGATGTGTTTCTATGCATTTTATTTTACATCTTACCTTGGTGGGTAACTCAGCCTGTGTTGGACTGACTTAACTGCTCAAGTGCCAGACTCCTGCCAGTTCAGGATTGCTCTAATATCACAACACTTACAAGCACAGGATTTTGTTTGTCAGGAAATCTTAAATTCTGATTCAAACCTGTCAACGTCTACTAGATTTTTTCTGGTGATGATCTTGAAGCTAGTGCTTTTACAAACAGAGGTATGCGTCCCAAACAGAACCAAAGCAATGAATAAATTTAAGATGGAAATGGAAGACAAATTTTGACAGTCATATGCTTTATGTCACGTCAAAGTTGTCAAGTGGCATCAAAGTAATGAAATCTTTATAGAAAC
The DNA here is from genome assembly GCF_036013475.1 of Columba livia. NCBI lineage: Eukaryota > Metazoa > Chordata > Aves > Columbiformes > Columbidae > Columba > Columba livia. The sequence continues at coordinate 6,238,869 of NC_088642.1, read as the reverse complement.
TTCACAAGGTAGGAGACATATTTCAGTGGCACTGTGATAACATAGGCCTTCACACAACAGGTTACCACCTTGTTGCTGGTGTGTTGATTATGGTGTCAGGAATCCATCTATTCCTTGAAACTTTCAATTTTATAATGTCTCCATCGTCTCACTAGGAGAAGACCCTGCCTACCTTTGGCAATGGACTGTCAGCATCAGGGTCTAGAAATGTTTCAGAATAGCTTGAAACCTCCCTTTTTCCCTCTATATATGTCTATCCGTGGATCTTTAAATTCTTCCATGTATCAAAAACTCCAGATCTCTACTGGATCCTGTTTCATAAATGACTACTTCTTTTCTTCATCATGACAATACATGGTTCATCTGTCCATTTAAGCTACAGTATGATCTGATGTTCATAACAGAATTACTTGTGAAAAGTCACCTTCTTCCTAAATTTAGAGGTTTCAGCAGTGAAAAATTATACCAAAAAGAAGTTTTTTTTTATTTTTTTTTTTTTATTTTGTTGGGGTTTTTTGTCTCTCATTACATAATGTTTGTTGCTTATAATACCACAAATGGTCCATTAAGTGGTTGGAAGTCCTTTGCTTTTCCATATTTTCTGAGGAGGGGAAAACACAGGTTACAAACTATAAATTCCCTCTACATGGAAGACTGTGGTGACTCTGAACACTGTCCATATGGTCCGACAAAATTCATAAATATTAGCTATTAGTGAGAAAAAACACATAGAATTTTTTCCTTTCAGTTAACAGCTTCATAAATAAAGCACTCTTTACCCATTAGATACAGGTACAGATAAATCCAATTACAAAACAAAAGAAAAATTAAAGAAAAAGAGATATGACAATCTCAGTACAGATCGTGTTGAGATTCCTATTTTCTGCAGCAAGATACTTCACAAGAGGGATAAAATCAACACCTCAAGCAATTAAAATCGCACTGGGTCTATTAAAATGAGTCATCAGACCAGATCTGAATCAGGTCTTTCTGCACTTGTAAAAAAAGACAGTGAGTAAATAATATTCATTACACTTGTTTATAGGTTGCAGGATGTTAATTTCATTTACACAGAGAGAGAGAATCTCTCCCTCTCCGCAAAGTAAAATGTAAAGAGACTCAATGTCAATGTCAGATATAGGAAGATACTTTGCTTTTTTATATCTCTCTTCAGTCTCCCTTATCAGCAAAATGCATTTCCCCAAATTTTAGTGTCTAAAGACAGCTGCATATGTGTCTAGGCACCTAAATGTCTTTTTGAGATACTTAGGCAGGCATTCAACTAACCACCCAGGCATTAAAAGTGACATTTTAGTGGAATTTCAGTTCCTACATTCAGGAAACCAAGTTAGAAAGAAAACACTAATAAAATTCCTTAGACACCGACAACAGCCTATCTATTGAAGACTTCAGGAAGAAGATTCCCAGATAATTAGAGTTATTTTAGGAATATACTCAGCAATTCTCTGCCTTTACTGAACCAAGTACTTAGATATTTATTTCCTACTTATGGAAATTTGTCACTGAAATTGTTCAGTATTCAGAGAACCTTGGCATTCTAAGTATGGTCAGGCTTCGACCATCTTTTCCTAGCTACAATGACGGTGCTGTCTGTTATATAAACTATGTATTATGTGATGCCGGCAAAATAATCATCTGACCTGTGTCCCAGAGGTGAACTAGGGTTGATGAAAAGGTGTTTTAAATGACAGTTACTCCACCACAAAACACGAGCATAGTAGCAGGACCTGAGTTATGCTGAAGAAGAGGTGATCCTCCTCTGTAGTGAGGTTGGTGTGAAGGTGGATGGGAAAGACCTGCAGATCCTGTGAAGCTGTGGTTCCTGCTGTGTGACAAAAGTCCGCCAGTGAATGGGAATGTCAAAAGAACAGATGGATCTAGACCCTGGTTGACACCTAAATTTGTCCTGGTTTTCATCCAGTGATTACTCAGTTAATTAAATAGTTGTTATGAGTCCTCCAAGAAGCAGAGTTCCCCCTCTTAGCTGAACTCTTTGGCTGTGAATTTAGACCTTCTTTTGGACCTTTAAGATGTGCATGCACAACTACACAACAGCTCATCTGGAGGAGAGGGAAACAGTTATTTCAACTCCAGTTTGGGCTTCTGAGATGGAATTGCTGGAAGAACAACTTTCCGTAGGCTTCAGAACCCAGGTCTCTTGCCTTCTAGTGCTCTACCATCTGTATTATCACAGAGGCAAAGCAATGCTACTATCTGAAAGGCAGCTTCTGAATAGCAATAACTTTGTATTCACTAACTTCAGTAAGTTTTAGTTTATGTCTCAGATACCAGCAATTTATATTACGTTTTTGCATAGGAAAGCTGGTCCCATTTTTCCCTGGAAAGAACGGAGTTTTCTGACATTTGACAGTTCAGTTAAGTGTTTCATCAAAATCTCAGTTGAAGAGCGAAGGCCATTTTGTAGGAAAGAAATATAAAGTCATTTTTTTTTAAATTATTATTTACTTAGATGAAAGGTAAGAAAATATTGGTAACTTGTTTGTTTGTTTTTGATAGACTTTATTCCTTTCATATTCATCTGTAAACCTCAAATGTTGATTGTCTTCTGGCACCAAGATTTAGTCACTAGGATCTCAAAAGAGTATTCAGGTCTCATTGGTGAAAGCAGTATAAAGTGTACGAAAGTCTACTTCAGTTAATAAAAAAAAAAAACAATATTTATTATTGTTTGAATTATTTGTTCCAAAAATATGTCTTGTATTTATACTTTTGCATTTGATCTATTAAACTATTAAGATAGGCATGGTTATGGTCTTTTGCTTCCTTTTTTAACTGAGATGTAGCTAGCTGGTCCTTTGGGTTCACTGGGGAAAAGTACAGTTCTGTGACTATGGACGCTTATAACGGCACAAACCAAGCAGTTACTGCCAGGGGTATAAAAACATATCCCTTTCCTCCATTGTTCTAGTGATAGGACAGAAGTATCCTGAACCTAAATGCTCACAAAAATGAAAGAAAACCAAACCCAATACAAACAACAAATATATCAGAAAAATGAGGCATTTAAGGGAAAATTAAGGAATAAGAAAGCAAACATACCGGTCTGTGTATCTATCTGTTTCCTTATCTAGTCTGACTAAAACAACCAAAACCTCAGAAAGTAAATTTTGAGCTTTTCAGATTTTTTCAGGTCTTGTAATTTTTTTGTTTGTTTGTTTTTAAATTGAACAGGCTGAACTCCTTATATGTTTTTCCACATGAGAGAATGAAGAGAGAGAAGAACAATGAGCTACAGGGTTATGAATATGAGTGACTAAGAGTGATTATAACAGGGAAGAAGCTTTGCTGGTATTGAATACCTGTGAGAAGTGACAATTAACCTCCTGAAAACTGCTGCTGTTTACCTTCAAAGTTCTTTAAATTAAATAAGTCTATTACTTTTCTTAACTATCTAATGGGCAGAGCCTGTGTCAGAAAACTGTGAATGAAACATGCAACACACAGTCTCAAAAGAAGAGAGAAAGTGTAAGCTGACACAAAATACAAAATATCCCATCATCTATATGGGTAAGTCCTCCTCATCTGGAAATATTCTAGTGTGCTATCACTGAACCCTGTGATCTATGTTGTGAATGGATGGGAGATTTCATTCTCTAGAGCTTTATAAATTCAGGATTGAGCATTTTCAAAATGTTACATATTTGAAATATTGAGATGTAAAAAGCTCTAAATATCTGACCCATGAGACCTATTAGCTCCTGTGTTTTCTTTCACCTAAAACTGTCTGATAGTATTTGTGCAGAAGAGACAGAATCAGCTTTTAAATTAATAAAATTGCACAAAAAACATACAGATTTCTGGCATATGGTTTCTTGCTGGTTTACGCCACATAGATGAGATAAAAGTTTATTCAAGATACTAGTACTGTGATGCAATCAGATACTGATGATTTTTCCCTACTACATTTAGCAGTGCTTCAGTATTACTGCTGCAGTCTCCCTCAGGGAAATGAGTTGTGAAGAAAACAAAAAAAAAAAGGAAGTAAAAAAGAGATAGAAAATAAAGACAGAAAGAAATAATCATCATAGAACATCCTGGGGGAACACAGAGAAGTGAAAAAGCCAAAGAAAGAGGTAGCTAAGCCTGCCTTGACTGCATGAAATTTGTTGGAACGCCTTGTAGGGAAAGAAAATAATAACTTTTTGGGGCGATGGAATTTAAATAACTTAAAATTGTGCAGACTCAATTGGTTCTTTTTTCTGCTGTTAGGAAAAAGAAAATCTACTCAGTCATAGCAACCTATTTTTTCAGCAGGAAGAAAAAAAATACTGTAAGTGGAAAATATCGGCACAACTTTCAGGGCTGAGACACATTTCAATTACTAAAGTAAAATACGGCTCTTGAAGTATTTTTGTTGATTTTCTCATCAGCACCTCCTTCCCCCTCCTTTTCAAGGGAAATATAAAGCTTGGCTGTATGTGCAACTGTCTGTGTTCAGAGGGCTCTGTAACTCCCAGACATGGTGAACACACATTGCTGTGGGTGTAACCCTTTTCCAAGGGTAAGAAAAACCTTAGACACCTGTTGTTCCCTTTGAATATAGTAATTAAAGCTGATAACTTCAAGCAGAGGAGAGCTAAGGAAAGCTAGTTGCAAGCAGTGATCTTTGAGGGTGGGTTACAGCAGAAGAGGAAAGTCCCAGCACACGGGACACTGGAGTCCATCTGACATCCTCAGGGAGATGGGTGGGCGTCTGAACTGGAATCCGTCAAAAATCCTTGAGTGATCCTTTAAATACAGTCCTCTGAACTGTCAGTTTTCTATCTGTGAAGGTGGATAATAGCATATTTTCTCACGCATTTAGACAAACTTACTTGTGTCAAATCACAAGGTAGAAGCTTTTAATATTTCTCTAGTGAAAACTGTAGAACAGAAACACTCAGGTAAACTCTTTCTGAAGAGCTTTAACTATGAAAACACGGAATACCACACTGCTAAATTGGCTTGTGACACACACCCCCATCTTTTACAGTACCTTGGTTTTGCTGTAGTCTTCACAGGAACACTAGGAGCACCTGTCTGCATTGCACCAATATCCAGAATATCTCCCCCAAATAACATTGAACATGATAAATATGCCTGACTTCAAGGTTTTAATTTGGGAAGTTGAGGAAAACATACAGTCAGGGTGAGGGATGCCACTGCCACAGGTACCTTTTGAAAGGACCTGTCTACCCCTTTGACCATCAGCCTGATGTCCATCTTCAGATGAGGATGCTCATCTTCAAGTATTTCAATCTGGTGCTAAAAGTAAAGCAGTGTGAAGCTCTCAACCTTGGTCTTCCTCAGGGGTAGTTCGTATAGATTACTGATTGCACAGTCAGCATCTGAACTTCCATCCTGGCATTATGCTCCTTCTGAAGCTAAGTTGGCACATCCACCATATGCAAAACTGTGAGATTTAGGTCCTATCAAACCAGCACTGACCATGTGCAGTGGCGAGCTGGGCACGCGTTATCCTTCATTCAGCTTTCTTTCAGAGACAAACTCAAACGTGTTACAAATCATCTCCAGGAGCAGCATGGCTACATTCATGGAATGATGTGGCAAAGCTTTTGGTGTAGTTTAAACATGGTTTTGTGCAAAGGTAGCTGAAGTGGCTGGAGCACCATTAGCACCATTAGCACCATTTTTTTTTATTTGCAGCCATAGTGTAGACATACCCTGAAGCCTTCTAGAAATGTTAATCATCTGTTTTCAAGAAAGCCAGAACACTTTTTATAAAAATTAGATACCTATTAAGCAAGGCTTTCATGGAAAATGGAATGCCATATTGTTAAACTGCAGCTGGTGAGATCGCACATTTTGAATTATGCTTTTAAGCCGCAGCAAAGTTACTTGTGTCAGGGGCACTGCAGGGATCAATGTTGAAACCACAGCTTTTTCAGTACCTTAAATGACTCAGAGCACATTATTTAAACTAAAAAATTCTGGTGTGAAGATGATACTAAATTGGGAGGAAAGGTCATCCGTGAGAAACAATACAGTCAGGTAGGGAAGGATTTAGATCATTTAAGTACTTGAGCTAATAGATAACAAATTCAATGCAGATAAATGCAGAATAATGAGTCTCGGAGAATGTAATAAAAGGACATAATATCTGCTTAATGGGAAGGTACTACAGCATATTGACCCAGAGAGAGAGATGAGAGTTATTTTAATAATAAAAAAACCCCTTATTTTAAAACATTCAACTCAATTATTGTTAAAGAAATACAGTGTATTTTGTTAGGACCTCACCCAAAGTACTGCATTCAGCACTAATCACTCTACAGTTCAGAAAGCATATTTAGAATTCGTCTTCAAGGGGTGATTTGTAGAGCAATCTAATGAAAGTACATTTTGGAGATATAACTTTTGAGGACATTACAGTGAAGATTGACTGTATTCTCACCAGAAAGTCAGAGACTTTGGAGGTGACTGTCTAAGACGTCCAATACAAGCTTAATGAATACTTGGCAGTAAGAGGTGAACTGTTGAGGAACTCATTACTTTAACCCCTCAGTCTTCACAATTCCATTAAGTTTAGAGCTGCTGTCACGGAGGAACAAATTCTCATCTAGATTTACACCACTGCAGTTTGAGCGAAATCTCTGGAGCTACTCTTCTCTATAGAAGCGTGAAGAACAGGATCTGTCCTCCAATTTCTAATAAGAGACTGATGGAGCCACGGCTCCAGCACAGGAACACTCTCCTTTGTACACTCTTCTGTCTCATTTGGCTTTACAGTTTACAGGCTTGTTAGTCAAGGGAACATCAAGGTCCAGAAAATCTAACCAGGCACAAGGCTTGCCTAAAAAGGCACAGAACTGTTTGCTATGTAAAGGAAGAAATTAAAGGAGACTACATGCAATCAGGGGACTTTTTTCTTTCTTTCTTTTCTGCTGAAGTATGATTGAAAACAGCCGGCAGTGGGGAGATAGGGTGAATATTGCTCTGATAAATGTCTATTCTTTGTCATGGCAAAGTCATTACATTGGATCTGTCAGAGTTCTACCAGAAGGCATGTCTTGTGAAGCCAGTTTTGAAGCTGTCAGTATGTGATTCTCTCATCTTTACTATTTTTTTTCATATTTTGCAAGTTATTATTTTCTGTAATGTTAATGGGCAGTTAATATGACAAGCCAGTTCCTCACTGGCTATAAATCTGTGTTTTACAGATGTTGGAAATGTAATCTGGTATTTTTCTGAGTCTCCAGACACAAACACTTCTTTGGCAGGAGGTCTTCATTTTAATCAGAAAGGACACAGATCTGTTCCAAATACATGTCCTAGATAAGTAAGCGTTGTTCAGTACTTTGTAAGCAGAGAACAAGGGTGCTTGGGAATATTTACCCTCATTCTGATAATACAGATGACACAAAATTCATACTCTGTTAATTCTAAAATGATAATATTGAGAAGACAGTTCAGGTCTAACCCTATCCTACTTTAACAGTACTGGCATCTTATTTCTCTTCTCTTTCAAATGACTTCTAAATGAACTGGGGTTTTCTATTTAGAAAAATATTCTCAAAGAGGGGTGTATGAGCTATATCTGAGTTTTATTTTAATTGTTTTTCAAAATTAAAGATGGAGGATTTTCTAAGAATGACTTATGTTATTTCCTTAATTAATGAAGGACCTGTTGGAAAAGATGGTACATGACTATAGTTTTGAGATGATCTAGGAGTACACATGAACTTCTGCCAAGACAATTCTGCCATAACCTACTTGAATGGCAGATACAGATAGCCATCTACTACATGACTAGTGCAACTAACTGAGATGTGACTTCAGAATGGCAGATTTTATATATTCTTCCACTTGAGACAAGTGGGATTGTTTGTTTGCTTGTTTGTTTATATGTCTAGTTTTTTCTCCAAACTTCTGGGAAAACTTTTTCATGTTGTACCTAAGATGCAGAACATTCACAGAATCACAGAACCACAGAATGTTAGAGACTGGAAGAAACCTTGAAAGGTCCAGTCCAATCCCCCCGCTGGAGCAGGAACACCCAGATGAGGTTACAAAGGAAGGTGTGAAGGCAGGTTTTGAATGTCCACAGAGAAGGAGACTCCACAACACCCCTGGCCAGCCTGGTCCAGTGTTCTGTCACTCTCACTGTGAAGAAGTTTCTTCTCATATTTAAGTGAAACCTCCTGTGTTCCAGTTTGTACCCATTGCCCCTTGTCCTATCATTGATTGTCACCGAGAAGAGACTGGCTCCATCCTCCTGACACTCACTTTTTACATATTTATAAACATTAATGAGATCACCCCTCAGTCTCCTCTTCTCCAAGCTAAAGAGACCCAGCTCCCTCAGCCTTTCCTCATAAGGGAGATGCTCCACTCCCTTAATCATCATCATTTCAGGTTGATGAGTCACTGTCATTGTGTCTTATGGAAATATTGTATTTACATAACTTAACCTGTGATATTTCATGATCAGGCTACTATCTTCCCTCAATTACATCATATAGCTTTCACTTCATCATTGATTCCCTGAAATTACAATAGTCAAAGCCAAATAATTCAGTGAAGAATTGTGTTAATTTACATATTTATATACCCAACTCTGTACAAATAATTGTGTATGGAAAATCAAGTAGGATTTAAAATCAATTATATCAAAGATGTGGTTCTAGGGTGGGAACACTAATGATTGTATATGTGGCCATGACATGATAACATTCTTGGGCAGCTTTTGCTTGAAATATTGGTCTTTGAATTGTCTGTGCTGGATCAAGCAGAGACACAAGGCAGTGAATATCTTTCATGGCCTAGTTTCATTCCTTGAGTAAATCAGAAGGAACATAGAGAGGGTTCATCAACATCTAGTCAGGCAGTGGCAGGGAAGGGGGCATGAGCACAAAAACTATGAGGTATAAGTGATCCTTAAATTAGGTGGAATCAGTGGGACCAAGTAGAAAAAAATGTCTGAAATCTAACTTGATGTAGTACAAACTTGGGAATCACTAAATACGTGCAATAAGTATGAATAATTAAATCAAAAATAAAAAAAAAAAATTGAAGAAAAATATGATGAAAAAATAGAATAAAGTAGTGTTCACACAGAGACAATTAGTGGCTGACTTCTACTGAGTTTTCAGGAGAATTTTTATATTCCCCTTATAACTAATAGCAATTGATTCAGTGTCAATGTTACAAAAATATGACAAAACTTTAAGGATTTCCACAGTTTAAAATGCTCAAAATCTGATACTTGGTCCACAACATTTTTATTATGACTTAATTCTGTAAATTTCTCACAAAACAGGTTTTTTCCAGACAAAAAAAAAAAAAATAAAAGAGAAAAAAAAAAGGCATAGAAACAGCAATTTGAGATGTTACAGCTTGGAGAGACCATTAATTACATATTGCCAGACTTTTCTTTATGTAGTGTCACGGAACTAGAAGGACAACAAGCTAGAGGCTACATAAACTTCATCTAAGGTGTATCTAATACTTTCACATTTAATTATATGGTTTCAATTAAATGGTTTCTTTGGGACCCCTGAGCTGCATTTTGGGAATTCTTAAAGTTAGCTTGATGTTTTTTGAAGTGTGGGATATCAAATTAATGTCTATGACAACTTAGAAACAAGGTGATATTTAAAGTGATTTAAATTCTTGCAAAAGTGAAGTATGTAAAACAAATTAAGATCAATCACTCCTAATTAGAAATAGATGCAAATCAAATCAAAACAAAACAAAACAAAACAAAACAAAACAAAACAAAACAAAACAAAACAACCACCTGATCCCTAAAATGAACCATTCCAGGTCTGCTGATAATTTTGCATTTCTCTTCCCTTCAAGAATATAAATCTGTTCTTAGGGAATAAAAATACTTTCACCTCAAAAACGTGTATCGTCTGAATGATGTATGTCTCCTTTCATGCTATTCTCTGCATAAAGGGTACTTTCTTTCTCTTAATCTCTACTTATTCTGTGGCTGAATTGAGGAAAAAAATCTCCAAGGTCACAAATTAAAAACAGCAATGAAAAAGAAAAGAGATAATATATAATAAAACCCCAAACGAAAAGAAAATAATACAACAAAGTAACAAAATGAAATAATTGATAAAATGTCAAAGAGGATAAATCAAATTTAACTCAGTAATTTTTTAATTCACAACACTTTTTCAACCTAAATCCACTCCTTCAGCTCTGGCAGTGATGGCTCCTATGAGAAAGTCATTTTTGGAAATGAGAATGTGGTATTGTGTCCTTGCAGCAGATATCTCACATTATCTAATTTCTCATGACTCCCACAATTCAATAGTACAAGTGCTTAAGGTCTTGTTGGTGGCTTGGCACTCTACTTGGCAGACTTCTGGCATCCTTTTCATTTGGAGCTTAATCAGGAAACTGAAGTTGGGTAACAGGATTTCAAAATGAACCCACAAGGGGGCTATGGATCTAATTAGAATCTGTCCAGCATAACTTCTGTTAAACTACAAAGCCCAGCTAGCAAAACCATATCCCATGTATACTCAATGAAAGTAAATAAGATGACTTAACATTTATCTAGTGTTCTGATCACAATGGAAAAGATAGCTTAGTGAAATTTCAGAATCACTATGAATAAAGGCTTTTTAGGAACATGTTAGATGAACATCTCTCTGGTGCAGGGCAATTAATATCACCTTAGAAGAGTGATATATGGGTAAATGAACTCTTGAGAGCTTTTAAGCCGTAACATCTTCCAAGCTGCAATGGTTCAAACAGTTAAAGATACTGGAGGAGTAACCAGCCCCTGTCTTCTAAATCTGAGTGTTTGTTCACCCCCTGCAAGAGCCTGAATGCTATTTTTTTTTCTATAGCAGTGGCAATGACTCCTCTATTCTGAAAAAAAAAAAAAAGGTGTCACGTTTCAGCTATTAAGGCCATGCAGGCTTCTAACAAACGACAAAGTCAACTGAGAGTGAAAAGCAAGTGCAGCAATTGCAAAATTAAAAATGTGCTTTACTTTAAGTCCGTCAGGAATGCAAACACAAGCTATGAGGAATGCAAAGTTTTTTAAATATAGTTCAGTTAAAAACTAGCAACATTATTATAAAAAAAAAAAGAGTGTGATTTGGTTAGAAGTTTCTTCTCTTTCTTGTTTTCTCCAATGACAGTGAAATGACAACTTCAAGTTCATTCCTTTTCTGGAATCTATTATTTTTCATGGATTACTTGTTAGAGTTTGTATTACTTTTTATTTCAATGCAGGGTCCTACTTAAGAAAATCCCAGAAACCAAATAAACTTAGACTTGTTCAGGCTCAAGTAAAAGGTACGTATCTTAGTTATGGCAAGTTCTTGCATTTCTAAACAGTGTTTATCTGTTTTTTATCAGTGAAGTGTAGTCCCAAAGGCATGGACAGTTCTGTACAATAGCTATTCCCTTTGAATAATGCATTATTTACATATTGAGAATAACAATCCAGATTTTTCTGTGCCAAATATATATATATTTTTCTACAGTTGCCACTGTCTCGCTAATTATTTGAGACTCCCTGGCAACATCTATGGCACTGTCAGACAAAGAAGCATCAATGAATGTCTCTTCCCCAGTTTTAATCAAATCTGTGCCTATCCATGTTTAAAATCGTACTTCCTCTAAATAGCTACATTTGTTTTCAGAAATTTGATGAATTCCAAGACATTTGGATTTGTCTCACAACCTTCTTTTCCACGTTTGTTGACCTTTATGAGACTCACAGAATCACAGAATCACAGAATCAACTGGGTTGGAAAAGACCTCAGAGATCATCGAGTCCAACCCTTGGTCCAACTCTAGTCCGTTTACTAGATCATGGCACTAAGTGCCATGTCCAATCTCAGTTTAAAAACCTCTAGGGACGGCGAGTCCACTATCTCCCTGGGCAGGCCATTCCAATGCCTGATCACTCTCTCTGTAAAGAATTTCTTTCTAATATCCAGCCTAAATTTCCCCTGGTAGAGTTTAAGCAGAAGCCCCCTTGTCCTATTGCTAACTGCCTGGGAGAAGAGACCAATCCCCACCTGGCTATAACTTCCCTTCAGGTAGTTATAGAGAGTGATGAGGTCACCTCTAAGCCTCCTCTTCTCTAGACTAAACAACCCCAGCTCCCTCAGCCTCTCCTCATAGGTCTTATGTTCAAGTCCCTTCACCAGTCGTGTTGCTCTTCTCTGGACCCGCTCCAGCACTTCAATGTCTTTCCTGAACTGAGGGGCCCAGAACTGAACACAATACTCCAGGTGTGGCCTCACCAATGCAGAGTACAGGGGAAGGATCGCTTCCCTTGTCCTGCTGACCACGCTGTTTTTGATACAGGACAGGATACCGTTGGCCTTCTTGGCCACCTGGGCACACTGTTGGCTCATGTTGAGCTTCCTGCCAATTAGTACCCCCAGGTCCCTTTCTCTCTGACTGCTCTCCAGCCACTCTGTGCCCAGCGCGTAGCGCTGCAGGGGGTTGTTGTGACCAAAGTGCAGCACCCGGCATTTGGCCTTATTGAACTTCATCCCATTGGAATCAGCCCATTTTTCCAGTCTATCCAGATCCCTCTGCAGAGCCCTCCTGCCTTCCAGCAGCTCCACACTCCCTCCCAACTTGGTGTCCGCAGCAAATTTGCTGATGATGGTCTCAATCCCCTCATCTAAATCATCAGTGAAGATATTGAACAGGACTGGACCCAACACTGACCCCTGGGGAACACCACTAGTGACTGGCCGCCAGCTGGATGCAGCCCCATTCACCAGCACTCTCTGGGCCCGGCCCTCCAGCCAGACTCACACCAGCAGGGTGCCTGTCAGCTGGCGTTTTGTGGATTTTGCAAAGACTTCCTCCAAGATACCTCCTTTCTGGATGTTTACCTAAGATTTTTTTAAACAAAGCAACTGATCTCTCACAGATCTCTCACAGATGGTTTCTAAACTACTTAGCTAGTATATTTGAACTCCTTGACTTGAACTGAGTTGTTTAACTTCCTACGGCACATTTCTTCCCTGTCTGAAGATCTTCAGGTCTCTTTTTCTATTCACTTTTTAGTCTTCAGTCCTCTAATATTTTATGTTTTTTTAATAAAGAATTTTCACCAAAGGATTTTTTTTAAATGATAACAGATTAATGCTTATGTATCTGTCTCATCCATAACCAATTTTCACTGAAAGCAGGATGTATCATAACTTTTCCTAAATACCTACTTTTTCTTACTTTGATACAGTTACAGCAGAGGTAGCAGAATCCTAAGAAAGTATTTTAGAACAGCAACCTTTTCTTTTATCTATTCACTGGAACACCTCCCAGTATTAAGAATGCCTATGCTGAAAAGTCTACTTTACCCAACTCATTAAAAGTTACTTAAAAAGCACATTCTTGAGAACTTGAGACCTTCAAAATTCAAAGCTGCCACTACTGTCTCTCATGTCATACAGTTTGCAACTATGAAACTCATCAGTACGTGTTTAAGAATTGAAACAAAACATTATTGCTATTAAAATTCTTCTCAGCCCCTGAAGGTGATACACGATGGCCTGTGTGATTCTTGGGTGCTGAAGTCAAAGAAGTAGAGGTCCTCATGGGAACAGCCAGATGATTTGCTTAAATAAACAATGTTAATTTGCCCTAAAGAAGCCTATGATGCAAGCAATGCGAGCATATTGAAAGGCTGTGAAAAACCTTAGCTGTGCACTTTTAGCTCTTGGTGATACAGTTAATTTTCTAATTAAGCAATTTATTTGAAAGACAAAACACTATACCCTGTTCCAGTTCTGTGAAAGTCTTTCTCTTTGTCACTTTTGTCTGTTTTATTTGAGGTTCTGTGGGTTTTTTTGTTTGTTTTTGTTTGTTTCTTCGTTTTGTTTTGTTTTGTTTGTTTGTTTGTTTGTTTGGGGGTGTTGTTTATTTGTTTGTTGTGTTCTATGTATTTGTTTATTTAAGTTATTCCTCCCTTCCAAGTTTGAATACCAGCTTTGTTACTGGGTTCCAGCCTTTACAGCTTTTTTACAAAATATTTACTGGAACTGTTGAAAATCAAATTTAAGGAAAAAGCTGACAATAAGTGCATTTATTAGCAGGGTACTGTGAATACACAGATACAGATGTAAAATGAATGACAGTATTACTACATCTCCCCTCTTGGGACTGCTCCAGAACCCTGAACTGATAATAGAGGCATGACAAAATATTAACTTTGTTCTTTCTGAGCTCGTTATTCAAGAAAAAAACACTCAGAATCTAGCAGCCTGTATATTCTGCTACACTTGTGGCTTCATACTAGAATTTTGAATTTAAGGCAGTGCTATTACCTTCACTAGAAGAATTTCACTAGTTCGTCAGCTAGGATGAACTATGAGGATGCATGTTCCTTTGCAGGATTCAAAAGAAAAATAATAAAAACACAAAACCAATAACAAACTAACAAACAAACAAACAAAACCCTCCACACTCCTTTTGGAAGTAACATGAACACCAATCTGTGATTTTATGAATATTGAAAATAAATGAGTCCTTAAGAGAAATTGTCCTTCCATCTACCACATTTTAAAACGTGGAGGTTTTCACAGAACTGCATCCACTTCTTATTGCTATTTCACTGTACAAAACATCAGATATTCCTTAAGCGAACACCACTAGTAAAAGGATATATCCCGTGTCCTTTCTTGAGGCTGGTCTATATAATGATGACATAAAAGACAGGGGATTTTCCATTTGTGCAAATGTTTATATCTTATATTTTTTATTAAGATAACAAAACCAAAGCCAACATAGAAACAATAACAACACACTAAGAGGTTAGATTTAACTTTCCTTGCACTTCTGCCCTCCTTGAGTTCACCTACATTAACAAAAATATTAATGGTGCTATAGAGCATTCCTGTTTCTGGAGGAAGATGAGGGATTATTTGATTCCTATTTTATCACAATTTATGTCAGTATAAAAGTTATTGAGATTGCCAGAAACTAAAGGAACATGATGTAGAATCACAGAAAAAGTGTAAAATCAATATCACCAGGTGTTTGAATGCTGCACTTGGCAGCCCCTCTGTAATCCATAGTCAGTGCTATATTTTATGTATATAACTGAGACTCTGTTGTTAGATAGTCTTCAAAGCCAAATAGCCTACACCAATACAATAAATACAGACACAGGAGAGCTTATGGTTTTGATGTGCAAGGAAGGGTCTCGCAATAAGTATCCAGACGCTTTCTGTAGCCATTGAAAAAGAGAAAAGTACCTCCAGACTGGCTGAAGTCTCCTGAAGTGTCTTTGTTTCCCCGTCTTAGAAGAAGTCAAGGTTAGATTTGCTCATAAGTTACATATCATATTTACAGTGATGTATCCATGCTCAATGATGACCATTTCTAATTGAGGGAAGTATGTTTGTCATAAAAGACTGCCTTTTTTCTTTCCCTCCCTTTGTGCTTTCTTTCATAAATCCTGGTGGAAGCCACACATAGCTAAAATAATTCTTGTGCATTCTTTATTTCTCAGAATATTAATTGATTTAAAACATGTCCAGATCTCTAACTTTAACAATTAAAATAATAAATTGTAATTAGTTATGTGTCTAGTTATCAGCCCAACATCTTGTCACTAGAGAAGGTCGTTTGACTGTCAAGAGAGAAAAGTGAAACACTAAGAACTGAAATCTGTAAAATATTTAGCATAAGTCTTAGTATCAACAATGTTGCTGAGCAAAAGAGTTGGTGATGGGTAGTCTCTGATTCTGTTTTCCTCAGAAAGCTTTTGAAATGAGATTTCATCCTATGTTTGGCTCTAAAGAAGGTCAGATATCTCGGGTAGAAACAAATCTCATCTTGTATGAAGGTGGCTTATGTAAATCTTATTTTGTTCAGTTGATGTGAATTTCAAGGAATTTTCTCAATATTCTTGTTTGCAGAAAATTTTAGACTCAAAGAAATCTAAGATTCTGGGCTTGTTTATTCTGTTTAAGTGTTTAGTGCACTATGATCATCACCTTGTTCTATTGTAGTCTTACACACAGAAAATACATTCACACTCTCTCTCACACACACAGAGAAAGGAACAAAAAATCCCCGCATGTATATGTATGTGTATATGAGTATCTATATTTTTTTTGTGTATGTACATATATAAGTACAGGTATAAGCATATTTGTGTTTATTCACAAGCTGTGTTTTGTAACTGGCTTGTAAGTTATTTGAAGAAGGTCCTGTGTTTGCACAATACACAGTTAAATGAAATCCTGATCTGTCATTGCAGCTCTTTTTTAAGCACTACTGTAATACAAATACAAAAATACAAATATGAGTACTGCCACCACTACTACTACTACTAATTAATAATAATAATAATAATAATAATAATAGTAAATACTATTACCTTTGTTCATGTCAAGGACACAAACAGATAAACTGTTTATTTAACAGGTTTCTTATATGCATATTGTTATTATTCATTATTACCATGGAAGGTCCTACTAATAAAATACATCTAAGAAAGTATTAATTAAAGCAGTTTTAAGACTTCTTGTGCCCTAGGCATGGGCAAAGATAACGGTGCTGAAAGAATGTTAGCAGATTGCAATTTGTTGAAAGCTCCTATATGTCAACAGATTTCTATTGGGTGAAACTGTAATTAATGTAGGTTCAAAAAACCCCAGATGCAGCACCCTTTAACAAGTTATGGCCTCTCTGCTGAGAAACTACTAACTCACCAGTGTGCACTTGAGGGCTTAGAATCAGCCTTTCTAAATTTAGGTACCTAAGCAAGAGATTTAACTTTTGAGCCTGGTCTCCATAGGCTCCCTATGCAGTGAATGCGGAGAGACGGGCTGCTTTAGAGAGCCAGGCAGATCTAAGCAAGACTGAAGCACCCCTTGGAGGAATGTCCCTGGCTACAAAGGGAGCTTAGCACTAAGACTTCTTTTAGCTGCCCCAGGTAGGTGTGCAGAGGTGAGCAGGAAGAGATCCAGGCTGTTGTAAATCAAAACTAAGCTCTTCAGTACTACCATATGCTTATCTTTTGCAATGGACTCTAGTGTGCACGTAGGAAGTTACCAGTCTCCTGTCAGAAACTCCCTTGCAATTGTCTGAGGTAAGTTATCTTTTGTGACTAAAAGAAAATGTTTGAACTGGCTAGACAGTTTACAACCTTGACATAAGGCCAGGTTGGATGATGTAGGCTCTGACGACCAACATTTCATTTTTGAGACTCACAGAAAGTGAAGGCTCTTGGGTTCTGTGTTTGGATCAGATTTGATTGTTTGTACTGATACTTGTGGCAGCTTCCCTGCCAACCTACTTAGTCAAACCAATAAAGCATCTTTACAGCACCAGGTTACCAGCCACTATTGATTCACTTGCATGTGCTACCTCAATAGTAAAAGGCTGCTAGGATATACTCCCTCTCCAGGCAGTCATTATTCAGTACAAAACCCCCTTACCTGGTAAAGTTGTTTCTCTTGTTAATACTGGTTTAGTAAAGTATCAATTCAAATAATGAGAACAGAAATTATATACTCCTATTTTACAATGTGCAATTGGATCTATATTTTGCGCCAGTAGTTTTCTCTATAGATCTTTCAGTGATACTAGACAGATGTATCATAAAACAATAACAAACCAAAAAAACAATCAAACCAAACCAAACCAAACAAACAGGATGATGCCTGAGGTTGATGGTACACTTGAGATTAATCCAAACTTCATTGATGTTTATCAGCTTCTATTTGAAAACTTATAAACGCTGCTCTTTGGAGCTTTACAGTTTTTGCTTGGTTGGTTGGTTGGTTAGTTGGTTTTGTTTTGTTTTGTTTTGTTTTTAGAGGGTTTTTTTTGGTTGTTTTTCTTTTTTGGGGGGGAGGGTGGGGGGGCTTGTCTGACAGAGGTATTCAGTTCTTCAGTCCTAATTAAACTGATGTACAATACAGCAGCTCCTCATCACACCAGTGCAAATATAGCACAATGTCATTGATCCCAAAACAAAATGAATAAATATTGCAAAATACGTTTCCTAGGCTATTGGAAAATATGAGCTCAAGGTTGACAGTCCCAGATTGCCCAATGCCACACCTTGCTGCAATTTGCAAACTTCTGTCCATCCTGTCTTTCTCTTTTAGCGCTTAAATAAAGTTGTGTAAGTATATTCTCATATTTAGACACCTAACAATAAATAGTTTCTTCTTCCTGAGAGCAGGAAGAATACATACCTACACTTGTCTACACACACAGTATGGTCTGTTGGAAAATCTGTGGTTCAGTGTTGCTTCCCAGACTACCTTCCCTCTTAGACCTGTTTAGCCAAATTGTACCTCTACTTTTCTTTTGTGTATTTATTTTGTTAATTTTATGTTAAATGCGGTCAATGCACTGTACACCAGAAAAAGAAATATTCCATAAATAAGTTGTTATTTTCATTGTCATCATCACCATCCCAAATAACATTCCCATTGTAGGTAAATGAAACAAAGCAGTGAAGGAAGAATAAGAATTTTCCATCTGAAGGATATAATAAAGTAAAAGAGAATCCATCACTAATTTAAAACTCCTTTGGGTAAAGTAGTTTAGAAAGCCTCTTTTGGCATATGGGCTCTCATCAGGTAGTTATTGCAGAAAAGTAAAATATCCCCACTTCCATACACTTAGACAAAAAAGAATTAAGTTTGGATCCGATTTGAGGTTTGGAGCTTCAGACTTGCAGAGTGACCAGGCTCACTCCAGAGGTAGGATCTTCAGTCTAAGGGAGAAATAAAATTTCAGACGTTCTTAAACCTGGCTGTACACTGTTCAAATCCTCAGCATTGGAAACTTAATCCTGATATACTTACATCTTCTTACACGTTGGACTGGGAGCTTCGCTATCTAACTCAGAGTACCACTCCTGGATTTAGGAGTCTAGAAGTTAAGTGCAGTGTCCTTCATCATCACCATGTTTAAATGGTGATTTGAATGTCATCTTTTCCTACCAGTCTATTTCGTTCTTTAGAATGAAGCTATAGTCAAACTAGATTACTAACCTATTTGGAAGGAACAAAGAAAGGAGAAGAGATAGAGAACACTGGGAGTTAAGCTTTATACCTCTGAACAAAGTGATGAATACAGTAGGACAGCTATTGTCAAGAAGAGATCATAATGACAACAGGAACAAAAAGCTGGGCAGCAAAGGCTTATGATGCACATGAGTTAAAGATCTCCCTTTCCTACAGCTTCAGATGGAAATTCCTCACTTTCAGTCTGTGTTCTTTTTTGTTCACATGTGTAAATTTGATCTAACCTTTCTCTTGAAGTAACATAATCTAAGCAAGGACATTTAACAACAGTTCCTGTCACAAATGAAAGGTCCAGATTATGTTTGTTCGTTCCTTTTCCTAACCCAGTGTGCTGACATAATTTCAAATCATCTATTCAGAATGCAAGTTAGATTGGAGAAATTGGAGTTGTTCAGGCTGGAAATGTTAAGCACTTGAAGTACAAGACTGAATGCGCTAGTCTTAATTGGGCAGTAACATAAGTGTATTTTGCAAGCTAAGCAATTAAAAAATAAGAAATACAAATACGTGTAATTTTTGTGATTCCTTTATTAAGGGTTATCTATGCATTATTTTTTTCCTCCATGCTTAGTCTTTCTCAATAAGGCAGCATACATTTCAGTTGTAAAAGTTCAACAACTTCGATTTAGCAAAACATGCTTCATTAATTTTTACAAACATTTCCAAGATAAAATAAGAACTTTCCCTATTAGTTACCCTGTGGAAAGGAAGAAATTCTTGATCAGTTTTGACAGGATTTAACAACAGAGCAGAAAATGCTGTACTAAGCATTAGAAATAAACACGTAAAGGCAGGATGCTACCAAAAGAGCCTACATAAAGCAGACAGGTTCATGGCTCTAAAATCAGAAATAATCTGAATACTCAGGTGAAGAGGCTGCAGTTTTTAACTGACCAAACTGGAATGAAGAAAAACGCTTGAAGAAGTTGATACTGGAAAAAAAAAAAAAAAATAATGTGGGTCAGAACAAGAGTGTCTGTGATTCCTCTCTGGATGATGTGGTTCAGAACAAATATATTACAGTGTGTGAACATAGACATCCGAAATACACTGGGTCTTCAGTCATGGCCTCAATGTTTCCCAGAAAGTCTACATTTGATATTTTCTCATTATACAAGGCTTCAGCCTACCTTTTCTACGTGCTAATGTGACAACCAGTGTCTGAGCATCCCATTAGTTATTAAAGTTCAAATGACCACCCTATCTGTATGAAGTAGTTTGAGCTTTGCCCTATGTAAGACAAAGGCAGAAATTCATAGGAAAGGACTGTGGTGATAAAGCTATTTCAGCCTAACAGGTGCTCTCATCAATAACAAAACTACATGTTCAGTACCACTGGATTCGCCTCATGCACCATTAGCCATGTAAAAGTATGGCATTCCACTTTCTCCATCTTAGGCACTAGCTAGAGATGAGAGTAACTGTTTGCTTTATGAAAGGTTTGCCCGATTGAGTTGCCTACTTCATTGACTTTCACTGTGTTCTAGATAAATAGCTGAGATCAGAACTTAGTTCCTGGGTTCTTAGGAAGATAAAGTGAGATAAGACAATCTCATTCAATGTCCTCTCATATCTGACCCAAATTCAGCACGGTGATTCTGCTACACCATAGCTCTCAGAATATCAAGACTAAAAGGTACGTAGTCTCTGGTACATAAATTAATGTGCCCTTCTCCCCACCACACCACCCCCCCCCCCCCAAAAAAAAAGACATAATTAAACAAAGGCCCTAATCTAAATGCTTTTTCTTCATCAAGGACTTCTGAAAGAAATCAGAGAGGCAGATACTATCAGGAAAGGAAAGTTTGCTATTGCATTCCATAAGAACAGTAAGAAGTACTGACATCAAGACTGAGCTTGAAATTATATTTTGAGTGGTTTTGTCCCTTATTTTAAAATTTAGGATTACCACTTCTCAAAATGTTGGAGTATACAATTTTACCTACTTGTAACATTTAGAGTTTTGTTTAGCTGCCTGTGAAATTCAAAGAGACAAATTAAGAAAATTTAAATGCAAAAGATTCACAGTATTTTGGATAAAGCATTTAATATAAGCAAACTTTACAATTAGCACAAACCAGAGGAAACAAAAACTAACATTTCCTAGTTAGTAAAATAAATCTTGGCTGCATGTAAAATTCTAATTTTTTGACATTTGGCACAAGTTTGGAAATAATTTCAGGTTTTTCTACAAGACAGACATTTAGATTTTAAAGAAAATGTATGGAGGAATGTTAACAAATCAAGATTTTTAGGAGATTTCTGTTAATTTTACCAAATATCAACTGCTTCCTACAAATAGAATGCTTCTTTCAAGCTATAAAAAATAACCTGAACTTTAAAAACTCAGCTAATTTTTCTTAGCTATTTCAGAGTACAAGCTCAACATCAGGACAAACAAAATAGAAAAAATAATTTTCCCAAAAGGAACGGTAGCTTGATACTGGGCACCTGAAAAGCAGATTAGAAATTATTTCCAAATGAACAGATTTGAACAATCACACACTGCTTTTCTTGAGATCTGGACAGTACAGATTCAAACCAGGTTGGTTCAACAGCACATAATCCCATTAGTATGGTGTGTCCAAGATGATTAAGTTGAGGGACAGTTTTACCTGAGAACTTTATTTAGCAGACAACCCATTAGTGGAGGGACCCAGGAAAACATCCATGTGCATGCACTCTCATCTTGAAGCTTCTTTCATTCTTCTAACATGAATTTTATGTTTGTCACCTGTAGTTTGTATTCAGCAGCCTATTGCATATAGCGATATCAAGTAAAATGTTTTGTGGGACTTTCTAACCTAGATGTCTATTAAATAGTTGTTTCTGATTTAAAGGAGTGCAGTTGTATGAACAGACATCTGAAAGAAAAAAGTAAAAAAAAAAAAAAAAAAATCATTTATGCTGAAGTTTGAAGCTTGCACAAAACCAAGTGAGTATAATAAGAAAAGGAAAAAAATAATCTCAGAACAGAGATCTCAACTTTTTGAGGTTTTTGGTTCTGAAATACCTTTCATTGCCTTCTAAAATGGAACTTAATGTGAAAGAATTTATGTGCCATGGTGCCAATAGCAGGAAGGACTGGTTTCTTCAACCCAGGAGGGCTCCTTTATGCCTGTGTTTCAATCTATTCTCTCCATTTAGCCTCAATTGGGAGGCCAAGTGCACATCTGTTTTCTGATCAGTTCCAAAAACCCCTTCCAGAATATTATTAGAGGCTTTCAAAGCAACCCCAAAAGAGACATTTATCCTTTCAAGACAGTATGAATTGGAAATAAAAGAGAAGTGGGGAAAAATAAGACAAAAAAACAAAAAACAAAACAAAACAAAACAAAACACAAAAACAAACAAACAAACAAACAAAGCAAACAAACAAACAAACAAACGAAATCAAAACATCAACAACAAACTAAACAAACTAACAAACAAAGGAAAAAAAATAAAGAACCCTGCACTATATTTTATTTACTGTTGGAGTCTGAAAACTCTCTCATTAGAGTAGAACAACAAGTTTTAAAAAGCAGCATATTAAAGAATATATGTGCTTCTTCTGACTGCTTCATGTACATAACCCTTAGAAGTTGTGAGACTAACTGATTGCTCTATTGCACTGTGTTTTAAAGTGATGTCTTTCCTACCATGTGCTTTTTAATTGGATTATTGATTTTCATGTATATAATATATGTAAATATATAAATTTTTAAAAACAAGAAGCTAAAAATCAGTCTCTGTATTTCTGTTTCTGGGGAAAAAGAAGGGCATGGAAATACTTACAAATGACTAATAAAAAACACAGATGTATCAAGAAAGATAAAGTCTATCCAAAATGTAAAGAGGAAGGAGGGAATGAAGGAAAAGGAAGGAAGGAAAAGGAAGGAAGGAAGGAAGGAAGGAAGGAAGGAAGGAAGGAAGGAAGGAAGGAAGGAAGGAAGGAAGGAAGGAAGGAAGGAAGGAAGGAAGGAAGGAAGGAAGGAAGGAAGGAAGGAAGGAGAAAGCAAAACAAGAAAGAGAGAAAGTGAGAAAGGGAGAAAGGGAGAGAAGGAGAAAGAGAAAGAGAGAAAGGGAGAAAGGATGGGAGAAACAGAGGAAGAGAGAAAGAAAGAGAGAAAGGAAGAGAGAAAGGAAGAAAGAAGGAAGGAAGGAAGGAAGGAAGGAAGGAAGAGAGAAAGAAAGAAAGAAAGAAAGAAAGAAAGAAAGAAAGAAAGAAAGAAAGAAAGAAAGAAAGAAAGAAAGAAAGAAAGAAAGAAAGAAAGAAAGAAAGAAAGAAAGAAAGAAAGAAAGAAAAGAAAGAAAGAGAGAAAGAAAGAAAGAAAGAAAGAAAGAAAGAAAGAAAGAAAGAAAGAAAGAAAGAAAGAAAGAAAGAAAGAAAGAAAGAAAAAAGGAAAGAAAGAAAGAAAGAAAGAAAAGAAAAAGAAAGAAAGAGAATAAAAGAAAAAGATAAAACTGTAAACTGTTCAATGCTGTCCTGCATGGCTTATCTGCTGTGATTTACTGTTGTGATTGTTGACTAGCTGACCACTGATTTCAACACAGGGGTATAGAGGAGACAGATTGACGTGGGTTTCATTAAAATTCAAGAAACTCAACTCCGCAGAGAGCATGACTAACTTCCTTATACATGACAAGAATCCCCACAGATGGTTCTTCACCCTTGCTAAAGGAATTAAGTCTACCAAAAGAATCCCTGTCTATAAGCAGCCAATTCCCCAAATCTACAGGCTCATCTGCACAGAAATTCTTTATACTGTCATTCTTAAGTACCTTAGGGTAGCAGTGAAAGACAGGGAGCCAACAGGGAGTGCTGACTGCTGCCTCCACTACCCCTCAAGCATGCTGGTGGCATGGGGATGATGGGATTATAAAGTAAACATAATAAAACACAGTACCAGGGCATTCAGTGGCCACAGTATATTTGCTTGCTTATCTTTTCCTTGTAAGAGCTGGGTATGAAATTCTTATTAAAACTGCACAGAGCCTGTGTACAAAATTGGCAGTTATTAAACCATTAAGACAGTCCATAAGTAAATATTTGATTTAGTTTTCTATACCAATTAGCTTTCTTTTTTCATACAATTCCTTTTTTCTTTTCTTTTTTTTTTTTTTTTTTTTCTTATGATTATTCTCTCAAGCTCTACATTTTATCATCAAATGTTGAAGCTCTACCTCTCTGGCTCTCTGTCTCTCTCTCACTTCCTTTCATTTGTGCTTATACACACAAAAAGCCCATTATTAGCTGGCTACATAGTGTTGCTAAGGATGAAGAAGCAGCTTCATTTACTCAAAAAAATAAAATATCTGTCCTGTTTTTCTGTCAATCAATACATTAGTAATTTAAAGTCAGGAGCTGGGGAGGAAAACAAGGCTTCTGCCTGAAGAGCAAGAGAATAAAAATTTAATAGGGATAACAGAATAAAAAATAAAATTAATTAATAAGTAAAGGGATCAGCTATTTCCACATTCCAAATGAGGAAACTGTTCTGAGGAACCTGGAAATAATGGTTTTTAAACATTTGTTAGTAAATGAGGACATTAGAAGAACATGTCTCTCTGAGACTATGAAAACTCCCATCTCTTGGACACTGGTTGGATCTAATACTCCTGCTGTAATAACCAAATTTTGTTCTTATCAGATAAGGCCTGGTCTCAGAGCACAGCAAGAAACCTCAACTTCATGTAAGTCAGAGGATTATGCATGAACATCAAACAAAGGCTGTTGATTTTATAGTCATAATTCTCTGTGACACAGGAAAGAAGTATCACTCTGTTATTGATGTAACTTTGTGGAAAACGGTGATCGTATCTAATGCCTCAAGAAATATCAACAGTTCTCAGCAGACACAATCAGCCAATATGGTCTTCTACAAACTTTGGGGTCAATGAATTTGATCAAGACCATCCATCCTCTTATCAAAGAGAAGATAAGCACACAGAAATTACATGGCAAGCTTTCACTGTTAGAAGACTGAACAGTACCAAGGATATTGAAGTAAGATGGAAAAACTTATCACACTACTTCAGATACTACTTAGAAAATGCCATCTTCATTTCTATCTGTCTGTCATCTCTAGACAACAACCAGCTGAGTTCTCAGTACTGAGGGAGAAAACCAATATCCTACAAAAAAGACTTTTCCCTCAAAGTGTACATTTTTTCAGAAATTTTAGATGTTCTCCTCAGTTCCTTCCTCAAATAAATCATCATAACAGAGGAGATGCTGACCTGTGGCTGGAAAAGAACAATTGGCTGGCAGGGTTGATTCTTCTACCATGTATTTGCTAACAGGAAAAAAAAAAAAAAAAAAAAAGTATAAAAACATTCTAAAACAAGCATGGATGGCAGAAAGTAGAGTAAGGCAACCTGACTGATTGGCTACAAAATCTTAGACAATCAGTCAAATAACCAAATTGTTTCTTATCCACACAGCAGAAAGATTGTCCACCTTTCTGATTTCTGAGGTTGAGAGGCAAAGGTCAATTCCAAGGCTACAACCTTCACCAACTGTTGCTGGGGCAGTGACATTTGCATCCCAGATAATATCTGGATCCAAACTGAATTTAAGAGCATGCACCAGTGACTGCAGCTAAGATGAAGGAAATCTCAGTGATGTTTTCATCCACTTAGAGGGTCTAGAAAACCTAGCTGGACAAAAGGTTCTCTCTGTACCCCTTTGTTACCTCTTTCATCAGTATTTGGAAAGTTCGTCCTTCCTTCAAGCATTTCTGCTGGATGTTAAGGATGATGCTTTCTACATTAACAGGTTACTCTTTAATTACTGAGAGAAGAACAGGACACCCTTTTGTCATTCTTGGTCAGGCAACCCTCTATTAGTACACTGTTCACTCAGGGTGCAGGATTGTTCCTCTGCATATGTGAGAAGAGCATCCCATTACTAAGAAACATGTGAGGGACATTAGCAATGGATCTAACAAGTTATTTTCAGTAGCCACTATTCACATTGAGATCAAAGTATAACACATCGATTCACCCATAGATGGAGTCCATCCTTGCTGAATTCATCTTCTTCTCTGAGTGGATCTTTTTGGGTGTCCATAATGTCAGGTGACAATAAATTCTTGAGTTTAAATGTTGTCTATTAATGCATCTATTTAAATTCAAATACATATTTTCAACAAGATAAGCTTAATGCTTCTGACAAACTCAGCTTGAAAGTGCTTTTGTGGCCTGTCCTTTTCTTCAGTCATGCTCTGCACCTGGTTACCTTTAGTGCTTCTGAGATTTTAACACACCGCACACAAACATTCTATGTCTCATGTTCATATTTCTTTTTCCTTCCTCTGAAACATGTTTGCCTACTTTGTTCTCTTTCTAGGAACCTTCTTTACCTCTTTTTGTGCTTCAACATCCCTGATAGCTGATACTTCACTCCCTGTTTTTTCAAACCAGCTCTTCAAAACAACATTGCAGTAGATCACAATCCACAGCTGATAGAGAAGGTCTGATATTTTCTTCATTCAAAACATTTAACCAGGTCCAGATAGTAGGAGGCACCAGAAAGTGAAAAGGCAACTTTCCTACCTCTACTCTTTTAGCTGAACAGAGCAGAACATAGTGTAACACTCAGAAACATACGGCAAACCCAAGCAAGCAAACAAAAGAGATGCCATCTGCCACAGTCTGGAGAGAATATTCCCTGCCAGCCTTGATTCGAGACAGCCAGAATACATTCAGCTTAAAAGCTCTAAAGGAGATTTTTATCATGTCATGCTATATCAGTGTTTTCTTTGCAGGAAAACAAACCAAATCAACAAGAAATGCAGAGCTGATAAGATCAGTATTCATTTGTTTTCATATTATTAAAGGTTTTATTTGCTATTTTCCTTTGAGAACACTGTACAGGTACTGGAGTCTCCTACATAGTAACAGAAACTGAGGTCCCAGAGAGGGTCAAAACTTGTAGTGTCAGTTTCTATTATGTGGAGGATATGTCAGGAAATTCCTTTGTCCTGAATAAACTTACTCCTCTCTTGAACCCTTGCCAATGAGATTAGAAGCCAGCTCATATCATCCTTGCAGTACGTGCTTAAATTTGTTGTATCTTTATCTCTGTACCAGGTTATTTTTATTGCCACAAGTGTCCAGTTTGTGGTAGGGAGATGAGATACAATCCTACCAGGAAATATACTAAGACAGGTAAAATATTGCAATTATTCAACTGGCTTGAATAGTTCTTGAAAGTATAGTCTGAAGAATGGAGCTATCTTACATGTCCTATATAATAAACATTCTCCAAAACAGAAGCATCTTATAATTTCTGCTGTAGTACAAATCTTCAGGCTTGTATTGGAGTTGTTGCTGAGCGTATAATGACAGAAGCTTTTGTCATCTGTGCTTTACCACTTCAGTCCAAATAGGAATTAATGTCTCTGGAAAATACTATTATAATGCCACTTGATACAGAATAATCTCTCAGTGGTTGTGGGAAGATCACTGTACATCACAGTATAGTGACTAATAAGACTAAGAAGAACTCTAGATGTGAAATGATAGCTAATACAACTTCCTTTTCCTACAGCATTCTAAAAGAAAACATTGGAATCCCATGGTGGAAACCTTATATTGAATCAGATGTTCTTTCATGTTTGCGTGGGTACCTACTCACACTTAGAGTTTCATCTTCTGTCAGTAGAAAAAATATGTATCATGAAGCACCTCTGGAGAATCCTCTTTTGAATTAGTAATTATAGGCACTGACAGTCCAA
Source organism: Columba livia (assembly GCF_036013475.1). Classification (NCBI taxonomy): domain Eukaryota; kingdom Metazoa; phylum Chordata; class Aves; order Columbiformes; family Columbidae; genus Columba; species Columba livia. The sequence goes on along the minus strand of NC_088642.1, from coordinate 6,211,115 downwards.
TAGCAGTCATTGAGATCAGAATATTTTGACTTTCACAGAATATGACACACTCATGAATGGTAAGGAAGAGTCTCCCTTTTTTCTCATGTTATTTGCAGTCACACAATCACAGAATCACAGAATGTTAGAGATTGGAAAGGACCTCAAAAGATCATCTAGTCCAATCCCTCTGCTGGAGCAGGAACACCCAGATGAGGTTGCACAGGAAGGTGTCCAGGTGGGTTTGAATGTCTCCAGTGAAGGAGACTCCACAACCTCCCTGGGCAGCCTGTTCCAGGCTCTGTCACCCTCACTGTGAAGAAGTTTCTTCTCATATTTAAGTGGAATGTCTTGTGTTCCAGCTTGCACTCATTGCCCCTTGTCCTATCATTGGTTGTCACCAAGAAGAGCCTGACTCCATCCTCCTGACACTCACCCTTTACTTATTTATAAACATTAATGAGGTCACCCCTCAGTCTCCTCCAAGCTAAAGAGACCCAGCTCCCTCAGCCTTTCCTCACACGGGAGGTGCTCCACTCCCTTCAGCATTTTCGTTGCCCTGCACTGGACTCTCTCCAGCAGTTCCCTGTCCGTCTGGAACTGAGGGGCCCTGAACTGGGACACACACTCTTCATCACAGCATGGGAAATGAATACTTACTACCAGCCACATCACCAATACAACTGCATCTTTCACTATGAAGCAGTCTATCACTCCCATAATCCCTTAAAAAAACCACCACCACCACCAAAACCTAAAAAATTATTTTTTTAAAAGGCACAAGTCCCAAATTAAAAGTCTGGCATAATAATGCAAGTCACTATCCGGTGACTATGGAAATCGATGAAATGCTGACTAGAGCCCCAACTAGAATGTTTGTTGAGTATTCATCAATAATACAAGGTGTTTACATAACCCGTATAAGTCCACCTTTGCAGAGTAAGAGATGTTAGTGCTTTGAATGTCATCAGCTTTTCTCTTAATGGAGAATCTTGGGTCCAACCTGATGTGTCAGCCAACAAGAAAGCAACCACATTTGCATTAGGTTATAGACTTGTGAAGGGAACTCTAAAAATAATAATTACAAAACCTTACAATTTCTCAAAGGAACCTTATCTAATGAAGGATGTTTGTTTAAAAGCTGAGAAATCAATGCTTGCTCAGAACTATCAATATAAAATCAACATTTACCTTAGCAGTACCAGATACAAAATGACTACATTCTCTGTATAGTCCTGGGGAAGACTTTATTTCTGGGATTCTACACACGTTTTATTTAATAAAAATCATGAATGCACAGAGGTTTTGAACATACATAATCATATGTACATCATATATACAGGTGTATACAGGTATATACATAATGTGTATATACATAACCATCTTTTAGCATCATATAGGATCAATTTAGCCATCTTCCTGGTTTAACCCAAATTTTATATTTCAAGAGTTGGCAAGATGTTGACTCAGAACTGTATAGAAGCTGTACAGCTTTTTCTCAGTTTCTCCTGTCTTAATTGTCTTTGTTTGAACATTCAGAAATGGAAATTACTTGAAGTAGTAAACACAGCTTGAAACTCTGATTCTTGTTTGATTTGTCAAAGAGGTTGTCACCTAGTCTGTCTTTTGGAAAACTTAATGTATCTTATGGGCCTTTGGGAGCTATGGGCATTGCAAATATAAGCTCTTAAATTTAGTAAAATGCCTGTTACAAAGGGTGTTTATCGTAGTTCATGACTTTCATGAGAAATTCGTCCTTTTCTGTAAGAGACAGTGAACATGGGCTACTATGCCAAATATCAAATAAAATTGGTCTAGGGAGATCAAGTTATTAGGTATAATAAATGAATATTGACAATGTTTATATATATATCTCCCATTGACGTTTAAGAAAAAAAAAATCTTCTAGTATTTTTCTTTTTTAAGCACAAAAAAAAATTATAATTTATATAGAAAACAAGAATACATAGGCAAAAAAGTCTAAGCTAAAAAAAGCAACTTCTCCACTGACAAATGTTCTGACAGACTATAATATATTTGTATTGAAATTTTTAATGTATAATTTATTATTTTTTATTAACCCTTTTCCAAAAACATACAATTTTAAAATTTCATTACACATTTCATTGTTTTTTTCTTTGATATTTTCGTACCCTCATGATTCTATTTCATGTTTGACGATTCAGATAGAAATAATTTTTGTCTCTTGGCTAAAAGTAAGTTTTGTGTGCTATTGTAAATATATTAAAAAGTTTAATATTTTAGATGGTAAATGTTATTATAGATAATAAAATGTATAAATATTGTAAAAAGAGGTACAAACAGCTCAAAGAAATCTCAGATGTGTTTCCAAACTCTGCAAGAGAAGGATGATACTGATATGAATATCTCATGGTTGCTAGTTCTTAGGTTCAGGATTATTTCTAGATTTCCCAAGCAATATAAGTAATAGCCAATGCACACAGGTATGAAAATTAAGTTAAAGAAAAATATAAATATGGCTAGTGTTAAAAGCTTTTCTTTTTCCAATGGCAGCCTGAGAGAGGAAGTGGGAATGGTAGTTTGATGGATAAAGCAATGGACTGTCTCCTCTACTATTAACTTGCTAAGTCAATGAAGAAATATCGCTTAAGCAAACATTTTCAAAGTTAGATGAATAAATGAAGTAACTTTAATGTAAAATTAGAAGCTGTTTTAGAACTCATAAGATTCAAGGAAAACTTGAATCACTTACAAATAACTCTGTTTTCATACTGTAACCTTCCAGTGCTGTGCAAGCTCTGACATGACTGACAATATCAAGGCAAAATTGTTGGTAGAGAGACGGCTGAATCAGAAACAAGAAGATCAAGGGGACAAACTCCTTGTTTAACCCACACCATGTTGAATCATAATGTTCCTCTCCTGAAGGATGATTCATGGGTTACACGCAAGAAACTCTGGAGACTATCAGAGTAAGAACCACGAAGTAGACTGACTAACTGTTTACTCCAAAATATTTAAATTTAAACATACTTTTAAAACAACTTGTCTTACTCCTATTTAGGGCCAGAAAGGAAGACGAGTTCTAAAACAGTAGTCCCTCTTTTCCTGGAAATCCAAGTCTGACCCTTCAGAAATCAGAGTACATTGCATCTCAAGTTAGTAAGTTCATACAATAGATTTTGTAAAGGTAGGAGTTCATTATAATTGTCCTTGGAGGGAATGAGTTCTAAGTCAGGATAACCCAACACTATTATTATGAAGAGTTTATTTTCTTTTTATTTAGTTTGGCGTAGAAGTATATAAAAGGTGAGTGACTGTTGTGGCAGTTTGAATGAACATAACAGAAGATCAGATAATAAAACATCTGTTAAGAACATGTGTTGGAACTCTAGGGTATACACTGAAAGTCAGTAATATCTGTGAGTGAATGAAAGAATGAATAAATAAGTGTATAAAATCATGATTCCTTCCATCATCCCTCCCCTATGGAACCTGCAAGGATTTTTTAAATCTTGTCAAGGATAGAGGAACCTAACAGCTCTGCAGCTGTTACTCAGTACAATGTCTTCATATTGAAAGATCTATCAAACTAGAGAGACGTTTGAGACTAAAGAAAATATGAAAGGCCACTGTAAAAGAGAAACCCTGGTCCAGGGAACTTTGTCAATGGGACAAGTCACAGAAGGAAAAGAAAAGCTGAGAGAAATGAAGTGACCTTCTCTACAGCCTCCAAAAATGCCGGAGACAAGAATCAAGTCATGGCTTGATGGTTTCTCTCTATTAGATATGTTGCATTTCAGCAGTATAAATGAGCATAAAACATAATCTAAGAAGTACAATTGTGTGCTAGTGTATATATGCCTCAGTTTAGCATTAGAAAACTACCTCAATGATACAAGATCACCTCCATTCCAGAAGGTAAGGGGTAGTTTCTTTACCATTAAAGAAACATCATTAAAAAAACACCACTGCCTCCCTGGATTCTAATACCCTGATTGGTGCACCACATTAGCCATCACTTTGCTGTCCTATTAAAAATTATTTTTCTACATGTCCCGTATTATAGAGTTTCTCATTAACAAAAGACAGGCATGTAAGTGGACACAGATTGTTGTGGTTTAACCCGAGCTAGCAATATAATGATGATAGCCACTCACTCACTCCTCCCACCTCCCACCTCCAAATAAGGGAGAGAATCAAAAGGGAAGGGAGAAACTTGTGGGTTGAGATAAACACAATTTAATAGAATAACAAAATAATACTATTATACTAGTACTACTAATGTATATATAAAATGGAAATAGAATATGAAACGCTTAATACAATTCCTCATAAACTCCATCTGCATTGAGTAGTCAGTCCCAGGAAGCAGCGTCCTGGTCCTGAACAGTGAAGAGAGGAGAGGGGAGGGGGAGGAGAGGGGAGGGGAAGGAGAGGGGAGGGGAAGGAGAGGGGAGGGGAAGGAGAGGGAGAGGGAGAGGGAGAGGGAGATGGAGAGGGAGAGGGAGAGGGAGAGGGAGAGGGAGAGGGAGAGGGAGAGGCCTCTGCAAAATGGCAGGATAACAAAAGGCCAAAATAAAAAAACTCCTGAACAGAAGTGTCCTAAACAGGTCCCAACTTTGAGCCTGGCTGGAAGATACTTACTCACCTTAAGCAAGCATGACACTAATGGCATGCAATATTCTTATTGATCTGCCTGAATGTCGGTCAAGGTCTGCCCCACCTACCCCCATTCCCAGCTGACTCACACCTGTGGTCAGAGAGTTCAGACACCTCAGCTCTCAGACTAGAGCAATTAAAAACGTTAACTCTGTCCTGGGGTGTTGGCTTCTTATTCTCAAACTAAGTGTAAACAATGACCATACCAGACACAAAAAAATAAAGTTTTCTAAATGCATGAAGGAAAATAAACTAATTTTCACTCCAACCAGCACAGAGAGTAAGAAAATAACTTCCAGGAAGTGTAAGAATGCTATGAGGTCCTACAGGAAGCTTTTAGCAGTTCTAGGAAGAGAGACAAGTTATCCAAATGGAGGTAGACATTTTTTTAGCCAAGCTTTAGCCAAGAACCCATCCTTCCTCTTTCAGAAACAGGTGGCTGTAGTTAAAAGCAATACAACCCCAATCACTTATAAGCTAGTTATCTTCTAATTGTTTCATTGAAATGGGATGATGATGATGAGATATTTTCTATGTAACTTTCCCTCTTTTAGTTTCTTCTGTGTCTGTTTGAGTTTCTTCTTATAGGCATATTGCAATAGCTGCTGGCTAAAAGAACTAGCTGAGGGGATGCAGGCACTCTCAGTTCTCATTAGAATACTGGAAAAAAAGTATTATCCTCTGTCTTTTTACTTATAGTGCCAGAGGGACATTATAGCAGCTAGCTGTAAAGATAAAAAAAAGATTTTGTCACATTCCTTTCTCCACTACCTGGATGGCACTGTGGAAAATACCAACAAAATAGTGTAAACAGGAAATTATGAACTTTCTAACACTGGAGGACTGATAGATTTCCATTTCAGTGATGGTCATTTGGGTCCACACTATCAAGAAATAATAATAAAATGTTTTATATTAAATAAAGATATGGTAAGTTTACATTGAGGTTGGCATAAACAGCTCTTTAAAAAAAAAGTCTTTAGAAAAATGATTTAGCATCATAGGTAGCTTAACTCTGCAATGTCTTCAAATCATGTCCTGATTTTCCATCCCACAATTCCTATACTGTGAGTTAGTACCCATGAAACTGAAGAAAGGCTGCTTGTAGCATAGTTGCCATTTTTGGCTTGTAGTTGTAATTGAGGGTCAATCAGAGAGATAAAACAATAATGAGAAAGTCCATTACTCACTTGAAACTCTATGCTTAGGAAGATTTCAATTTTCTGATGTAACCTAGTGCCTTGCTCACTCTTCTTTCTCCCTACTTCCTCAGAGTGCTCTGCTTTGTGCTTTGTTGTGCTTTCTACATTCTTCATATTTCAAAATTTAAGAGAAAAATAATGGTAATAAGTTAATTTTAAGCTGGATATCATTAATAAGACCATTAACTGAAAAATTAATGCTCAGTTTGAACATCAGCTTGAAGCCAGCTATGCTATCCTCACATTCTCTGGGAGGCAGTCCTGGTTACTTACAGTTTAAGTTATATCTTGCCTTCCATGGCTGCCCAAGAGGTAAAATAAATAACAAACTGATGAGAGGTGTTACTGTAGCAGCTATGCAAGCTGACGTTTTCTGCCCAGAAACAGAGATGGATTGGAAGACCTCTTCTTAATGCTCTGAAAACATGCTTGAATTTTGACTTGGAGACATCATGTTTCAACACTGAAACACTCTGTGGCCTTTAGTTTTCCATCTTTGTGCTTTTGGATAGCTAGAACTGTGCAGGGATGTGCACAACTCATGACTGGATCACAGCCACACATTTCTGAATTGGGAACCATGAAACTACTATTGGTTGGTTGTAACTTTTCCTTGGCTTGGGCTGGGAAGAACTCACTGGGTGATCTTGATAAAAAAAAAGGTACTGAACACTGTTACCAGACCTCTTAAATATTTATTCTGGATTTTTTTTTTCCCTGATTTAATTGTATTTTAAAATATAATCAGATCATATTAAACAGTCTATTTATTTTCTTCATTTCCTATGTTCACAAAAAAAGGACATCTGTTTGGTTTAAAAAATTTGAACAAGTACCAAAACCAGTCATATGTGGGCACAGTTGTCACAGCAGAGTAGAAACAATTTTTTAAAATCTTGGCCTATGGGTCAAAGTCATTGTGTTTAGCTAAAATATTGTAACAACTGACACAAACACAGGTAAGCATGCACATCTATTGATAATTGCAGATTTACTGGAAAAATATGAAATAATGTGTCTTTTATAGGGGAGCAATCTACTGCTGTAGCCCAACATTCACCCTCCATGCCTTTGGGAGAGTTTTGTTAAACGAAGGACCAAGTCCTGTGAATGAGAAGTATGCACAAGTTATTGGGACACACAATAGACTCTTATGATGTGAAGGCATCTTCTTCCCCGCTCACCTGCACTCAATGCACATAAGTCAAGCATGAGACATAACTAGAAAAAGAAGAGGCCAGAAGTTGACTTCAGGATGTGCTAAGAAAACAGTGTTCTCTTGATGGGAGAATCATCTTTCACAGTGAGCATGAAATACTTTATTTATGCTTATGTGTATTAAGCCAGCTGCAATAGGAGGAAGGTACGGGACCTTCAGAAGGATGGTGGTAGAGACTCAACCTCAGTCAGGAGAAAGGGCAATTTCCACCAAAACCAATTGTTTGCCCCCTTGGGAAGCGTATCCCTCAATTAGGTTGCAGAACATATGAAAACAGCATAGGCAGCTGCCACTCTTCCTATAGAGAGGTAAAAATAGTCTGTCACAAATTATTTAAGTCATAAACATGTGGTGTATCTTTTCTGTTATCCATTACATTTTTTTTTTTTTTAAACCAACCTCTGAACTTCACCCCACTCAGTCTTCCTTAGGCTATATCTTCTTTTCCTGGCATCGTACCAAAGAGTTCAGTTCTGTTCAGTGGTCACTGAAGGTAGTGGCTCCAGGGAAATCTTCAACTCTATTGCCCCAAAATACAATATATAGTGGTTTCAGGCAATAAGGCAAATCTACACCTGAAAATAGAAATTCTGTAATGAGATAAAGTACATTTTTTGTAGGTCAAGTATCAATTGGTGGGGCTAGCAAGCCCTAGCGTGTTTTTGCTAAACTTCTGAAAAATAGTGTTTTGACGAATCAAGTGTAATAAGGCAAATTTTCACACAAATGTTGAAAAGATAGTTTTGAAAAATTCAAATCTTTCTAACAAGCAAAGGTCATGATGTTTCTCAGAAAACACTTTTATGAGAGTACTCCTTACAAGTGGGAAAAGCCTTGTTTTTCCCCCTAATATTATTGTTGAAAATGATATGACTATTTATTTTGGTATTACCCATGCAATATCTACATGAAGTAGGCTACCAGCATGGAAAATTTATGCCTAATTTTTTGAGGACTGGCAATATTGTTACTAGTTGGAAAAAGAGTCTAGGTATGGGAAATGTCAGTCAAGTTTAAGCACTGATTTTGGTCTCTAAGCTGCCTAGCTCTGTGATGCCATTCTTCCCACAGGATGCCAACACCTTTTACAACCTGTGCTGCCTTCTGCTGCTGATTTCATCCTTGTCATCGCTTCACAGAGCTGCCAGCCCGGACCTTTTGCAACCCATGAAAGACTGTAGAAAACCACTCCATTTCAGAATGATAGGTCTGAAGCTGTCCTTATTTATCATTATACTCCTGAACCCTTGAGGTGTGTGTGCTTCCCAGTTTCAAGATGCAAGCGTGAATGAATTGTAATTAAAGGTAAGATTTTCAAGGATTGTCTTCAGTCTTCAGTTGTCTTCAGTTTGGAGCTTTGAAATAAAAATCACCTTAAAATTTTAAGAAATAGTGAATGTCAGTAAGACCTTAACAAATCAAATAAGTGTAGCAGGGCTGGAATTCAGGGCAATATGTTCTCCAGCCCTGTGTAACCACAGCAGATGTATGCAACTCCTGCTAAAGTGTGATTGCTAAGTGAACAGCACTGGTGAAGCTGCAGCACTGAAGTGACAGAAGAGGAAATACTAGTGAAAGATGGTGGGGAAAACTTCCTTCTGATAGAAAGCTTTAATGTTTCCAGAAAGCAGGCTGGATATTAGTCGCAATTTTGCTCTTCCCTGAAAGACTCTCGCAGAATGACCTGCACGGAATTCAATTTCTTTCCCTTGAAAGGAGGCAGAATTGAGTCAACCCTGTCAGAATTTGAAACTGTGGCTCAAGGGAGTCTAAGTAATTCAACCCTTAGGCACGACTTTCAAGCCATCACCCACCAGCGTATAATAAAAGGTGTTGTATAAAGAAAGGAAACAGAATTGTAATGAGGGAAGTTTTGGATGAATCATAAAGTGAGAAGGGTTTCAGATATATTTGGAGGGGGCCATGGAATCACGTTTTATTCGGGTTATGGGGATAACAGCAGGAAACAAGAACCAGGTTAAAAACATTTTCCAAATACTGAAGTGAACTCAAGATTTTATGCTATTTAAGAAAGTTTAGGAAAGTTTTCAGTGTGTGTGTTTTGTCTGCTGGTTGCTTCTTCCCAACATTCTGCTGCTACCTCCTCCTGAAAGAAACTTGACAGGAGGTAATGTTTGTAGCTATAATTCTAACACATCTGAAACTCAAAATAACAGAAACCATACAAAAAAGTTCAGCCTGTCTTTTTGCTGTTGCAGAACAAAGAACTAAAAGTTCAAAAGAATGTTTGCGAAAAATATTGCTAGTAAAAATATAGTGGATATTTTGCTGCTGGGTCTGTCTCTCTCCCTGCATTTAATATACAAAATTAACGGTGAACATGGTCTTAGTTCTTGTGTTGCTTCTGCATTTGAAGTAAAATTAAGAAAGTAAGTTTTACATTTTCTTGGAAATACCAAAACTTTGTCTCTCTAGGGACAGGTTTTATATATTTCAGCCAGATAGAGTTTGTATTTTGCTAAAAATCTCCCATGTGGTACTCTTTAATATAACTGTAGATATTTATATTATCCTTATAAAAATGTTTGCACCAAATTTTATTTGGTGGAAATGAGTTCCATATCTTTTTAATCAGTTTTAAACGAGCTGCCTTTAAATTTTGCTGAATATTTCCATATGTTTCCGTTATAAGAAATTAAAATAAAAGCACTTTACTCAGTTCTATATATTGTTAATTTAAAGACACACATACTGCAGTTATCTTAGAGAGGAAATGTTTCTTTATATTCCTTTAGTCTAAAGACATTTTCTTTCTGAAATGTCATGGTTTTGTCTCACCAGGTAACCAAAGTGGAACACACTCCAGGTAGAGATGTTCCTTCTGTTCTTGTATGGCTTCTACAGGTGAGGTCTTTCTAAGCACTTCATTCTTTTGAGCCTTTCACCCAAACAGGCAGGATTCTTCCCTTCCTCCATCTTTAGACCCCAGCAGAATGCAGGAGCAATTCAGCTTGCTCCATCCATTCTCCATAATTTCCTTTTTATAAAAAAATAACTTTTAGTCCTTTCACCTAGTTTTGTTAAATCACTTTGGGATTCTTTGTGTTATCTTGTATTTCTGAAAGAGCTATACAATTTTGGGACACAGTTGATAATTTTTTTACAGAATAGTTCCTTACTCCCCCCAAAAAAATAATTAGGTTTACTCAAAACCAGAAATTTCCATGGGAAACATATTTTTAACTGCAAATAATTAGTAACAGGTTTTATAGTGCAAAATTTTGCTATTATTTTATTATTTGGATCAACAACTGAAACTGAAGTACCTATTTTTTAAATATAAAATGTATTCTTCATCTATTTTTAAATATAAAATGTATTCTTTGAGTTCAGGTAGTATTTAAACAGAAGGTTCTTCTCGAAATAGAAGTTAAAAATTAAAAATTTACAGAATGTCTCTGAAAATTGTTACAAGAATGAGAAAACATTCAGATTTAAAAAAAAAAAAAACATATATATATATATACACATATATATCCAAATATGCTATTGTCTTTCAAAAGGAACTGTTTGAATTAAAACAAACAAACCAAAACAAAACCAAATTTTGTTCTCTTGTAGTTTTCATAGGCTACACAGGCTGTCAGTTTTGCATCTATATATTTTAGTTCTATCCTGGTGACTTAATTTAGATGACAACATGAAATTCAATTTTATCTGTGCTGTGAGCAAATACTGGGAGGAATCAAGATGTTACAAACATTTAAATGCTGTGAAATGTCAGGAACTATGACCAGATGTTTTCAGTAGGTCATCTATTTGTCATAGCAAAGAGAAAAGCCCAAAACACCCCAGTGTTTCTGTTGATCTGTTCCAGTCAGAGAGGGGGTCTGAGCTGCAGTACAAAGTTGAGCACATGAGCAAGTCCTGTAATAAAGAGGTCTGATTAACACAGCACAGCATGCGTTCTGTATCATGGGCCATTTCTGATGCCTGAGAAACAAATAAAAATAAATAAATAAATAGATAGATAGATAGATAAATAAATAAATAAATAGTAGCATAGAATCATAGAATAGTTTGGGTAGGCAGGCACCTTCAAAGAACATCTAGTCCAACCCCTTGCAGTGAACAGGTACATCATCAACTTGTTCGTGTTGCTCAGAGCCCTGTCCAGCCTGGCAGAAATTCAGCACTGGATTAATTCCTTTTCAAGGGGTGGAAATACCCTAAAGTTTCTCCTTTTAGACTTTCAGTTAATTTATTTTTTAGATTTGGGAACTGATTTTCCTCTCATGTTCATGAAAGGGACTTGGTCTTAATTGATAGGCATATAATAGTAGCAAACTAGAACATTTCATGTTACGCATCCAAAATCACCATGGTTCTATGACTTAAAAAATCTCAACCCCAGTTTTGGGAATTTAGGAGAAGATGAGTTTGGTTTCTTTGTTTGAGTTTTTTTGACTGCAATAAAACTGTTGAAATTTTCCTACTATATACATACAAAATCTCTCATTCTTATGAGGATATTGTGTTAAATGAGGATACTATTAAATATAGTTTAAATGAGTGCTCCTCTAATTTAATAGACAGTTGCACGACTACAATACAATAGGTCTACTTAGCAGACTTGAGAATATAACCCAGTTATAACCCTCAAAGCAACAGAGTTCACCCATCAGTTTTTGCTATGGGTAACTCATTTGTTGCTGTGCCATGTCAGCTTGATTTAACTAGCGTATATGAACAATTGCAACACCAGCCTGATTCCTCAACATTTAAAACTGGCTGGTGAAGGCAGATGGCATTCTCCAGTTCTCACACTGCTCTACTGCGGAGAACTGAAGTCTAAACTATCAGCTACCTGCCATTTTTGAAATTGCTACAGATAAAAGCTCTTTGATGATTTCAGATTTCTGCTGCTTGCTTGCAGGCTTACAGAGAATAATTGCTACCATAAGAAAACTACTGAAATAGACAATAAACTGATTTTGGCTGGAAGTACATTGTAATTCTGTTCTATATTGGTATGTGCTGCACCACAGAGACAAGTGTTTGTTTTAAACAACAACAAAAAAATAGCTAAACTGAGGTGGAAGAAAAACATCCCACCAGTTTAATAGTTCTGATATAATAATCTCTGAACCAGCTAAGATAGAAACTTAATTGTTTTTGAAAAAATTAAATAGTCTATGTATGGTATAAAACACATAGGGCCATATGCCATCCTGCAAAGCTGCAGAACAAAGGAATGTGGCACTACATAATCCAGAACAAAGACCCCATCTGTAAGGCAAAACCATTAATGTGACATGGCTCTCTCATTCTTCTTCAAGGTTTTACTCCTATACTTTTCTGAATGTGAAGATCCTCTGGCCTCTGTTCTCCTCTTCAATATCTTCATGTTTATCTAGGCTAGGTCTTATATCGGTTCTTTGTACTTCTCGTCCATGCAATCATACTGACATTTATTTTAATTGGTTAGCCACCACAGTCATTAAATACTTTTCAGAGTTGTTTATTTTAAAGACAGGGAAGCATGACCAACTTTGCTCATCATTTGATGTCATTTTTTATCTTGGACTGTGTATTAAAATCATTAAGATAATTTTTGCCTAGCTCATCAAGTTCTGTAGCCTTGACCTGTCTTTTTTTTATCATAAAGCTTGATTAAGACTTTGCAGGATCACAGAATCATAGAAGAGCTGAGTTTTAAGATCACATCTGTAAATCACCTAGGCTAATCACCCTGCTCAAAGCCAGGTTAAATAGAACAAGTTTCTTAGGTCATTATCCAGCTGGGTTTTTAGTATTTCCAGCAGTGAAGACTCCACCCGCTCTCTGGAAACCTGGGCAATCTGTTCCTGTGCTTGAAGGACATAAAATATGGGGTTTTTCTTATGTGTGAAGGATGTTTTAGAATTTTTTTTCCACTTTGTGCCCAGTGGCTCCTGTTCTGTTACAAGGTACCACGGACAGGAGTAAGACTCTGCCTTCTTTACATCCTCCCATCAAGTATTCATACACATGGATAAGATCACCCCTGAGGTTCTCAATACTACACGAGGCTACACAGCTTTTCTTGAATTGAAGTCTTGAGGCTCTGTCGCTCATGATAAACATTATAAATGGCATAAGATCTGACTGCAGACGAAACTATTTACAATAAAATGCATCTGTTCATTCTTTAAAATATATTTATGGTCTTGATTCTTTCTGTTTTAATTACTTAATCAAGTATTGTGTAGCTCCAAATCAAATACCTCATGGACATTTAAGAGCACTGTACCAGCACTGTTGTATTTATTAATTTAACATATGCTGCTTTCAAATGAAGATGTCACATCAGTTAGGTGGGACCCACTTTACATAAAATAAATGAGTGAATCTTTCCTAAATATATAGAGTTATTCAGGTCTCCTGTTTACCCTTTTGAAAATACGAGCACTTTTTTATCCTATTCTCTGAATTATCTCCACTGTTCCAAAATTTTGTGGAAACTGATACAGAGAACTCAGAGATGGTCTTAAACAGTTCTAAAATGCTTTGGTGTAAACTATCTGATATGTTAATATAAATGTCTCAGACTTAGTAACAGTGGCTTAACATGCTTCTCAGCCATTTCAGTGAGCTGACAGTATATAATCATATGACATGAGTACATTTTTCAGCTTTTCTCAAATATAGAAGAGAATTATGTACTGAAAAGTTTTGCCTTTGTTGTATTATTGTTGACAACCCTACCATTCCCATTGCTAAGTAACTGATACGATTTCTATTCCTTGCACAAATGTTTTTGGACAGTAAGAGATACCAGCTGCCACTTCTTTTTGCTTTATCTGTTAGAACATGATGTTGGATTAGACATACTTTAGCAGTCCCTTCCAACTTACGTGACTATAACATTATACGCAGTGATCCAAAACAGTTTACTTCAGAAATGTTGATTCAGAAAAAAAGTAAATTTATTCTCCCTTTTTGTCAACTATGCCCTTGCTAAACAGGTTGTATAAATCAGTTTAAAATTCCAGTTTTTCAACCTTGCAGTCAGTTTTCATCAACCAAAGCTAAGGCAGAACTATTTTTCATAAATTAAAAAAAAGTGCAGTTTGTGTTTCTTGTTAAAGATCCTATCACTGCTGTGTCTTTTGCTGTCCTGATTAGAGAATCAAAAATCTTAGAACAGTTAGGTTGGAAGGGACCTCTCGATGTCTCTGGTCTAACTGCTCCATTTCTCTAAAGCAGGTCCATTTAAATCAGCTTAGTGAGGGCTTTGTCCAGTTGAGTTCTGAAAACTTTAAAGAAAACCCACAGCCTTTCCAAGCAACCTGTTCCTATGTTTGATCATCTTCACCATGAAATGTTTTTTTTTTTTTTCTGATTTCTAACAACACTTTCCAATATTTCAGCCTCTGTGCACTGAAATGTTGCCTCTCTTCCAACCTCTATGCAAACAGAGGAAGCAGAAGATGTCAATGAGATTAATAACACTACCTGTGTTCCCTCTGTTTTGATTTTGTGCTAAATGGCTCAGAATTTCTGGGTTCTTTGTTACTTACACTCTTCATTTTTTCTTAGTACATTGATTTCTTAGTAATCTAGCTGACCTCTGACAATTTGCCAGCTTTTATGATGACAAGACTTAACAGAGCTTTGCACTTTCTCCTTCCCATCCATATCCACTCTCCAGGGCAAGTCGCTAAACAGGACCAACATCCCAACCACTGCATAATTTCCAAACTATAAATGTATTTCTAAAATTTCCTTACATTATTTTATTTCTTCATCTGATTACTTTTCTTCTGAATCATAATTTACTAAGGAACAACACCTAGTACCACTTTTGAAAGGGATTGCAGGTGCTCATTTTCTTTTGCTAAACCAATCCATTCTAAATGGTTCATATCCATACATTTTAGTATTTTAGCCTTAGAAGTGTTCTGCTCTTCTCCCAGTGCTTATACTGTATTTCATAATTATTTTGACTAACTCTTTTAGGTTATGTTTGGTTAATGTTGGGGCCCAGCAACTATCTAAAGTTACATTCTAAACTCATTTTCGGTTTGACCAGGCGAGTCTGTGGATATATTGTTCACATATTCCACCTTTAGTCTCTAGGAATAGCAGAAATTTCTGTTTGCAGAACTCTTCAACCCTTTTTCTCTTGTTCCTTAGTACCTCCTTTTCCATCTCTCTACACATCTGTCAGTAGCTGCTTGATCTGCTAATGCAACTTGTTTCTGAACCATTTGTTTTCCAGGTCCTTTTTGCTGTGTAAGTGGGTGTGATGTGATCTACCAAATTTAGTTGCCTAGAAGCTTGACTTTTCAAGCTCTGGAGTTACCCATTTAATATAACAGCTACTACTTCTAGTCCATTTATCTAATGGTCTTTTTAGAAGTACTTGCACTCCTTTTATCCTCCTACAGGAGAAGCTAATAACAACAAAAACACATTTCCATGCCATATCGATCGATTATAGTTCGTTACAATACAGAGAAGGATACTTATTGCTGGAAGAAATTCCTCGCACCAGCTCTCTAAATGTCCTATAAGCCTAAGAGCTATTAAACCACCTGACACAACTCTGTCTCTTCACAAATACTCAAGAAACATAAATATTGGCACTATTCAAAGAAAAGTGAATCACAGTCCTTAGATAAATAGAAACGAGGTCTATCCACTGCTTCATTTAGTTGTTCATGGTTAAATTATATAACCTCCACTTAGAATAAAAAATCAACACAAAAAATAAAAATAAGCTCATAAATATTTTCTTCCTATCCATAGTTTCCCACTTCAAAAATTTGATTTTATGGTCATGGCCTCTTTGAATCAAAAGTTTTCAATATTCACCTCTTTTGAGTTGGAATAAGATGTTAACACGTCTGAAAGAGAACACAAGCAATGCACGTGGGGGGGGAAGAGAGCAGAAGGAGTGAAAAACCTCACAAAGTGAAAAAAAAAACAGACAGGTGGAGAGACAAGTATTTTCCTACTGCTTTAAACTCAACTTTGCTGCATGTTTAAATGCACATCTGATATACCCAGGTTTTTGTAAAGCTGAGATTACTATGTTAGGCGAACACACATACACACAGACCCTCTTGATATTTCCTTACTGAACCAGTATTGATTTCTTCTCTAGACCTCATTTCATATTGTGCCCTGAAAATTAAATGATGTATTTAGTTTCAATATGGCCCAGGATTCTAATTGGATTTTGAGACAGTAATTTATGTAATATTAATGGATACTTTCAGAAAGACACTAATTAACAGCTGACCTTTATTTTTTCTGTGAAGTAGAAAGAAAGAAGTAAAGAAAGAGGAAAGAAATAAAGAGAGAAAGAAGGAAAGAAAGAAAGCAGGAAAGAAAGAAAAAAATGATGGAAAAATGTAGAAAGAGAAACAAAGAAATGAAACATTAGAAAGTGCATTGGGCTATTTATTTTTTCCTTTTTTTTTTTTTCCTCCTTCTCCTCTAGGAGCAGTCTGAATTTAATTAGCAAAAGCTAGCACACATCAGGGACATTTTGGGGAGCATCAAAATACATTATGTATTTGATCACCTTATGCCTATAAAAATGGCTAAATAATTTAAATGCAATTCAATAAAATGTGTTTTCAATGAAAAGATTCAGCTCTGGGTGATGGATTAAAAGCTTCACATAACCCAGAGATTTTATAAGCTACTGCCAAACAAATTCAAAGTAAAAGATTATATTTTGTTTCTTTCTTTTATGTTGCAAGATTTCTTCATTTCCTGACTTTTTTTTCTTAACAGCAGTGGAATAAATATACAGCATCATTTAAATGCTTTATGAAAAGAAAAATAGGAAGATTCAGAGCTATCACCTCATCATTAAAAGAAGAAACCTTCTTGCTTGTTCAGCAGGTGTTTTATTTTCTACTTATTGCCATATAGCCTGCTAAAACTCAAGGATTTAGGGAAATGTACCCTGGGATACCCAGAACAATACTGAACTTCACAGTAAATTGGTACTTTCACTACAGTTTCAGGAATTAAACATGTTAATCTTTTGGGAAACTTTCTTTAAAAAAATCTTCTGTGTATTAAGAGTTACAAATCTATTGAACAAATTATTATCATGTATAAAACTGAGAATAATTGTAAAAACTATGTGCTTGATTCTCTGTTCATCACTGCTTTGTATTGCTTTTTACACTCCTGCCACTGTAATTTAATAGTATTTCATGCTTTCATACCTTAATGTAAGTTAGTAGATACGAGAAGATGAGTAATCAGGGCCATATATATATAGCCATGTATACTGTACATCAGCTTTAGGTCTGGCCTTTTCAGACTAGTTCAAATGACTGACGTCAGTACTTATAAACAGAAGTTAAGCCTCTTCAAACCTGCTCAAAATCATTAAAAAATAATCAATAAGACTTTAAAAATAGTAATTCCTACTGTGAAGAAACCAGTCCAGGGCAGTGTGAATGCAAAATTGGATTTAGGAACTTCAAAGATGAGCATTGCAATAGCCAATTATATTTCAGTTCTTTACTCTTATCATAACATCCATGATCTCCAATTAGGTAGTGTGATGTCCGGTGGCTTACACAGAAAAAAATTAGTCCTTTAGCGTGAGATCCAGGAAAACTACAGAACAGAGATTTTCGTAATAGAAGTCCTATAATTTTTGGTTGTTAATCATACTTAGACATAAGGTCTAAACAACTTATTTCTGTCAGTATGATAATAGGGAGGTTTACATGAGGACAAATTGTCACAATTACAGACAGTATCTGAAAATTCATTTGAAATTTAAATTTGTACATGTCATATTTTCAAAGGAAGTAAGGAACTTTTAGTGGATTTGTTTTGTTTCGTTTTGTTTGTGTGTGTGTGTTTTTGTTGTTGCTGTTGGGTTTGTTTTCCTTTTTTTTTTTTTGGGGGGGTGGTTTGGCCATTATAGTAATTCGGCTCTGACTTCACCAATCTGTGAAAGATGGTTGCAGGCTCACAGAAAGTGTAATGTCCTGTTATCTACACATTGATATAAAAAATACCCTGCATGAGTCAAAGTATGTTAAAACCATCTTAGAAACATTTTTCAACCTGCACAAAAGTCCAGTCTGGCTATCTAAAGGCTACGGTGATCTTCCTTTCATTTTCAGCAGGTGGTTTTCAAGCAGGGGGAGCAGAAACAGATAGCCCAGCACAGTGAATGGGTTCTGTACAGACATAGCTGAGAACTTTCTGGCTGGGAAAGGATCCCACAATTCCAAACTGATTTTTTTTCTGAGTTATCCAAATTGCTTGTTGTCTACTAGTTCATCTTATCATAAGGTTAGATTTTCCATGACAATCCTTTTTTATTTGTAGCAAGTCCCATTAGTCTCATTATTAAACAAATAATTTAACATTAAGTATTTCAGATACATAAAGAAGGATTTGATTCAATAATGTCAAATATATATATTTAAATATACTCCCCTCCATCAGTGATCCAGCTTACAGTCATTATATCTGCTTACGTAACATCTCTGAGACTGATGAAAAATTAATCCTTTTCTATAAGCACAACTAATCAGAGAATGGATTCTCTGACACTTTCTAATCACTGAAGTTTTGTTTTATTTTCAGGCACAGATGTACATGAAAGCATCAACTGACATTGTCCTCAAATGCTTATTCCTGCAATCTGCATACATCAGAAGCAACAATTATTGGTACAAACCCCTCATTTTTCAGTGAAATCAAATATGAGTAGGAAACAAATGAATGGAGAAGTGAGATTATTTGATCAATGTCAGATTTCAGGTCACTGATGAAGCAGTTGGTGGCTGATTTCCTAATCGTTATTTAGCACCAGTTTCCTTACCAAAAACCTGTAGATTGGACAGTGCTTACAAAGTCTCATCAAGTTGTTAAGACAGGATTTTTCCTCATAGGTTCTGCAGTGACTTGCCAAATTTACATTTAAATGACTGAAGCCAGCCCGTATACTTTCAATTTCCATTAAAGATGGATGAGGGTTTACTTTTAGGAAACAGTTCCACATAAGCTTGCATTTTCCTTAACTTTTTCTCTAGCTTGTTTGAAGTTAAGCACTGACAGGAGTGAACTGAATCTCTCTGCCCCATATTGTCACCGAGTTCTTTTACATTTTCTTAACATCCCTTTGTTTATGGGCCCGTCGCCGTTTGCGGAAAAGAAACCATGTTCAAAAATCTCAGTACCAGTACATCAGAAATGTCACTTGAGGAACAGATCAACACAATTATCACCATTATTCTTCTCTCCTCTAAGGACGGTTTCCAGGTCGTAGACACCTATTGTGGATGCTTTGGGAGTAATGAAAACCATTAACAGATTGTTAATGTGACTTGGTAACAGACCAAGCAGAGACTTATAAAACAATAAAGCTTTACAATCAATCTAATGTGTAACTAGGCACTGATGGAAGCAGGTATAACATCAGTTAGGGCAAAATTTTAACTCTTATTAGCACCCCAGTGGTGCAAAGCCACTGGAAGCTATCTGAATCAGATACCTAAGTGTTTGGAGGTTCATAAACCTCAGGGAGATTTTGTCAGATGACCAGCTGAAGCTGATATGGCACCACTGAACTGAGCAAATAAGCATCATCTGGAACAGGGAATGGAGTGTTAGCATCCCTCCAAACAGCAGAACTGAGAGAGGTTTTACCTTTTTTTCTGTCTTTTTTATTGGTTTGATTTTATTCTTTCTTCCTTAAGGTTAACACAATAAAAGAGTAAGAGCTGCCATGCCACAGCAGATTTGCAACTATGTGCTGTGGAAAGGGTCAGTAAGAGAAAGCAGAAAAATTAAATTACAAATTTATTTCACAAACCAGACTTGCTTTATTCTACTACTGATCTGTTCTGCTGCCTGAGCAAGTTACGTTGTCTGCTTGGGTTCGAGTTTCCTCATTTGGTCTGTGTCTGACTTGACCTTTTTGTAAACTCTGTGTACTTCATAGGAAATCTCTCTTTCTTTCTTCTTCCTTCCTTCCTTCCTTCCTTCCTTCCTTCCTTCCTTCCTTCCTTCCTTCCTTCCTTCCTTCCTTCCTTCCTTCCTTCCTTCCTTCCTTCCTTCCTTCCTTCCTTCCCTCTCTCCTCTCCCTCTCCTCTCCTCTCCTCTCCTCTCCTCTCCTCTCCTCTCCTCTCCTCTCCTCTCCTCTCCTCTCCTCTCCTCTCCTCTCCTCTCCTCTCCTCTCCTCTCCTCTCCTCTCCTCTCCTCTCCTCTCCTCTCCTCTCCTCTCCTCTCCTCTCCTCTCCTCTCCTCTCCTCTCCTCTCCTCTCCTCTCCTCTCCTCTCCTCTCCTCTCCTCTTCTTTCTGCCTCTATCCACCTTTTTCTCTTCTTCCTTAAAAGTGCTGAACACTTTGTTTTACAGTGCTGACATTTGCACCATCAGTGTGTGGCTTAGGTGCTCTCCACTTTTGTATCTTCATTCTGAACCTTTACGATTTGCAAGAACACAGCACCATGCTAACTCAGGAGTTAAGGTTTAGAGCATCATAGCTAGTGATAACAAGATATTTACAGCCCAAGCAGTCTCAGATTGAGATGTGCGCTCTGTCATTTTCATTTTATGAGCCTGCTCCATAAAACTGTCCCATATGGTTAAAGTTAGGGATAAACAAACAGGTTCTGATCAAATAAGAAACCACTCAAATCTTTGGCCCAGGTTCATAATGAACTCTTTCTTTTTTTGGTCTCTGAAAATATTACTTATGTAAATTTTAAAATCTCTTGGTTTTGTCTGCAGGATCTTTATTTCTTAATTTATCCTGAGACCCAAGACCAGAAGGAAATGCTGTTTTATATTAGTTCTGCTTTAACCAAAAGAAGTAGCAGTTTTACAAGGTACTGTTATGTAAAGCCAGGAAAAATTAAATGAAGCCCCCAGCCTGAGACCAATACAGTCTGTTTACAGCACTGGTTTCTGGGAAGGAAAGAAGAAGCAAACAACTCAGAGTATCTCCATCTCAGAGGAGCCTGAGAGACAGATAGCCTCAAACCACCAAAATAAACTAAATCATGATACCCCACCATTTGAATGTTCCAGGTCAGTTCAGAAGGAAATTAGCCATGTTTGCATGGTACTTAGGAGGGCTACCATATTTAGATACATTGTCACACAAATATGACTGTACATTGATCACATGGCTATACTTGTGTTTCTCTACCACTATGGTGTGCTTGTATTCCTAGAGTGATGGTTAACAACAATCGCATTTTTTCTGGTATGTAAAAAAGGAAGAAAGATGGTACATTTTCCCTTCTTCAGCTTACATAGCCCAGTCACCTTTTTGACAGATATAGCATTCCGTCTATTCATGTAAAAACAATGCTGATCCCTGGGTATAAGAGAGCCAATATAAGAAGTCAGTGTTAGACTGACAGCTCTAGCTGGAAAAGCATATAAGCTTTTCGGGGACAGAAATAATTTTTCAAAGAGAAACTTCTCTATCTGATAGTTTTTCTATTTCTTACTTGCCTTGCTTACATATTGTTGTGTGATACCATTCAAATCACCACATTTAAACATAAAACCCAACACAGTCTAATTTTTCTCATGTCACAGTACAGTGAACCTCAGATCTCTCAATTTAAATGCTGAGTCCTAAAATGTGCTTCTACCTAAACAAACCCATTCTAACTTAACACTCAGGGAACCTAAGGACTTTGAGGCAAGCAGAAGAAAGTCAGAGAAACTTTCTTATAAATGAATTTGGTTATTTTCTTCAAATGGGACACTGCAGTTGAAAAGATGAACATATAAGAGGCTTCACTGGTGTAGTTGGATAATATACAAACAACAGCAGTCCCGAGTGCCTGTCAGAAATGCATTTCTGAATCTCCTGAGATTTGAGCATCCCTAATCACCCATTTAGCTTCTGCTTGCTTTAACAGAGATACTGGACAAAATGCACCCTCAGTGCATCCAAATGTTCCTACTTCATAAAAAAAAGAACTGCTGTGTTTTCTATGGAAGACTGCTAGAGGGAGATAAATAAAGAGCCAGCATCCCGCTTAAATCTAGGGAGTGGAGTGTGAAGGCCTGGCAATTAGGGGTTTAAGAGCAGCTGAAACCTTGGCTGAGGTGAAAGAAAGTCACTTTTCTCTGACCAGGCTTTTAATCTTTCTTGATGATCCATTTCTGCCTGCTGCAGAGAAGGTGCTTGTTTAGGAAGCATTATGTAGGTATAGCCGATCCATGACAAGGAGAGGTCATGGAGCTGCTCAGTGCTTGGGCAGCTCCGCCCAGGTGACATAAAGCTCTCAAAGATTTTATAAGCAACGACAGGAAGCAACATGGTGTGTTTCTGCTTCAGTGGCAATTGCACATCACTTAAGGGGCTTGGACATATGATAGACAAAGGCAGTCTTTCCAGAAGGAAAAAAAAAACAAAACAAAAACATGAAAATACTACGTTACATATCAATTTTTAATTTCTCTTTGGAGGAACTTTGCATAGTAGCCCTCTGAGCCATAATACAAGTACTTCAGCATACAGGTTCCTCTGTTCTGCAAGGGTAGTCACAGGCCATGCTTTGGCTTATAATTAAGGTCTTGGTCTCCAGTAGGTCTGGCATAACTCAAACTGTAGCCTTCTCTACTGATTGTAGTTCCACAGTCTCTGGGACAATTCTGAGTTCATTCTCGCAGTTAATCAAAGTCTATCGTCAAACTGATGAGTTTCTTTCTTTTCTCACCACTTGCCGTACCCCTCTCTACACCCTCAATATTTCTCTACCATTAAGTGAAAATGTAGGGAAGGTAAATCACAAGAATAATCCCAGTGAAAAGGCGCAGAAAACAATTACAGTACTGAAGGGAGACTATCTATTTCTGTTTTCTAACTACTACTGGTATGATTCTGTCCCTTCCCTCAATCTGTGTAGAATATGTTCTCTCAACTGTTATGAGCCAGTACAATACCCAAGCAAGCAGAAAATTATTTGTTTTGTTAATTATTATTTTGATTCCTTCATTTTTTGCTGAGTTCATGAGCTGAATTATGCCCAACAAACTTGTGTTGGAATGACCAGTACAGGGCTGCTTATCTGGGTCAGTGGGAAAGGGGGAGAGAACAGGAGGCTTACATGTTGGTAACAGCAAGCTGCTCAGGTGGGCAAAGTCAACTTGGATGCAAAGAGGTTTTTTCAACATGAAACTAATAACACTGAAAAAAGAAACAAAAAGCTGATTTTTTTTTTTTTTCTCCTCCCAGAGCCTTCTTGGTGTACCTAAACACCTGTGTTAGCACATGGAAAGGAGTAAGGACGCAGCCAAAAGGCCCTGGCAAACTCAGATGAGCAGAAGCTCACATGCAGTAGCCATTCAAGCTGCTAAGATTCCTTCAAAGTGTGAGGGTTATAATTTCTGTCCAGATCTAGTCTGAATTTGTTCTTAATCAACCTTGTGTAAATATTGTGTAAATATGTTGTGCCTTTCCTTTCTTCTCAGGAGCTGTGGTGACAATTTTAGTCTCAATTCTTCTCTGTCTGCCATCTTCAAATATACCCTAAACTGGAGAGAGTACTTGGCCTAAGCCATTTGTGATTCCATCATATATATGTTTGCTCTATAGGCCAGAGAGCTGGTAGAAGGATTACACCTCGTGAAGCTGAGTTTCTTCCAACTTTTCCTTGAGAGAGCTGCAGATTTGTCTTTCCCTTGACCCAAAGACATGCTTCTTCTGACTGGTTGTATTTTACTCATGACACATTTCCTTTAACAATCCCTTCTCTTTCTTTGGAGAATTAGGTTTGCTCCTGAAAAGTGGGAGTAAAGCATTTCAGCCACACTAGGGCATGCACTAAAAATGATGAGGAGATGTGTTGAACAGAACACAGCAAATAATGCATTGAGCTGTCATAGAGTTCATGTGTGATATTTTTCATGCTATATTGAGCTTGCATCCTAACCTCACCCAAATTATACTGGATTTTTTTTGAACTGAAATCCAGCTGCCTGTAATGGACATCAGCAGGGGATTTGTTTCAATGCCAAAAGGATGATTTTGGCTAAAGCTGTGATGCAATTGCTGCTATAACTGACCCCACACTGAAAAGCTAAGAAACCTGTCCCATAGAAGCATCTGTAGCTTCTGTGCTCCAGGTTGCTGCTTTCAAGCCTGACTTGCCACTTGAGAGGAATATAAGAATATTGTTAGAGTACGCAGGGCTGTGGTGAGGAAAGCTAATGTCCACTTGGAATTAAATCTGGCATGAGATGCCAAGGACAGCAAGAAAGGCTTTTTCAAACATATCAGTAGCAGAAGGAAGACTAGGGAAAATGTAGGCCCGCTGTTGAATTAGGTGGGTGCCCTGGTGATGGAGGATAAATAGAAGGTGGAGTTACTGAATACCGCTTTTCTTCAGTTTTTACTGCTAAGGCCAGTCCTCAGGAACCCCAGACACTAGAGGTAAGAGAGAAAATATGGGTCAAGGAGGGTCATGTGAGAGATTGTTTAGGCAAACTGGACACCCACAAATCCATGGGCCCTGATGGCATGCATCCATGGATGCTGAGAGAACTGGCAGATGTTATTGCTAAGCTGGTCTCTGTCATCTTTGAAAGGTCATGGAGAACAGGAGAGGTGCCTGAGGCCTGGAGGAAAGCCAACATCACTCCAGTCTTTAACAAGGGCAAGAAGGACGACCCAGGAAACTACAGGCCAGTCTGTCTCACCTCCACCCCTGGAAAGATGATGGAAAAGCTTGTGGAGGAAAGAAAGTTATCAGGAGTAGTCAACAAGGATTCCCCAAGGACAAATTATGTTTGACCAATCTGCTAGCCTTCTATGATGGTATGACTGGCTGGGTAGATGAGAAGAGAGCGGTGGATGTTGCCTACCTTGACTTCAGCAAGGCTTTTGACACTGTCTCTCACAATATCCTCATAAGAAAGCTCGGGAAGTGTGGGTTGAATGAATGCACAGTGTGATGATCAGGAACTGGATGGATGGCAGAGCTGAGACGAGCAGCGCAGAGTCTGGTTGAAGGCCTGTTCCTGCTGGTGTTCCCAAGGGGTCAGTACTGGGTCCACTCTTGTTTAACCTGTTCATCAGTGACCTAGATGAAGAGACTAAGTGCACACTCATCAAGTTTTCTGATGATACCAGACTGGGAGGGAGGGTTGATACACCAAACAGCTGTGCTGCCCTTCAGTGAGACCTGGACAGGCTGGAGGACTGAGCAGAGAAGAAACTGATGAAATTCAAGAAGGGCAAATGTAGGGTTCTTCACTTGGGGAGGAACAACCCCAGGCACCAGTACAGGTTAGGGGCTGACCTGCTGGAAAGCAGCATTGCAGAATCCTGAGAGTCCTGGTGGACAACAGGTTGTCCATGAGTTAACAATGCACTCTTGTGACCAAGAAAGTGAATTATATCCTTGATGGCATTAGGAAGAGTGTGACCAGCAGGTAGAGGGAGATTGTTCCTCCCCCCTCAACACTGCCCTAATGAGGCCCCATCTGGTGTTCTGTGTCCAGTTCTGCGCTCCCCAGTTTAAGAAAGACAAGGAACTGGGAAAGACTCCAGCAGAGGGCTACAAAGATGACTGGGGAATGGAGTGTTTTTATCATGAGGAAAGGCTGACAGAACTGGGTCTGTTCAGCTAGAGAAGGGAAGGGTGCAAAGGGATCTTCTCAATGCTTATAAATAACTCAAGAGTAGGTGTCAAGCAGATGTGGCCAATGACAGGGCGAGGAGCAACAGGTACAACCTGAAACACAAGAATCCATCTGAATATGAGGAGAAGCTTCTTCACTTTGAGGATGGCAGAGCACTGGAACAGGCTGCCCAGAGAGGTTGTGGAGTCACCTTCTCTGGAGATATTAAAAAAACACCTGAACACAATCCTGTGTAACCTGCTGTGGGTGAACCTGCTTTAGCAGGTGAATTGGACTAGATGTTCTCCAGAGATCTCTTCCAAACCCAACTATTCTGCGATTCTGTGCTTCTGTGCTTCTTTGCTTCTGTGATATAGTTGACACCCAGGGTATAAATGAGATACCCTTCTGCCCTTGCTTCACCAAGAGCAAAAATAGCAACACTGCTATGACAGTGCATAAAGCGTTGGGACTTGCATAAAAAAAATGTGAATATAGCAAGTTAAAATTATGAAACTCAGAGCCAGAACAAAAGCTCAGACTAACTTTAGTCTTCTCTGGAGACTTTTAATTACTAACACCAGTGGGAAATTTGGAGTAACATGAAAAAATTCCCAAGTCTAAAATGGACATATAAGGGTATTAGTAGAAGAATTTACAATGCAGAAGAGATGAGAATATTACCATCTGCAGCCATTAGAGTACAGATTTGTTCTTGCTTGCTTTCACTGTTAGCCTGAGTGATCACAAGAATATTTGCTTCTCAGTTAACTAGCTAATTACCATATTAAAATGTCTGTTTCTCTGAAAAAGACAATTGGAAAGGACTCCTTCAGAGAGAGTAGGAAATTGAGGATTTTTACTCTTTTAAATTCCTATAAATTTAAGTTGTCCAAAGCTTAAAAATAAAATTCTTTGCCAACATTCTGAAGTACAGTGAGTCATTCAATGCTTGTGCAACTAATATATCACTAACATAATGAAGATACTGTTCCTACTCTCCCTTCCATTTTCAGTGACTTGTTAGGGTAAATCCTTTTTGCCCTGTATTTACGGATATTAACATTAAAACAAGAAAACATAGTTTAAAGGTGTTTGGTTTTGTGTTGTTTTTTTGTTGTTGTTTTATCTGATGGCACTGGTGAATAATTATTTTGAAGAAAGGATCAGTTTTCTGAACTCAGGAGTGCACTGGAATAAAACAAACAAACAAACAAACAAACAAAACCCCACATATACATAAGGTAAAGCATTTAATATTATCACTATTGTATGAATTCCCTGGATTTTCAACCACAATTATCGGAAGACTAGTTAAACAATGACATGATTTTCTCAATGCTGATAGACATGGATAAAATAAGAATCTCAGTGCCATTCAAACTTATTCTAATCAATCAAGATATGTCTGACCTTTTTAGACACTTTTCTTTTTTTTTTGTACATAAGTTTCCTACTTACTCTGTGTGTCTGAACTTCCATGATTTACCTAAGGCTAAAAATAGAGCTGGGAAAAAGATTTCATCCCAGTCTTCAAAAATGAAATGGTTTAGTGAAGTCTGAGGTGTTCATATCTGACCCTTTGTAGTCACTAAAGAACCTCCCAGACATCACACACCTACTTCAAATGTTCTTCATTCAACAAAGAATATTTTGGAAACTTTAAGGGTAGTTTCCAGCAATAATATAGGATAGTCTGTGTGAATCACCTTTGCAAATAACTTTCTGTCTCTGATTATAATAAGCCACCAAACTCTTTAGGGGATAAAAATAGCTTGTGTGAATATCTTTCATCATTTATTATATCCAAGCCTAAGTCCAGAACTGATAAAAGAATGATTAAGTGTTTCTAATAGCGTTGTTAGCATCATGACTGCAGTGTTCATATTTACTGAAAAAAGACCAGACAATATTTTTTCCATTGAAAAACATGGGAAACATTAACTTTTCTTTTTTTGTCATAAAAATTAAAACTTCTAGTATTCTCAGGAAGACATCTTCTCCATGGGTCAGTTCTGCAATCAGACTGAGTGTTCATGCTACCTAGTTTTCTGCCAGTCTGTATTTTTCTAATAGCCTCAGTCCTTGTAAGGCTGAAGAATCCACAGCCTTCCTAGGCAGACTATTCCAATGCATCTTTGACAGACCTCAAAGATTTTTAACTTAACTCTGCTATACTATTTCATCTCTCAGTGTTTTTTCTGCTGTGCACATAAATATTTCAGGCACTTCGACAAAAATGAAAGAACTGAAGAGATGCAAATTTGCAGAAGCTGTGAGCTGATGAAAAGTATTTCTGTTTTATATTGGATAATGCCACTGGCTAGGTCATCTGTGAACATCTGTGATCCATCGATCTACTTACATAAATATCAATGTTTTGAGATAAAAGTCTAAGTCAATAAACTTTATGGCTGAGGCAAACTCATTACATTGTGCATGTTATTCCGTCACAATATGTTGTGGAAAAAAATACTGAAAAATTAAGAACTACGCTTGGAGATTTAATACTAAAGTAATTCAAAAAACAAATGTCTTCTGAATAGAGTTAGGATACCAGCAGTTCTTTGAATTTTATCTTTAAAAAAGTTTATCAACGGGAGGAATTGGATAGTCTTCATGTTTTACCTTGGTTTCTTAATAATTGGTGATGTCCAAAACAAGGACACAAAATCCTTTATAGAATGCAGAACAAACCAGAGATGGGGGAAAGCATAAATATGTACAGTTTGGACAGAGGATAACATGGAAGTCTCAAAGCTTGTCTGAAATGAACTCTAGATGGACTGAGTTGACTTGCAAGTTGCCCTTGCATTGAGGATGATGCTGTCCTGGATGAATTGCTGTGTTCTTTTCCAAAGTTCTATCTGATTTTTCTGATTCTATAACAACACCATGTCAGAACCTTTGAAGTCTAAATATATGAGAAAAAAAAATAATAGTAATGGAATATTATGCAATTCAGTACCACTTTATAAGAGAAAGGATGGAAATGCCCATTTTTCCGTTGTTTTTCACTATCCATGACCAAAAGACTGGACAAGGCCAGTAAAAGTGGACCAGGTCTCCAACTAGTCTCCTTCTGTGTGAAACAAAGTACAACACTTGTCTTGGAAGTGGGGGTTTCCTGGGACTCTAATTTACTAGCAGACACTGTACAGGATCAGAATGAGAGTTGGGTTTCCTGCACAGAGAGTTAGAGTTTCATGTTGGTCATAAACACGTATTTAACAATGTTAGGTGTTACAAGCCAGCAAAGTCAGTTGTTTGCTTTAAATCATGTTACAAGGCAAATTTCCTGTGCATTTGACAGAATTTAGGCACATTAAATTATCCTTTGTGACACATACTTCTTTGGAAGGTGGAGTTATCTCATGTTCATAGGTACTAATGGGTAATCACTGAAGAGACCAGATGATGTTCAAAGGTAATAATACATAGGGAGACTGGTAAAATTAGATCAGACCAGGACAAGTATAAATAGAGTAATTCATTCTAGTTTAAAGTTAATGTAGCAAAGGGACAATTTGATGTGACACATTTAAAACTGATTGCTTAAGATCTACTGTAGGAGGACTGGAATCTTTAGCTGACTAAAACAGCTTATGACCTTATAATGTTGGGGGAAAAAGATGGTGCTGTCTCTGACATTGGTCTGGTTAAGACTGGATCATGTGGTTTAACATCAGTAGTAAAGAGTACATCTCAGTGAAGGATTCAATTGGAAATAAGAAAAGTTTCTTAATTTGTTTATACTTTTTTCCTTTTATTTCTTTTCCTTCTTAGAGAAGGATTAATAACTTCTAGCTAAAACAAAAGAAAACAAAACAAAATAAAACAACCAACCAACCAAAAATAACACTTAGACAATTTCTAGACAAAGAGTTTTACAAAGCTTCTGAACAATTTACTTAAACTTCTAATTTATTTGATAAGCCAGGTTCTAAGATCAGCACAAACACTTTGCTTTAAACACAATTTAAAAAGAAATTGGAAACTGTATTTAAATTTGAAAACTAGAGATTCCTGTGTGTAATAGCTAATATCTTTTGCTAAAATTTTTTTCTGAATGTTTATGATCATCTACAAATTTATTCATCTAATAATCTACTAAGAATCATAAAATGAACATAGCACAAAGTTGTGGAATAATTGCATCGATTTGCTGTGGTTTAAAGGAAGATGTTGACTTACTAATAGAAGAAAAAAGAAGCTGAGTAAGATTCAATGACAATTAAAGATCAAAGAAGTTCAGACTGGGAGGAAGACATAACAAGTTCTGAGAAATAGAAACCAGTATGGCAGAAGAAACTGAAGAAGTGAAACTTAAGATGACCAAATGACTACTTAAACTTCTCATTGTTGAAAAACTGATAAACATTTTTTGGTAAAATTACTAAGGGAAAAATATTCCTATTTCAAAATGTCTTAGCTTATTGATTTCTGAAAATAGGAAATAAAATTTTCATCTGTTTTTTGTGTTTTTACATGAGCTTTCTTGCCTTTCTTTCTCCATTTGTAGTTTGCGTTGTTCAAGTTTAAAATTTCTATTTCATTATCCTCTGAGAGTTTGATAACGAGAAATTATTGATAAAAAGACCTTTTATAGCGTCTCTTTAGGCTTATTTTAAAAAGTTTTTAGGCATTAAAGTTTGTTTTGTTTTTTTTTTTTGTGAACAGGATTGTTCTCAAGTAACACTACTTTAAGCCTAAAATACATATATATATAGATATATATATAGATATATATACATACATATTGTTTTATAATGTGCTATTGAGAGTTTTTCATGTGCATTAAGCTGTATTGGTAGGGACTAAAGATTCAGTGATGTCAGCCCTTTCTCTTTGGTTCTTGTCTGTAGAAAGTTGTGGGCAAGGACCGTTTCCCTTACCCATCAAGTCTGCAGCAGGGACCTGTAGGAAATACACGTAGGTCCCAATCCAGCTTCACAGAGTGGAAATACATTTAAACACACATTTTTACCCTGTTGGCCTCAATAACACTTGAGGGCTTTTTCCAGTGATTTATCAAAGAGTGACTGCTCAGGACATGACAAAGATGAAGGTTGGCGTGTTCTTAGCCCATTAGCAGATATTAAAATCTGGATTTTTGGATTACTGAAGGGAAGAAAAATGATGTAGTGGGTGGCTGACTAGATTTCCAGGAGAGTTCTTTTTCCTTATTTCCCCCCCACCCCCATTTTAGCATGCAAGAAAGATGATTTTTGAGTCTGAAAGACTGAATTAGCAACAGGAGCCTCATGCCAAACTCCTGTAAAAATCTTTTTATTGCAGATTTAAAAAAACCCTGTTTAGAATGTACACAGACAAACTCAGGTATAAGCAAAGGTGCAGTCTCTAAGATAGATGTGCCAGGTCACAAGTCAGGCTGTAAGGAATTAGTGCTCTGTGCCTGACAGGCACCATTAATGCAGAATGACAAAGGACGCTCCCATGACATTACATACCACGGATGTGAAACACCAGCAATACATGTACACGAGGGATTTTTCTCCGGTGCTCAGAGCCAGCCCTTAGAAGAACTCTGCAGCCATTGTCTGCTTTCAAAACACCCCGTTTTCAATTTAGGTATGTAAAATATCAGCTTCAGGATCGAATAACAACATCTGATAACATTAACGTTTTTTACCTGAGCCTCAGATTGAATGAGTGATCATAACCCTGTGCAAACACACATATATATATATTTATATGTATTATCTTGAACCTATTTCATTGGGGAAAGTTTCTGTTATTTTGTTTGGTTGTTTTTTTTTTTAGGGTTTTTCTAGTGTTGTTTTGCTTTGGTTTGTTTTTCAAAAAACCCTAACGTGCCCCATATGTTGTTTATAAAAGGCTAAGACTCAAGTCCTTAGTGAGGTTACCTTTTGCTCTGTGATGAATGGTAACAAACTGCAGCATTTCAGCTCCGTGTTTGGTCTCTGCCCACAGAGGTCAGACGGTAACATTTTCTTTCCCTAAAAAATGATGAATATTTCTGAAAAATCTGAACAGTTATCAATTTTGATGTTCTTCTTTTATCTGCATATTTCTGGTGGAAGCATAAACTATCCATTTTACAAAAAGGGTAATTATAGCTTTGGACACTGACTTTCTAGGTGCACTTGGTCAGAGCTGAACATCAACATCTTTTTTGTTGATGTTTTTGGATTTTTTATTATTTATTACTATTTCCCTGGTTATTTTGACCATTAATCATTTCATTATATCTCTCTCTTGAGAGCTACCTAACATCTTGGACTTGCCAACCAGTGACATGGAACATTATTTTAAACAATAATTTATTGAATTGGTATGAGTACCATAACCCTGGAACAGGGTCAAAATGTGTGCTGAAAATTCTTCTATCTAACCACCAGTTATCTCAGCCTGGAGAAGAGGAGGCTGAGACTAGAGACCTTATAGTGGTCTATAGTTTTTTCACAATGGGAAGAGGGAGGGCAGGTGCTGATCTCTTCTCTCTGTTGACCAATGGTAGAACCTGAGGGAATGTCAGGAAGATGTGCCAGGTAGGTTTAGGTTGGACATTAGGAAAAGTTTCTTCACCCAGAGGTGCTGGACACTGGAACAGGCTCCCCAGGGAGGTGTCACAGCCCCAAGCCTGATGGTGTTCAAGAAGAGACTGGACAATGTCCTCAGACACATGTTGTGAACTGTGGAGTTGTCCTGTGCAGGCACAGGAACTGGACTTGATCATCCCTGTGGATCCCTTCTATCTCAGGACAGTCTGTGATTCTACCCAGTTCCCAAAAACACCTTTGCCTTAAAAACTGAAGGAAGATAACAAACTATCCTGACACCTATAAGAACTTCCAACATAGAGGGATAATAGTAATGATAAAAATACAGAATGTGTTTTCTGGATAAATGCTTTCTGTGTATTCCAGGAAAAAGTAATTTGGAAGACTGTTTATAAATGCATAATCTAGTGAGGTTTACCCTAACAGTATAATTAAGACAGAACTAAATTAAGACCATTCAAAATGTGTTTTTTGTGTTTTGCCTTTTTTGTTTGCTTGGTTGGTTTGGTTTGGCTGTTGTTGTTGTGGTTTTTTTGGTGTGTTTTTTGTTTATTTGTGGGTTGTTTTAGTTTGTGGCTTGTTTTTGTTGTTTGTTTTTTATTTTGATTTTGGTTTTGTTTTTTTTTTTTTTTTGTCTTTGTTTTTGTTTTTTTCTACGCCACTTATAAATCTCTGCTAGCTCTGTCTTCCTTCTTATTTCACATCTGTATTTTGGAAGCATTATATTTGGAGGCATTGTACACATATATCATTATAAAATATCTTTCCCAAGTAATTTTTAAACTAAAAGAAAACATTTTCTCTTAATCTCTCCTCACAATCCCCAGATTAGAGACACAGTCCTACTGTTCTTAAATATATACTTGTGCCACTGACTTCACTTCATCAAGGGAAGAGTAGACATGAAGACACTCAGTAGACATGTAGGTACCCTGGAAATGAATCTGCAGATAAACAATGTCAGTAATCCAAGCCTCAGCTACCTCTAGTTAATCCCTCATGAGCCAGGCAAATTACAAATGGAAGTAAGGACTAGGGTAACCGAGACTTAAATAGTTCCACGGTTTTTAATCTCTTTTCATCTAGAAACTGTAGTCATTTTAATTTCTTTACTCAAGACTTTTCTATCCCTGTCATGTCAAGCTGACCGAAATGGAACATAGTATTGAAGGTGAGAGTGCACTATACCACTGACTTATCATTTTTCCTTTTGTGGTGCCTAGTGCAAACCAAAAAGTTACAATCTTAAAGTTGCAGCTTTTAGTTCCTGGCATATGTTCCCTACAAACGTGGTCTGTGAGAATACAAATAAGAAAAGAAAAAAAAGAACAGAGCACATAATGGATATTTAGTGCATTGGGGGGTATTTTGAATTATCTTTGGACAGTTTCTTTCAGCAGATAAATCAATATTCAACCTCTTCTTTTGTCAGGTTGTGATGGTGGTATGAAAAAATAAGCTTTTGTTTACATCTGAAGATTAAAAGCTGCACAGTGTTAGAATATTCAGTGGAAGCACTGTGACAGATAAGATGTCAAAAAGAACTCCAGGAACTACAACAATACTTTAAAAAGATAAATAAATATACAATGTTATCTTCTAAGTTGAAGCCTCATACAACTTCACTTTTAAATATGTATGACCAAACCTTTTTTTGTTCTATCTGCATCTTTGCACATTTGTAAATGTTCTCTTACAAGGCAAACAAATAAGACAACGAAAAAGATTACTTACAGAAGTAGCCACTGTAATACAGGGATGTTCAAGAGACAAGTGGCAAAAACAGCTATGAGAAGGGCCTGTAAAAGATAACTTTGTGGCAGTCAGGATTCAAAAGGTATTTCTTGGTGAACTTTAGGTTTTCAGGTTTTGCTGTTCTCGGACTGCAAGAAAATTTTTGCTACATCTCATCGCTATCTGAGGAAAATAGTATCTTTTGCACTTTTAAGGGAGATCTCCTATTTCTTACTGTCTGTCTAATGTCATGGGAAACCTGTACAGTGTGTTTTTTGTGTTTGGCCTCTGTAACAGTAGCTCGGTAAAGTTTGAGGCAATGGACTACTTTGTGTAGAACGGTCTGCAATAAAAATGAACCAAAAAACATGGAGAAGAATTCAGCCAGGAAGAATATTCTGGGGACTATTTCTAGGTGCACACTCTGTTCCTACTCTACACCTCCAGTTTTGGCTGTTGTCAGATGCAATGTGCTGGGCTAAAGTAACTTAGGTTTAAGGTAAAACAACTGCTTTTCTGTGTAGCCCTGGTCTGAAAATGTGATGATGAAAAAAAATGAATAAGTTTCCAGTTCTTTCTTCCTGTGGACATGTTATATGTAAATTCAAATATAGGCTGCAAACTCAGAACACCCTCTTCCCCTCAAAAAACAACAAACAAACAAAGCCAAAACAAACAAAACAAAACAAGCAAAAACCTTCAACAAAAAACACCTGTGGTGCTTAAACACCAAATACCTTTGGGAAACTAATGTACTTCATGAACATAAATATATTAATATCTTATCTTGCAGAAATTAAAGATTTTGTTCGTATCACAATAGAACAATTTCCCATCTATCAGTGACACACTAACATAATCCCTCTACACTGACAGAAAATCTCTGGTTTCCTGACTGATCAGCTTAAATACAGCTGTCATTAGAAAATATTTTCATATCATGCGACTTTACATAAACAGGCTATCAGAGATATGCACAGATTAATGAAATGGGAAAATGCTTTAACAAGCCACAGAGGACATGGATGGAGTTCTCCAGGACCTGTTCATCTTTTTACTAGGAACTGGGAGACCATACAGCTTTTAGCTGTTGCAAAAGGAAAACTGAGAAGTGGTACTGGTTACGGTAGAGACATAGGAGCTGCCCAGCAGTTTGACATGTCTCAGGTTTTGAAAGTGGTAGTATTTCTCTATCAAAATAAAAGAATTGCTATCACAATGCAAAATTCTCTCAAAGGGAAAACCTTTTCCTTGGTGTAAAACAGATTTCCTTCACCCTCTCCAACATTTGCTCTGAAAGTATTCAAAGAAATCATGGTTAACACATCCTTGTTATTCAATCAAAACTCCTTCCTATGATTTTTATTGAAATAAACAACTGATTTTGTTATCTATGTGACCTCCAAGATGTATATTGCAGCTTGTTCTATGCCGTATTTACGGTATTAATATCAGCAGAAATGAATAATTCAGACATCTTTCCCAGCCACTGTATTTTTATCATCACTTAACTCATCCTTGCTATGTTTTCACCTCTATCCGCTTCAGAATCTTGCCCTTTATTACTGGTTGAGTATTCAGAATTAACACCAGTTTTAAACATTAGAACATAAGCTATGTTCTTTATATTTTTTTTCTTCCATACAAGTAATTGCTTCTTTGTTTATTTCAATGTAAAATTAGGGGAAAAAAAAGACAGAAAATTTGGACATTATAGAGCAAGAAAACCAAAATTATGAGCAGTATGTTGCATGTATAAAGGGATCAGACACATTTCACATTTGGCAACGTGAAAAGCACTACTAAATGCAACTGGCTTCACTCATATCACATTTATTCCTCAGTCACCATAAGGGTTATTTTACAAAGTGCTTAAGTATTTGGTCAAATCAGAGCATATGAAGCTCTTAATGGGCACATCGCTAAGTACTTCAGTGTAACATAGGTTTAATGCAAAACACAGAGATAGTCATTTGAAAAGAAAACAAAACTAAACTTAACTAAAACCAACCAACCAACCAAAAGATAAAACAAAACCCAAAAACAGTAAAAAGGTCTCACATCACACTAGGTTTGCTCCTTAAAATATGTATTGCACTCTGATCAAATTTACAACCCTTGAGTAATTTCAGCTGTTGTATTTGTTTCTGAGAGATTTGTTGTTGTTTTTGTTCTTTCCATAGCACTCTGGATTTGGGAAAAGGTAATAAGAAATATGAACTTACTCCTTTCGGAGAAGTCGTAGACTGGCTGGCCTCAGAAGATCTTTGAAATCTGAGGTAAAAATCTTAGATTGTAAAATTGTTCACTGCATATTACAGGATGATGATAAATGCATGGGAAGAAATATACGTTTGGTTGACTGTTCAAGTTTAACTGAACTAATTTGAGGTTTTGAGTTAATTCTATTTTTATATTAGTAATAAGGAAATGCAATAAGACTAGAAATTAAAGAAAAAACTACATCGAATGGTTAATTGCTAAAATGCATCTTTCCTCTTTTTATTATTTTTTCTAAAAAATACAGAAAATCACACCCAAAACAAGGTCAAAGGAGAATAGAGACTGCACAAACTAGCACTAAGGCCCAGACTTTCAATAATTTATAAAAGTAACCCAGAAAAAAAAATCTTATCTAAATCACATTCTCACTTTTTTGTTTAAGTTTGGTCAGTTGGTTCAAACAATTTGTGGACAAGTGAAACAGAAGAGAGATATGGGTGCTAACTCAATGTTACTGATTCTTATATGGTACATAAGGAGATAAAATATCTTTCCTGTTTTCTTTCTCTTTTAAGTTAGAACACAATAGAGATAAGGAGAGATATAACCCACATGCTTGAAACTTTGATAGAAACCACAAGGGAAGCAGAAAAATACAAATATCCTCCTAATGACAGACTCCCTGATACCACAAATCCAACTAATTTATTTTCCTATATAACCAGTCAAAAAACCTGACTTTGTGGAGAAGCTAGGGGGAAGTAAAGGAGGTAGAAAGTAGAAAAGAAATTAGGAGAAATAAAGAATACTTAATTATGGATTTTTTTTCTAGGTAGTTCTGTATTTTGATCCAATGATATACTGGCTTCAGATATGCTTCGTACTTCACCACACAAGATTTTTCTTTACTGACATGCTAAGACCAAAAAATCAGACTTAAATAATGTTTTAAGTTCCTTATGTGAAATCTATGGACTATTCTAGAGAGCTTACTAATGAATTTTATTTGAAAACCTACACAAGTGGCTCATGTTCATCTCACTAAATGTATATGGCAGTATCATATCCACTTGGACAACACACTAGTAATGCCATGAATCACCTGGGTACTTTTTTCATATACTCAATGAAAAGAACAAAGCAAGAAGAAACACAGGGAGGTCTCAAGTTTTGAAATGGTAAAGCAATAACAGTTGACTCGGTGAAAAAATATTCAGAACAGACACCAACGTTTTTCAAAATATATGTGGTGTTGAACTGGGTGGTTTGCCCGTCCAGTTGTTAGGAGTATCTAACATATAAGGTTTCGGTTTTATTTTCAGTTTAGCCATTTTACAGCTCAATAATTCACTTAATGTCTTACCTGTAAAACAATGTTATTGACTTCCACAGAAAAGTTCTGTAATCTAATAAAACACCCTTCATCAGAGACGAATATTACCCCTTTTTGTTAAGTAAGACACAAAGTATCTCAGGCACCAGAGTGTTCATTATTGCAGCACCTATCATTTAAACCCTCAGCCATCACAGCTGTGACAGGCATTTTCTTTGTGCTGGGGCACCACTGTAATGGAATCTGGGGAGGAATGTGGCCTTCAGGCAAGGAACAACAAAGAAATCAAAAAGACCAGTATCCCAGTGAAGAACCACTCACATGATTACAAGATGTTGGTTTTTTTTAATTCTAGTGTGGTCTCCTTTTAGAATTAAGAGCTTAAAATAAAGGCAAAAACATTGCAATTCAGAGCTCTGTATGTTCATTTAAATTCTCAAATAATAAATTAAAGAATACTGTTCACTCAATTTCTCTTTGCAATGGCATGCAAAATAGACAATTTTCATATGGATAATTTGGACTACAGCCATACCTACCTCCAGCATCAAAAAACCTGTAATTAAAAAGCAGCTTCTAAGTTCCTCTTTGAAAAAGGTGGAAATTGATCTCAAATCTGTTTCCTGAAACAGTAGAAAAACTGTGGATTTTAAAAGGATTCTCGTCAGCACACTTTGCTTTAGTTACTTCTTCTGAAGTGCCTGACCTGTTAGGTGTACTCTGAATGTATCCATCAGACCAGATCATGTAATGATCTAGAATGAGCAATGTCTACTCTGTAAAACCCCAAAGAGTTTATAAACAACAGAGAAGCCAAAGAATTCAACATGATTGAGACAAGTTCAGAAATCCTGTATGTGACCGGCGTAAGCCAAGAGTTAAACAGCAACTGGAATGGAGTACAAATATTTTTGTATATCTGGTATTGTAACAAAAGCAAGAATGTTCTGTAATATTTTACATTCATTGTGTTTAAATCAGTTTCTCCAAGTCTCTGTGTGCTATTTATGTGTGCAGGAATGGGTGAAAACCTTTGCCCCAGAGAAGAAATGAGATTATATAAACATCTGTTTGAATGGCCTATCAGAAATTGAATGGAACAATGATGTGAGGAAAAATACTGGGTAAGACAATTTGAAAACCAGTTTTCAGGAACATTGGTGAAGAGAAAATGTTAAATTATGAAAACACATCAAGGAAAGTCAACAAAAGCTTCTTCTGTGTGGTTGAGGTTACTAGATTAAAGGACTTACGCCTTCTCGTTTTTTTTCTTTATAAAAAAAGATGTAAGTTGTTTTATACTTTCCTGACCCAAAAGTGTTAGTTTGTTTTAGAGTTGCTGGATGTTTCTCACCTGAGCTAAGTTTTCAGTACAGAGTACGTTTCAAGCCCATTTAAGGAAGCCACACAGTCGAACAAGGGTGCTGTGGCTTACAGCTTCAAAGCTGAAGGAATCAGAGATATTCTCCCCTGTGTAGTAGCTGCACCAGAGGCAAGCTTTGAGGAGTACTTAAGGATGTAACAGAAAAAAAATAATAAAAAATATTGCCTTCAACGATTTTTCAGGTAATGAGCTCATAAATATTTTGCTGTCGTCTCTTGCAAGCCCTTATTTGCTCCTGGTTTAGCTAGTTCTGAGTTCAAACCTTTTTAATCCCATTGAGCCTGGGTGTTGACATAGGTGCCTTCTAAATCAAATTTTTCAACTGAGTCTAGCAATAACCTACCATTGTGTAAATTCCTGCTAAGTGTGTGGCAAACTTTAACTTCTGCACATTCCAGATTGATAATGTCACCCAGCTTCTTGCTGAATAGCACTTATCTGGGAGAACATAAGCAAAAAAGAGAAAAAAATTAGTTCCCTGCTGCTCAGAAAGCATGGTCTTGTGATTAAGACATTGCTTTCAGTCTTAGAAATTATACATTTAATTGCCAGATCTTCCACAAATTTACTTGCATTCAAGTCACTCCCTCTCTCTCTGCTTTACTTTCCTGGCTGTAAGTTCACAATTTACAGCTACCTTCACTGTAACTAACCCTATTTAAATCAAAGTCTGTGTAGACAAGTACTGATCAGAACATTAGCCTGGGTTCACACCCCTGGTCTGCTACAAAATACTGGTGAGACCTGGGGCATGTCACTTAGCCTGTATTTTACCTTGATTTTAATCTCCCTGATGTGACCCATGAGGCATACTGTCTCTCTGGAGTGTATGTTCAATAATATTTTCAGTGAACTTCTGTGATGGTTTTTCAAATGACATTATTACCCAGATAGATTTTGGATAGAACTGGTGCAGGGCAGGATGTATTTCTATTGTTTAGACAAGTTATATTTGTCAAGCTGAAAGAAAAGAAGAAAATGAGAGAGAAAATGAAAACTACACCTCATTAAATAACTGGCATTAAGGATTTTATAGTTTGTGTTTCTTCTCTAAAAATGATTAGGATGTTGGTATTATAATCCTTCACGTAATTTTAGTGATAAGTACTTGACTTTTCTAGTTAGCCTGAGTCTGCCTTGGGTGAGAGATGTGCATCAGTCAGGGATTAATATATTTTTGTTTTATGCATATTGCTAGTTGAATACTGGTGCTGAATTCTTTTCACATTTCCTGTATGATTTGAAAGCTCTATCTGAATCCTGACCTGCCATTGCTGCCTTTGTCTTTTATTTCTCCTTTTAGTAGTATTCTTTTTTTTTTTTTTTTTTTGGTCTGGTTTTTGTTTTCTTTCTCTTTTTTTTTTTTCCTGCTTTTATTACAGCTGTAAAAATGAAAAATTATTTTATTGTATATATACACAATTTCTTTTGAAACTTTCTCACTCATGACTGACTAATCACTACTAGGGGATATGGGAACCACTCTCAATAATGTGGTTTAAGAAGGGTATAAAACTAGAGCAGAACAAAGAAAGAATTATTCACCACAGTACAATATGGTGCTAAAGTCTCTGTAGTATCTTAGTACTGGCAATATTTTCTCTGCTGGCGTGGATATAACTGTATTGCACACACACACACAGAGGCAAATACAGTCACATTTTACCACCTCGTGTTTCTCAGGAGTATCCCACCAATCTTAAGTATTTACCTGTATCAGCGGAGTTAAGGCTTTTTAGCAGATGGGCTGGACAAGCACCTCCATATCGTGTACATTTTGGGGAAAAAACCTCAGCATAGTACTGCAGACTATACACTGTGGGAATATGGAATGCATTGGTGTCTTTGGAAGTGCATCATCTGGTTTGGGTATATCTGTAACAGAAACACCAGAAGATTAACAGAAGCTCACTCTTAATCTGAACTGAAATGAGACAAATCTTCAGTTCATCCTGGAACTCACCTGTCTTCTTTTAGATGAGTACTGTCTGGATTTGCAATGGTATTTTAACATTGCACTTCTTTCTGAATACCGAATATACATCAATTTTCAGGGGAGTTAAAGCAGATTTTTAAATGGCTGCAGATAAAGGCCGTTTTTTCACTTTGTTTTATTTTCTTGTCCTTCTTGACATGTTTGAGTTCAAAATCTCTTCTTTCTCCAAGTGGATAAAGGAAGTCCCTCCTCCTGGAAATCTTTTTTGAAACTCAGTTTTCTGCCAAGCTTTGACATGCATTTTGTTTTCATCTGGACATACAGATAAATATGTTACAAAAGTTTTTCTAGGGAAAAAAAAAGAAGAAATCTGAAGCCCCAACACCTCTTTATATTGTTACATTTATTATTTTTCTTTAAAAAAAAAAAAAAAAAAAAGAAAGCTTTCTATTATAACAGAAAATGTCCATTGTTAACCATTACATTATACCCAATCTATGTATGCACTGGTATTTAAATACATATTATAATGTAGCCTAAATGTCAGAAAAACCTTAATAGAAAAAATAAAATTAAATGAATACTTTATTTCATTTTTAAAATAATATGATTTAACTTATCAAAAGCAAATGAAATTGTCCATGTGCAAGGAGACGGGTATTTTCAAAGGGTGGATCATCCTACTTGTCTTGGCCATTAACATAAGATTAGAAGTCTGTGAACTGAATCCACTGTTTTGGACAGTGCCCTTTATTGCTGTTACTTTGTTCTATAACTCTTAGAATGTAGGTGTAATTCTATAATTGATTTATGGAGTGATTTAAGAATTGTTTTACCATTTTCAAATTCTTCTTTATTCCTTTCCTTTCCTTTC
This sequence comes from Columba livia, assembly GCF_036013475.1. Taxonomy (NCBI): domain Eukaryota; kingdom Metazoa; phylum Chordata; class Aves; order Columbiformes; family Columbidae; genus Columba; species Columba livia. Next base: position 6,169,455 of record NC_088642.1, on the reverse strand, counting down.
CTTTCCTTTCCTTTCCTTTCCTTTCCTTTCCTTTCCTTTCCTTTCCTTTCCTTTCCTTTCCTTTCCTTTCCTTTCCTTTCCTTTCCTTTCCTTTCCTTTCCTTTCCTTTCCTTTCCTTTCCTTTCCTTTCCTTTCCTTTCCTTTCCTTTCCTTTCCTTTCCTTTCCTTTCCTTTCCTTCCCTTCCCTTCCCTTCCCTTCCCTTCCCTTCCCTTCCCTTCCCTTCCCTTCCCTTCCCTTCCCTTCCCTTCCCTTCCCTTCCCTTCCCTTCCCTTCCCTTCCCTTCCCTTCCCTTCCCTTCCCTTCCCTTTCCTCCCTTTCCACTTCCCTTCCTTTCCTCCCCTTCCCCTTCCCCTTCCCCTTCCCCTTCCCCTTCCCCTTCCCCTTCCCCTTCCCCTTCCCCTTCCCCTTCCCTTTCCCCTTCCTCTTCCCCTGCCCCTGCCCCTTCCCCTGCCCCTTCCCCTTTTCCTTTTTCCTTTGCCCTTTCCCCTTTTCTTTTTCCCCCCTTTAAACTGCCCCTTATCAAGTGACACCCTTTGAAGCCTCCGGAATACAAATCCACAAGAACAATTCTCCTGTCCATACTTTATCAGCTACTTCAACACTTGAAGCAGGGGTCCACTAAAACCTTTGGTCTTGGCAGTGGGCAACCCAGTGAAATGGAGTCACGTCTGCCCCTCACTCTGTTGGCACTGAAAAGCTTTCCATGCAGGTGCCTGAGCAACAGAGTAGCATCTAAAACTGGAGGTCTGGCTTTTGTAATGACTGCTGCAGAAGGTATTTTTAACCTACAGCTTTAGAAAAGCTCTTGGAGGTGCCAGCTAGCCCATCCTATACTATTCAGCAGAGGCTCACTCTGTATTTATTTCTCTATTGTTTTGTTTCTTTTTATGGTTGCCTGTTTCTCTGCAGGTAGCTCAGCGATTAGCAAAAGCAACCGACTCTGAGCTGAAAAAGCTCATCTCAGGGTTCCAGGCGAAACAAGCCCATTTGAAGCAGAGCCCGACGCTCGCTATAATTCCCCATATGTTGATTTTCACACCAGCCTTGGGTGGCTGCACCTCATTATTTGATTTTCTCTGCATCAGTTTTGTTTGTGTGAGTCTGCGTGTGTGTGTCTGTGCATGTGTGGCACTTCTCTTCTTAGTTTGGAGTGACTCTGACCTAAATAGAGGAAAGTGTGGGTGGCAGTTTGGTTGGAGGTGCCACTTCAAAGCCTCAAAATGCTGCAATCTGCAAACAAGTACTTTAAGGGAGGAAAGGGGGAACGAAGATATCAGTGTGTGTTCAGGGATGTCATTTGTGACAGGACTAAAAACAGATGTACCCCAGAGGCTCTGATTTCTACGTGTGTTACACCCCACATGTCTCTGGAGCTTAGAGGGTGGATTTTTAAAGGACTCATTTGCATATCACTAGATCTGATGCAGTTAAGTTTATGATTTAGTAAAACTGAGCTGAAAAGAAAATACCACAGGAAGAAAATATATGATCCCTCTTAATTAAATCAAGAAAGATCCCAGTTTCCCAAAGACCTATTGATTACACAGTGAGACAAAAAAAACCCAAAACATTCATGATCAAATACATTTAAACACAAAGTGTGAATGACTGAGAAAAGAAAAGTACATTAAGCAAACAATCTGGCTTTTAACATAAGATTCAACAATACATGTAAAGACAAAGCACTCGTGGGATTTGCAGGTGTGTATGGTTAAGAATGACAATTATTTCCTTTGACCTGTTACTAGTATTCTGTATATGTCTGTCACTCAGTCCACATATGCTTGTTGTATACCGTAAACATTGATTTCTGAATTTCTGTGAGCTTACAGCTAAAAAGGCACAACGGCAAAAAAAAATATGCATGTGAGCAAGTTATGGCTTAGACTGGGCTGCAGAGCTCTCCACAGCTTCCTAGTTGTGAGTCCAATTTATCACAGCAAGTTAACTTTCACATTTCCACTTTCCCCACAAACTCCTTGGGGAACACCAGGCACTACTTGTCTTTCCCTTCATGCTTTCCAGCCACTTTCTTCGAGAATCATTTTCACTCTGTAAATCACTTGATGAAAAATTATTCTTCAGGAAATTAATATTGAGAATGTGATTTAGAAGCCAGAATTGTAAAACTAACACTGAGAAACATGATGGTTTAGTGGGAAAATGGAGTAACAGCCTTCAGAGCTGGGTAAAAGAGCCAACCCCCAAGCCTACCCCAGCCACAGTGACCTGTTGGGCTGCAGTTCTTCAGGCACGTCGCTTTGCGCAGACCACGACACAGCAATGTGATGCAACCGACCTCATGTTCAGCTATGTGTGACCCCTGAAAGATGAGTAAAGCTGTCTTCTGGGTATTCCTTCCAACCAACTTTGTCACTGAGCATAGAAAATGCAGTACAACAGGTCCTACACTCATGTAGCTGACTTTTCTCTCCATACCTTAAAAAAGACAGTCTAGGCCTTATTAACCCTTTATATATATATATATATATATATGTATCTATATATATATATATATACTGAGATATTCAATCTTATATCTTTTTAGCTGTAAGTAAGATTTGATAATGTGAACAAACTATCATTCAATAAGGTAAGATTTAAATTTACAGCATACCTGATGATAAGTAGTCATGTATGATTTAGTAACAAGGAGAAATTCTGTCACACTTAGGAGAGAAATATAAGTTATACAATGATTGCAAAAGGATAAGAACATATCCTTGGATGGATGCCCACCTGCACCATCTATACCTTGTGTTATCTTGTTTGTCTTTCCCTTACCTAGGACTAGGTGACTTATGAAGGTCCATTCCTATTGAAAATATTCTATTCTACAAACATTAAAAAAACCCAAACAAATCTATGTGAATTAGGGTCCATAAGACAGTAAAATAGAAGTAATACTAACTGTTAAGACATTCTCAGAAGTTGTGGCAAGTGTAAGTTGGAGACACCTGGTGTCTGTGGACATCTGTGTAAGACATAAAGTGAAAAGTAACTGCTGTTGTCAGTGCTATGTGCTCTCCTGCTATGCTACTGGACAGGAGATGGTGCCTTTTGCACAAAATCTAGCACTGTCCCTGCACTTTGGGCTCCCTGGGAGAGGTGGATGAAAAGACACCCAGAAATGCAATCCTAAGCAGTCTTACGTGAAAATAGCTGCTGGGCTGCTTGACCCTGTCAAAATGATGGCTTGGGATATGTTCAGTAATGGAGATTTAAGGTGTTCTACTGTAAGTCTTGTGGCAAATAATGGAGATGCCTGTGAATACTGAGGTGCCCCAGCAATAAGAATAAGGGTTTATGAGTCATGTTAGAGCTAGGTTCTTAAACTGTGCCTAAATTAAATTTTTCAGTCTAGGTCATTACAGCAGTGAGTCTTACTGATTCTCCTCTTTTCCACTGAACAAAAATTCAAAAATACTTGTCCCTTTTCGGTGTTCTTTTACACATACCTTACCCTTTGCACAGTATCTCTTTAGGCTAATGAAAGTACAGGAGAAAGTAGTAGTGGTAGTTCTCTGCTTTTGAATTTTACAGGCAGTGAAGAAGGCAACATTAATTTCCCTTCATATTCCTAATGGCTTCATATTTGTTCATTTCCTACCAAAACTACCAGCTCACCCACAACTGTCACTGACAATACAACCCGCTGCTCATGCAAAAAGCAACATGCTACTCAAGCGCATTGTTTCTCAATTCCATTGTCCGTTGTAGACGCAAAGCTGACAAGTGACACTGGCTGTCTATAGAGCAAGCTCAGCAGCCAATGGGGGGTGAGATTGATGTCTCTGCACCAGGACATTTTGGCCAGCCAAGTGCTTCTGCAATATGACAAGACCTTGCCAGCAGCTGCTCGAGTTAGTCTGCAGAAACGCTCATGTTTAGCAAACAATTTTGGTGGCATAATGGACTCCCTTTATTACTGTGATTAGACAGCAAATGATTCCATTAGATGGAACTAAATAATTGTTATTGTTATTCTTACTTATTATTTACTAAATGCACTCAGTAAGGTTCATATCTATTAAGCAGAGGGAAAGGAGTTACTTTAGCATGTACACAGACAGAAATGCAGGTGCATGCAGCCATTACAAGTACATGGTCATTTGTTCATAAAGGAGAGGTCACGCTGCTCTTGCAGAGGTCACTATGCCTGCGTGATATTGCTTGTTTTGCAATCAGGCATCCTGGAGCAAAGTGAGAGCAATATTTGTACTGAACCTTAACATTCCCAGTTTGTGCTGGGATGAAAGGCTGTACAAACTAAAGGGTTAGGCCCTATCTCCATAAGAAAGCCGAGGAATATTTTAGTGAGTCATTTTTATCTCTGCTTTGTCAATTGATATTTTAAATTCTTTGAAACTGGAACTGAATTTATGGAGGTAGTTTCTTAAGCCTCTCTTCCTGCTTTGAAAGTCTCACAACTGAGTAGGGCAAAGCAAGACAGTTAATTATTAGAAGCAGCATTTCTATGCGGCAAGAGGTTGAGATACAGATAGAATTCCACAGAAAATATTTTTAAAAATCTACTTATTGAAATAATTTTATAAAGTCATTCTCCTTCTCTTTATCTGATTTGTTTTCTGAGTTGATTATACAACGTTGTATCTACCCATCCTTTCAGAATGGCTATAGATCCTTTGAGTCCACATATTCCGTATGGTTTATTCTATATTCTGCATGGGTTACCTCTTCAAATGTCCTTCCTGAAGCTCTTCCCTTTCTTCACCCTGAACCTTTTACCTTCTTTCCCAGCTCTCAGCTTTCCAATTCTAGTTATTCACACAGTTTAAGGATTATGGTCTCATTTTATTTAATAGAGTGTGCACAGCTATATTTCATTATTGCCAGAAAAATCCATATGCCACATTTTTAAAAATAAATCCCCACTAGAAATGTTGGAAACCTTACAGACTTTGATTGAGTTGCCCCAGGTCAAACTGAACATCTGGGAAAGAACTTCTGCCTAGGAAATGGTTGTGCATCCTTGAATACTCCAGTGGCCTCACTCTTGGAATAGGCTTAGGTGAAGCTGTATGTAAAATACAAGGATATCATTAGATGTTTCTGTATGTAGAGCGCTACTTTTCCCCTGCATTGTTCTGGCAGCCTAGTAGTGTACATATGCCATTGTGGAACTGGTTTAATATTAATACACATATTAATAGAAGATAGTCAAATAGTGTTTGCGAGATATGTAATTTTGTAAATGTTGTTTTTTCCCCCTCCCTCTTGGCATTGCAGAGTATTCACAAATTGGTTGTTAATCTATTCAGTATTTAAGGATAAGGGTCTGAGCCAAAAACCCTTTGAAGTCCATGAAAAAATTTTCATGGACTTCAAAGAGCTCTAGATCAGCCCCGAACAAAATAAGATCACAAAAAACCACATAGTATTTTATTGAGTTACTCATAAAGCAAACTGCATATCTTTAGACACAGTAAACACATAGCAATTAAAAGCTTACATTCAAAATCTGAATCCTGAAATTGTCAGTTAGAGAGATCAGCTTATTTTCATTCTGGGGAGGAAATGTAAGTCTAGATAGGGAACAATCAAATTGATAACAAATACCAGCCACTGTACATGCTTTACATTACTATACATGAGGGATCTAATAAAAAGAAGACCTTGAGTAATTGTATTACACTATGTCATGACGGATTATTTGGATGCTTCATCATAGTGTAGGTTTTGAAAGGTTACATTAAAAGGTTTTTAAAACAATCTTGTATTTTCCATGTATTCTTTTTTTTCTCTCTTTTGTATAGCATGATATATTTAACTCACCTTACTCTCCTTTTAATATTTGAGATATATGAAAATAGTTTAAAATATTGTCTTAAAAATCCTTCTTCTTAATACACCTGCTGCCTCAAAATATTATATTTCATGAAAAATTTCAATATTATGCTGTAGAATTCATCCACTGTTGCAGATTCCCTGTAGAATTCTAAAGCTCCAGGATTTAAAACAGTGAGGTTTTTTTGTTCAGAAGAATCTCAAAGTACTTCTTTTTATCCTTTACATTAAAAATGGATACTTACCATGGGTCCCATCTTTACCAGAAAGACACTGGTAAGAAATTACTATCTTTCTCTGTGCCAAATGCCAGAAAATACCACTGCTGGGTAAATGGGGGAACTAATCTCCCTTCCTTTAGGCATCTGTGTAGCTTTGGGACAATGAAGACAGAAGTGGAAACAGAGATAGGTGGGCAAGAGAGAAATATTCAAGCAGATATTTCCAGAAGATGATTTATCCAACCCAAAGCCAGTACCTTTCAGAAAAGTGTGGGAAATTTTAGTTTGAATCTCTGCATATGTCTATCATAGCTTTCAACTGAGTGAAAACAATCAGCTTAGTTCAGTCATCTACTTCTAAAATTATGTGAGCTGAAACTTACTGTCAGTAATACAGGATGAGAAAACTGGTAAGAGTAGAAGGCATTTTCCCTTAGAATTAAATGCTGAAAAATATTAACCCAGGATATGCAAAATGAAAGGTAACACTTAGAAGAGACACTTTGGAGGTCTTTGGCTTCTAATATCAACAGTGCATGTAGATGCCACATTGCCAGCTGATATGTACATATATTTATGTATCTATACAGGTATATATATGTGTGTATATATATATATATATATATATATGTACATGAACATTTGTGTACATACACATTCAATATTTTCTGAGTTAAAGGGCAATATTAAAACACATGAGAAATGAAAACACCCTCCCGAATTAGACTTCTTCAAAATGCGGAAAGAGATGAGCTGACAAGAGGAAAAGTCACAGCACTGCAAGTACCTAAACTGTAATCTACCAGCTCATGTCTGATCACACATCTTAGAGAGGAAACTGATACACAGGCATACATAAATCTCTCGGACACAGTTCAGAGAAGAATGTTTTATGTAATGAAGGTTTCAGCACAGAATCTTAAACATTATAAAGGAGCACCTACACAACAAAACAGTTAAGTACCGGCTTATTCAGAAATACGTGTGCAAATATTTTAAAACTAGAAGTTTCAAGGTCCTTTCTGTATGAATATGAATGTTTCGTTGGGACTTCTTAGGGAGTATATGATTAAAGTTAAGCATTCACTTAACCTTTATCAAGAAACAATAGAGCGAACAGAAGTTCAGGTTCAAAATCCTTTTCATTAGAAAGTGGCTTATTTCAATTTTTCACTAATTTTTTTCAAACAAAAAGTAGACAGAAGAAAGCAAAAAATGATGCTGTAATGCTTCTTCTTAATTTTAATGTTTTTATCCCTTATTTTCCTTTTGTTTCTATTTTTTTTTCTTCTTTCTTTTTTCGTCCCCTTCCTCCACCCCAGAAAGAGGCACTATGCAGAAGAGAAAAGAGACAGAATGAAAGGGCAAAGAAAGAAATTAAAAATGTATGGAAAAAAAAATACATATTTTTTTTACAAATGATGCTTGATAATATATTTAAATTAAGAAAACTAAAAATTCAGAAAAAAAAAAAATCTTTCTCCTTGGAAAATGTCATATCTTATTTTCCCCATCTCTGTTTGTTGCCTTTGCCTAATGCAACACTATTTTCAACTATCACTACATATTTTGTTCTGTGAGATTCAAGACTGTTTGAATCAGTGAACATTCAGTGAAATGCAGAGTGTGTTTTTCAATACAAGAAAGCTGTGCTTAGAGCAAGCTTCTGTTGTAATGTTCTTAGTTTCTAGTGCTCTGCTGATCATAGTCTTAGTCTGAGAGAGGAAAAACCTTTCAATTTGCTAAAATAAACATTGACTTAATTTCCCTTGTTAAATTTAGGCCATTCCCTACTTTAAAACTTCTCATTGATTTTACATTCACTCCCCTGATGTAAAATCATCAGCTACTGATTTTACATCTGTCTTTTAGCTGCTGCTGCTGAGCTAACCTCAGCCAATGGCATATTGTACTGAATTAGGATTTCTCTTGCTATGGCAGCTGCTGATAGAATTGAGACAGACTGATACGACACCTTCAGTCTTCTCACTACTGCACACATTGCAAAGACGCAAATGTTGAACAACAGTTGGAAAACATCAGAGAAAAATATCACTGTACCACAAGAAAGGGAAGATGATCTTTCTCTGACTTTGTTTTCTTGTGTCTTGTCTCTGATACCTTAATGCAAAATCATTAAATAAAATGTAAACCTCTTGGGTGAGATTAATCTGCCCAAATGCGGCTGTTGACATCAGATCCAGTCACTTTAGGCTCTGTAATCGATGGAGAATCAAGCGTGTTTAAGGCACAATTCATCTAATCCTAAGGTGCAAGTCAAAAATAGGTCACTGAATTGTGCCCTAAATGTTCCTATTTCTCTTTATTAATGAAAAAACAGACTTAAATATGGACTCCCTTCCATTTCTATTCTACAGATACTTAACACGAGGTGAAATGATTCACACCTCTAGGCCTGGCCCTGGAATGGGCTCTACCGAAGGGAAAGCTGATGAATAATTAAAGCTCATTGCAAGACTGGATCCTCAGAGAAAGTACTCTGAATGAGGGAGGATCATAATCCAAAGCAAAGGCTCCTGTGGATTGTGCTGTGGTGCTGTAAGTTACGAGCAATGATTTCCCACAGTAGGTTCCAGGAGTGGCAAATGAGAATAATGACAGAGATATTGCCTGAGCATCCAGAGAAACTGGTTTGCTTGAAGAGATCTGAAGCTCTTGAGCTACTAGATGAACTCATGCACTTCTCACAGATTTTGAAAAGGTGGGTAGCTTGCCAAGACTATATACAATTTATTATTTTTAATAGTTATATATTTACAAAGATAATGTTTTTTTAATATTCGAAACAGAGGCCTTATAATTATTTAGAGAAAAATAAAGCATGTGAATTTTTTTTTTTTTTTTTTTTTTTTTTTTTGCATTTTAACACATTCTGAATCATTGGCAAAACACTAGAGATGATTTAATCTACTCTCATGGTTAACACAGACTCAAATAAAACAGAGTATGACTCTAATGTTTTCCTCTCTGTACCTCGAAGGGTAGAATAAATTTGGACATTTGACTGGGAGTAGGATCTGGTGTAAATAATCTCCTTTGCTTCTTATCTCTCCTCTGAAGGAATCTCTCTAAGAAACGGTGCCTTCTGAGATTAAAAGTAAAATATATTATTAGAATGCATATATGGAAGTATTGCAAATACTTATTTAAAATATTTTTGATATAAGAATAATTTCTTTGTTCTGTGTGTGAGTGAAACCCATCTCAATTCAACACACCAAATAAAGATTTATCTCCTTTCCCTGAAACTTTGATTTCTTATGCTTTCCATTATTTGGATTTTCTTAAAGAGCAGATTACGTTAAAAGGGGAAGAAAGAGAAAAGAGAAGAAAAAGGGTGAGATGCTTTCCATTCTGTTTAATAAGATGAGTTTAAAAAAAAAAAGGGAAAAAAAAAAAGCTGTGAGCATGTGTGAACATATAAACTGGTTCTGCAGAGGAGCGGAAAAAAATACAAGGAAACCTCAGCTGAATTCCCATATTAAGGAGAACATATTTTCTTCTTTTCCAGTTCTGTTAACTCCTGCACAAGCTAACTGCAACTTATGCATCTGAGCTGAAAGAGTATGATCAGTGGCATGTGCTAACAAACTCTGACGCTTAGGGCAGCTGTCAAGAAACACAACTTTCTTTTGTGCTTCTTTTCAGAATTAATTAGCAGAAAAAGAGCCTTTAATATACATGTTCTTGCCAAGATGCACTTGGAAGGAAGCTTACTCTACTCTCTGCTACTGCCTGTTCCCAGCAAACCTCTAGAGAAGATAAATAAGCAAGTTCTTCCCGAGCTGTCCACCTCCTGTTATCCGCAGGTGTAAGTCAGGAGACACAAGATGTAACACATATAACAAGTGTTTGAGTGCAACGAAAGAAGCCAGCCAGTTTGGAAATACCTGGCTTCAGAAATTCATGCAGTTACCTATTTCTGTTGATCGCACTGAAAATATAACTACTTACTCTAAGTTTCAGTTTCATGTGTTTTAGATGCACTCATGATGTGAAACTTAATCCCTGCCTTGTGGCAATTAGAATAATTTTAGTTGGAAAAAACTCTCAAGATCATAGATCATAACTGTTAACCTAACACTGCCAAGTCCACCACTAAACCGTGTCCCTAAGAAATTAATCTAGGGATTAATCTTCAGGGATGGTGACTCAACCAGTTCCCTGTGCAGCCTGTTCCAGTGTCTGACAAACCTTTCCACGAAGAAATCTTTCGTAATATCCAATCTAAACCTCCCTGGCACAACTTGAGGCCATTTCATCTTGTCCTATTGCTTCTTACTCGGGAGAAGAGATCAACACCCTCCATGCTACAGCCTCCTTTCAAGTAGTTGTAGAGAGTGATAAGGTCTCCCCTCAGCCTCCTTTTCTTCAGGTTGAACAGCCCCAGTTCCCTCAGCTGCTCTTCAACAGACTTGTGCTCCAGACCCCTCACCAGCTCAATTGCCCCTGTCTGAACTCACTCCACAACCTCAATGTTTTTCTTGTAGCGAGAGACCCAAAACTGAAACCAGGATTCAAGGTGCGGCCTCACCAGCATCGAATACAGTGGGACAACCCTAGGTCCCTCAGCTGCTCCTCATCAGACTTGTGCTTCAGACCCTTCATCAGCTTTGCTGCCCTTCTAAACAGTTTTAGGAAGTACTGCAGATGTTCAGAAATCAACCTCTACTCTGTGCTTGGAGATGAGGACCACCTGGACTGCCATCAGTCTCCATTTGCTTCGCCAACTGATGAGACTACACTGAGAATTTTCAATAATTTCCCCTCAAGTTAGGCTAATTCTTGTAAGATCAACAGTTTTCTCAGTTCTTCAGTAAGATGCTTTTTTATCCTTAAGCCAATGAGCAGTGAAAAAAAAAAAGGTGAAATTGAACCAGTAAGGGTTGATAGAATTTACTGAAGTTCAGAGAAATCAAAACTTGAATAGAACTGAATCTGGTGCAGACATTCAGATCAATTCAGACAAACTTTATCTGAACTGGTGACTAAACCAATTCACAATCTTGCTTTTACTGGAATTGCTTCATTGTTCTCTCATTCTACATGAGTGGGTGCACACAGTTCTTGGGGTTTGTTTGTTTGTTTGTTTGTTTGTTGTTTTGGTTTGGTTTTGTGTTTTTGCTATTTATTTATTTATTATTTCTTTATTTTTGTTTGGTTCGTTTGGGTATTTTTCATTTTTTCTTCAGACCAAATCATTCCCAGTTTAGTTCTACCTGTATTTTATCCATCCTCCATTGTCTCAACAGTAGTTCTACCTTACTATTTTTCCTGAATCTTTACCGTCTTTTTCTTTTTTTTTAAGTAAACAGGCACATTTCAGGAAATGTTTCTAGACCTGAGTGGTCAAGGAAATGGAAAAAAACACAAAAACCTTGTTTTCAGACAGCTTCAGAAAGCAATTGCTAATGTAGTCAAACATGTCTTAAGACAGCTTCTGTCAGACTCACTTTGCTTAACTTCAGCTGTCTACAAGTTATGTGCTCCATCAAAGCTGATCATCTAGGATTCTTTGATAGTAAGAGGAGAGATATCAACATCTCCACATAGCAATTAATTTAATCTGTTTTAATTTTTTTTTTTTTTTTCAGGATTGGATGGATCATCCAGTGGCATATTTATTGCCCTTAACAGTAAAGGAAATTTGGACAAGACACTAGCTTAGGCTAGATATCTAACCCTTAGACAAATAACATTAAATGAAATCAATCTAATGCCAGAGACAGGAAGAAACATAAAAATTCTATTCACTCTCCTCACAGAAAAATGCTTGCATTTGACTTCATTTGTAATCCTAGTAGCTTCATTGTTCATAGTTTTTTTTTTATTGTGTGCACCTGAGACTCCTCTAATGAAACCATATCACTGTTGATAAACTTTATTCTGAAGGTCTTGCAGTAGTTAATGATGTAGTTCTTACATATCTGTTCTTTTGGCCTTGTTGCTTTAAAGCACAGTCCTCAATGCAATCATGTCAGAAAAAGGAAAACATATGATCAACTACCCGTGACCCTTAGGATTTGACAATGTCAGAAATGTTGAGTAGCTGATTTTAACTGTCCTTCTCTCTCCCTCTCTCACCACACCCTTTTCCCTAAATGTGTGGGTCCTTGGTGTTACTTAGCTCTTTTTTTTTCTTCTTTTTTCTTTTCCTCCTCAATTTCCATGCCTAATGAGCCTGAGCTGAGTTAATAATGGATGTAATAAGTAATGACTCATTGTTTTGGGGCCTATGTGTCTCTGTGTGCAATGGAAGAGGAAGCCAGGACTCCGATGCTATTTATTCTGCCATGTCACTTGCCGCCAAGCAATGCCACTCATCAATAAAAGGCAAGATGACGGATGAGTTCATTTAATGGAATTCCTCTGAGTGAGCTGCAGCCACTGCTCTTCAGTAGACTTGTTCTTTGAGCCTCTGTTTCTCTCTCTTTCAGTCCCTCTTCCCCCTCCCCATTTTTTTTTAATATTCAGGACAGTTGGAAAGCATGGCTGGCTGAGAGGGTTGCCATTCGTGCCAGCAGCTCCTTCTGCTCTTAACAACTGCTATCCTAAATCAAATCAAGAGCTTTGAGCAGGGAGATTAAATCGGCACCACCTGATACTGACATTGCATGGCATTTGTGTGTCTCGCCCTCCCCTCTTTCCCTTCTCCTCTCTTCCATCACTGGTCAAAGTGGGTGTGGAGGGAGGCTGGTTGAGCATATGAGAGTAGAGTCATAAGTGTTCTCAATATGGCCCTGTGCATGCTGAATAGCTAAAACAATCTCGTTCCTTTGGAAAATTATCAGGCTCTGTCTTCATGCATAATCTACAGCGTTGCACATTTCCAGGGCCAGATTAACTAAACAGGATATTATTTCAGTTTCCACACACATGCATCTGCTCAGAAGAATGAATGAGATTTTCTTCCTTCTGCCTGTTCCCAGATTCTTCTTCCTCCACCTGTTTCATCTGTTTTTCCCTTCCTTATTTACAACACCAAGGGTCTAATTCTGATATAATTTACCAGAATAATTTTCAAGTGCAATTTATACAGGTGCAAAAGGCCACTGGACCATCTTGTCAGCTCAAAAGTAAGAGGAATTCACAAAAACCTGCATGATGATGGTCCTGTGGTCCCATGAAGTTCAGCAGGTCATGACTAAAATACTTCAGAGTAGAATAAACATTAGAAGAATTTTACTCAAAACTCTCACAAAATACACACCTAACTTCGTTTTTGAAGATTGCCTAGTTTATTATAAAACACTATTGAGCACGAAGTAAAATTCCTTCCATTCCTAATGGCATAGATAGGAATGAAGCCATCTGTTCTCACTAGTTTTTCTGTGTTTACTGAAAACTAACCTTGTACTGGAATTAAGATTTTGTTAAAGCTGGAGGAAGAACTTTGTCCATTTACTTTAATGAGAGTTTAGGTTTCCCGTCACTATGTTGTATTGCCTTTGCATCTTATATGTATGTCCATTTGTATGATGGTGGGTGGGTGTGTATTTATATGAAATAAATAATACAACTCTAGCCATTTAAAATTCCTGGGCAGATGCTCAGCTTGGGTGAATATCAGCTGTTTTGTTGAGAGCTATGGTATAGTTGTATTCTAGCTTGGCATATATTTAGGGAAAAATATAAAATTATTTTTAACACTGGAATTTTGTAGCATAATGGTTAGGAGTTTGATTGCAGAAGGCCAAGGAGCTAAAGAAAAATGTGCTGCAAGAGGGACAGACTTACAAATGCAAAATTGACTTTGCCAAAGCTTAAAGTTTTTGAGGGTGGAAGAAAAAAAAACATACTAGCACAATAGTATGATATGCAAGTGCATGATACTTCTTATTAAAAAGGTGATATTCAACTTCAAGAGACTATTCTTTGAACAATTAAACAACTGTAGATTCAGCAACTTCTTTTTTTTTTTTTTGTATCAACTATATATATATATATTTATTTTTTTTTTAATGTCAAAATTCTGGAAATGAGAAAGAATGTCCCAATGTCACAGCTGGCTAAAGCAAAAGTAGTAGAAATCAGAAAACTTCATGTTTTTTTGTTTGTTTGTTTTTAACTTGACAGTATACTGGGCATCCCTGAGAGTATGTCATATGTAAGAACTATTATTGATCGGTGGGAAAAGAGTGAAGAATGCCATAGTGGATGATGAAAAAGAAAGATCTCATAGAAGGAAATATTTTCCTTGGTCTGTAGCCTAAGAGTGCTAATTAATATCTGCTCTCTCAAGCAGTCAGCATGGGAGTTTGTTTTATATTTCCTAGAGCGTGAGTGCATACTAGACTCAGTCAAAATGCATTTGAAATGACTGGGCTTTTTGGAAAGGGTATGTATAGGTAGATAAACAGGGAATAAAGAAAGATATTAAATATCCCATAGAGTAAAAGTGTATTAAATAACCTATATAGTAATATACAAAAAAAAAAATACATTAAAAAGCCTACGGAATACAGCCAGCCAAGAAACAGATTAACAGAGCATTACATTTTATTGTTGAGCACAAATGTTCCATTCCTTTCTCTGAGCTCCTAATCAACATTTTTCATTATTTCCCTTCCCCTGTATTTGGCTCCTGTGCCTCAGTGCCCATAGCAACACTTCCAGTAGTGTTAAAAACCGGATACTGCAACCACATTCCCAGGCAGAGAGCTTTGCCAAGGCCTACATTTGATCCAGCTAGGAGCACATGCCCGCTCGGTGGTACAAGGTCATAATAATAATTCTCCCTTCAGGGGCAAACAGTCTTAGGAATGATCCCCCACTATTCTCCCCTACTATCTTGGCTCATTTTGATCTCAGTTGTTATTAAGCTCATTTTATGCTGCAGTCGGAGCAGCTTGTTTACTTGCAGAAATGGTTATTTAGAAGGTGGATGCCTACAACGAGATCAGAAGCCTGTGTGAGTGTGTGTGTGTGTGTGTGTGCAAGTGTGCGTGCCTGTGGTGCATGTAGGGAGAGAAAATGGGTTTGTTTTAAGGACACATCATTCCTTTGAAATCCAGGAAAAAGAAAAAAAGAAAGGAAAAAAAAAGAGTATTTTCTTTGATGGGCTATGCTTTGGTTTTGTTTTGTTTCATTTTTTCCTTGCCCCAGTTTTCTCTCTGTAGTGTCTAATGTACATTTCAATGGATGGGAATGATGACAGAAGGCATTTGCAATCCCTTGAGGCATGGTAGCAGTCTCTAGAAATGCTTTTGGTACTGAAGTATACCGAAGAGAATAAAATAAATCTTTTTTTTTTTTCCTCCTCTTTATATCAAGATTGGAATTTCAGTTATTCAGGGGGAGAATGGTGGTTTTTGTTGTTGTTTTTAAATGAAAGCTTTTTACCCTTTCGGCTATGCTCTTGCGCTTTAGTTTCATTTTTTTCTCGTTTCTCCCATCTTCCTCCACTCCCCAAATTTTGAACATGCAGTGAGTCCCATTACTAGGAATTGTGCTAATGAATGAACACTCAGATGCCCTTTGGAGTTTGTTCACAACTGTTCATGACTGGGCCCTTTGTCCAGTGGAGTCTGGAGAGTATTTTCAGTTTGTTTCATGAAGAAACATGGTTAACTAGAAATAATTGAGGTTTTGTCAGGTTGAGTGGGGGAAATGGGAAGTTAGTGGAAACTGTCAGCAGGAAAGCCAACAGGAGGAAAACTTTTTGTAGCTGACTAGAAGAATGGGAGGGCTGAATGGATAATGCCCTTAGTCACTATCTCAAGCTTTATCAAAATATTTGTATGGATGACAACAGAAAGCAGCCCACAGCAGAATATTCGTAACATAATTTGAGCCAGACAACTACAAAGATATCCCAAAATCTCTAGACAGAGACTGGTGATAGGAAAAGGATGAGTCTTTATGCCAAATGTATCTGAGAAAGGCAAAACCAGAGTATTTTCAAATCTGCAAAAAAATTCTAGTGAAATTTGAAAGGATTCATTGCAAATACACTTTGCACTACAGCAGCTGCATGACTTCAGTGGTGCAGTTTACAATTAGCAGACATGCAAGATTGACTTGTGTGAGGTGTATTCCTTATTGGTGTATATTGATGTAGCTGCACTGGCATGTTTGAAGCTGTGCATGTAGACTTCAGCTGGTTGTTTATCAAAGGCTGTCCTCTGCAAGTTCCATTTCTGACTGTTCCATTTCTGACTGTTCCATATGGCTTGAAGTGTGATCCACCAACATTTTTGAGGACTTCAAAGATTTACAGGACCTAAAAGAAAGAAAAAATTAACAAATCTTCAGTCTTACAAATACCTTCTAGAATTAAAGGCACTGAGTAGAAAAGAAAATGTAATGATAAACAATACACCAGATTCCATCGTATTTGTCACGTTCATCATGTGTAGGTAATTGTGACTAAGAAACAGCAATGATAATATCACCTTCGGCTTCTCTTCAAAACAAAAATTTCAAGAAATACCAAAACAGTACCAAACACATTTCTAGCTGCTTATCCTTCTAAAAAGACAAAACACACAGTGTCTTCAGCTCCTTTCTCAGCTTTCAGGTATGACCTTCATATTATAAAGACACCAAAATATTACGTTTAAGACTAAAAAATAGGTAGGTGTTTGCATCTGCAGGAGGAAGTATTTTTCATTGTTGAAACTGTACCTTAAAATTCAGGAAGAAAAACGATTTTTTTAGATTTTATGAAATTAAATTTACATTTCATCTTCTCAAATACCAGTTACATCGCATTATGTCTATAATACATATTTGACTCAGTTCTGTCTGTATGGTATTCTAAAGACATCCAGGACAAAGGTTACATCTCCCCAGTTGCTGAGATATTTGAAATCTCTAATGTTCCTTCTCTCAGCTGTGATGAAGTTTTAGAACCTGGTCTTCAAAATTCTGAATGTTTAATCTTTATTCCCTATTTGAAACCAGAAGATGATCTCTCCAATATCTGTTTTCACTTTTTTTTCTAGCCCGAGGATGAGGCAGCTAAAAAGTTGCTTCTGGTCCTACATGGAAAATCGCGACTAACCACATTTTACTGGTTGCAACCTTTTTCCTTCCAAACTAGACATGTGGAAGGCAGGGGGCTTCCCCCTAGATGAGGCAAGAACCTGTGGTGTGCTTCCTTCTCTGATCTCATCTCTAACTCCACTCCTCCAAACTTCTGCTGTTGCACACAGATTCTAGTGAGAGGGGAAACCTGCATAGTTGGTCTCTTGTTCCAGATAAACAGTGGCACCCCCAGTTGATGTAATTGGTCTTGTGCCAGTAAACAGTGGTTGGAGACATTAAACTGTCAGCAGAGGGTGAAATCACACAAAGAGGAAATCACTTCAGCTGAGAGGCACCAAGCCCTGGTCATTTAGGCTGAGACCTACCATGCTTTGTGTTGTGTAAGTGGTGGTGGTGGTCTCAGAGTGTATGAAAACAAGCTCAGAGTGCATATGGATTTGAATATAACGAGAGTCTGTAAATTTCTTTACCTAGGCAGAACTCGGTATCAAATCCAGGTCAAATCTGCAATACAGATGGTTAGTTGTTTCCCTGGGAGAAGTGAGAAGTCAGTCTCCTTCTGAATTCACATTTGTGCTTGGTACATTCCTGTAGAGCAAGTTGTGAGCTCAGGGAGTCTTCTTGACTGTTGTGTTTTATCCTACTAGATTGCATCATTTCAATTATGACATAAATGTTTAATTTCAGCATAACAGCCACAAGAGGCCCTATTTATACAGCTGTAATATTTCACACAAAGCCATATTTTCAGTTAAGCATGCAAAGCAGGCTAAAGCTATAGATTGTTTGTCAGCCTTTGAGCTGCAGTGAGACCAGGAAGGACAGAGCTGGTAGATGGAGGGCACTGTTGCTCATTCTTCAGATGACTTCTGTATATTCTAGATGCTCTTGAAGATACATAGAAATCACAATCACATGGTGGATAATGACTGTGTATGGGCAGGATAACCTTTGTTTTGTTCAGTTTGTTCTTTTATTTCCCTACAAAGTTTTATCAAAGCAGGTTAGTCTGGGGTAGCACAGTATTTTTTCATCTTTATTCTTAAAACAGCTTGGAGATTTTTAAAGTATGTATATTTTTTTGACAAATACATAATACAGTTTATTCATTCTTTTTTCTGTATTAACACTCATATGCAAACATATTCAGTTTGAGGCTTACCACACTCTTGAACCACAGGGTGGTTCAGAGCTACTTTGCTGTTTCATTGGAGACACAAGTCTCTGCACTTTCTGGCAAATATAATCATAGAATTGTATAATGTTCTGAGTTGGAAGGGACCCACAAGGATCATTGAGTCCAGCTCCTGTCCCTGCATATGACAACTCCACTGTTCCATAAATCCATCTCTGCTTTTTGTGTCAGCAGAAAACCTATGTAGCATTTCCAATGTCTCTCAAACAGTTCTCCTAATCAGGCACTAGCCCCAAGATAGCTCTGCCAATATTTCCAACATACTCTTGGCAAGAAAACATCTTTCTCATTGATATGACAATATATCAATCTCATTTCCAATTTGATGCACCTTTGGTATTACATTTCTTACTCATAGTATAATGTTTTTCTGTTCACTCTAGACGATGTTCATAGCAGTTCTTTCGTACCCTTCAGTCCATTTACATTTTCCTATACATTAAATATACAACTTATTCACTACTACAGTTTCTCACCTGAACTTTTACTAATTATCAGTGTGATTCAGAGGAAAATAAGATCATTACCTAGGTCACTATTGACCTGAGGAGGACACATTTGGAATATAAGTCTGTATTCTACTACCACTTATATTGCTTCATTGACTTTTTACAAGTCCCATGTTTATTCTAGCTCTGTAATGTGTCTCAACATTCACAGATGAACACCAGCAGAGTGTTATTTCCCCTTGGTCACCATCATCTTTTTCTTCATAGCTGCATGACCAAATTTATACCAATGGTCGCATGACCAATTGAAGGAGTCCAGATATTCATCAAACACAATAGGTTATTTAATAAACACAGGAATATTACGTGCAAGTAGATGACTCCTTTCAGATTTAGTTAGACAAACATTTGTAAGAAATACTGATTTAATCCCAGTGCAAACAAGAAAACAAAACAAAGGAACAAAACCAACCATACAAATTATGAAAAAAGGCACAATTTACTTCTTACTTAGCCTTCACCTCCCTTTTTCTGAAGAAAATAACAAAATGAACACAAACCACAACCTAAAAAAGATGAAATCTTTTAATCTGTCTGGAGTTAATTCCCACTTTTCCTTCTTCTTTGCCCTGCTTTATGTGATGTACTGTTCATTCCTATTACCTCTTTATAGCTGTTTTGTTAAAGTTCATACCACAAAGACCTGTAAAAGAAATTTATGACTCTTGGGGTTTCAGCAAATTCTAAATAACCATAACATGAACATGAAACATTAATTAAAGACACTGGAGTCTAAGTTATAACAGAGATGCTGACATTTAAGCCCCTTGCACCGTGTAAATTAAAAATGGTATGACAAACAGTGAGTAATTTGATGGTCAGAGGTTCATAATAGATACCTTAATATCTTTGTCATGAAAAACAGTCTGTCCTTGGTTTAACCCATACTGAACAGCCCAGGGGGCTGGTTCATAAAGCATGACACTGCCTAAACATTTTTGCAGTAATTCATGTATCAGTCTGGGAATTGCATTGAATATCCTTGAGAGTAAACAAATATGCAGGAAATTTGTGAACTAAATGTAGTAAAGGAAAGATAAATTCAGTATGTCATTGCTGCCTCTGGTTCAGATATCCAATGCTGAGTTTTAAGGCGTTCTTGTCTAGATGATCCAATGTCATATATAAAACATACAATTCAAATTTGTTTAATTGATTATGAGCTTAGTTAACATGGGTCTTTCATAAGGTATCTGTACCATTAAAACCTCATATTTCTGGGCATGTTAAAGAAGACACCCCCTGCCTTCATCAACTTGCACCACAATAAGCAACACACAATGTAGTCTGGTCTTCACTGCATAGTTTTCCAAACTGAAGAACATGCATGTTTATATGTTCTTTATGTTCACATAAACAGTGGCTCAGCATATTCAAAGAAATCGTTGCATTTCTGTTGAGTCACCTAACTAGTGAGGATGTCTGTATCTGAGCTGGGCACGTGAAGTTCCTTCAATAACCCATGGAAATGCACACTTCCATATAGAGATTCACCATATCTTAAAGCAGATGTCTAGAGCAGACCAGATGAATAGAATCACCGAACAATTTACGTTGGAAAAGACCTCAGGAGGTCATCTAATCCAGTTTCCTACTAAGTCCACATTCAATTTGAATAGATTGTTTTGGAGCTTCTCCCATTCCATAAAAAGTTCTAAAGGGGCTGATTCTTTTTCTTCTGGTATAAGGTGTAAATAAGTTAACGAATTTGCAAGAAAATTGTCTGTTAGAGGAGACAGATTCTGAAGGTTACAGGCAATATATATCTTATTTTTCTCTTTCAAATGACAGCTGAATCAGTAGATATACCCAGAAAACCTGTTTGTCAGTCTAGAAAGAGAAAGACCAGCAGAACAATTGAACTTTTCCAGGTTGGATCTTCTGCAAATGCTTCTGCTACTAGCTGTTGACCTGGGTCAGCATGCTATAAAGACTTTTCTACTGAAGAACCTGAAGATAATAACTGGAAATCAAGAAGGTTGGCTTGCTAACTCATTATGAGTTCTTCACCTTTACTTCAGATTTGTTCCATATTTTTCCTTGCATACTCTTCCTTCTTTGTGTTTTTATTTAATATCCTACTAGTTGTGTAATTTCAGCTCCCAAATTAAATACAAGGTTCCTTCCAGTGGAACTCTCACCTTGATAAATCACTGAATAATAATTATTATTGCTTTCAGAGCCTGAGATACGGAGTCATGGCTATAATTTCCAAGGCTTGAATGCTGAGAAATTTATGCTATAGTTCTTTCCATCAGAATTTTCATCTGAGATCATATTTCTAGCCCTTTCCTTTGATTATATGATTATGATAATTTCTTTACAAAGTTTGAGAGTCTGTAAGAAATTCGAGAAGGAACATGATAGTTCTGAAACTGCATTTGCTTCCCCTATGAATATCAGAAACATATGAAGGGGAAAAACACACAGACAGGATGCCTGACAGTTTCAAATGCTATCAATTTTTTTAATGTTAATTATTATGGTAGCATCTGCTGGCCTCAAATATGGGGCTTCTGCTCTTGTGAGTACAATATAAAACTATACAAAGAGACAGTATATGCCTCAGTGATTTTGTCCATAACAGGATTTTTTTTTGTTAGCTTGCTTTTTTTGGTTGTTGTTTTGTTTTTCTTTATAAATTGAATGCTGATGTGAAACCTTTTAAGGCTCACTCATTCAGAAGATTACTCAAAGTGCACAGAGTTCAAAAGTGGTTGTGCTTCACATTCTTCCTGAATGGAAAAAAAGATAGGATATGTATTATCATATAGGTAATCTGCATTTTCTCACAATACAGGAAGCATTGCATGTCTATATAGATATAGCAAAATGTACAGGCTATTCAGATTGGACTGGAGAGTATTACTTTGACACTCCTGATCTGAAGACATCAGTTAGACTGGGAAATAGAATATCATTATTCCCATTGTGATGGTGACACCTCAAAATTACTCCAAACATGTGTAAGCTTAAACATATTTTAATTGGAACTGAAACTAAAACTGAATGACAGACTGAAGTCAAACAACAGAAACCAATGCAAATGGGGGTAATTTGAAATAAGTCAGTGCCCCAGAAACATTTAACAAACTTCAGGTTAGATATAACAGTAGGGACATTATTGCCATAGCACCACACAAGAACGATGGCCAACAGTGTGAATGCACTCACTCTAAAGAAGCTTTTCTCACTCGAGTACCCAGAAGAAATAGTTGCTTGCCCACGGATGGGAAAGGGACACACTTGAGGATATATCCAGAAGAAGTAATCACCCACCAACGAGGAGGTGAGCACTCTCAATTCCATGAACTCTCCTTAAATGGCTTCTCTGTTTAAGGGGAGAGCTCTGATCACAGTCCTAAAAGACCTAGAAGACAACTCAAAGCAGGACTTAGGTGAAGGCCCCATTTTTCAGCCTGGTGAGATCTCACTGTGGTCATTGTAAGCATGGTCCAGAAGCTTTTCTGGCCCTAGGACAGCTTGTTGCTGAGGACCCTGTCTATTGACTGATAGTCTTTCTCCTGCTGTTACCTCGGCCCAGGGTTGTATATGACTGGAGTCACTGTGTCCCTGGAGTGGGTGTGAATGTAATGTGCATCATCGCCCAAGGTGCCTTCATAAGGACAGCCACAGTGGGGCACAAAAGGTGCTAACGAGCCATAAACTGTCGTATTGAAAGCTCCAGACCTCATCAGCGTGTGTGCAACTGCAGCACTCATTTTACAGACTTCTAATGGTTTACCTAGCCCATCTGTGTTAAACACTGGTGGCTTTAGGAGAGCAAAGTATTCTGTAATAAAAGTTTGTGGAATAGTCAAACAACATCAATTCATTCTAACCTTCCAGTTACTGACTAGCTTATGCCCTGAACCTGAATGTTTGTGTTCTGTTTTATAAGTGTTCTTATCCTTTTTTCAGTACTTTTGAGATTCTCATTTTCAACAGTATAATATGTTTGTTTCTTCAATATCCTCAAGCTATACCATAAAGATTGATACTAACTCAGTCAAGGTGTTACTGTCCTGCAGAAACAAGCATGCCCATGCAGGTGTTTTCTCATGAATTTAAAATATATTTGGATTATAAAATTAACTGTTTGACTACAGAATTCTTTGGGAGGCATAACCACTTCTATTACTTCCAAATCCTTGCCAAAATATTCTTTCCACATAAGAACAGTTAAAAACTCATTCCATCAGTGGTGAAGGAGATAAAACATCTCATTGTTATACACGCAATATTAAATTAAAAAAAAAGAACCTTGCAGTGTTATATCCTAATCTTAATATCATGTACATTAAAGCTTTCTTCCTGTTATGATCCTGTTTTATAGGCTCATTGTTCATGACATGGCCTTGTTGTGCATGTACATGACAGATGAACCCATTTCTACCACAGTGTCCCTTACCTCTATAAATTGTGATTATAGATTGAAATATTGTGTGCCTCACTATTTATATATATCTTTAATTTTTTCTCAAGGATATTCTTCCTTTATTTTGTGGTATTTTGTTTTAATGAAGAAGGAAGTCTGTAGAAAACCACAGAAGTAATCTAAAGTCCTTTCTATCACCATGAAATGGCTTGAGGTGTACCATAGTGTCCCTTCTTCAATAAGCATTATTTCCTGGCACAGTGTAATCTCAGTAAGTCATTACTTTGCTCATTGTTTAGGCTTCAAATCATCAAAGCATTTAAACACATACTTAACTTTAGTGCCTGATTAAGTGCCACTGGAATAGGATTTAAGCACTTGCTTAAAATTAAGTGGGTGTTTACATGCTTTGCTGAGTAAGGATGAAGTGCTAAATTGAAATCATATTTGTGTCTGAGTGGAAATTGTTCCCAAGTTTACTAGGAAAAAAAAAAAAAACAGATTTGATTATGTTTTCTGCTTGTTTAACTGTTTCCTCTTCCTCATCTCTCCTTCCCAAAAATGCTTTTGGACCTGATAGCCAGCTAGCATTTAGAATATAAAGTTAAGTAACACTTAAGCTGTTCTTTGCCTGATTGGCAACCAGATGGAAACAGGGGACTGGGCGGGAGCTTAGTGATATGGAAAAATGAGATTCTTTTGCTGAAGAGTGAAATTGTCATGGTGAACACTGTGATACTGTGTGAGAGCACAAGAAGACACTGAGGAAAATAATGTTGTGAGTTCCTTTTGGAACAAGAGAAAGATTTTTCATGTATCGGGGAAGGAGATATGTCATGAGGGGACATGTGAGTGGCATAGAGACAGCAGATTCAGTGTAATTCCATTTCCAGTCTCAATCAGGTTGAAGGCATGAACCCATTGGAAACCATTTTTGTTGCTGCTGCTGAAGTAGATTTTCAGGACATGCTTATTTTTTTTTTTTGCAATTGTGTAAATGGACATGGTAAGACATAAGCTGATGCTAAATCAGGATCTGTCTCCAGAGCGAGAAAGGGCTGCGGTCATAATAATGGAGAAGAATTTTAAAAGATCAAAAAAGTCCTAACTGCAAACTACGAACTCAGTAGACTTTGTTCTCCATTGACATAATCTGTCATTTTTTTGAAAATATTAAATAAAAATCCTTTATTTTCTGCTAGATAATTGGTTGTGAGGACCAATCAAGATACTGCCATCCAGCGGGATCTGGACAGGCTGGAGAGCTGGGTGGGGAATAACCTGATGAAATTTAACAAGGGAAAGTGTAGAGTCCTGCATCTGGGCAGGAACAACCCCAGGTTCCAGTATAGGTTGGGAAATTACATATTAGAGAGCAGTGTAGGGGAAAGGGACCTGGGCGTCCTGGTGGACAACAGGATGACCATGAGCCAGCACTGTGCCCTTGTGGCCAGGAAGGCCAATGGCATCCTGGGGTGTATTAGAAGGGGGGTGGTTAGTAGATTGAGAGAGGTTCTCCTTCCCCTCTACTCTGCCCTGGTGAGACCCCATCTAGAATATTGTGTCCAGTTCTGGGCCCCTCAGTTCAAGAAGTACAGGGAACTGCTGGAGAGAGTCCAGCATAGGGCAACAAAGATGATTAAGGGAGTGGAGCATCTCCCTTATGAAGAAAGGCTGAGGGAGCTGGGTCTCTTTAGTTTGGAGAAGAGGAGACTGAGAGGTGACCTTATTAATGTTTATAAATATATAAAGGGTGAGTGCCATGAGGATGGAGTCAGACTCTTCTCGGTGGCAAACAATGATAGGACAAGGGGTAATGGGGTCAAGCTGGAACACAGGAGGTTTCACTTAAATTTGAGGAGAAACTTCTTGTCAGTGAAGGTGACAGACACTGGAACAGGCTGCCCAGGGAGGTTGTGGAGTCTCCTTCGCTGGAGACCTTCAAAACCCACCTGGACATGCTCCTGTGCGACCTCACCTAGGAGTTCCTGCTCCAGCAGGGGGATTGGACTAGGTGATCTTTTGAGGTCCCTTCCAATCCCAAACATACTGTGATACTGTGATTCTGTCCCCTTCTGTAGGGCCTCAGATAATATTTATTCAGGAATTCCCTACCTAACTTGCCTTGGATTTCTTATATTTTGAAACCCTACTAACATAATCTGTATAGGTCTGGAAACCTAAATCTTTCTTTGTCTGCTCATTTTTGGCTCTCATCACCCCACTTTTTCATTCCTCAACCTATCTGGATGTGGATACAGGTAGATGACCCACCACTCAACGTCACCAAAGATAGTCTTGCAGTAACTTCATTGAGGCTTTGGGCAAGTTCATCTTCTGGACAACTGCTTGATTCAGTGCTGTCTTCTCAGACTGTCAAGCACATCCTTGCTATCATAGTGTGTGAAGTGCCATAGATGGTGGGGTTACTGGCAAAATTCCTGCAAGATTCAGGAAGGCAGAGTTTCAGTTTAAGGTCTCTGTTAACTTATCACACTGCTGGAGCTGTGAGAAGGGGAGATGGAGTCTTCACTTTTTGTCTTTGCTTTCCATTTCCTTATTTAATGTATTAATTAATACATAGAAGGATTTTTAACTAGTATTCTCGAAACATATCTGCAAGTATTTTCATTTATCAGCAACAAAATTGATATTCATATAGCACTGGTGGGACAAGGGAAAAAAAATCAACAACAAAAGCAAAAACAAAAGCCAGTTACAATTCCTGCTATTTTGGTTGTTGTCAGTATTGCCAGAAAGAGATAAAGTGTTCTTTCTCTCATTCACTCATATGCTCTTCTTTTTTTCTCTCTCCTGTCCTTC
This sequence comes from Columba livia, assembly GCF_036013475.1. NCBI lineage: Eukaryota > Metazoa > Chordata > Aves > Columbiformes > Columbidae > Columba > Columba livia. The sequence goes on along the minus strand of NC_088642.1, from coordinate 6,143,510 downwards.
AAGAAAATTGTCCTTTTATTTATTTTTGCTCTATCCAAGAATGGCAGCTGATTTTAAAGTGTCAGACTGTTATTTGGTTTTTTTTGGATGTTACCATTTATTACAAAGAGGATAAAATCAATATGACATTTCCAGAACAATGATAGATGAAAATGATGAGTGGTCTTTAAACAGAGAAGGCTAATTTTTAAAAATGTCACTAGTGTATTATTTCAGAGTTTGTCAAAGATAAAACAATAAAAGGTATAGATATGAAAACTAATAATATTTCACTGGGTAAGCTATAGATAAGCAGACTGTACAGTATACAACTTCTAGAGGTTTCTAAATATAACATGATAAAAATGCTGTGAAAAGGACAACATTAAATATAGTTACTTGGGGTTATTAGATTAGACATTCATTTGTGAAGACCTTGATTTCTAAGGCTATGACCTTGCAATCAGTTGTTCTAGCAGGGAGTCACAGAATGGCATTTTATACTATGGAGAATTCACATGGACTCAAGGGATTGTGATTTGATGGTCAGGTTTTATGAGTTGCCTGAACAATATAGTCATTGTGCTCTTAAAGCTATTAGTGTGTCATATTGTGAGTGCAAGCCTCACTTCAGAATGATGCTAAAATCTGTCCCTTGCTCTGAAAGGGTTCTGTTTCCCATATACACCCTCCCTTTGTGGATTGTTGACTACAGTAACCTGTGTGTATAAAGCACAGGAGACTCATGATTCCCTGCCGCTCAAACAGACTTTAACAACAGCTTGTGTGTTTTCTTACTATTGCAATAGTTCCCTGCTATTTCATTTGCAAGTCATGGATTAAAATCTCATCCTGAAGGTAGAGGCATTTGATATCTTTGATACCACTACGTGAAATTAGTGAAAAATATATTCTCTGTTCTTAAGCTGGGGTTTACAGGCAGGAAGAACTGGTGTGACCCAGTTGCATTAATCTGGCATGAACCCTTTGATTAATAGGAGAAAAACAGAGAAGTGAACAGCAGTAGTGGGGCTTTTCCACTAGAGTGCTTGGCCTAAGCATATGGCTAACACATATTAGATACACTGAGAGGTAGGAATATCTAAAATGCAATAGGTTATGTATCCACAGAAGGTGTACTAATACAAGCACACATTCTCAAGGTCTTGGACATAGAAAGAATGTGGCCTGTAGTGACCTTGTCTGGATTAGAAAAGTAAATTTTCATCTAACTCGGCAAAAGGTGTTCTATTATCAAATCTGAGAAGTTTGTGAAATGTCAGTAAATAAAATATCAAGGGTATCTCTGAGAAATCTAACTCATATTTGAACAACCTTTCTGTCTATCCGAATAGTATATTCCCACTGTTCTAGTTCAACTGGTGTAGTTTACAAGTAGCTGTGAACCAGATGTGACTATTTACCACGCTCAAATGGATGTCTTGCAGTTGTGAAATACTGAAGTTAAAAAAAAAAAAAAGGAGGAAAAAAAAGGAGAAAAAATATCACACATAGCAGTTTAAGCTTGATGTTGGTTTTACAACCTCATTTTGGGGGAAAAATAACTTCACAGTTTAACTGCAGATTAAACGTGATCTGATTCAGTTCTAATCATCTCATTAGAAGCAAATGAACATAAATTGTGCATCAACTTGAAAAGGGTGTGGAAAGATTTATGATAACTCCTCCCATCACTACATTATGGACACAAATGTTAATGTAAAAAAAGGAAAAAAAAAAAAAAGGTGTAAGCACCTGTTTAAGGCCTTGTTTAACATTTTTCAGGTCTATGGAGAGACACAGTTTGATATGAGATTTGGCAAACAGATCAGTCTTTGAATTGTAAAATGGCAAACTGAAGAGTTAGGTCTCACAGTTCAAAATGTCATGTTCAAAACCAGGTGTGTTAAGTTGTAAGGCTGAGATTGTGTAGTTATTTGCTTGGACTAAGTCTAAATTTGTGGAATATTTACACCAAGTTCCAGACTACTGCAATTCACTTGAAACTTTTCTAAATGCTTCCTTAACTATAAAATATGTATTTCACATATTCTGTATTTTCTGAAACCTTTGAACAGCAAATGTGTATAATAATGGGATAGTCTGACAGGGGACAGATCATCTGCAGCTTCAAGGGTTTACCTCTATATATTTCAAAGCAACATGAGATTGTTATAAGAAAATACATTTCCTTCCTCTAGCCTCTTTTAAGTGCTTTGAAAAGAAAATTGATAAGTATATGTTACCTTACATACAGTTTTCTCTTCATCCGTTACAAACTGTTACTCCACCTTACACATGACAATGTGCATTTAGAAATATTTTGAAAGAACGTTAAAAAAATATAAATTACTCAATAGAGTTATTAGCTGACTATTTTTTTTACTCTTTCATAAGTGTGCTATATCACATGTACTTATTGTATGACAACACCTTTGGAAGAATATGAAACATCTTTGAAGGAATATGAAGAGAGGAACCTTGATGCAATCACAGTTATAGTTTAAATGTAGTGCTATGCTATCAGTCACAAAGGATCCAGGGCTTTCCATACACACATGTAAAATTAGTATTATTTTGTTACTGGTTTATTACTTTTTTAATATAGATGAGAGTGGCCTATTTTTTTTCTAACTTCTTAATGGAAATGTCTAAATAAGTTTACCTGAAATTTCATTTAATATAAATAAAATTATTAATAACCTAGGCACAAGTAGCTACCAAAGGAACACAAAAGAAAAGGAAAATCTGAATTGGTGAAAAATAATGTAGTACAGTTACTACTGAAACCATGAAGACAGAACATTTTTGTAACAAAAAAGTTATGGGTAACCTCATTCAGTGCTAACGTCAGCTACGCTGTCTACAATTTAATGTCAGAGTTATATTTGTATGGCATGAATGATTTCAAAAATCTCTGAAGACTCACCAGAAATACTGCATCTTGGACTGTAACCCCTTGTAATATTTTTAGAAAATATTTGACTTTGAAAAGGGGATTTAATTTCATTTTTAAGTATAGACGATATGATAAACACACACTGTTCATATTTCATATCAAATATTAAAATGCAACAAGCTATAACTTTTGGGGGTTTAGTATGTGAATTATCATTTTGATTATTATTTTACAATTTACATCACTTTTCCAAGAAAAGTAAGCCTGCCTTAGAAAACAGCCTTCCTGTTTCAAGAAGCTGCCCAAGGAAAAAAATGCTTACCCACTTTGATCAATAAAAAGCAGGGTCCAAAGGGTCAGGAAGTACCATTGTGTTCCCAAATTAATAAGAAAGACTTTCAATTCAGCAGGACTGGCCATCTTAAAAGATTGTCTCCAGTACACCTTAGAGAACCCAGTTTCAGTCTGGCTTGATGTCCTAATTGAATTGCCTTTGCTGTAAAGCGTAGAAAACAAAGCCTTAGAGAGTTTTCCAGACAGAGAGAAAGAGGTGAGTGAAGGGAATCCATGATACCTGCTCAATAAACAGTGATCATTTTACTCCAACCTGAGAATACAAAAAAAAAAAGGAAAAAAAAAATAAAAGGAGGAATTTACTGACCTCTGGTGACACATTTCTCAGAAATGTGTTATTTTGGTATGTATTTTATATAACACATAATAGTGTTTAATAACCACAGTTATTACATGACCTTATTCTTGCTTAGCTCTTCTCATTAGTGTGTCTCAAAGTAGTTTATAGAGAAAGTTTCCCTCACTACCCCTGTTATGTAGAGAAGTGACTTGATCAATGTCACACTTCAGCTATAGGAAGAGGAGTAATTAGACTCTGGAGGATCTTTACCTTATACTGTATCTTCCAAACCACCGTAAACACACGTGTATGTGAAATCTACGTATGTGTACTGTAGCTTGACATTCTATACATACAGGGAATCAAGGAAGTGATCTTTTTTATAGTTGTTCAGCCTGACACTCCCCATTCTACTGATGTGCTCCCACAGTCTAATTCTCTGCTCCTTAGCTTTGCCCTCAATTACTGTCGGGATAGTTTCAAAGATGGAAGAGACAATATCTTCTCAATAGTGGTAGGTGACACAGTGACGGGCAGTGGGGAAACACTGCACTTTGGGAGGTTCAGATTGGGTACTAGGGAAAGCTCTTCCCAGAGGAGGGTAGTACAACACTGAAACAGGTTACACAGGGAAGTTATGAAATCTCCATCTTCGGAGGTTCCCAGCACTTGGCTAGACAAAGCTATGTCAGACCTCATCTAGTGTTGGTTTTAAGCAGACAGTTAGAAGATATGAGTTCCAGAGTTTCCTTCTGATTGACCTTTCTATGATTCTCTGTTCTTCCCAGAGGGAGTCTCTGTTTTTATCTATTTATTTATTTATTTTCCATCACTTTTCACTTCTGCTGTGTTGCTAATCCATTCTCCTTTGTGCCTGTATCAGCCACCTGTATGATAAAGTCGAATTAGCATCTCCAAGTACTGATCAACCACATCTACAATATGCACCACAGTGTGCTACAGCCATACTGGTTTGCAACAGCACCACTATTGCCCATTGCTGAGACAAAGGTTCTGAAAATCTCTCTCTGTATCTAACAACTAAAACATAGCCTCCAACAGGTAAATGGAAGTGGACACTGAGATGTGAAAAAGGGGTAAAAACTAGGTCAGTATCCTAGAACTGTGTCTTGTCATGACAGGGCAATGTCTGCTAACCAAAATTCATAGAGTCTTATGGAGAGCAAACAGGTTTACATGGGTATTGAGGCTGAATTAGAACATTTTATAGCACAGAATGCAAATAATAAGGTAATATACTCTGTAGCTGTACAGTAATTGCAGTGTAATTAGAATAATTGCATTTTACCTGCAGGACATGCACTTATGACATGTTGTATTTGCATTAAATATTCAACATACACATTCCAGACCAATTTGTCTTTACTCTAGCTCAATGCTGAAATCAATGGATACACTGCAGGGATGAATTTGGCTCTCAGTATTTTAAGTTGTACAAGTTACAATCCTATTGGAGACTTCAATTTTGCAGAAGAATATTCTTTTAGGAAAGCTTGATGAATTTGGTGTTGAAAACTTTCATAGCCTGGGAGTAGTTTGTCTGGTCAAAATTTAACTTCAACTCACTTGAATAACAGGCAAACAAAAATGTCCAGCAACCAGGTAATCATTCACTGCAGTGAGCAATCAAGCAGTTCACTGCTGGCAGTCATCTCACACAGACCATACTTTGGGGTCAAGCCAAGACCTCAACTCCAGCTGCTTTGTGCTAATGAGGTAAGGAAAAGCAACCAGAAATCTGCTTGAAAGGGGTAGCTGTAAATGCTCCCCCATTTTAAGAGCGTTTCTGAGTGGCATGGGTCTGATACACTTGGCTCTCCTCCTCGTGCCCTTGTCCCTTGGCATAAGGACAGGGGGAAGCCAAGCCAAGAGCAGCAAGGGGTGAGGGACAGCATGTGGGAGGAAGGATGAGTCAGTGGTTAGGGCAGGAATTTGGGACGCTGCAGACCTGGATTCAGGGCCTTGTTCTCCAACAGCCTTTCCACATGACCTTAACCAAATAATTTCTAGTTAAATCTACAAAAAGACCTAGAAGAAGTAACATCTGACTTCAGGAAGGTAAGAAATACTCAGACCTATTAAGAGTCCAAAATTTCTGGGTTATATACAAAGAGCTTGAAGTCTGAGAAGAAACTAGCAGCCCAAGAAGAGAACTTATCAGTAAGAGAAAGGCATAATTTGATCTGCATACCTCCAGATATATAGGATGCCTAAAGATAGATAGGGCTCTCCCAAGTGTAGAAACTCTTCTACTTTTGACAAAATACCAACCTGTTCTTTGCAGTAAGGAATAACATCAATGCTTTTCCATTTTCAGCTTGTGTAACCTCATAGCTCAATTCAAACATTTGAAAAAAACAGAAGAAAACAAAAGAAAACCAAACTAAACCACTACAAAACAACCCTGGAAACTCACTCCGAAGTTAACAGGTCTGAGATTAGGATAGAGTACAACAAAGCCCATCATCCACATGCTTCCTATCTGCATGGTCAGTCTAGCTGCAGGTGGGACTCAGACAAAATACACGGTGCTAAAAGAAGCCAAGTAGTGATAGCAAATGATGGAGTAGAACATGTTTTATTTGCTCTCCTAATCACTCCACCTAAGCTGCATTAAAATAATAATACAGATCATAGATGGCCCCAAATTTCAGTCTGTAGTGGAGATATAGGAGGGATGTATGCCCAAATTTAAAAACAGTTATAGTCCTGGGTTTAACCACTAAGACACTGTAGTCTCTCTTCTTCTGGCTGGTGCAGGGGCCGGACAGCCTGATATTTCCAAATAGACTGGAAGCATATGTAATAGATATTGTCCAGTCTTTGTCCCACAGCTCCCTTAAAATTTCTGAGCTCTACTTCAGGTCTGACTCTGTTGACAGCTACAATAACTACTAATTTCAAAAATAAAATGAGATACCGTTCATAACAGGGTGAAGTCTTCCTTGGCCTTGATGTGGTGTTTACCTGATGTGCACAAGTTAGCATGGAAGCTTTTTCCTGTGAGATTCTGGACCATGACATTACTCTGCTTTTCTTCTTCTTTCCCTGTGATTCTTTTAGTCCTGTATTAAGTTTGTGCCCCACATTTTTCAAAATGTGTTCCCTGATTCAGTCTCCATTATTGCTGTCTTTGGAGGTGTCCATTCAACATGCTAATTGCCCAGTGTGTTTGCTGAAGTAGTTCCTCCAGAACCCCTTAGATCCTAATCCTTTCTTTGCTAATTACCATGTGCCGTACACTGGAGCTATAGGGCCACAGGGTGATCATTTTGTTGACAATGTGCAGCAATAACCGTATAATCACAGCACAATTATGGAGCATTTATGGAGTTATTTCTGTCGTGTCATAGATGAAGATAGCAAATGTAATTTACTTCTCACCACTATTGAGGACAGAGTCTTAAGGTCAAAGGCTGAGCTCTCATTAGAAAACCCATTTTTTAAAACCGCTTTTATAACAGGGAGTTCCCTCAAATCAACCGAAATGCAGTTTCTTGGGCTTTTCTTTAATTTCTGTTTTTCTCAGCTTTAAAACTCCTGTACAAATTTGCTGACAGGAAATTAACTTCCATGAGCTGAAAGGATACTATAAAAAAATCTTCAAAAACCTCTTCACAAAAACCCTCTCACTCAAATATTCCAAATAAATAAATAAATAAATGTTTTCATACATAAAAATGTTCCCCATCAACTTCTATCTGTCTCTTGATACTACTTATCTGTTCATATAAAACTCCTACCAGGTGCAGAGTGATTAAGAAGACCAAAAATAAAACTATTATCTATCAAGCTAACATTTCCTCACATCATCTGTAGCAGCACATTGGCCGCTGCCTGGATGCTCAATCATGTCTAGTGTCGTAAGGTGACATCTGGATAGGAGCCATTCTGCCACAGATTAGGAGAGGAACCAGGGTGTGAGTAGATGTGATCAGCTGGGAGACCTGATGGATAGTGGAAAGGGGAAAGAAAAATGACATTTATGAAAGATGCCATCCAGAGTAGGTCAGATAAGCAGAAGAGGACAGGCTTTGGAAGGTTTATCAGAAAGATAAAGCAAAAAAAATCAAACAAAATTTCTTAGTATAAGTAAGTCTTTTTTCAATGACTGGTGTGTATATATACAGTAAATAGATACACAATAGATGCATATGCGTACTATCGTATTACCATATATACATATGCATACATATGTTCATATGCATACAAACACACAAAACCTCCCAACATAGGCCATCCCATAAACATATAAATACATTTTGTATAAATATACTATATATTTTCCTTTTCCAATAAAAGAGGATATAGGCTCTCAGACCCACTTTCATATATGGTAGCTTAGAGCAAAAATGTTTTATTCATGAATGATGTCTTTAAAACAAACAAACAAACAAAAAACAAAACAAAACAAAACAAAACAAACACCACACATAAAAGTGTGAAACAATAAAAGTGATATATATCTAATAATGAGTGAGCCAATAAACCCCACCAGGCAACTTAGCTTTGGAAGTGGAAAAATTGACTTTGTATAGCAAATTGCAGAATTATTAATCCTGTTTGAAATCCTTTTTATATCAGACCATTTACTTTAATTCTTGCTACTTTCAACATTATCATACATTATGCATTTTTCTTTGTATTTTTTTTTTCTTTCTGCAAGTACAGTGTGCTCCCAAACTTTAAAGGGCTGGAAGCATTTTAAAAAGCAGCCTACTGGGTAAAAGAAAAAGCAAAGGATAAAATATTTAGGCCATTCTGAGGTACTTATCCCTGCAAAAACTCCCTCACAGTGGTTCCTCATAGACCACTGATGAATTAAGCTTTGTGAAACCCCTGCAAGGAAGGAAATATCATCTCCTCATTATGTGAGCAGAGAAGTAGAATCACAGAGCTATTGCTGTGTCTACACTGAGCTGAGAGAGAAGCCTCCAAAGGGGCTGCAAGCTCACGATATTCACTCTTCCTCTTATTCCTGTCCCCACACCCGCCTGGTGAACATCTTTTGGGCTTCCTGTAACAGGTGGAAGGGGAGACCTTGACTTATGGTGTCTTTCTTAAAGGATATGAGCAGTAACAAATATTCTCAAACCAGTGGTAGCACACTAATTTAAGAGTGCAGGCTGGTCTTCAGACTCATCTGAAAAGAAGCACAGAAAAACATGTGAGCTGGGTAAAAGGATGGCTGAGGAGACATGAAGTGGCTTTGTGTAGGAAAGCCAAGTTTGTTATGTCATGATTCACCCATGAGGAGGCTAGTCTGTGTACCTGGTGTTATGGATACACTGCACATGGGCTCGGGCATGGGAGAGCTTGTGTGGGTGAGAAGGTATGTAAGCTTCAGGCTATGTCTGCAATTAGAGAGCAGACACATCTGGTTTGGAGGGTGCTCTTAAAGGCTACACTTACCAGGGTGTATCAATATAACCAGTATTTTCCAAAAGCCAAATTTTAGATGCACAATATCAAAGATGGTCCACTTAAAGTAATCTAGAAGCTAAAGTCTGAGGTCACTGAAGAACAACACCTCCATTTGAGGTCTATGAGAGTCCTGTATGACTCAAAGTTGAATAAGAGTTCAGTGGTAAGGCTATCCATTTTACTGACTATAATCAACTGACTGGCAAAAATTAGACTGATATTTATTCTCAGTCTGTGCTGGACCGAATTACTGTTAGCAACAGGCCAAGGGAATAACTGTGATGAGTATGTAGGCATATCCACCACACATACTTTTGTCTCAGAAGAAAACTCAAAAGCCTTTCACTGCCCAAAATTAAGTGTTAAAAGGAAAAAAGAAAAAAAAAAACCAAACCAAACCAAAAACCAAAGCAAAGCAAACCAAACCAAACAAACAAAAAGCCAAGAAAAACAACAAAAAAACCCCAAGAAGGAATGTGTTTCCAGCTTTGATCTACAGTTTGTTCCTGGATACTTTTCTATTCAACACCATTACCTCTCTCACCCGGTTCTGTATCTGTAATTTTGATGTATAAGGTGCTTGCTATAGCAATGGCAGCAAAAGTGTAGGGTTTTTTGCTTTCAGTCATTTTAAGCCTGAGAGTTCTTATGATCTCAGAAAAAGCCCAGTCAATCACAAAATACTTGATCACAAAATTCCCATTGAGTTTCATAGGACTGAGTTTGAACTATAACCCCTTTGAACTGAGGTAAAGGAACTGACTGGTTAGTTTTTGTAATTCAATACATCCATATGCCACACCTGACTAGAACAGTAATATTTTTTATTTAGTCATTAACAGAGCTTTTCGGTAAGAAGATACACTATAAATAGGCAGGTTGCTGTCCCAATTAGACAACCCGGAGTGAGGCCATGTTTCTACAGTGGACCTTAAAGACTCCACTACAACAATTAACATCTTCTATGTGTGTTTAACCCGTATATATTTTCCTCTGATTTACAAGTCATCATGTTCAGGAACAATAAGACCAGCAGCAGCTGATCTTTGATTACTTAACTTTGGTTACTTTCTTTTGTTTAACAAAGATATAAACACAATATGGGTCATGTTTGCAGAGAAGTATATTCTTCAGGAAACATTTTGGTGTATCAGAAATCCCACCTCTGGGCAAATCTTCTTCTAATCTTTCCCAGAATAGGTTAGATAATCAGCTTGAAGAGTCATTAAAGATATCAAATGCTTGTTTTCACTCCCCTTCTTTTGCCAAGATCACTGATTTAAAACTTTCATATTTGCTAACTATGAATAATGCATTTCTAGATGTGAACACATACTTTATCCAGTGAATCCTCCTCCAAAGCAAGATTACCATTTACAGAAAAGAAGAGCTTTTTGTATAGAACCTGAAGTTCCAACAACCTGAACTCCCAACCTTTTCTCTAGTATTTTTCCATCAGTTGCCATCTTTCTGTCACTGTACAAAAAGTCTGCTACAATGTAAGCTACCACTGTGGAAAATAAGGATTCTGGTATTCTTTTCTCAGTTCCTCTAGTATAATAACTTGTATGTGTGTGACAGGTATTTTTCTTCCTAACTGTTGGTACCAGGACTGAAGTATTTTTTAAAATTAATATTCAGCCATGTAGTAAACTGAGTATTAATCTGACTGTGTAGGAAAGGAAGAAGAGGTATTCCCATTGCAGCACTCTAGAAGCACCTATTTTTCTCTTTACTGATCATATGGCGTGCAAAATTACAGTCTTGTCTCCTGTATGTCATGTAGGGAACACTTTATGTGTGGTGAATCCATGAAGTTTTAACTGTATATAAAGTGTCGTCGGGGTTTATGTAAAGAAATTAGTCCAAAAGGGGGCATAACAACGTATGGATTTTGGAAATACGATGAAAATATTTATTATCCGTAACAACCAAATAAAAATTTTGTACATTTACCTTGTTGATAATCTGTTTCTTTTCTGTCCTCCAAAATCCCCATTATTCCCTGCTCATGTGTCTCTCCATACTTTTTTCTATTACTTTGTCAGTAGTATATCTAATACTGGTTTTGAAGCTCTGAACACAGTTTATGTTGCTGATAAAAAAAACCCCAACCAACCAAAACCAAAAACACCTACACAATGGTATTGCAAAGAAAGCTGTATTGTGCTATAATATAAGGGATGTAAAAAACAAATATATACTGAGTAATTAAAAGTTTCCATTTCCTCTATTCCATAGAGGGAGACAGAAAGAGAGTAATAGCGGACTAGGATGGAGGGAGGCTTGCTATAAGTTATGGTTTAAAAGCATTTCTATTTAAACTTTTCCACACAGAGGCTCAGTTGCATAAAGAGAAGTTAATTTGCATGAAGGGCTAGAGGTGTGAGCCCCTGAGCAAGTCACCTCTTGGTGTTCAGGTGCTAATGATACTGGCCATCGCAGCACAGCCTTAGGTAGGAAGGTACTAAGTCCTAAATGAAGCTGAGCATTTTTTTATTTTGGTGACCCCAGCACTGGGTAAATATTGTACAACAACTTGTGCCAGCAGCCAAAGTGATTCATTTTTTTTTTTTTTCTCTTCTCCTCTCTCTCAATACAGTGGACAGCTGGTAAATCCTTATGCCTATTAATCTTTCAGTGCACAATCATCTCTTGGTATGTAACAACTATTTTTCAATCTTTGGGGCATCAAGCGAAGTAATGAATAATTCTGTTATGTTCTTACAGGACTGATGGGCATTACTGAACGACACATTAGGTTTGAGGGTGAAGAGACAGAGGGAGAGGGGAAACGCTGGCATAAGGCAAACAGCCTATTATTGCCTTTTCACTGCGGCAAACAAAAAGAATTCTTTCTAATCTGCTCCGCAGGGGATCACCATAAAGCTCTGACCGTCTCTCTATATATATATTGTGTTTGTGCACGTATGTGAGTGTCTGTGTTAAACTTTCTTGCTGTCAGGTAGGATTTTTAGTACTTTAAAACTCTTAGTGTCTCTAGTCTTAAACCAAATTGTTGAAGCTATAAAGTTGTAATCTCTCTTGGCCCTGAAACAGAATTTTCTGTGCCAGCTGCACAGAGTAAGTCATGGCAGAATGTAGCACAGAATATAAGACACTCTATGTGGTTAAACAATGAACTCAGACACCCAGTTGTGCAAAAAGGAAAGGACACAAAAGACATGTATTTGGTGGAGACGGGGCAGTGAAATTTATTGAATTAGGGTCTAATGTGAGATTTTAGAAATTTCTTTTTAATATGTTAAAAATTAGAACACTGATAATTATTTACGACTAATCTATTCAGCCTGAAAAGTAGCAACAGTGGGATGAGAAAAAGGCTAGATAAGTCTATCTGTATAAAAAAAGGGAACCTTATTCCAAACATTTCTTCTTCCCCTTAATTTGGAGGAATGTTTAGAGAGTTTAAATAACTTTCCATGGTCTCTCTTGGTGACAGGCCTCAAGTTCAATCCAAATGTGCAGTCTCTAAATACTGTGAGTGGAGGATTGCAGTTCCTCCCGAATACCATACCACAGGAGCACCAGTTCTCTGAAGGTTTCTGTTCTAAGTCTGATGGGTTATGATGTGCAAATATTTTAGATCAAGGTAAAGCAGGGCAGAGCAAAATTTGGAGACTACACACTGATCTGTCTTAACACCCTTTTGACATGCACCTCTCAGATTCGCTGTCTATCTGTCTCTCTCCTCCTTTACATTTTCTTTTACTACCTTTTTAATTTTTTTTTATTTTTTTTATTAACTTTACATTTTTTTACTGCCTTCCCTTATTGCAATGTACATAACTCCCCTTTGAATAGAAGCCTCTGAGTCTGTGGCAGACAAACGTGACTGAGAGATGGTGCACACCTAATTAAAAAATAAAAAAAAAAGAAAGAAATCAGTCAGTGAAGAAGAAATAAGGCTGGACTCTTAATAGAGGCAGTAAGATTTTTCTGAGCAGTAAGTGAATTAAAAGAGTACTCTTTGTTGTGTGTTGCAGAAAAGAAGAGAGAGAAAAAATCCAGTGTACAAAGAAAATTCTGTCATTAAAGTTCAAAACTATGTTAGGAACTTGATTCAAGTATTAGTATTATTCTTAGTAATAGTCTCTAACCTACATGGTTTGGCAGCCTTAAAAAAGAGGAATTCAAGCAATATAAATCATTTATTCTACTGCAAAAGTGAAATGTTCTGCAGGATGGGATGCTGAGAACATATCAGGAAGGTACCCAACAGAATGCTGATTAATTCCTCCCCAGATCTCCATTTAAAGTCACACAAAATACTAGCATGTAATTAAATATATGTTCTTTGATTATCAGTCAAAGACTCGTTGCAAATGGTACCAACCTCCTTGGAAGGCATCCAGCCCACTTCCAATTAAAAACTACCTGACCATAAATAATAAAAGCATAATACATACACAGTAAATAATGGTTCTTAAAATTATGTATTTCAGGAGCTATATTTTAAGGGCACCATATGTGTTTCCTGCATAATGAACTCTTCCCTCTATCAGTCTAACCAGCAGCCTCTCAAATCTAGAGAGGTAAAAAGATTAATTTGTTGTATTATGTTTTTTTCCTAAACATTAACCAGTTGTTTTTCTTTCTCCATCTTTAAAATTAAATTCTGTGTTTTGTACATTCCCATTCTCCTTCACAGTAGAGAACAACCTGAAATTTAAAAGCAAATTTTCAGAAAAGAATGAAGATTCTCATTTTTAGAGATGTAATCTTAATGCATGTATGGGGATGCTTATATGGAAAATGTGTATGTCTGTGATATGTGTGTGTTTGGCATTATGTTTATATGTAATTGTATGTATGTATGTATATGTTATGTAGATATAACAGTAAAGCTAGCTGCATCAGATGATACTGACATACTAGAGAGAAAATATTTTCTGACAACTATTTTTTAAACTTTAATATAGGGTTGATTATTAAAAAAACAAAAACAAAAACAAAAACAAAAACAAACAAACAAACAAAAACAAACCCTCACAATCAACAAACAAAAACAAACCCAACAATAACAACAACAACAAAAAAAGGCAGTTCCTTACATACTAATTAAACAAACAAACAAAAGTGTGGAATTACTGGTAAAAACAGGAATGGGATTCTTCCATACAAAAAAATATATGATAATTCTGAAGGATACTTTCTCACTGTGAGTTTGAGGTGACAACATATCTGAATGTGTATTGAGCTATTTTAAGGAGGTAAAATTATTTTTTTACCATGTGAAAAGTCTTATTTCAGGAACTGGAAAGACTTTTTTCATACTGGCTGCAGTCAGACTCCTGCTGCATAATGAGACAAACTACTGGTTTCATAAGAAATCTTAATCTTACACTTTGGAGTTCTTTATTACTTAGACTTTTCTACACATAAATGTCTATATGCACATGCACACAAACATACAAAAATACAAATTATACCTTTCACATACAAAGCCCTCTTTTTCTTTTTTTTCTTTTTTCTTTCTCTTTTTTTTTTTTTTTTTTTTAATGTAGAAAATCAACTAAGCATTGTCTTATTCTATAGATATCATCCAGAAATGAAATTTATTTTTGAACTGAATTTTATTTTGGTTGCCCTTCCCGGTTTTAAGATGCAAATGCATAGTATCTAAAGTATACTATGGACCAGATAATAGCATTTACATTTCCACTCTTGAAAAGCATCATGACTTATGCATTTTGTCAAGCTATCAGGATGATGACTTTAATTAGGAAGAAACAACTTCAACTTATATGTAATTCCATAATCGGTTATTTCACAGGTTTTGTAGCTTTGTGTGTTACAAAAGCACAAAACTGTTGAAAACAAATTATTAAGAGAAATGGATCAAAAGTTAAGAATAGCATCAGGAAAGGAAAACATTAAGGATCCACCAGTGACAGTGACAAGCACTAGAGACAAACAGTCTCATTTCCAATATATTTATTAGCTTTTTGTGGATTTAATTTGTACAATTTGTACTGAATCATGTTAATTCTTCTTTTTTTTTTTTTTTTTTTTTTTTAGGCTGATGTTGAAGCCAGCTGTCTTGATGGCTTATTGGCATTTGAGAAAAAACAGGACCTTGCATTGCTTTGGTTGTCAGAAGATTTGTATTCAACTTCTACAACAAAGACCTCACAAAATAAAAATATGTTTGTGTTCTATCTAGCTACTTCAAGTATCTTATCTGCTTTCTCTCTTATTATTAATTTTCAAATCTGTGAGTACCCAATTATCTAGAGACCATCACTCCTCAGCCCCACTGGGTTTAAAACAGCAAAGAAGTTCAGAAGGATATTATGGGAGACCCAGATATGCCTACAAACCAATTGATCATGTTGCCTTATTCCCTCAGGAAAGCAGCCTACACATAATTATAATTTATTGCAAAACAGACTGGAACCCCCATGTCCCACAGAAAAGTTTCTAGGCCATGGAAATGTGCCTCAGTGCATGGCTGCATCTTCTGACTATTCATTTTTTTCTCTATTTCTCCTCTTATTCAGTTCCCACATAAACTAGAATAATTCCAATAACAAACACTAAAAAGAAAAACACTTTAATAACATTACACATTCTTGTCTTAATGGTGGCAGTTTTAGGTCTCAGTATACCCTAAGGAAAAGGAGGAATTTGATACTAAATCTTCTGTAAATGTGTATCCTCACTGTATAAGAAGGAGCTTTGACTGTGTAACTGCCTGTAAACATTTCATTTTCTTTCTGTTCTTTAAAAACTCTTGAGGGATGTTTCTCAGAAGTGAAGCAGGTAGCATGGGGATTAGACCTCAAAACAGTCGGAGCACAACTGGACATTGGACATGGCATTTCTCTTTCTATTGTATCAAGAAAGCTGGGTATTCAGTGAGAGTTACAACAGGAAAAAGGGAAGAGATGCTGAGGACAGCAGCATGTTTGAAAATACTCCTCTTTTTCAGTATCTGAGCACTTTTTGAATAAGCCATCTCCCGAGCCACAGTCTCCAGATTATAACCTAGCTAGCTGACAGTGGCAATCTATAGAATTCCTGTGGACTGACCTTTACTATTATTTGGGGAATAAGAGAGCAAGATGATGCAGCAAGCATTTTATGTAACATCTGGACACTACAGCACATGTCCAGAAACTGGAGCATATTGGTTTAGTCCAGATCTCAACTTGCATGGATTAAATTCCGTATCTGTGAGGAAAGTCATTCAAATGTATAAACACAACATATGTGACCATGCTATATGCCTCTCCATTTGAAGTGAAGACATTATTCAGCAAGAACCGTGGATCCAGAAAGAGAACAATGAAATGCTGGTTAGTGTGGCTCAGAGTGTTATTTAAGGGAGATCTGGATTTAAGACCAATCTGTATTTTAATCATCGCTACTACTGGTTGGAATTCCTTTGTGCAGGGACTGTTGTGTCCTACACAGTGAGCTGACAGAACACTCACTGAGAACTCCCATCGTGGTCATTTCACCAGATGAGGAGAACAACTCCTGTAGCAATTTTTCATTTCTGCACAACGTAACGATGCAAAACAAGACCTTCACTTTGTCATTTCTTCTCATGTTAGGGCCTCATGTTTGTGACTGCCTTCCAGCAACATGTCAAAATAAACTCAGGAATTTTAGAGGAGGTTGCCTCATCCCTCCCTTAGTTATCATGATCTGATTTAGCGAACCTTGTCGTATAATATCCATATACACATAATCACTACAAACACTACCTGACTGCACGATTATCCTGGATTCAACCAGAAAGATAATGTCCTCTGATTTCAAACCATCTTGTGCTCCAGACATGCTCATGTTCTTTCATCTCCAAATCTCTACACCAATCAGGCTGTCTGCAGCCGATTAAACTTTACTATTATTTAGGTCTGGGGGGAATAATTCTGTTAAAACTATCCAAAAAGTTCCTGGTAAAACAGAAAAGATGTATCAGTTGTCTCCTATAACTTCCTTATAACTTCATGGAAATAGATCTCATAGACTGAATGATTATTCAGTCCAGTGAATGAAGAAGGTTGTCAACCTCAGCTAGTAAAAGAAGAACTGAAACAGATTTTTAAAGTATTGTAATTTTGTCTGATTCAGTCTATTTAAGGCTGGTATAATTTCAAAGAGAAAAGTTGTATATTTTTTTTTCCTTTTGTTGTCTCAGGAAAATCACTGCTACAGTAAAAATAAGAGTATTTTTCCATGTAATTTTTAATAATTATATTTAAAATATAAGAAGCTAGATCACTGTTTTCTCATTCATTAATAAATCTTTATTGTTTGTTGTTAAAAGAGAAAATAGAAGAGCAGAAAAATGAATCATGAGGAAGCCTAAGTTAGGAGATGATACCCAAAACCTTTCTGAAGAATTCTTTTTGAAGTTCTGTGGCTTATTGCTACTGTATGCATTTGCTCAGATTGCTTGAATTTTTTCACAGTCTCAGGCAAGGGTTTCATTTGATGGGAGTTGCAATCAGTTTCAAAATGGAGGATTGTTCATGTTTGTAACCAGATACCCAGTTGTTGAGTAAAGCAAGTTTCTGTGGCCCGGTGTCCAAATCCCAAAACTGTGAAATTAGTTTGTACATGTGTCACAGGACCTAACTCTTTTTCCTTTCAACTACTTTATCTCTGAGATCTATATGAGCTGATGTGACACCTGCCAATCAATGCGATAGGAAATGAAACAACAGGAGAAAGCCTCTGTTTATCTGAGATATGCAGAAATCTATTTTATTTCCTTTTTTTCCTTTTCTGTAGACACTATTGCATTTTCCATTGCCATCTGACAAAGAACTTATGATTTACTGTTATACATGCTAATGTGGGATGCATACATTTAAAAAAAGGGTAGGAAGTATCTATTGATGCACAAACTCTTATTAGGGAACACAGACTTGACAGGTACTGCCTTTTGAGTGCCAAATGGTAGAGCCAGACTATGAACTTTGAAACTGGACTTCAACAGTGACCAAACTTGAAGGGAGCTTGAACTTGGAAGTACGTTTAGATCCATCTCTGTTACAATGAAGGTGACTGTGATGAGCCACATTTGTAACTGGGTTTGTACCATCAAGTTACTAACTAAGCTGGCCTTCAGGAGTGGACATATAAAACTATCTGACAACACAGTGGTGCCCATATTTAAGGGATTGTGAAAATTCTAGAATGTAAGTATAATATAAATTAAGCGTGTAGTGTCAAAAGAATGTAATGAAAAATGCCACCAATCTTAGACAGTGGTTAGGGGGCAAAGTGGTACTGGGGATACCTCTCCAGCTAATCTTCCACCTGACCCACCTACAAAGCAACAGCAGAGGCTCTTGTGCTGTAGCTATGAAAGTTCAACTGATTGAGAGGTGTAGTAAAGAGATTACGTTCCTATCCTGGTCCAAAAACTGCTCCTATATGGGCTCAAGATCAAAGTAATTTTTCCCAACACCATTTCCTTTCAGTTTATGAGATTGATTAAGAATAACCCTGAAGAGAACAATTTTATATATATCCTCTGATCTGAAGGGCACCCGAGGGCTTTCTTAAGTGGGATTTTCTTTTGCTTTGGTGCACAGCTGCACTTCCACTTCATCACCACAGTGGAGACACATGTCACCACAAAGTAAGAGAGCTGTACAAGAATTCTCCATGAAGATCTTCCAGGGTGCTCTCTTAAACTGAGCACTTTGATACAGCAAAATATGTGGTTTGAAAGCAGCATGACTATAAAATCCTACTTGAAGATTCCTCATAATATGGACACTGACTGCACCAACAGACTCTCAAACATTTTTTCCCCAGCCCATGCACCTAGGAGTCTGGCTGCACATACTTAAGATCAGCTCTTTATGCAGTTGTGTAACCTTGCATCATCCTGCTGGGAAAAGAGCTGTACGAGAAGAAGCTGCAAGGAGATTCATTTGGGATATCTGTCTCCTGGCTCAGGAGCTACTGTTGTTGCCTGAACCCGTGGTCCCTGTCTGAGCTACACTGCAGGCATGCCTGTGGCACATTCCGTGATCACGCTGACCCTGACCTGCTGATTGCACTGCTTGACTTGGCCTTAGACCTGTTCCATCACCATGAACTTCTCTGGGAATCACTGCTTGTGGCTGGCCCTGGGGGCAATCACTGGACTCACTCTTCTCACTGTCACAGTTGGCTCCGGGCTCACCTTCCCTTTCCCAGTACTCTGCTCTTGCTGCTTCCTAATGATATATGTATCCTTTTGTACCACCTCTCAAGGTAAAATATAAACATGCTAGGAGGTCTGGAGTTTACAGGACTCAGAAGAAGTCCTGTTGACTACCACAATCCATTCTGCATATCAGTTGGTCCATGATATAGATGTTTGTGGATATACTTGCATACTCATTTGAAGATGTCAGATTATTTTTTTTAAATTATATATATATATATATATATACATACATATATATATTTAAATGCTGTATATCATTAATGGAGCATATTTATCCTTAGCATTGTCATTTTTTCCTTTCATCTCACATGTCTTCTTTCACAAATTGTATTTAAAATGCTTTCAGCACATAGGAAAAAAAAAGCTCTTTTGCTACAGTTTAATCAACCCACAGAGTGTTCTATCTTAGGGCTGATATGTTATTTTAGGACCTGTAAGAGAAGAACCTCTGTGGTCTCATTCACAAGGTAAATCTACTGGAAGATCAGTTAATATGGTTAGACAAGTCTGGTAGAAATCAAGTAGCACGAATCTTTTATTCCCCCAGGATCTTGATAATGTCCTGATTCAGGCAGTTTGTCTTGGAAATAGTGTCTCCCCAATATCTATAACACTTGTTTTGCATGTTCCCTTTCTTTTTTCTGTAGATCGAATTCTTAGTTTCTACATTTACTGTGGTATGTAGGGTTGACGTAAAGCAAACTTTCTCTCAAGTTAATTTATGTACCAGCTACTTTCTGGATGAATAGACTCTATTCCTACATCTTCGGTGGCTATCTAACCTGGCCCTGAAAGTTGTACTGAATGCCTGCATATAAGGTCTTTTTTGGAATGCATCTACTGTTTACTGCTGCTCTAGCATGTCAGCAGCAAAGATATTTCAAATTCTGTTTTAAGAAAAACCTTCTATGTGACCTCAGAAGTTATATTTATTGCCTCTGTGACTAAATCTCTTATATTTTCCTACCTCTCACCAGTTCTCAAATATGCTGATAACAAGACTCTGGACCCTGCTATTACCAGAGACTGATGTGTATAAGTTCTTGTCCTCTCACTCAGCAGGAAGCTTTGCACTAATTGTCATCTGGAATGGTTGCTTTTCCTTGGTGTATTCAGCTATTTTCAGTGCTGTGGATGCATGACCCAGTGAAACGGTGGATCTCTAGTACAAAACACTTTGTTCTTTCTCTAAATGACAGGGCAGTGTCCAATCTTTTTCTTGGTATTTTGCACCATTTGTTTCTCCTTACCTCTGAAGCCTTGTAATTCTGTTTGGAGTGTTAGTGTGGCTAAGACTATCCAGGGGAGGCTGTGAATTGAGGTTGGCACAAAGTGTGTGATCGGTGCCACTGATGAATTCTTACTGAGTCAAGATTTTAGGCATGACAGTTATTGGTAAACCAATCTGAAATAATCCCATTCAAACCTGGCAGATTTGCTATAAAGTGATATGTTCCTGAAGATCCTTGCCAGAATAATGATTGATGCCCATTGCCAATCAGTGCTGAGACACAGTGGCTTCTTGTCATTTAACCAGGGCTACATAGAGCATTTAACAAAATGAAGTGGCATATTTGATGTTTAATGAATAAGGTTACCTACAGTTGCTCATTTAATAGGTGCACACCTTTGTTCACTAGAAGGCAAGGCCAGGAAAATCACTCGACTTTCCTGTGTTTCAGTCAATCCATCACTGGAGTAACAATAAAACAAACAAACAAGCAAATCATACACACAAAAAATGCAAACAAACAAACTAACCAAATCAAACTGAATCGGAACAAATAATAATAATAAAGCCAAACCAAACTGAAACAAACCAAAAAACACAACAAACACTCCCCCACCCCCCCAACATGCAAAACCCAACCAAACAAATACACAAAAAATCCAACAATCTCACCTGAAAAACAGTCAGCATTTGAGCTGGTATTTACTGGGGAAATTATATATGCACTGACCATCTTCTAGTTTCTCACCAAAGTGGTTCTTAGTTTCAATGATTGTGCATTACTCCACAGATGGCATCAAGATATCTTTGCAGAAAAAAAAGACTGTTTGATTTTATACTACATTATTCTATGTTTGTGTTTTTTTTTTTTTTTGTTCTTGTTGTTGTTGTTGTTGTTTTTATTGTCACTAGGAAGTGAATATAATTAATGGACAAGGAATTATATTTTGATACTGTTTCACTTAATTTTTATGGTAACGGGATGTTATTTTTTTTATTGATTACTCCTCTCCATCAATCTACTAAATTTTAGGAAAATGTCTAAAACTCACTGGTAGAAGTGGGATATCAGCAAATGATTACATTTAAACCTTACTCAAATACATTTTGAACAGGAAAACTACTCAAAATAAAAAAAAAAAAAAAAAAAAAAGGAAGTGTTGAGGTACATCAGACCTGATATACATACAGTAACAGATTATAAACATGTCAAGAAATGTGGATAGGCCACCAGCAAAAGTAACTGTAGTCAATACAGATCCTAGTACTTTATCTTAAGCTTCAGTCTTAGTGTATTAATTAAAAACTCCCAGAGAGTCAGGACACAACAACTATATTGATGCAATTTTTCTCTTTTATGCAAGGAGAAACTCACCTGATAATACTAATAATGGTACTTGCGCAGCACTTTATGTTCACAAAGTGCTGTACCAACAACACATAAGCTACATCCTGGTTTGTATTATTCCTTTTACTGCTTTACAGAATGGATTTTAGAGGACAAGAAACAGGGACAAAGCTCCCTTTCAGTCACCACACTGTCTAAGGGCTTCATCCTGACTAGTATTTCTGTGGGTTCCTAATAAATAAGGTTCTTCTTGCTTACAAGAAGATTCAGCTGGTAAAGTCCAACTCCAAAAGATCAATCAGTAAGCTGTGACTATATGCAGCTGTGTCCTGAAAGAAATGTGCACATTATACAAGCCACAGGCTAGTCTGCACTAACCAGAAGTGTGACTTGTGTCTTCCTTCATAAGAAAGTTTTTTTGTCATCATTTCAAACTATTTGTCCAAGTTCATATGAGTAACTTCTGTGCTATTTCACTGAAGATGTTTATTTATTTGTTTGTTTGTTTGTTTGATTGATTGATTGATTGTTTTCAGGGGCATGCAGCTTGCTAATTAATTAATTTCAAGTTGCTGAATTATTTGCTGTGTGTGATAGTCATGTAGGTGTATACAGAATTTGGTGCATTTAATCTCAAATGGAAGGAAAATTGCTAGAACTATGAATTTTGCCAACCTTTGGTTCTGCTACTCCCTCCCCACTTTGCAAATGGTTTTAGAATCTAAATGCAAAAACATTAAGAGAACGAATTTGTCATATAAATTAATGTTTTCATATCAGAGACAGTACAGGTTTTATTTGTTGGGGGAAGACACTAAAATATGCCTTTAATCTACTGAGTAACTTCAGGTGATTGACCAGCACTTTTGTCCACAGGATGAGTTGCAGAAACAGATTGTGAAATGGCTGGCTGGCTTTCAGTTTTGGTTTGGTTTGGTTTTAACTTCAAAGTGTCTTTACTCATGAACCAGTAGAGCTCCTCCCAATACAAAATATCAAGTTTCTACCCCCAGACAGCTGCATTATGGCGCTAAAGGAACTGCATCTAAATTCATGAGCCGATAAAAAGTAATCTGGCTAAAGTCTTTTTTATACCAGAATATACACTGATAATCACACCCCCTTGAATTACAAATGTTCCATAACCGTTCAAACTGGTATCGAGTCACTGACATTATTTGAAGTAATGACATAATAAAACATACTTTAAAAGACAAACCCATAATTTACTTACTACTCACTTAAAAAATGTTTCAGAAATCTTTTGAGACCATAATTGATGGGATACCAGACTTCATAGACCATCAAATACTTGCATATGTTTTAGTAAACCAGAAAAATTAGTCATTTTAGCTTATTAGCTGGCTTCAGATTTTTAAAATTATTATTTTTCCTATGTTTTCCCTCTTTCTTTTATCTTCTTGCTTTGTTTCTCTTTCAATAATATTTTAAAACTGAAGCTAAAAAACCAGCAAATACTGTACTGACCTGCAGCTTTATCTCATTAACAAATATATAGGTTTTCATTTTCTACTTAGAAACAACAGTTGTATCTTTGTTCTCAATTTGATATTGTTATAGGGAGGTACACTGAAAAGAGGCATTTGATGCACCCAGTTTAGACAAGGCATGTAACTTCCTTTACAATAATGTGACTAACTGCCTGTTTGTGCTATACAAAACTAGTAAGGTGGCTCAGTGTAAGGGCTTGGAGAAACTTGCCGTGGCCATCTGTCTTTCTAATTGGGATCCACTGCATAATAGCTGAGATCTCAAGCAAGTTGAAATCATGTTCATATCTCTCCCTTCCTTCCACTTGTCCTGTTTTGGATTTAGTATGAGAAAAATGTTAATACACTGATGTCTTGGTTGTTGCTGTGTAGTCAAGGACCTTTTTGAATTCTCATGTTCTACCAGATACACAAGAAGTTGGGAGAGAGCAAAGCCAGGATAGCTGACCCCAAAATGGCTGCAGTAGTATACCTTACCATATGACATAATGCTCAGTATATAAACTGGCACTGGCTGGGCGGCAAATACTGTTGCTGAGGAATGAACGGGTTATCAGTGATACAGGTGGTTAGCAATTGTATTGTGCATCATTGTTTTTCATAGTCTATTATTATTATTATTTGTCTTCCTTTGTTATGGTATTAAACTGTTTGTACCTCAACCCATGAAGGTTTGTTTGTTTGTTTGTTTGTTCGTTTGTTTTTTTTTTTGTTTGGTTGGTTGGGGTGGGTTTGTGTTTTGTTTTGTTTTTTTACTTTCTGAATATCTCTCTTATCTCTTTTGGGGGGTGAGGAATGAGTGAGTGGTTGTGCAGGCCTAGTTGCCATCCGGGGTTAAGCCACAACACCATATCAGGAAGAAATCAAGCTAATTAAACTCTCAAGCTTTTGTGTTACAGCAGAAGTGCATTCTTTGCAGCTAATCAAACTGAGAAACTCAAACATGGATAAAAGTTTGCATTTTACATGGAAGATGTCTTTTAGATGAGAATGATGGTGAAATTATGAAGAAAATACAGTTTTTTTTTTAGCTGCAGGAAATTCACAGTCTCTAATGTCAGGTTCCTAATTCCTAAGGTTCCTATAGTGAATCCTGCAACTCTCAATTGGCTTAAATCACTTCCATTAACAACCTCCACATGCAGTTCTCCTGTATCCATGTCCTAACCTGCCTGAAGCTCACAACTCTTTGTTGTGAAGAAATGAGATATAATGACAGTACAATGACAGTTTTGGGGCTTAATTCTGTGTCTGTAGATATTACTCTTCTCTCAGTTTCTATTTACGTAGTAGAATGGGGGATAAGTACTTTACAAAATGCCAACAGGTAGTGGTTTTGTTGCAAAGAATATCAACATGCAAGCAAATCAAACAAAAGCTTGCTTAAAGAGATTCATCTTAGCATCACTTGTGGCAAATTCGTTTGTAGAAGACTCTCAACCAGACTTCTCATTTGATGCATCTGGGTCTAGCTTTCAGGATGAAATACTCTACCATTTCATCCCTTAAGCCTTGGTTCTCCACTCACATGCCCACACGCACTAAGAATGAAAGTGAAGGGCCCTGTATGTGAAAAAGGAATGGTGATGTGACAGCAGGAGAGGACAACTTGCTGTCCTACTTCACCACACTGCCCTGCAGGAACTGCTGTGTTGTTTCAAGCTGGTGGGCCATCTAGTGGCTGTTCACAAGATACCTCAAAGAAAGATACTAAAAATTCTGTAAAAGTGACTGAATAATCTCTTTTCAGAGCTGCTTCCATCTTTTATCCAAGACTTGGACTCAGTCCTAAGCAACTGCAAATTACATTGATATATAAAGGACCTGTGTCTGTTAGCTCTTCACTTGTTATACCTTTACCTCTTCCACTGTCTTTTACTCCTTTCTTCGTGTTATTTCCCCTTTTTAATAAGGGAACACATTTTATTCACGAACAGGAAGAAAGGTGAAGATTGATTCCATTGGATTTTAGGATCTTTACAAAGACCATTTTCTTAGTAGCTTAGTCTATTTATATAATCAAAATTGAAAAATATACTTCCTGAGGTGGCAATTTACTATGCTTAGAGCTGAATCACCCTGGAGGTTTCTGTAGCTTTCCAGTAGCTACAGAGGGACCAAAGAGTAAATTTTCTAAAGTATTCTAGCCTAAATACTTCAGTTATGAAAGTAAAGTTGGGCTCAGCCTTTGTTTTTGAATCCACAGTGCCACCTCTAAATTCTCTCAAACATTGATTTCTATCCAACAATTTTGTTTAAAGGATGATCTCATTGCTGTCTGGAAACCACATTTTCCTCTGTGGGACGGATGATACTGGCTTGCTGAACTATTGTAGAGCAACTTAGCTCAGGTGTTTATGTGGAAATAATAATAGATCGATAATAAGAGAAAGCAGCATGATGCATCATTGATGGAATTACTCTCTCCTTAACTCTAGTAAACTGAGGGTAGGTGAACATTTGGATTTACACAATCCCGGAGACAAAAACTGAATTCATTATTAAAGATTATAGTGTCACTACAACTGCTTTTCAACCAGACGCTTGAATCCTATCCCTTTAATAAGAGCTACCAGAAGCTGGGGGGAAGGGGGGGCGGGATGTTTGTTTGTTTTACTTTTACCACAGCCTATCAGCATAAATACCACTTCCTTAGTTAGAATCCATCTGCTCTGTTGACAATGCACTCACATTGCAAGCAAGCCTTTAATAGTGTCATGCTGAAGCACAGCAGCGTGAACGCTTAGAGAGCCTTAGGAGTCACTAAAATGAAAGGTCTTTTCTCTTAATTTCAGCCACCAGAAGACTTTGAACAGAACATGACATCTTAGCCATCTGAGCTTTTTAAACGAGACTTTGGCAGATACACAATGCTCAGCTCAGTGGTACCTAAATAATTGAGGCTTTGAAACATCAAAGTGCTCACACCTTCAAACACTCAAGTAGCTTTATTTGAAAGATTCTTTTCACAAAAGAAGACTAACTCTGCCATTTGAGATCAATGGATCTCTCTGAAACATAGTGTCTCCACTTTAGGTTGGAACACATTGGTTGTTTTCTACATATTGACTAACAGTGTCCCAGGTGCAGAAGGCATTTGATTAAATGGATGTCTTTGTGATGGCATGATACACTACAGAATTAGGGATGACATGTGAAAAAGGGGAGAAGGTGATAATTACAGCAAAAATTAGAAGTTCCCAAACATTTAACTGTCTATATATATGCATTTTATTTTATTTTTCATTATTGTAATGTGATGTAATTTTCTTTTCTTTGCTTTCTTTTGCTTTGTTTTATTTTATACATAACAGATTTCTTCAGGACTAAGAACTGAGATTTGTGACAAATCAAAGGATTAGTTATTGTTGACATACTCTTTTCAGAGGCCATGTGGTATCTCCTGGATTCTCTTCTCATTAGCAGGTTTTGTGCTGAGTTTTAAAAGTTCTACTTCATAGCTGTGTTCCTCTCCCTCTTCCAATACACATGGTGAAAATTAACATAGAAAAGCCTTTTACAGCTATAATTGTTATTCAGAAAACTTACTAGATCTCTCTGCTTTTATGCTTACCCTCCCAATGTGTCTCTGAGCTATGATGTTGAAAGCTTCAGTCCCCCTGAAGTGGAATGCATGAGATGGAGTTACACATCAACTGTGTCGTGATGCAAAGCTGTATGATATTAATGGTTGCAGGTTCCTCCTCCTCAGTTTTCAGTTCACTTCGGTCTTTTTTTCCACCCATCCATTTTATTTGCATGGTCTGCTTCCTCTTTATGGTTTCCCAGCTAAAGTTTGAAAGTGCTCTATACTTACACTGGTCCCAAATAGAATAAAAAGCTGCTGTTCATTATATAGATGTGACTTATGCACACAGTTCAGAGACACTGCACTGTTGGATGTGTGCTTGTACAAACAAAAGAAGTATTTACTGGGCAGAACCAAGAGAAAACCATAATTGTCTGTAGTCAGGTACTTACGCGTCCTCATCTTTGAAGCACAACCATTAGGCAGAAAATTCTGCAGGTCAAAAAGCAAGGAAAACAGATTTTCACTTTCGTATCCTGTTGTAAACGAAAAAAATTTAAGTTGTCTTTTCTATTCAAAAGATTGTTTATTTATGTTTTCCAGTGATAGCTTTTAAAAATTCAGTTAATTAGAAATTTTCTTAACAGTAGCCCAAGATCTTCAACAACTTAGATGAGGACTTAAATCTCTAGACTGCAAAAATACATCCTCCCCATGCATTTCTGAATCCATGATGACTGCTTTCTCAAGCTGAAGAACTACATGCAGATCAGTGAAAGGTAATTTATCAGCACTGTAGAGATTTGTGATTCTTATGGGCATGAAGTTGACTAGAGATTTTGCCATAATTTTTAATTTATCTAGGATGGTGCCTAATGCAGCAACGACAATAACTTATGAACAGATTGGGAGTTGTACTAGATGAACATTGTAGATCCCTTCCAGCTGAAATATTCTGTTCTTATGTTCTTCTGTTTTCTATAACCCTGTTCTGTTTCATGTATAACTACTATTTTATAGGCCTCTCTCTGGATATTCATGTCTATATCTATCCATACAAATGTTTATATATGCATACTGATACATGCAAAAAGGAGAAAAAGTATAATTCCTGTTTCTTTAGTCTAATAGTTCAATGTTTACCTGGATTCAATAAATGACTAGATAAAGAAATTAAAGGAAAATCCACCTAAGGTGGCTAAATCCAAATATGTAGCCTTTAGCTCAAGAAGTTTCCAAGGCACAAACCCTTGAAGGCTGTAAGAGTGCACTAGAATAATGTATTGCAGACCTGCCTGTTATTTTGGTTTACTTCAGTTATCAACTGCCAGCAAGGAAAGGAGACATCGGCCTAGGTGAACCTCGGGTCTAAACCAGTATGTCCTTGGAGTCTGACACCTTCCCTCTTTAAATGAGTTAAGAACCACTACAGCAAAACATGGAATCTGTCTGATGTGATCTCATTTTTAAACTGACACGTCTATCAGCTGCAAAGCCAAGGTTTAATAGCAAAATAGATGCCATTTTCTCAAATTCTGGATTGAAAGTATGCTTTTGAACTAACTAAAGTCATATTCCTTTCCACAACTTCTTTTCTCAACCTTGTGTTCACTATATCTATGACACAAAATAAGTTTCCAGAAATGTTGAAAAGTTATATTGAAAAGAAAGGCAAATGAGGTAGATGATCATGTCATTTATTATCTTGTTGGTAACTCTTCTGATATCACTGTGACAGATCCTGTCAGAGAATAAAACAATGTCGTATTGAAAAGCTTCAAATAAGAAATATAGAAATTTGTCTGGAATAAAACCAGATCACTGAAAAATAATCTTTTACATTTCTGCTAAAATGTTCTATACCTCTGTCCCACTGATGTGCAGAAAGAGGAAAAATATGACCTCAATATTGCTCTTTCACCATTGACTCATCCCAGAATTGATACACTTGTGCTGTGGTTGCCCTGAAGTGTAATAGTGTACCATTAAATTCCAGCTGCAATACCATTATATTGCTATTAGAAAAGACTGCGGAGCAACACAATTTTTCAAATAAATATAAATTGTGAATGTCTGAAATGTGAAATGCCCTCAAGTGCCCAGGAGCAGGATTTTCAAGTGTCCTTTTCCAGTGGATGGGCTTTATGCTCTCCAGCAAAGGAACGGCTCAGTTTCTCTTTTGTTTTTTTAGTGGTAGTCTTAACAGCCACATAGAGTAAAGAGCCATACAGAAGTCTGGGCCATGACCTCTGTCTAGCCTGGTGAAGGCACTGAAGGTCTACTGAGTATTACCAGGGGCAAAGTTGCACCTACGACCTCAAAGAACTGCTTCAAAACCAGTTGTGATTCTCAGTCTTGCCCAGTTGCCATCCTATTATTTTATGCTGTTCACCAGATTGTTTTGTTTGCCTTAAACTGGAGAAAAATTAATCTAATGACAGCAGAATAACATAGAAAATTACAGGTCCCTTTATCTAAACAAATGAAACAAATGCAAATCTTTGGCTTTCATCAGACTTGTCTCCCTGAAATTCACACTTCTGTGTCAAGAGGGTGTTTTTTACACCTACTCAGCTGGAATACAGTAGATACTGCATGTTGATAGCCAGCATTTTCACACCCACTTATTCATGCATATGCTAATAGTTTTCTCACTACAACTGCTGTGCTTTGTTCAGGACCCCTTACAGCTGTTTCAAGCATGCACCACCAATCAGGCAGCTTGTGGGTAATTTACACCTTCTCGTTACCCCATGGTATTTCAGTAGCTAAACATACAAGATATGTATGACCATCAGCACTGACCACTGAGAGACTTCATGTTCTTTCCTATCAACTTACAGGTGTAAAACAGATGGGATACCCAACAGAAATAATGTGAGTGGTGTTAGCTGTGAGTGGAATTCCACAGTACAGTTTCATACAGTCACTTAACAGCACTTTGTTCACAGTCTCCAACTGTTTTTATGCTAACGTTGACAAATATGCATAGATACAGATGCTTTTAATCCTCAAGAAATATGAGTTTAAACATGCATTTGTATTTAAATAACTATTAAAAAAAGGGAGAAGCATGGTTTAAATCACAGATAGGTTGTGATTCCTTCCTTAAAATATTATCCCCATTGTTCAACTAGTATGTCAGACTGTGAATTACAGCTTCAGCAACTGCCAGTACATTTTATTGCTAATTCTGCTGATCTCTGTTCATTTAATACTTTTAAATTAATGATAGGAAAATCACTGAAATTAGGTAGTTCAAACCTGCTAGTGGCAAAGAAGGGTTTTTTTTGTTTGTTTGTTTTTTCTTGCTGTTGAAGCTGTTTCTTGGGACTTAGGGGAGTTTTCTTCATTCATCACTGCATTACCATTTTTGTGGACTTTAACTTAATGGCATGTGGATATTTGATTGCAGGATCTGAAGAGAACTGCTTAGCCATAGATGTCTTTGTGCTGGGAACAGAAGAATGGGTGGTGTTTTCAAACGTCTGTCGTTGTAGTCAATGGTGGTCAATGGTGCGGAGTCTAGTTGGAGGCCAGTATCTAGTGGAGTGCCTCAGGGGTCAGTGCTGGGGCCAATATTATTCAATATATTCATTAACGATTTAGACGAGGGAATAGAGTGTACTATCAGCAAGTTTGCTGATGACACTAAGCTGGGAGGTGTGGCTGACACACCAGAAGGCTGTGCTGCCATCCAGCGGGACCTGGACAGGCTGGAGAGTTGGGCGGGGAATAACCTAATGAAATTTAACAAGGGCAAGTGTAGAGTCCTGCATCTGGGCAGGAACAACCCCAGGTTCCAGTATAGGTTGGGAAATTACATATTAGAGAGCAGTGTAGGGGAAAGGGACCTGGGGGTCCTGGTGGACAACAGGATGACCATGAGCCAGCACTGTGCCCTTGTGGCCAGGAAGGCCAATGGCATCCTGGGGTGTATTAGAAGGGGAGTGGCTAGTAGATCGAGAGAGGTCCTCCTTCCCCTCTACTCCGCCCTGGTGAGACCACATCTGGAATATTGTGTCCAGTTCTGGGCCCCTCAGTTCAAGAAGGACAGGGAACTGCTGGAGAGGGTCCAGCGTAGGGCAACCAAGATGATTAAGGGAGTGGAGCACCTCCCTTATGAAGAAAGGCTGAGGGAGCTGGGTCTCTTTAGTTTGGAGAAGAGGAGACTAAGGGGGGACCTCATTAATGTTTATAAATATATAAAGGGTGAGTGCCATGAGGATGGAGCCAGGCTCTTCTCGGTGGCCAACAATGATAGGACAAGGGGTAATGGGATCAAGCTGGAACACAGGAGGTTCCGCTTAAATTTGAGAAAAAAACTTCTTCTCAGTGAGGGTAACAGAGCACTGGAACAGGCTGCCCAGGGAGGTTGTGGAGTCTCCTTCTCTGGAGACATTCAAAACCCACCTGGACATGTTCCTGTGCGACCTCACCTAGGCGTTCCTGCTCCAGCAGGGGGATTGGACTAGATGATCTTTTGAGGTCCCTTCCAATCCCAAACATACTGTGATACTGTGATACTGTGATACTGTTGCACATCCCAACACTGAATATTAACTAAGACCACACACAACTTCACTTTCTGTTTATACATTGGACTGGGGATTATGGCCACATTGCCCTGTCTGATGTTACTGCTAAGAATGGGGAAAATTCTTCACCTAGTGTGGGGCAGACCCTTATATAGTGTAATTTCATAATAAATATCAGGTAAATATCTACCAATTCTGAGCACTTATGTCACAGAAAGTGAACTGCATAATCATCCACTGTTTCAAGAATCCCTTTCAAAAATTTTCTTATCCCTGTGTCCCTACCTGTTTAAATTGCAAAGGCTTGTTTGTACAAATATTAACACCACGGGGTTCTGACCTTAGTTAGCCTCATGGGGGGATGAAACACATCTGAGCTTTCTGAAGTTTACTCTTATGATAAATCTTGTTGTAAAAGATTTTGTGAAATATGGAAGGTTAAATAAATATTTTTTGACCAATGATTTACAAAAGCTTTGGAAATGTCATGTTGGGGGGATTAATCAGATTTTTTCTGTAAACATTTTTTTTTTATTATGGTGGGTTTTTTCATTATCTTATGCACTTTCTACCTATTTGGAAATCAAGTGGATATATCCCTACTCAGCAATGAACTGCCTCTGGAGGCTTCTGGGACTTGATTTCAGAGTTTCATAGGGATTCAGTTGGGTTGGGGTTATTTGCACCTATAGTCTGACTTTCTGTACTCAAAAAACCTTTTTTTTTTTTTTTTGTTATGTTATGTTATGTTTTGTTTTGTTTTTACTAATGTATATTGTATTACAGCCATTGATTTTAGCTGAAGTAATCAGAGACACTTCTTTGAAGGCCAGATTATCCTCTTGAATTCAAACAACAGGAATGAAAAAAAAAAAAAGACTTTGAAGTTCCATGTTATGACATAAAGCTAACGAAATAACTCACTGCTGCTAAAAGGGAGATGACTTTGTCTCTTTGGCTACCACTCATTTGAAACATTTGACAATAAACTGAATATTTTTACTACAACATAAGTGAACTGAATGTCTGAATTTGTGCAAAGTCTACACAACAAATGAGGGATAGTCCTTTATAATAACCAGGTAGGTTAATGACATAGCAGAAAAGAGTTAGTGAGCAAGTATGAGAGAGGGAGAGAGAGAAAGAGAGATGCAACTGTTTGTCTGTCTTGCTTGGGCTGTTGAAGTCAGCTCCATCAAACGACAATGGTCTTAATCAGAATTTTTCTCAGGTGTTGCATTTCAGCCCATAACTTTTAAAGGGTAAGTAGATTCACAAGGTGAAATGCTTACAGTTAGTTTCTAAACTAAATTTTGCTTTATTTTAAATTAAAATTGATGTCAGACTGATCTGCCTTTTTTTCCTTACACCACCTCCTTAAAAAATCTTTACATATTAACAGTTGCAAAACCAAGAATTTTGTATTAGTGACCTCATCAGAATGCACAGTGAATTGGAAGGAGATAGTAATGTGTAGTTAGCTCTTGGCTGTTTTCAACCTGCTGATAGAAAGGATGCCTGGGATGGAGATGTCTGATCCCTTTATGAATCAGCTGGAATCCAAGCATTCTAGATCTCAAAAAAAAAAAAAAAAAAAGGCAGAAAAATTCCATATTTCCATATGATTCTACATGTTGAAATCCCTGAAATTTTCTGCTTTGTTGTGGATTCTCCTTGCTGAGGCAAAAATTATACTTTTTTTCACTTACATAGGCTTTCCTTGTCCAAAATTGTTTTTTGTATTAATTTGTGGTACCTACCATGCCTCTGAACAGAGCAGAGGCTGGAACTATACAGCCACATAGTCGTGTCTGCGTCATTCAGATATTCAGGTTAGACCTGGCATCTGGTGTACAGGCATAGAGAAAACTAGAAAGTATACTTTTAGTTGACCACTGTTTTGAAATCTGAGAAAAAGACTTGACCTGTGAGAATATTAGACTTTGGAGTTCGATATCAAAAGTAAAAGATATAAATCAATGAGTGTGGGTTTGTACACAAGGAAGTTTCATTCAAATTGGAAAATGTTGTGTTACATTTTCAAGTTATTTAAGCCTTTTATTTTTTTTTTCTCTCTTTTTCTTTTCTTACCCTTTAAAAAGATCAATTTCAAAATGGAAATGACATTTTGAATGAAACATTCTAGTTCATTCTGAAAATGTTGATATAAAGCATTCTGACATTTCCTAAAACCATTTTCTTTCACGTGTTCATGTGTATATGAGGACTACTTGAAGGATGAGACTTGACCTTATAAATTCATACTTGTTGATGGAACAATACAGGTAGAGGTGTGCATAAAAATGTACTTTTTCTCTTGCTAAAAATATTTCAGAAGTTGTAAAAAGCCCGAAGGAATAGCTGCAGGAATTAACCAATTGTTGCGAACCATATGAAGCAGAACAACCCTTTGCTGTAGGTTCAGTGTTGCAATCTGAAATAACCACAGCTCTGCCCACTACCAAATCCGTTTTCTATACCATAATGTAAGAGCAAATCAATAACAAAACAACAACAACCAATTTCTTTTAGGGGTTCTGTCTTTGTCCCAGAAAATTGTATTTTGCACTCCGTCTATGCCAGTAGACACACCAGAGCATAAATGCCCACTTTAATACAATTTACAAGAAAGAGAGAGAACTTCTTGAATGTGCAGCCTTACAAGGCCAAATTTTATTACTTTAATGATCTGGGCTGGCCCCATTATGAAACCTTAGTACAATATCATACCTGTATTTAAAAAACTAACAAACAAAGCGAGCCCTAACAGTTTTCCTTTTAGTTCTGCAGTGTCAGCAATCGTCCTTTGTGAGTAACAACAGGGCTGAGAAGCGGTGGGGTGACATGGACTCAGTCTTTGGCCCTACTGCACATCTGGTCTGAGGACAAGGAGGAAGAGTATGTGATCTTGGCTCTTGTTCTCAATCTGATCAAACACCCCTGTAGGTCAGCTCAGGATGAGAAGGTAGTTCTCAATTTTCTGAAAAGTTTTGCTGGCCAAAATACCATGTGTAATCTTGTTCAGTTAAGGGTTGCCATCCAGATCAATATAGCTATGTTATCCACATTTGCAGGAACCTGTTGAGAAGACTTTCTTTATAGTGTTCAAGTCTGATTTCCTGTTATCACCTTGGCTGTTATCTGGAAGTGGAGAACAAAAGATATCTAAACTCCAGCATTTTACCTCTTAGAAACTGCAGTGCTGAAAGGAAAAGCAGGGGGGCATATGCAAATACCTTCTTCCCCCCACCCCCCTTTTTTTTTTAATTTAAAAACAAATAACATGTAATTGCTTTTAATCCTGCTGAAAATTGGGGAAGATTTATGAAAAAGGCACTTGAAGGGCTCATTTTCAGCGGATTTGATATTATTGATTAACTGATATTTAGACTCCTGAGGCATCGCTTCTCATTGTGCAAAATAAGCATAAAAACACTACAAGCAATTAATTGCATGGTTTTTGTACTATGCTTTCAGATGGCCTATCAGCCCTTTATTAATATTAATGAGAAGAATTAGTACCAAAGATCAGGGATCCATGATAGCTGGAAGAACCTGCAAGGACCCTCCAGCTCTCATGCTTTATTATTTTTTAATCAAAGTAGCTGACTTAAAGGCAAAAAATTAAAGAACAGAGTCCTTTATGATTCCACAATGATTCAAATTAAAATGATCTATACTTGCATAATTCCAACGAGCCATTTTGTGCTAGTTAAAAACAGTTAAAAATTGTATAAACGTATGATTTAAGGGCTGCAGCTTTCTAATCTTAATGAAAGGGCCATTTTTTTGTATATTTTTCAACTTGCACATGTGATCAGAATAAATCTACCACAGAAGAGGGAGGAGGGGGAGAATGTATTTGACAGCAACATTCTGCTAGTAATTTACCTTGAGAAAAGATGGGATTTGGGATCATGAGTCACATTTTCTGCTTGTCTGAATAGACAATTATCTTCTGGTAAATATATACAATATCCTGTCTTACTTTTATTTCTATTACAATGCGGTTTAAGTGTTTCATCCAAGATGCCTTTCTGGAAGACACTGCACAGTAGTTAGTAACAAACCAAGCTGTGACTAGCTTTTCGTAAGCATCATACAAGTATAAAAAGACAAGGCAGAAATGGATGGAGAAACAATGAGTAGCCTATGGTCATCCTGCAGGTGAAGAGCAGAATCATCACTGTAACCAAAACACGATCATGCAGTAATATTGAATGGACCATCTAAAATTTTTATTACTGTGATTTATGTAAATTGAGGCAACAAATGAATTTCATAGAACTGTATAATGAAGTATTACTACACTAATTATATAAAATAAAGAAAATTTAAATCCTTAGATCTAGATTCTTTCAGATGCCCCTCTTGATCCCTGACAAAAGTACATGATGTAACACTGACAGATACTGGCTAAATGTGGCTTCAGTATCTGCGTAGCCATCTCAACACAGAAATCAGTGTGAGCTGTAAGATCCTCCCAAGACTCCAGGAGAATCCCTGAGCCATTACTTTATGCTGAAATCTTTTATGTTATGTTTGGGTAAGAAAATTTCCCAAGTAAGCTCATTCCAGGTAAGTGAGGTTTAGACTATGTTGAAATCATGTTGGCATGATGATGCCTTTATTTTAGTAAAATTTTGACATGGTCTAATTCTTAGTTCCAATTTGGAGTCATGTCAAAGTGCATTCATCCTCAGTGCCTTTAACAAATCCTGAAAGAACCATACTATAGATTGCAAGGCATAGTTCAACTATCTGCAATCGGCTCATAATCCACATGTCGTTGATACAGTATAATGCATCATTAAAGTACTCTGCCACTGTGTGTTCAGAAGTCCTAAATCCATGGATCATGAACATGATAGACTGTAACAGTCCCCTTAAAAGAGTTTACAATCCATCCTGTCAATGCAAATTTAGAAAACTGCAGATTTCTACATGCATAGCCATTCTGCATCTTAAGAAACCTGATGCAGTCTTAATGGACGGACATTATGGTGTATGAAAAGCAGGAAAATTTGTAATTTTTCCACCAGGAAAAAACACCTTTTTTTAAAACATGTATCAGATGTCCATTAACTATCAATTTTGTCTCCTTTAGCCATGACAAGAGGTTCTACGCAGACTTCCTGATAGCTTAAATAGAGCTCGAAATCTATATATTATGTCAATATATTGCATAAATGTTGTGAATGGGATCTGTCAGGTCTCAGTTACCCAAATGTAGTGAAAATGGGATTAGAATAGCTGCATGGAGCACAAAGCTTGTTTGGTGATTTGTACCAAATATCGTAGTCTTTAGTATTCAGTCCAAAGAACAAGAAAATTTTACATGTAGGTCAACTTTTCTTATATTTAAGTATTAATTAGGAGAGTTCATTGGTCAATTCAGTCCCTATGATTCAATCCATGTTTCCTCAATGAATTTCTATAAGAATATCGATCTTCATCACCTGTGAGTTCAGTTTTTCATTAAAAAAGTTACACTTTCTTTGCTTGCTGAAAAAGCTAGAAACATGAGTTTAAGTCTCACTCAAAATTAAGGTGAGCCTGAGTAAAAGTAAATATGCCTTGGTCCATCCAGACTGAAAGTCAAAGGTAGTCTCATGTGATACTAATCACACTCTTCTTCTCACACTGGTTAAAGAAACCTTTGGGAATTATATCAATCTGGTAAGCTATTTTTGCTCCAGTGGATTCTTGACCTCAACAATAACCTTGTAACTAACCAGGCCTGAACTTACCCATGGGAATTTTTAACAGCTATAATAGCGTTCACTTGAGATGGGAGAGAGGCAGAAGGGAACTCAGCTGATGTGAACTATTTTCTTCAGTACACACCGGAGTAACCTCATTTCAGTTACAGCAGTTTATGAATTTATGCCAAACAAGGGTGTATAAGACACTACAGCCTACTTCACAGACAGATTACAGATACTTCCTTTCAAGTTGACAAGCATTACTGACAGTGTATTTTCATTGTGGAAATTATTTGAGATGCATATTTGCATCTGCAGTAGTAAACCCCTGCAACACATTAGATCACAGAAACAAAAAAAATGGACATCAACAGCTTACAGTAGTTGGTTTTCTTTCTTTTAGTGTTTTGTCTCCTTTGGTCCAGCTGGAACTTGTGAATCAGCTTCTGTGATTTTGCTTTCTGAAATTTGCAAAAGAAATTTGCTCTGGGACTGAGACCATGCAAGTCAGATAACAAATTTATATGGCTGGCATACAATGTACAAGGCCCAGAATGTAAGGTTTGATAATGGAAAACCTGACAAAATCATAAGTGGTCCTAGTGGGCAATACTATAATACAGTGTTATTATTCCAGGTTTCCGAAAACCTATATTACTCAAGAACTGAAATTACTGTTTGGCAGCCCAGGAGCTTGTAATGCATTGAATAAACTATGGTTTCTGATTAATATTTGCATGCCTGTCTAAGAATATGTAAATGTGACAGTTTCCCTCCTGGAAAAACTAAAATCCCTAATGAATTGAAGGGCCAAACATGCAAATAAACCTTATGATTCACACATGTGTCTCTCTTTTAATTTTTCAAAACGTATTTTGCATTTTGATTACGCTACAAAATGCAGCACAGAGGGCAGAGCAGTGAGAAAAATAGAAGTGTGTGTACAACATATTTTTCATATCAAACAATGTGATTTACTTTAATCATTCCTGGAGTAACAAACAACCACAAGTGCATGCATTGAATGCCTTCCAGGTTTATGTAGTCAAGTTCAAAAAAAGTGATGCTGTTTATACTTGCACTTTATAGGCTGCTGGCCTGATTTTTCTCTTGATCACTCTGACTTTCCTCTGGTATAATTCTACTTTTGACTTTAACAGAGTTGTACTTGATTTTTACAGACATAAGTGAAAGGAGAATCATGCTTCAAATGCCTCTGCTGTGGCAGAACTGAACCAGTTCTCTTTGGATACGTTTGTACCATTGGACATAAAATTCTGTATTATTTATTGAGACCCTGAGATACTTAAAGCAATGCAAAGACTCTCAGAGTAGGAGGAAGCTCACCCAGGAAATGCCCCTCACTGCATCCCTGGGCAATTTACAGCACTTAGTATTAAACTTCTCCATCTCTTACAGGTGTGAGCAGGAATTATTTTACTGTCACTTGCTCTTCTTCTCAAGGTCAGTGAAGGTAAAGGACAGTGGGTTCGAATCTTCTCCTTGTAAATTGTTCTGAGAGAGCAGATAGCAGTTGTCCTCTGGCAAATCTGGTTGCAGAAGTTTGAAGAAATACATTTGTTCAGTCCTCTGGCTCAGTCTCTAAGCTATTATCCCTCTAAAAACATAACAGAAAAGAAAAATCTAGCTACGCCTCATCATTTCAGCTCACAGTTAAGTCCACTTGTGTAATTTAGTGCAATTAATTTCCAGTTGACACAGCCGGAAAGTGGGTGCTTCTACCACCCATTCCTTAGGGGTAAGCAGGTGGCACTGTTGGGTGGGTTGGTTTGTGGTGACTCCTTAAGCTGCAATGAAAAGGTTCACCAAGAGATGCCCCTCAGCACTAGTACTTTACTAGTCCCCATCATCCCTGTTAAACATCTGCTAAGCAAAAGTGTCATATAGTTAGTTTACTTAAGGTATCATTGGCCCAGGTAAAGTTCAGAAGATTTCAGATTTTCGTAGATAAGACAAACTGTTGTGGTTGAGCTACAGAGTTTTCTATTACTCAACAAATGGCATCTACTTTCTTC
The DNA here is from genome assembly GCF_036013475.1 of Columba livia. NCBI lineage: Eukaryota > Metazoa > Chordata > Aves > Columbiformes > Columbidae > Columba > Columba livia. The sequence continues at coordinate 6,104,451 of NC_088642.1, read as the reverse complement.
AGAGTGCTGCTGTTGAAAAATTAAAATGATCAGTTTTGTTTCATTTTGGTACTAGAAGGAGTTATTTTTCTTCATTCAAAAAGTGAATAAGCAAAGCTGTCTTTATTTTCTTTTTCTTTTCAATTTTGAATAGCTGTTTTTTTTTTTTTTTTTTTTTGTTTTGTTTTGTTTTGTTTTGTTTTTGTTTTAATACTGTTTTCCAATCAGGACTAAGGTAATACAAATAATAACTAAGTCAGAGCAAAGAAGGTAATTTTTTTTTTCATAACTGTCAAATAATGACAACATGAAGTAGAGACAAAGATCATCCTGAAATTAATCATACAGAATGGGTCAAAGTGAAAATCTTTCTTTCTGCCCAAAAGACGCATTTCATTTTCCTATCTTTATTCACACACAGATTCAGGCAGAGAAAACTGTCTCCATAAGCCATTTCTTTAAGATACCACAAAATAGAAAGGTTAATAGTTAACGCTGCTAAGAGTTCCATTATTAAAACTGCTTTGCCATGCAATACCAGGACAAATGGAAAATGAAAATTAGCCTAGACATCTACAGCCTCACAAAGGAGATTCAAAGTCTCCGGGGTTGTCATTCCAGCATTTTTACATGATAATCAAGCAGGTTTTGTGTACTTACTGTAGTTAATGCAACCTCTTCCCATTTTCATTTTGTTGCAAGCACAGAAAATATAACCAATAATGTGCATGTTCTTTTTTCTTTGAGGGGAGGAAAGGGGGAAAGAAGAATTTAATTGACAGATAAAACGGATGTAGAAAGGGTAATTTCATTTTCCATCAGAAGAAGTAAGGTTTTATGTTGGGAATTAAATTAACAACACATGAAATTGGCTTTTCCTAAGTTCATATTTTTTAAACTTTTTTAGAAGAAGAAGAAGAAGAAGGAGAAGAAAGAAAAAGACCCCCAAACCAAGGTAGAGTTGTAAAAAGACTGACAATGAGTACAGATGATTTCCAAAGACGATAAAACTTCTCCATTGCAGTGTGGTTGTGGGCCTGCTTGCTTTCCAATCGCTGCATTTTCTGCTTGTGTGATACTAAAAAGTTATGCTTATAAATGTTTCCTGTTTTCTGTGTGTGATGTTCCATCTTCCAACCCGATCTGGTTTCAAGCTGCACTCCCCACTCCACATCTTTTCCTTTCTTTCCTCAGCTTATTCAAGTTGCCTGCAGGTTGTGATATATCTTTGCAGTTAATACATTTGTATTCACATAATTTTTTGCTTATGTTTGGCTAGGCAAATCTCTATTGGAATACCAATATGTATGGATTTCCATATTGTCATCACTGACAAAAAAGCAACATGGGAGTGAAAATATCTAAATGATGAGCAAGAAAAAAATATGCAGAAAAGGGAAAAATAATTTCGAAATCACAAAATGTGGTGGCTTCCCCCTCCCTCTTTTAATGCATAAAACTGAACTTAATGAAAAAAACTCTTACTAATGTTGTGCTTAGGAGAAACAAAGAAGATATTTATAAAGAGATCCCTTGATAATTTATCAAGACAAGTGTAAAAATCAACTATGCATCAAACAAAGAAAAAAATGTGCATGCATGCACATTAAAACCAACCAAAGAAACAAACAGACCCAACCATAAATTGTAGGAAACAATGATGAGCAGCATAATAATCAGCTACAAGATGAATGGTTTTGACAATTTTTCATTTATTGGTGAGCTGAAAACAAATATTCCCAGGCTCATTCGCACAATATTTTTATCTAATTATTTTTATTCTTCGAAAATCTGTTATTGTGCTTCACTGACCAAGTACCCTTTAATATCAGAAGGTCAGTTTTGGAACACATTTGCCTGGAATTAAATTTCTGCTCAAATTCTCAAGAAAATGATCAGAAATAGTGTTATTTTCAGAATTATCCCACAACTTCAATAGTCCCTGAAGTGAATACCAGCTATGGGTGCTCAGAACCCTCTTGCAAACTGGTATAAGCACCCAAGAGGCACTAAATGCTGAAGTCCATGTGTAGCTGGTCATCTAATCTTGAGCAGTCTGATACATTTCAGTAGTTAATAGACAAACTTAGGTACATCTTTGCAGTGAGCTGACCTAGGCCAGCTGCCAAAGACTCACTCAGCTGTTCTCTCACTCCCCTCCTCAGTGAGACATGGTGGAAAATAAGATGAACAACTTATGAGTCAACATAAAGATCTTTTATGAATCACCATCACAGGTAAAACAGGTTCTACCTGGGGAAAATAATAATAATAAAAAATTCTGTTGCCAATTAAAATAGACTTAGTGAGAAACTAAGGCAAAAAATTAAAACAATTCTTCTTTTCCCACTGGGCCTCTCTCCAGGTTTAGTTTCCTTCCTTACCTGTAAACCTCTCTCCCTACCTCCTTCAAGTGGTGCAGTGAGGGGAAGATAGTTCCAGTCCTTACAGAGCTGCTCATTCCTTCTCACACTTGTTTCCTGCTCCAGAGTGGATCCTTTCCACAGGCTGCAGTTTCCTTCAGGAATATCCATCTGCTCCAGCATGGGTACATCCAATCTCCACTGGGTACAGTGCAGATGTCTGCTCCAGTGTGGTTGTGTCCCACAGGCTGCAGGAGAGTCTCTGCCCTGGGGGCTGGTGCATCTCCTCTGTCACCTCCTGCTCTGTTCTTGGTGTTTGTAATATATTTTTTTTCACTTTTTTTTTTTTTTTTTTTTTTTACTTTCCCTCCTTTCAGTTCTCTGCTCATCTGGCACTTTTATCCTCTCTTAAATATTTTTTTTTTCCCATGGGTACCATTATCCTCACTCAGAGGCTCAGTTCCTCTTTGCAATCAGGCTGTTGCAGAAACAGCTGGACTTTACTGTGTCTGGCACAAGGCAGCCTCAACCTCTCCTTGCAGAGGCCAACTTTGCAGCCTCTGTGTGTATGTCTCTGCCTAAGAGTGCTGGTGTGTGTGTATACATGCACAAGTGGTTATATAGGTAGTATCCTGTGGACACAGTCTACAATTTCGTGTGGTGGGAGAGGATCACAAAAGCCATATGAAAACCACACTGTTGAGAAGGAGGTTTGCCTTTCTTACGATGAAGTCCATGACAGGATTGTCCTTGATCAGTGTGTCACGGAGGCACCCTGTAGGTTAATTTAAGGGACAACAAGGTCCAAAAACAACTTTTATTAAACCAGTGAGAAACAGGGTTTTAGCACTCCAAAAGTGACTTAAATAAAGGTTCGGATATCAGTTGAGGAAAATTATTAAGGGGCAGCAACTAGCAGAACAGGCGGTCCACAGAGTGCATACATGTGACTTCACCAAAACAATGCCGAAGCCGTCCCCCAGTCCCGGAGAAGTACACACTTGCCTAAACACGGTGCGGAATTATTTTTTAAAGAGATACACGTACTCGTAGTGAGTACGGAAAGTGTACACTCGCGATTCTGCGAGGGTAAATTTATAATACACTCGCAATCCTGCGAGGGTTAATTTACTTACACGTGCAAATGTGCACGGAAGGAAAATACACTCACGATTGTGCGAGGAAATAATTTAAAGTACGTGTGCAAATATGCACGGAAAGTTACACGTGCATATGTGCACAGAAGGCAAATACACCCGCGATTCTGCGAGGATTAATTTTACACGCGCTCATATGGAGCACGGAAAGTTATACATGCATATGTGCACGAAAAGTATAAATATACTAGCAATCCTGCGAGAATTAACTTACTTCCGTGGTGGCAAGGCAAGCAGAGTCTCCACCCCGGGGAGGGGGGCTCTCGTTGGCAGCATCTTGCTCGTGCTCTGAGAGACCCACACAATGGGCGGAGTCTCGACGAGAATCCCGTTTTTATACTGGCTGATCAGATCTGACTGTAGGCATTCTAGAAGCTTCTCTGCACCCCCACACTGTCTGTGGGTGCCCCTGAAGCCTCCAAACATCCCCCACACTGACCGCAGGCGCCCAGCGGCTCAGTGTGCCTTGGCACTCCCTTCTCCTAATGGCCCTGGCCAGGGTGCTCTGGGGCCAAACAAAAGAAGCTGTTAGCCTCAAGTAGCAGAGAAAGAGGGAGATGTGCCCACTCCTCCATACTGAAGGAGGGAGGGGGAAAGAGGGGGGGTTTGCATTCTGCCACACAGTGTCATGGTAAAGACCTGAGCAGGGCTGGTAAGTCTACTCTCTAGGACTAGTTGATGGACACAAATGATGTTCATGTTCATCATGAGGTGTGACTGTCAATACCACTTACATGAGTTCTGGTAACTTCAAAGGACTCTGGATCAAAACTCTCCAGCAAACACCTTCCAATTGGTAAACCAGTATAGTCAGATTTTGCCATAACTTGTATTTATTTTTGCTTCTTTTTGAAGAATTTACCTGATCACACAAGCATTCACTTACATAATGATTTTTTTTATATGCTTATGTGGATATTGATACAACCAAATATAGGTAATCGGATTACATTTGATGTTATTTTTGAATGAAATGCCTTTGGTTTATATGTGATTCAGATAATCCAGGTACCTTCTTAAAGCTCTCAGTTGTTGCCAGTGGAGAAACTGGACCCTTCTGAAGGCCAACAGATTTCTGAGATATGATTTTTTGGGTCAGGCTCTGTCTACTGACTGTATGTAAGGTGAAGGCGTGTGTATTTGTAAGCTGAAAGGGAACCAGAGCAGCCAGCAAAGAGTTACAAGTAAATCTTACTCGAGATATCTCAGCAGGGGACTTTACTTTTGTTATCTGTCTTCTACTACATCTTCTCTTACCATCAATGAAGGCAAGAGAAGTAGATGTAGACAGATGAACACATCAGCCTTTCCCAAAAAGAGCTCAGGCATTTGCCTCGCTTCATACTCTCAGCAGACATTAGTCTGAGTCCTACCCATTTTGGCAGGACACCTGTGCAGTACTTCGGTTTAGACCCAGTTTAAGCTGAAATCTAGAAAGAAAGCATTAGTGGTTTAATCAGATTCTCAGCTTTTCAAGTGTTCAAGGAGAGGGCATTTCTATTTAGTATTGAAAACTATGTGTTTTATTTTCATATTTTCCCTTCTTAGTTGTTCCTTAGCAAAGTGATAGCTGGGATTCTGTGAACAGATTTAAATATTTTCCTGATAATGTCAGTGAGGATGATTCAGTTGTTGAGTAGTAGCTATAAAGAAAGACAACATGTGGGATTCTTAGCTTAGACATCTGGCTTGCAAGACTAACTCTGAGGGAGTCATCCCTTAGAAACAACAGAGGAAAATGGGTACCTCCAAAGAGCAATTATCTCATTCCAGGATAAGCATCTATAATAAGTTCAAAGTAGCTTCATCTAGAAGTACTTCTTTCTACTGATTAAAGAGTCCTTATAATAATTGGTTCATATATTGATAGCTAATTTTTAGACATCAGTTAGTAGTTTAGCATAGTCTTTAACTGATACGTAATGGTTACCTGGGAGCTGGAGAAGCCAAGAAGGCAGAAATTTTCCATTGTTTCAGCAGCAGAACTGACCTGACTTATCCACTTCCCTGGTATTCTGGGTCCCAATGCAAAGCAAGAACAGGAATATTTACTGGGGGTGGGGAAAAAGTATACAGCTCTCCATCTCAGCATCACCCCACACTTTGGTGGGACTTAGCAGGATGTGGAAATGCACACTTTGTCCACAATGGCATCTGTGCAAAAGACAAAGATTTCTTAGGGAACAGTTTGTGAGAATGAAACAAACTCTGGTAGGATTTAAGAACCTGCACAGATTTTATTGTGTTCAGTACTCAAGTCAGTCTAATGGATTTTACCCCACTGTTTCTCACATATACCTTAGTTTGGGTAAATTTTTTGTAAGATTAAAAGAAAAGACTACCAAAATGTAGTAATATTCTGGTAATGTAGAACTCTGACTGGATGGAGGATGAGAGAAAGAAGGAACCACACCAGGCAGATGTTAATCATGTTATTTAATACATTATTGTCTTAAATATAAGTAAATAGGTGACATTGAGAGCATTATGCAACCTACCTCCATAAAGAAAGCTGGATTCCAGCATCTAAGAACTCCTTTATATCCTTATATACATACATATAAAGAAACATATGCAAATACATATACCTGCATATACATACTTACGCATATGCATAGGTGTATATATTTAAAAATATATATAAATACACAGATGTAGAATTTTATTTATCTATATATTTGTGTGTATGTGTGTGTATGCAGAAATACATCTTTGATTTTTCAAGTTTGGTTTTGCTCCCGTTCTTCCAATACTGTAAATAGGATGTATCAGGAGGGGAAAAAATCCACCATAACAAAATTTACATTAAAATTATTTTTTTAGGAAAGAAAAGAACACACGCACAAAAATAATAAGACAGGAATAGAAAAAAAAAAGAGAAAAAAGGGGAAAAAAAGAGAAACAGCAAGTGTGAGACAGAGGTATGCATTTTAGGGTGACTGCATTCTTAGAGAATAAGAGCTTTATCTTGATTTCAAGCTCTCCTTCTAACAATAAAGGATAGCATCTCAGAAAATGAGACCTCTTTTTTCTTTTGCTGACCTACAAAGAAAAAATAAAACACACTACAAAAAAAAAAATCTCCATTGCTGAGATATTTCCTTTTTCTTACCTTTCTGCTGATAAGAGCTCTCAGTGTTTCTGGATAAGAAGAGATACTTTATTGTCTCCTGCAAAGATATAAGAGAAGAGAGGGGAAAAAACAATGCCTTTTGTTAGAAAGGAAACTAACTGCAATTTGAAGAGCAATTGTAATAGACAGTATTGCTGAAGGCAAACAGAAACTAAAAAGTAAGCTCTTTAGAATATTATCCTTCCTTAACATTTTGATAAAGTTCCTGAAAATGGGAGCCACTTTTGCCTCTGCAGCACTTTAATTTCCTATAATCATCTCTGATGGAACAGATGATACGCAGAGAGTTACCCCAGGTATTGTTTAAGTGGGGACTGAATTACTTTTATACTATCACTAAATGATTGAAAAAAGGAAGAAAAACACGTTTTCAGCATTGCTTTGCTTCCATGCTGTAAGCCCAGCATAGCGATGCTCTCTCCAGTTCTGTTTAAACTGCATTCCAGAAGTATTCACAAGTCATTTTCTTTAAAACCATTAAAAAGAATGTATAAGCAACATAGGGTGGAAAGCGGAGGCAATGTTCATTATAAAGCACAGAAGAAAAGGACATTTTGAAGAGAAAACCCACAAACTACAGGACTTTGAGGAATTTGCTAGTTATCTTTTCCACTTGGGTGACTTTAGGCTTCACTACCAAATTGAAACACCATTTTCTGAACAATAATACTATGCGCTTTTTTTTGAGATCACAAAAGAATGCTTTTAAGGCATAAAAAATATATTTCCCTTATGTAATCAAAAACAAAACTCTGTAAATTATAATGCAATGTACAGTTCAATTCCTCCATTCAAAGCATTTAAATGGTATGTGCTGATTAAGCTCTTAGTCACTTATGTTAAACGTCTAATGAAAAGCTTTTTGAATCTGGTTTAACCCCATATTAAATGCCCTAGTGGTGCCCCTCAAATTAAAAGAGAAGAAAATTAATCCTGTTCTTTGTTCTCTTTTTACATTTTAATAAATTATACTGCATCTTCCTAATGCATTTATGTCTCAGACAAAATGCCAAACGGTTTGATCCTTTCAACAAAAAGCCAATGAACAAATTTGCACATTAAAATGTGGAGTGATTCAGTAATGCAAGATGATGTGTTTTCTGTATTTCTTAACAATGACACCATGATTTCTACTTTGCGTGTGAGCAGACTATGTTGAAAGTTTGTTGAGTTTGTTTATTTTCTTTCATTCTGTACAACTTAACGGAATAAACACAATTTTCAAAACGTATAATGTTGTGTCAGTATAAGGGCATCTATAAGCTGGTGGTTGACAGGACCATAGATACCCAAATAAATTCAGAACAGTCAGTGTGTCCTATTAGTGTCTTATTTGCGTAGAACCAGAGAAATTCAGCATTGGAACCGACCTCCAGATCTTACCTGGTTGCTCATTCAGGTCTAAGGTCAAATCATACAGCCTGGTAACCCTTAAGGGATGTTTATCAAACCTGTTGTGAAAAATCTTCCAGTATGGGATTCCACAACCTCTATAAATCAGCAGCTTCTTTCTTTGTTTATACTTACAAAAAGAAAAACACTTCCAACAAATTCCCATTGCCATCGGCATTATACAGGGCAATTTCTCTGGTCGCAGAATCAGCTGATTGTTTCTTGCTCTCCTCCCAAATCTATGGAAAATAATCAGTTATTAAAGTATTTATCTTTGTTTCTTCATATAAAAATCGTCTCCCTTTTTTTTGGTTCCACAGATAGCAGACTTTTAAGTTGTTTCAAGACCAAATATATCAGCATCAAGAGTTTTCATGATCCAAATTTAGAAGCTAGTAAAGGGTAAGTTTCTGTACTCCTTAAGCAGACATTAAACAGAATAATGTCAACAACAACAATGATGTAATGTAAATATCTCAATGAGAAAATGAAACAAGAGATGGAAATACTTACGTTAGCAGAATTCAAGATTTGGGAATTAGAGTGTAACTAATGATTTTTTTTTGTGTGTGTGTGGAGAAGTGTGTAAAGGAAAGAATTTGCACTTAAAATTGCACTTAAGTATGCTCTGTTTCATCCTGATTACTGAATCACTCCTTTAAAAATTCCTCAGATTTGCCTGGAATAGGAAAAATCTATGTCTACAGCTTACAACCAAGAGTCTTCAGACAGAATTTTAAACCTAAATACACTTTACTATTACAGGATTTCTATTTCTTCATTTAGAGTTGAAATGCCAGTTATTTGCTTTGAATCCAATAGTGATCCAAATTGGAAAATACTATCATTATTAATTCTGGTTTTAGGACTAAATCTTCTGGGAAATGAAGAATTACAGTGAGAATTAATAGCAGGCAGCAGATATCATGGACTTTGGTTGATTCATGATAAGTGGATACTGAATAACCTGAGACCTCAAGGTCAATGACTTCTTCCCTGGAGGCAGCGTTTATGTTTCTCTAAACTTTTACCCTATGTGTATCTGAAACTCTGAGTGTTTGATGCTTCTAATTTCTGTGTCTTAGAGACAGTCTTGAATCCACAAAAACTTATTCCTAACTATACTGCTTAATGAGTAGTAAGAAAGCCTCAAGAATTTGGTCCTTTAAATTCCTAATATTATTTCTACAGGATCAGGACCTTGGAAGTCCACAAGTTCTGCAAGACAATAGCTCCAAAAGAATTTAATCTTGAACTTGCAGATGTGTATAAAGAAGTCTGTGATCCTGAAAGTTTTTCCAGACTTACAAACTCTTCTCTGAAAAATGGAGTTTTTATAAGCTGTGAGACCTATGTTCTTTTCTATGTCAGTTTAAATTTCTGCTGCTGGAAAGCCTGAAAACATACACCTTAAAGGTTTCCATTCAAAATATTATTATACACATGGCAACTCTGTATATAACAAAATTAACAAACAAACAAAACAAAACAAACAAACAAGCCAAACAAACAAAAAAACAACAAAAACCAATCCAAACCAAACTGAACCAAAACCTTGGAAATTCAGTACTTCTACTTTGATGTCTTCGGAGTATCCTGGTTCTTTATGTGGCCAGACACTTCCACACCACTCACACATTTATTTTAATGCATTTACCTCCAATATCTATTCTGGCAGCTATAAAATCTTAAGACTATGTTTAATTTCAAAATACCCATTGTAAGAGTACCTTATATGAGAAGGCTTACTTGTTTAAATGAAGGATTTCCTACATTAGGAAAATTTTAAGATGTCAAAAATAGCAAAGTTTGGATATAACTTTGGTTAGTTAGTTACTTATAATAACTCCTTTTGTTCTAATGTTCCATTATAGTTGGTACTGCTTGAAGAAAATTTGGAGGAAGTAATCTGACTGAGGATGAAGAAATGAGGTTGTCAGCAGTGAGAAGTTGGGAAGTTATATGCTAGACCAGCTGTACAACATTCCTGTTGGGTACAGTTGTAAACTGTAGTGCATAAAACTGCAATGAGTACTTTTGTGACCTAATGAAAAACAAACAAACAACCTAACCAACCAACCAGTGAACTAAACCAGACAAACTCCTTGGAAATTCAAGGAAATTGTCATATAAGCAAAAGCATTCATTGCATAGAAAATACCTCTTTTTAATCCATATTTCTGGCAAACATGACAGAGAATTATGGGAATAAGGATACTAAGGAGTAGATGAAAAATAAAATAATCTCCCTGTGCTATATATTCTTCTTTCCTCATGAAGCCGTGCTGCAAGCCACTGACAGGCAGGTGGTGCATCCTGAAGATGAATCATCATCAGCACACAAACATCTGCAAAGATCTGGCACAAGCTTTCTCAGTTTGCATTTGCCAGCTCACTAGTCAACAAACAGAACTTAGTGCAGGGTCCACTCACCTGCAGATGTTTCATATAGAGAAAAAGTGGTCCATGAAGTCTGGTGGTTTTATAATAGGTCTCCCCACTCCAGATCTGTCTGAATATTCATCCACAGTCATGCTTTGTACTCCCTCCACACCACGCTACAATTGCCTTCCATAGGGCATCACTCACCTTCGCATTCTCAGCCATAAAATAAATAATTTGGGCTGAAGTGTTCTGTTGGGCACAGAACAGATGGTACTAGCCACAGAAAAAAAGAGCAACACCTGGTTTCAGATACTCAGGCAGCAAATTCCCTGCCCCCAAAGCCATGGCTCATTATTCAGTCCAGATGATGGACCATTCATACAAACTTCTGCTATTTAAATCTCAGTTTCTGAAACAAACCAGACTCTCCAATTCCCTCTGCAGATCCAGCTTTGCGTTGGCTACATCTGTCCCCAGCTGTTCTCTGGATGGACCTTTCCATACATTTGAAATCCTTTCCTTGCAACCAATATATGTAGCTGCATTTTTTTCAAGCTGTTTTCCAGGTAATAGTTCCAGCAGCTGTTTTCACTTCAGTGGTCTCCTGTTGAGCTACTATTTTAAAAAGTTATTCTCCATTCTCTTATCTTAATTCATTAGACCTGTCATCTTCTGAATCAAGTTTTACATTTTTATTTTGTCTTACCCACTATTTGACAGCTCTGCATAATGTGTTCTGTTTACTCTGGATTCCTTCATAGCAGTTGACATGATACATTTACTAGTTATATTTAAAGTATACATTAGGAGCAACTAGAAAACAGAGAATAACCACAAAACCATTTTTTTTGGCTCTACATTGTATAGATGTGGTCAAATTTCCCTGTACTGTGGGTTTCCTTGTTCATCATCAGAATTCCATGTTTGTGCACAGAATAATGGGAGATGGCAGTGAATACATACATATCAGTATTCAGAAAAGTAAGTTATGTTCGTAACAGGAAACTACATCTCAATTTGAAATTCGGACCTATCTCTTGCGTTGTGGAGGCATTTGAAACAGTGATGTTCTCTCTGTGTTACTGAACTTTATAATTTGATTCTTTTTATTTGTGTCCTCAAAATAAACCATCAATAAAATAACTTGTTTGTTTGTTTTTCCCTAGGATTCTTAAAAGCAAAAGAATCACATTGATTTAATGCCCCAATCCTTCTTATTATGGTCACCATGAAGTTTTGGGCATCTTTCTTAATCAATGATCAATGATTATAGGGGAAAATCCGCAGTGACATTGTTATCTGCCTGCCTCCTGCAAACATCATCAAAAACTCCCCGCAGCCATTCTCAGGGTATGATTTGATCCAATCATACCTTAACATACAATCATTTCACCTCCCTCTAGTGCATCTCTTTCCACAGAAAGAATAAAGATTATGTATGACTCCATAGTTAAAAAGGGAAGTGCATTCATATGGTGGTCTATCTAGGCATACTTAAGAGATTTTTAGCAATAAAAATCTACTTTTCTTTTTACAAAAACATACCTGAACTGAATATGACTCCTTGGTATGTTATAAGTCCATGTAAAGTGATCTCAGACTACATTATGCTTGTATATCGGCAAGTGACAGTGAATGTGTCATGTTCTTTGATTTCATCCAGTCTGCGATGACTTTAGGGAAGTTCTTTGCCCTTATCTGGCTGGAACAGCATGTTATTCTTCTACAGTTAAACAAACTGATGCTGAGTGATTTGCCAAATGTCAGACAGAGAACAGTTCATAGGACTCAGGAGACCTTACTCCCAGTCTGGAGCTCTACCTGTTAATGACACTCCTTTCCTCAGCAATTCTTCAAGAAGCTGGTATGATTCATCCACCACCTGCTCTATAATGTAGCTAGGTATGACATCTTGCAGCAAGATTTACTCTTAGGTGCTACATGGCAATGATGTTTTTCAATTAAGGAGACTGCCTTTTTCCTCTTTTCTCCCCTAAAATGAATTGATTTCATTGATCTTAACAATTTTCCTTTGTTCTTAATGAGATAATTAAACTCTGAGTTCACATCACAACATGCTGCATTAATGATATCTATTTAATAAAAATATCAATTTGTTTTCATTATATTCTGTTTAGTAAGAGATGTTTAAGAGAAGTCAGTGACAGTTCAGTTTTTTTCTTCCTTTTGGCCTTTCGTTCTTTATATTGTATATAGCTATAGATATAAAGACTATAATATATTAATATAAAATAATACTAAATAATTTTTATTTTGTAGACAACAAAGCCATTATATATAAGTCTGTTGGCATTATGCTGTCATAATAGAAATGGCATGATTGGATGTATAACATTTTTGAAACTTTGCAGTGATCTCACTCAACCAATCTAGCAGGTCAGACTTTGAATATCATATTTCAGAATGTTTTCAGGAAGCTCCTTTTGAATTGTACGTTCCTAATACACCAAAAGAAATACAGGTAACTGAAATAAAATAAAAAAAAAAAAGTTCTTGTTTTAAAATCCTGTCTCATTGACCTGTAATATTATTTCAATTAAAAAAAGCTGAAATATTTTATAACACACCACTGATTTTTCCTTCATTATTGTCCATGGAGGCTTGATCTCCACCAGATATTAAATTCAAGACAGAGGAAGTAGAAGTCATTTTATTCTTCATGATACTGTAATTTTTGTTATTTGCATGTGGGTGTGGTTCTTTTTGGGTTTTTTTTGTTTGTTTGTTTTTCCTACACACTTGTTAACATTTATTTTGTTTAATTTTATTTTTTTCCCTCTTAACAACACAGGAGAGCAGCAATTTTACTTAGTTTTTCAAGAGACAAAGCTCAAAATGATAAACCCAACCACATAGTGCACTAGAACCACAGAGAAAATGAATGGCTACCTGTCCTGTGACTTTCTTTTAAAAGACTTCCTTGGCCTTGCCAGAAATTTGGCAGATAATCATCCTTTAACATGACAACTCCATTAATGAATGCCGTGATTCTTTCACTTGCTGACTCATAGCAGGACTCCTCTCTAATAGAATACAACCGCTTCAGCTCTTTTTTCTGCTGTTATCATTGTATAAGGAATCTCCTATAAAATCGTTTCATGAAACCAGATTAGGAATGACACTGAAGCTTCTTGGTGGGAACAAAAATGGAGTCACTCATCGGGAACATTTATTTAAGGACTTGGACATTTTGTAATGCCTGTAAGAGAAGATGTGTTTGACAAGAATATAAAAATAAGGTTATTGATACATATATCCTGTGACAACTCACTACAATCACACAAACAAAACATGAATAAATACATTACTGTAACTTCCTGGTACAAGATTAATATAGAAAAATGAAGTTTAAAATAAAGTAGTAAAATTAAAAAATATAAGGTTGGTTTAAGAGTTTGGGCAAGGCTTGTTACCTTCCTATGTCTGGTTCTAAACTCAACAAGAAAAAAGCAAACACACAAAATAAGGAAAGAAGGGAGGGGGGAAGGAAGGAGGGGAAGATGAGGGAGGGAAGGAGGGAAGGAGGGAAGGAGGAAAGGAAGGAAGGAAGGAAGAAAGTAAGGAAGGAAGGAAGGAAGGAAGGAAGGAAGGTTGGTTTTTTGTCTCTTGTTTGAACTATGATAGTTCATATCACTTACTACCACCTAACTGGCAGTCTTAGTGTAGACAGAGAAGTGTAGAATTCTTAGTCACAAGTGAGGTCATAAATTGTATTGGAATTAAATATGGAATAATAAGCCACCATTCTGTCAAGTGTTATAATATGTTTCTCTAAATAAAATTAGAAAACAAACAAACCAACAAAGCCAATCCTTATTGCTTCCTAATTCAAAGAAACCTGAAACTAAATTTGTGGTTAATTTCCACTATTGATAGATAGATAAAGCATATTTTCTACTCTTTTGATTTTGAACATGGTTTGGATATATGTAGCTACGATACTCTTCTGCCAATCCTTTTGCATATTCTGTTCTTATCACATTGCAGAATCTAACATGACATAATTATTGCTGGTGAGAATGGTTTTTATTGTATTTAAAAATAAAATTAGTTAAGGAATATGTCGACATGGGTAATAGGATATCTTACACACACTTTTAGCTGCATTCATTTGCACATACACAGTACCTAACATATTATCTGGCTTGAATGGTGTGGCACAAAACACTGGATATATTTGAAATGGCTGCATGCTGAAGGAGTGGCTAATTGTAAAATGTGTGTTGCCCATATTGTACACTGCTATTTATAATTTATGCTGATGACAGTTTTCAGTGGCCAATTTAGGGGCTTTTCATAAATCTTACATCATTTATAAAGTACAATGTGATAACACAAATACTTTGGGAATGGACAGAACTGTTTGTGAATTAAAAAAATAGCTATGTATTTTGATCCAAATTCAAAGATTTGCTAATGTGTTTAGAGAACTGACAATTTCAGTCTTAATCTTATTCAATCCACTGCCTTGTAATTATGCACAACTAAACAGTCATAATTTATGAAGCAGCAGAAGAACATCCAGACTGAAGCTCTGCATCTGATGTCAGGCTATGGGGACAGAAACAGTGGTGGGGGCAGCCTCTGAAAACCATCCTGCTACTTGCCAATCTTATTTAAATTTTATTGCTGCCCAAATTGGAAAGATTAGATGGTAATTAGCAGTTTCCCCACCAGTATAGATTGTGCTTCTCCAAACAATCTTTCATAATGATCCCGTCCCTCCTCCCCGACAACTTAAGGGAAATTTCAGAGCCAAATATTAAACAGGCAGTTATGAAATTGTGCTCAACCACCTGTTCTCTTGACCCGTGGCCGACCCACTTAACAAAGGACTGTATATCTCAATTAGGCCAGGTGATCCCGTAGATTGCCATTTGGTAATTAGCACGTTCTCCCCTTTCCACAAGCTTATACAACGCTCTTTTCATGAAGATGTCTTCTCTGATGCAGAAGGCGATGTCAAAATGATGCCCTGTCAAAAACTTAGCTTATAGTAGTTTTAGTTTTTGTTTGATGAGTGATAAGGGAAAGATGAAAACCTGGATAAGAATGTGAGATCAGCTACAGTGTATCATACCAAAGGCTTATCTAAAACAGCATTCTGTCTTTGAAACAGACTAAAAATAGATGTCCAGTAATGAATATAAGATCAGGGTTAGTGTATGTGATACTTTTCTCACTACTTCCTGAGCCTGCAATAATTGTAGCTCAGGGTTTTTTGATCTGGGGATGGGTTCTACAGATGTAATTATCCTCAATGACCTTGTCCAGTCTCCCCTTGAAACCATATAAACATTCAGATTTGACGAGATCCTGTGGCATGGAGTTCCATGTCTTAATTAATTCAGAAAAACTGAACAGAGAGTGATCATTCATTATTTCTCAGAATACAAGAACAAGAGAAATTATTAGGCAAAGGTTAAAAGCAAAAGAACTAGTTGTTCAATCAAGGCACTGAAGACGTGGTTTCTGCTGTACGTTGTGGAAACTGGGAGTAACAATAGACTCAAACACATGTTGATGTAATGGATGCATCTCACTATGGCTATTAATTGGTGTTGATTTGAATACAATTTTCAGCTCTGGAGGACCAGTCATAAACAGAAGACTAGACATAAAATATGTCCCATTATACAAATCCCTTGCATATATACAAGTATTTATAAATCTGCCACCAGACAGTTTCAAGGCACAATTCCAATGGCTCCTGTTCTCCTATAGAGATTGTAGATATATGATCTCACCAATGCTGAAATTCCCTCACAACATTTATAGAAGTGAGAAGGAAAAATAGTCACTGTGGTAGTCTAATAATAAATACAAAAGAAGAAAGATTATGAAGCAGATATGCAGATTTGGGGTAAAATATTTGTCTTTTACCAACTTCTAAGAGAGATATGGTTATTAAAAATACTTATTATCTTACAGATCCTTTAAAATATTTGAAGAAGAGATGATTAGGGAACAAGACTGTTGGAGAACTAGTATAGAATGTGGGACAGAAAGACAGTGAAAAATAAGAAAAAGAGACATTGAGGAAGGAAAAAGAGGCAGAAGGATTGGACAAGATACCAAGGCAGACAGCAGAAAGGAAATAGTGGTGAAGGAAGGGAAACATGAAGGACCATTTGAAAAATGAGGAAACAAAAAGTAGTAGAAAAAATAATAAAGAAGAAAATATGAGAAAAAGATGTAAAATATAAATTAGAGCTGTGAGAAAAGAAAGACAAGTATTTGAAGACTAGGATCTAAGACTGTAATGAAAAAAAAAAAAGAAAAAAGAAAATAATAATAATAATAAAAAATAATAAAAAAAAAACTAACAAAAAAAT
The DNA here is from genome assembly GCF_036013475.1 of Columba livia. Taxonomy (NCBI): domain Eukaryota; kingdom Metazoa; phylum Chordata; class Aves; order Columbiformes; family Columbidae; genus Columba; species Columba livia. Next base: position 6,087,686 of record NC_088642.1, on the reverse strand, counting down.
TAAACTAACAAACAAAAAAACCCTGAACAACCTAATATAACTTTGAAGTTGGTCTCACTTGAGGAAGGGTTTGGATAAAATGAGCTCCAGAAATCCCATCTAGCCTTAGTTATTCTATGATTCCATGAACAAAAAATATCTTCATGTTAAACTTCAAATAGTTCTGCTTATGGTCACGGTTGTGGATATATTGATGAAAAAAGACCATTATTTTCTGTACTACTTTGACATCTACAGTTAGACGATTCTATAAAAAGATATAAGAATTTCACTTAATTGCAGTACAAACCATACGAAAACATTATTTTATTTGAAAGAGTAAAGCGTTTACCAAAACAATGCAGTGATATGCAGATCTTGCCATTTCTTTAACTAGGTTATAAATTAATTGCCGTGATTTAAAGAAAATTACTGGTCTGTGATCTAAAAACCCATTGAAATACTGAACTGAAAGCTTTATTGCCGTCTACAATCAATGCTACTAATTCTTTGAACATTTTTACATACACAACTGCATTTCCAAGCCTACAGTCTCAATTGGGTATTTGGAGAATGCTAATGGAAAAATCAAACACGGCACTGTTTTCCATTCTGCTCCTTCGCTCTTGGGATTCGTTGTGTGAATACAGACTAAAGTGAGACACTTTCTTCTTCCCATACCAACCGTCACAGAAGCACACGTATATTTTTTACTTTCTTCATTTCCATTAACCAGGAGCCTTGCTAAGGTTTTTTCAAACAAAGCAATTCACTGTGGAAGCAGATGAGAAAGATAATTGCACAAAAGACCTGATAACAACTCTCTGCAAATGCTGGTTGTGCTGTAACCTAGGTTGTACCAAGATGTACCAAGATTCCTAAATTTCTTTTAGATATATCTGTAATAAGGGGCTTCAGCAGGGTTAATTTCTTATAAGAATCACCTGTCCGGCCACAGTTGTCTTCCGCTCATAAAAAAAAAAAAAAAAAAAATCCCATACAAATGTCCTCGAAAAATAACCAATATATGCACAGAAATCTCCTCAGCCTCATTGTGGTTTTTTTTGCCAGAGCAGAAGGAAATCTGTCTGCTCAGCCCTAGAAGGGAATAGAGAAAGGATCTGGCAAATGAACAGGACAACTTCCTCTTGCTTTCCTCGAAAGCTGTAATAAGAATAGAGAAGACCTTCTCTGCATGGAGGGGTTTATTGCTACATCTATTCTAGTAAATTAAACACAAGATAAATTAGATTTGAAGAAAACTTCAATATCAAATTCCTCTTCAAATTAAAAGATCAGCTTTGTCAGCCCTGCATCATTGTTACTGTAAAGAGCTTTTTGCCTTATATCTAATTGTCTTGCATTTTTAATCTGTACATTAAAATCATACATGCTTGGAAAGGTATCTGACAGCAAGAGTGTCACAGAGTGCCACATAATTGATAACAAATATGTAGAGTGTTTCTTAATGTTACTGAGATCCATATTTACTGATTGGTTTTAGAGTGTTATTTCGCAGTATAGTGAGCATATAAATAAATAAATAAATAAATAAATAAATATGTATAAAATCTACTTGGAACTCTGGCCACAGAGTTCAAATTTTCTTATATGTGACTCTTCTGTGTTTCTGAACAATTAATCCACATTCTGAAACATCCAAAACCATCTCAGACACATGTTCTTGTATGTCAGAGAGGCAGCTCACAATGACTTATTCTCTGTCTCCAAAGCTAAAAGCACCAGTCCTGAAAAAAAGAATTTTCTTTGTCAAAAAAGGATTTTTTTGTCTTATTTGGTCGTTTGGTTTTTACTCTTTTACTAATTCAAAGTCTTTTCCCATCTTTTGGAAACCTTTTAGTTAATTTTGAATTCCTAATAAAATGAAATCAGCATAATTTCTGATCACTTTGTTGTACTTTCTCTGAGCACTGGTTGATTGTGTGTTCAAAATAGCAGCTAACCAAGCCAGAAAAGGACAATTATACCAATGGAAGGAAATCATGAAATAAAATCCTCACACTTCTTTTTCTCAGAAAGGAAAACAAATGGATCAGATAAATATCTGGTGTAAATGAGCATAGTCACAAGCTCATGATGGGAATCAGCAGGCACTTATACTAGGTGGCTAGTATAAGTCAGTGCCTTTCTAAGCTTTATGTGCATTTTCTTGCAGCGATGATTGATGGTTATTATCAGAATAAAAGCTATTTCCATGTAAAATGTACACAGAATGGACCACGTCATTAACAGGAAATTATTGGTTAGTTACAATTTCCTGATTTCCTCATGGTTCTTCCAGACAAAAAAAGCCTGAGGACCAAACCATTATAAAAGTGCTTGTTACAGGCCATCAGGTCACTGGTGCTTTAATCTCTATGTGGCCATACATCATAAAGAATATGACTCCTGAAACGCAAACAAGGAAGTTCCTGGTGGGTAACTAACCGCTACTGACTTCTCTGACAGCACACAAATGTGTGCCCTGAATGTCTCTAAATTGGCTCAAAAGTTATCTCGTGACCCTAAAGAAGTACAAGAAGTACCTGACATTTTGGAGAAAGGAGGATCAAAGGTAACCCAGTGACATTCTGGAACCCGGCTTTGTTTTTCATGTGAGTGGAAGAAAATCTGTCTTCTCAGATAAAAGCAGAAGGATTCATTCCAAGTGAAAGAATCAGCATGTTTTATTTGATTTCGCAGGACTTTTAAACAGAACAACCTTACATTTCTGCATTAAAAAATGAGACAAAGAAAAATAAACACAACTAAAAACAGTTAACAGAAGCTTTTAATCTCTTAAGCATACCTGCAATTTAAGAAGGTAATTTACTGTTGGTCTGACTCCTGAAGTGGTGATATTTCAGCACACTTTCACTAAAGTTAGCACAGTTATTGGTTTATAATGCACAACAATTTATTTTTTTATTTGTGTCTCTCAAAGCTTTCTTATCCCTCACACTAAAAACTGGCTGCAAGAAGCATAGTGTGCATGTTCAAAACTTCTATGATCATTTAGTTTGACCTTCTATAATACAATGTTTCTTGAAAGGCAAGTATCTGATCATGCTGACTACATTTTATTTACTGAACAAGCAAAGGGATCACACTTGTTTCCCAAGAAGTTGCTCTCAACTGCAGAAAGTAAAGAACTGTGAGATCTTTAGATGAAAGCTTCTATGCAGAAGCACAGATCCTGTGTTTATTAAGAAAAAATGAATATAAGATAGGAATAGTTAAAGTTTGTCGAGTATTTTTCTGACCCTGAGTACCCACAAAGGCACTTCAAGTACCAGCCAGATGAATGTTAATGTGTGAGAGTCAAGCACATCATATTAGGGAACTTCTAGTTTCCTAATGAGTCTTCTGCTTTTACAGAAGTCCAAAGAAGATTTATTCTGACTTGTGGACTCATGTCATAAACTTATTTTCATTTGAGTGAAAGTCTAAACCAACAGATTATCTATTCAAGAATAAAGCTCCCTAAAAAAGTGGAAATCTTCAGTGAATCATGAAGTCATTCCACCATTTGTGTCTGGTAATGCAATACCTGCAATCTCTGTGTCACCAAACAATCATAAAGGCCATTTATCTTCCTATTATTTTTAAATCCTGAACATTGCCCTCTGGAAAAGTCTGTAGTAAGCAGTAACATCTTTCGTTCAAATTCTTTGACCATTTTCAATGTGAGAGTGTTTTTGCAGATGTCTGCATAGCACAAGGGACTTCTGATGGAGAAGACTTTTGCATGTAGAGATTTCTTGTCCTATCTTGTTGAAAAAGAAGTCTGTATTCCAAAGTGAACATGTGTATTTTGTTTTTTTATCAATTTAACAGAATCTAAAGGAAAATTAATTTGACAATCTCAGTCCACTTCTGAGGAGGTCAATCACAGTGTGACTCTTATTCGGAAATCCCATCTTCTAGACAAACAACTTGGACACAGGATTTGCTATGAGAATTTAGTATTTAGTATGTCTATTAATTAAACCTATAATAGTGTATTTTACCTGGTTAAAAAAAAAAATAAATCACTCTTTCTTTAAACACGCACCTGGCATTGAAAAAAATAATCTAACATTTCTCCCTCATGCTGGTTTTCTCCTTTTGTCTGTACGATTTTGAAAGCATGGTGAAGTAAATTTATCCAAAACCTTGAGGACTTGACATACATGCTGAATCACTGTTTGTAATTATAGAAATAGAATAACTAGTCTACAATCTCAAGGTAAGCTTGATATATTTCTATATTTTGTGATCAGAAATGCAGCTAATGTACTTGGAGTTAGTCTATTAAAGCTACTTTGCAAATTCTCCTGATATCACTTCCCCTAAATCTCTATGTTTCCAAAGAACATTTCAATATTGGGTCAGATTATGAATATTAAAGGCTCTCCAAAACCCACACTAATTTTAAAGTACAGGCACTGTGAATTGCAAATGACCTGAGCTGTTTCAGCCTCATAGTGTGTGTGACTCATCTGCTTCCAAAAAATCAGGTCATGAAATTTTCTGTGTCCACAACTCAAATCCCTGAAATGCCAAGTCAGTGTTATGATTCTCCACACTTTCTTTGCAAACATATTTTTAAAAGAGAACTTATAGCCTGAGAAAGTCCTGTTATTAGAGACCCACAGTGCCCCAGAGACTAGAAATTTATTTTCAAGCGCCAGGTAGAACTGCCTGTACAATACCCCACCTTAAACATAGCTAATGCTATTCTTCTCTCCCAGGTAACCCCAAAGTATTGTATTATTATTTGTGACCAGAAGGCAATGATTTCCAATAATTCCTTTGCTGAGATTCAGGATAGACATATTAGGCAAAGCCAGTGGAAGTCTGTATTCTGGAGGAAAGGTAATTATTCATGAGGATTAAACTAATGAACCTGATACTTATCAGCCTTTGTTATCAGAAGACTAGATAACTTGTCTAGATACATTTACATATACATATATCCTCAACATATCAACAGAAATATACAAACTTTGATAGAGGCTGACCATAAAGCCCAGTGAAATTAGTTTTGCAATCCCACTTCTCCCCATCTTCTTCTTCCTTAACGCAGATGTTATCACTGTTTTAAAACTCAATGCAATAAAATATTTTTAAGCTCAAATAAAGATTTAAATAACCTATACAACAGCACAGCAAGATGTGGAGTTTGTGCATGGAGTTGTTCAGTTGTTTAACTGTAACAGATGACAGTAACCACAGAAACTCCAGAGAGTATTGGGCATGATACACTTTTTGATTACTTTTCCTGTTGTGTTTGTCCACAAAACAATGAGTCAATACAAAGTAACTAACTGGTGGAATCAGAGGATAGGTTGATCAACATTACCTAGAAGACCTCCAAATGGTAAACTTCTTGAAGAGATTGATGCATATGATCTAAAAAGCTTTTTTTAAGAATCAGTTTTCTTGCACTCTGGAGCTGCCTATTTCTCTCTATAATTCATAAAGGTGTTGTGAGTTGGCCCCAGCTGGCAGCCAAGTACCCACACACGTGCTCCCTCATTCCCTACATGGTCAAAAATAGGTAGAAACAGAGTGAGAAAATCCATGGGTCAGTAAAAAGGCAGGGAGATCACTTACCAATTACTGTAAGAAGCAAAACAGACTCGACTTGAGGGAATTAACATAATTTGTTGCCAATTAATATAAATATTTAATTACTGATTTGGGTATTGGGAAACAAAAACAATAACAAGAAGGAAACATTTAAACACTTAGGAAAAACATTTTTCTTCTCCTTTCTCAGACTCACTTTCACTCTTTCCCACCAGACCCCCGTTCTCCTGATCTGCCATCACAGCAGGTTACATTTAGCCCCTTAAGAGAGGACAGAAGTGATGCAGGAGGGTGGATAGTCAGTACGTAGTAATTTATTTCTATTGGTCCTAATTCTCATTATTTTCCTCTGCTCCTTCAGGGAAGCTTCTTCAAGAGGTACAGGACATATCTGCTCCACCATGGAGCGCTTCCTCCTCTGATCTTGTTTCTCTCCCCATTGTTCCTCAATCATTTCACCTTCCTCCTCTGTCTGTGTTGCATTTTATACCCTTTCTTAAACACGCTTTCATACAGGTGCCACAAATGTGGCTGACAGGCTCTCTGCAGAGCCAGCTGGAAAAGGCTGTGCCCAACACAGGACAGCCCCTCATCTCTTCTCACAGAGGCCCTTCTGCAGGTTGCCAAAACCTTGCCCTATAGACTCAGTGCAAAAGAAAACCTAAGTAATGAAAAGAAAAACCAAACCAAACCAAATGAAAAACAACAACAGCAAAAACCCCACAACCTTTTGATGCTTAAATTTGTGGAAATATTTTCCATCTCTTTCCTTTACCATCTGCCACTTTACTGGATAAAGCGCTTTCTGGTACCTATGGGCCCACAGACAACGAGCAAGACTAAATGAGTGTCATGAACGATCTATTCTTGTAACTGATACTTAAATCTTTTAAACAAAAATTAACTCATATAGAGAAGATAGCTTTTTTTATGGTTGGAAGTGCATCGTGGATAGTTCTACAATAGGACTTTTCTTCATAGCCTAACAGCATAGAATCATAGAATGTTAGGAATTAGAAGGGACCTCAAAAGATCATCTAGTCCAATCCCCCTGCCGGAGCAGGAACACTTAGATGATGTTACACAAGAATGTGTCCTGGTGGGTTTTGAATGTCTCCAGAGAAGGAGACTCCACAAACTCCCTGAGCAGCCTGTTCCAGTGTTCTGACACCCTCACTGAGAAGAAGTTTCTTCTCATATTTAAGTGGAACCTCCTGTGTTCCAGTTTGCACCCAGTGCCCCTTGTCTTATCATTGGTTGTCACCGAGAAGAGCCTAGCACCACCCTTGCGACATTCACCCTTTATATATTTATAAACATTAATGAGGTCAGCCCTCAGTCTCCTCCAAGCTAAAGAGCCCCAGCTCCCTCAGCCTTTCCTCATAAAGGAGATGCTCCACTCCCTTAATCATCTTTGTTGCTCTGTACTGGACTCTCTCAAGCAGTCCCATGTAGCTCACAGACCTTTTCTCCTGTGCTGTAAACATTTTGTATAAGTTTTAATTAACCCTTTATTTATTTGACCAGCTCAACAAACAAAAGGTTGTAAGTTTATTACAATTAGTTGGCCTTTTGCATGGCAGCACCTTTCCTAAGATCTCTATTAGCATTTAAATGAAGAAAGGTCAACTACACACATTATAGCTCAAATTTACAAAACCAGCCAAGTGATCAGGGAAAAAATAAAATACTGCTGTAAAAGTGAGAGATAGGAAACATGCTTGGAAGGTGTGTTGGCCTAATCCATTTAAAAGAAAGAGGTAGGAGAAAAATGAAAATTTACTTCAGAACTCACCTGCTTTGTTCAGGATATTTTATTTGCTTAGTGGCAAATTTCGTTCTTGTTTTCTGTTTTCATAAGTCCAAAAATGTGTTTGAGTACATACACATTTGAATCATAAGTTACTCTAGAGTCATGTTGCTCTCGACAGAAGTAGTATTCGACACACAGGTTTTCTAACTCAAATTAGAATTCTGACTTCTGTGAAGTCAGAGGTTCAGTTTAACATCTTGCTACTGAACCTGATGATCAGTTTCAATCTCTGACAAAGGAGGTTCCCACACTCCTTTTGCAGGATGGACTGTTCTGATGAAAAACTATTCCATGTTTGTTCTTTTAAAAATATTTTTACCATAATTTTAAAGGTATCCTTTCTGGCCAAAATCAGAGCCAAGATGTAGTACAAATGGAATTTCATTTTGACCCAGTGCAATATTATTGTAGTTGCATTACCATGATCTTCCTACATTTTCTTTGATTTGTGGAAATTTGCTCTAAAATACTATATAAGCAGCTGTTCTTGTTTAGTTCTGTATGTGTAATATTGTACATTTTTCTGGGTATCACAGGAATGCAAACTCCTCCAAATCTGCACAACTGGTGCACATAGTCATGATTTCAGAAAAGATGGCTTGAGAACAGATTAAAATGAACCACTTAAACCAAAAGATGTTTAAAACTTTCAAGATCAGGGATGTTACATACTTCCCATTTTAATCCTTTCAGAGTATCTAGTCATCCTGTACTATGCCAGCACCTCAAGAGAAAGAAAAATGCTTTAATTTCCCCAGAGCAAGCCTGGAGCAAGACTTAAATTGACCAAAATAATTTAGGATTTGATTTTTCTTGAAATTTACAATTTTCTGTATCCTCAAAAGAACCCCACCTAATTTTCCACTCCAAATCTTGTTGTGGATTAAGAAACAGATCCATACCTTTTTTTTTTGTAGTTTCTGGCATAAACACCAATTCTGTTTGGGTTCTAAGGCTGTTATGAGTTTTAAAGAAATTAACACAAATTCAGAAAATAGTTTAAGTATGCGTTGTTGTTAAGAAAATTTAAAAGAATATTTTAAGTTATACATAGCAGCAATGTATGCCCACATGGAGTTAGATGCCATGCCATGTACATCTGCGGCAAATAACAGAAGCCCATCCATGCTCAGTCATTGAAGGATTCCTTTCCATTTTTGTTGTGGTCACTTGGTCACTTGTTTGCTTGCAGACAACCTCCAGCTTCACTGTTGTTCGCAGTAACATATGCTCTCATACTTTCACATTCCCTTTCTGCTACACAGAATGAGACACCATTCCCAAAATGTAGGTAACCATGCTAAACAAAAAAAACTGTTAAGAAAGCTGGGATGAATTCTATTCTGGATGTGTCTAATCCCTCTATGAAGAGAGCTTTGATGTTAGCTAAACTACTCAGATTACTATAAGGTGGATAAATTTAACTCAGGTGATCCCACCAAAGGTGTTTATTAGTACCAAGGTTGAGAAAGCAACTGTCTTTTAAGAAGGTTTCTTCAGAGCTTTGTTTGTCCAAAGCATGGTGCTCAGTGGCGCTCCAGTTCAAGAACCAGATTCCTCAAGCATTTTAAATGCTAATCAAGTAATAAGCAGTGAAGCCATTTCTATTTTTGAAGGGTGCATTAGCCACATACTACTTTCTCAGGTGAATTTTATTTTTAAAAAGAAAATTATTTTTATTGTGCTACTTATCTTTACAATAGAAAGATAATATAGCTACATTTTTTTCATAATTGTGTGCAGTCCTTTAATAAAGCATCCATTTGGATGCATAGTCATTAATTCAGATTAGTCAAAGTCATGTTTTATTTATTCCCTTCGCTGATTGGATAAGTGTGTCAAAAATTTGACCTCAAAATTAGTATGAGTATGAATATTATTACAAATATATATCAATATGGCTTTGAGATTATATTCCATTAGTAGTCAAACATGGCCACTTGAGGTATTCATAAGAAACCTAGATTTCCCTAATTGCAATAGTTGTGCAAAATTTCAAATTAAAAGTAATTTTCCAGTAGGAATCTATTCACTTCTGCTTGGTTTCAGGAACAAATTTATTTGAAAAATACCAGTTGTCCTATATGTAATAGAAAGTCATTCCAAGTTTTCACCTTACTAATGACTAATGGCTTTGTGAACAAATTCCTTTTACCTCCAGCCAGGCTTCACTGAGTTGATTGCTTGCAAGAAGTTCTCACTGATCTTTGGAAGAATATGAAAGCAAAATAAATGCAGTAATGTTGTCTAATGTGGTCACAGGATAAGAAAATTATTGTGTTGTCCCTATAGCTTCTCTCTTGGCTGCCAGCAAATCTACTGCTTGGCGTATCTAGCCTCCTGCTTTTTCTACCTGTCCTTCTGGTGGATGAGTCTCATGGAGAGATTTTATCAAGACTTCATGGTCACCACTATAGCAGTAATGAGACAGTCCAAGACAGTGATAGAACTGCTTTAAATAGTGGCAATTCCTTTTAGAGAAGACTTTATTTTTGTTTGTTTTATTAACAATAAAGGAGTTGGGGAAAAAACCTTCCATGAGTGATGGGATAAGCAGTAGAACTGGCAGTCAGGTAACAGCTGACACAGCCCAAGTACGTTCCCTAGCTTATCATGATTCAGCTTACTCTGATATAGTTTTCTTCTTGCAACAAAGATGAATGTCCATCTTTCTTAGAGTATCAACTTAGAAATCAGCTTGATTATCTGGCAAGCAAATGGACTTGTTGACAGAGCATTGCATTAGATTCATTCTAACAGACAAACTTTGCTTAGGTTTTAGTTTTGGTGGTGGTAGTGGGTGTTTTGTGGTTTGTTTTGTTTTCTTTTCCCCAAAAGAAGCCAGACATGTTCTACTGTGAGTTTTCATGCTTGTTATTTAAAAAAAATTATGGATCACTGTGTGTGAAGGTGTATGTGTATGTATGCGTGTACTCATCAAATTTGCTAGCTAAGATGTACCCAAATAAAACAAAATGACAAGCAGGAGTGCAAAACTCTATTCATTTACTTGTCAGCCTGTGTATAAGACATAGAGGAATTGCCTCTAATGATTCTTCCTTCCTTGTTAGTATTTAAAAGGGCAAAAAACCATGGAGGTCACTTTTGACAAACGTGTTTATTTTCCATTTTCTACAGCATTTGCTGTGCATCCTGTTCAGTTTGTGATTTTCATTTATTTATATATTTATTTATTTATTATTTTATCATCCCTGCTTCCTTGTCTCTTTAGCCTTTTACCCCTTTTTCCTCCTTGAAAACTCTAATGACTAAAATCAACTAAAATGTCAACATTTGCAATTCTGGAGCTTCATTTAAGCAATAAAAATAATAATTAAAAGGGTAAAACCTTAGAGAGATTTCTTCATTTTATGTGGTTTGCCAGAGATGATACACAATCAAAAAAAGCCAGTAAAAGAATTAATTAGAAACAGCTAAAGCTCAACAAGCTATGCAAGTTAATGAAGCAGAGAGGGAAATGTCATCTTTGAGACCCAGAGATACATTGACTTGGATAATATATACTCCTGCCTCACTCTCCTAACTAAACCCTTTTAATCTCGCCTCTAAAAAAAATCAATGCTAATGACACTGATTTACCAGGAAATGACAGATGAATAATACCATAGGAGTTGTTCTTGTTTAATGTTAACTTAGTTCTGAAGAACGACAAGGATTTTATTTTGAAGAGTAGGTTTGGTTTATTGTAACTTACTTCCAACTTTTTATTTTTTACTTTTCTTCTTTTTTCTTTTGTAGCTGATCTTGAATCAGAGCAAAACCTGCCTGCATGCTCTGTAAGAAATGACAAATACCTTACAGATTCAGACCAGAAAAGATCCATCTAGACTATTGTCTATGCTGAGTTTCTCTTGCTTTTTCCCTCCATCTCTCATTCATTATGCTGAAAGATAAATGAAGAACAACAAATATTACTGCATATAAACAACACTTACCAACACATCTTGTTCTCCGGGAGCTACTTCTGCATGTTCATGTTTGTAGAATAATACATGACATTGGAGGATGAATTAATTTATTATGAAGAAAGAGTCAGAAGTGACAGTAATAAAATCATACAAGATAAAGGAAAGTGAACATTTTCTCTAAATAAGTATTAAAATAATCAACCAAAAAAAAAAAAGTTATTCTAGAATGACCATGCATTTTTGAGTGTGTTTAACAGTACTGTCCCTTCAGTTAAGCTCTCACTGTCATATAAGAAATATTTGGAATGAATATTTATATATTTCCAACTACTGTCAGTATTATGCTGTCTGAAAAATCTTCGAGTAGTTGTGAGAAATTTTCCACAACTCTTCTGAACTATTTTGCATTAGTTCATTGTGAAAATTGTAATGGCTTTTTTATGCTTTCTTCTCAATTCTCCAAATATTTCATTTTTCCTTACAGAGACCTAAAAATAGCATATTGTGTTATGTATTTAGATACTGAAGGTACTTCTAGTATTTTTTTTTTATTTTTCACTGAAGCCTTCACCTATGCAAAGAAACCTTATATACTTAGCCATGTAGTTGCTTGCCATATCCAAATAATAGGTAGGAAAGAAGTACATAAAGTATAGGTCTAAACCAGTGATTTTTAATGGATGTATACAACTCCTTTATTCTAAAATTTGTGTTTGTCTTTTTAAAGCTTTGGTTATATTACATATAGGCATCTCGATCACTTTTTACACACAGAAAGACTTTTTATTATTAGTTTCTTGTTATATAAATATGTGTTATTAGCAGGAATTTTTCCTAGTTTGGTATATTATGGATTTAGTGAACCTGGTTAAGCTAGTCTGCTGGGTGATCTAGATGGTTGAAGCTGTTCCTGAAGCCTACATGTTTGCAGACTACTTTTTGAAGGAGGAAAACCTTTTTGTAAATTATCATCCTTTCCAGGCAAAGTATGGTAAACTGGTTAGAAAAAACTGTGTACAGCCTAATCTCTTAAGATATATGCCAACATCCAACAGTGCTGTTTTGAACAGGCCTGAGATGGATGTCGATTCTGGAATGCTTATCCAAAAAGATCCTGGTCTCAGTTGTCAGAAATGTAAAGTGTATATAACACTATTTGCCTCCTATTTTACATTACTGTGAGCAGTAACATATAAATAGACTGGATATTCATTAATATTTTTAAAGTTATCTAAGAACCATGGCTCAAAGGTGCCATAGTCATGTAAAGCTTTATTACTGCTATCACACAGGAGAGCCATAAGAACTAATTAATTAATGTTTGTAGAGTATCTTGCAAATGCAAAGAGCAGTGTGAATATGGATCATTATTATTTATTATCCTAAAAGATATAAAGATATATTGGAGAGCCTGAGCTCCTTTTAAGTTGCACTTCTATTGCATCAAAGTGGGTATAAACTGCCTTAAGGCACCTGCTGAGGATTCAAAAGCAACAAGGATGATCAAATGTCTAGGAAGCATGATCAGGGAGAGAAGAGCAAAGTTTATGCTAAAGAAAAGACTGATGTGGAACCTGATAAAACCCTTCAAATGTTTTAAATATGCAAACAAGAAGTGAATAATTTTCTCTCTTTATATCCACTAGATATAGCCAGACATAACAGAAGAAAACATATGAAATGAAAACTAAGAAAACCTTTTGAAAGAAGATAGTTTACATTACATTTCTTCTGCAGTGTTAGGGCTTCACTGCTGAAGTTTTATAAGTGTTACACATATAACTGTCAGGACCGCTACTCCAGATTGATACCTACAAGTCGATTGGCCCTGATGGGGTTGATCCAAGGGTGTTTAAAAACTGGCTGACATCATAGCAAGACCACTCTCTGTGATTTTTCAATGCTCTTAGGAATCTGGAGAGGTCTCAGAAGACTGGAAGCAGGCAAACATTGTCCCAGAATATGAGAAGGGCAACAGGAATGACCCTGGCAACTACAGGCCTGTCAGCCTCACTTCTGTGCCCACCAAAATCATGGAGAAGATTGTGCTGGGAGTTCTTGAAAAACATCTGAATGACAACACAGTCATTGGTCCCAGCCAGCACGGGTTCATGAAAGGAAAGTCTTGCCTGACAAACTTAATTTAATTCTACAACAAGATTACCCACCTAGTTGACCAAGGGAAGACTGTTGGTGTAATATTTTCGGATTTCAGTAAAGCCTTTGATACTGTCTCTCACAGTATCCTCCTAGAGGAGACATCCAGCACACAGCTGCATAAACACACAATGCAGTGGGTGAGCAATTGGTTGACAGACTGGGCTCAAAGGCTTCTAGTAAATGGGGTTATGTGGGGCTGGCAGCCAGTCACTAGTGGGTTCCACAGGGATCTTTCATCTTAGGGACAGCACTCTTCCATGTCTTTATAAACACCTTAGACTCAGGACCTGAGGGATCGCTTAGTAACTTCGCTGATGACAAAAAACTGGGGGGAGCTGTTGACACTCTTGAGGGCAGAGAGGCCCTTCAGAGGGATCTGGACAAATTGAAGAACTGGGCAATCACCAACCACATAAAGTTCAACAAGGGCAAGTGCCAGATTTTGCACCTGGGACATGGCAACCCTGGCAGTACATACAGACTGGCGGACCAGATGCTGGAAAGCAGCTCTGCAGAAATGGGATGTGAGGGTTCTGTTTGACAACAAGTTGAACATGAGCCAACATAGTGCCCTGGCAGCCAAGAGGGCCATCAGTGTCCTGGGTGCATCCAGCACAGCATTGCCAGCCAGGTGAGGGAGGTGGTTGTCCTGCTCTGGTCTGCACTGGTGCGGCCTCACCTGGAGCACTGTGTGCAGTTCTGGGTGCCACAGGATAAAAAAGATCTAAAGTTACTAGAGAGTGTCCAGAAGAGGTCTACAAATTTGGTAAAGGGTTTTCAAAGGAAGCCATATTAGGAGTGGTTAGAGTCACTTGGTTTGTTTAGCCTGGAAAAGAGGAGACTGAGAGGAGACTTCATGCAGTTACAGCTTCCTCACAAGGGGAGGAGGAGGGGCAGGTGCCGAACTCTTCTCTGTAGCGATGAATGACAGAACCTGAGGGAATGTCAGGAAGATGTGCCAGGGGAGGTTTGGGTTGGACATGAGGAAAAGGTTCTTCACCCAGAGGTGCTGGACACTGGAACAGGATCCCCAGGGGGGTGTCACAGCCCCAAGCCTGATGGTGTTCAAGAAGAAACTGGACAATGTCCTCAGACACATGGTGTGAACTGTGGGGTTGTCCTGTGCAGGGACAGGAGTTGGACTCAATGATCCTTGTAGCTCCCTTCCAACTCAGGACACTCTATGATACTACGATTCTGTAAGAATGAACAATATATTTGCTTTTGCCTTTCTAAAGGTTATTGGACAATCTAACCAATTTGTATCTTCCTCAGAACATTTTTCTGTCGTTCTGTGTGTCAGTAGGATCAGAGGAGTTTGAACTATGCTTGAAGGTGAGATTTTAGGGTGGATTGGCCTAAGGCACGCAACTCATTCTTTTTGAAACCAACATCTTTACCCAATTTCCAGTGCTCACTCCCAGAGTGCTCTTGGTTTTCACATCCTGCCTGCTACTAGTTACTGGAAATATAGAGGAGAAAGAACTTTCTTCCCTCATAGATTGGTGTATTTTTTTTTCTCCTCCCAGTGAGATTTTATTTTAGATCCAAAGTTAAACTTGGGCTGCAGTCTTAGCTTTGAGGAATGATCTGCCTTTATATATATATGTATATAATGAGCATTTAAAAAAAATACAAAGCAAATAAATAAATACTACAGTTGTAAAAACTGATAGTTTTAGACTCCTGT
Source organism: Columba livia (assembly GCF_036013475.1). Lineage (NCBI taxonomy): Eukaryota > Metazoa > Chordata > Aves > Columbiformes > Columbidae > Columba > Columba livia. Next base: position 6,072,541 of record NC_088642.1, on the reverse strand, counting down.
AGCTTCCAGGAAATCTCAGAGCAAATATTTGCCTTTCTTTTTTCTTTTCTTTTTTCTTTTCTTTTTTTTTTTTTTTTTTTGGTCATGGAGTTACTTTGCAAGTCTTATCATAAAGAAGATGGCTTTTTCCTAGTTATTCTCTGCTCTCTGGGTGATGTCTGCCTGTTTCCCCTCCCTTGGCCTTTCACACTGTAATGCTTTGTGGAAAATGTTTGAACTGTGTTTACACACTGTGAATTCAAAAAGATACTTAAGTTAACAAACAAAAACAGCAGTGCTGCCTGTCCCCATGTTTGTTGCTCAGCTATTGCTTGGGAATTTGATAAACACTTATAGCAGGGTTAAAAAATACAAAGCTAGGTGAGGAAGTGGGAGGAAAGAAGCTATTTACATTTCTTAAGCTTATTTAATTATTCTGTGCCCTGTTAAACAATGGCATAGCCATTACTTTATTACTCGTGGACAATTCATGGAATAGAAACAAACAAAAAACCAAATGCTACACTTGATACTTTCATTTACAGATCAGAGGCGTGTTGTTTTTTTTTTTTTTTTAATCACAAGAGTTATGTACACATCTGAAACTTTCTCTGTATTTTTAAAATATATCACCGTGCCCTTGATGACAGCAAAAGGAAATAAGACCTTAATTTCTATTAGACAGTAAAGCCTAGAGCCCCAGATCCTTAGGATATGTAGTTATGTCCAGTTCTTACTGAAATCACCATGTGATCAGCAAGTGATGTACCTAAGTGACCTGGTCAAATCTGTACAGAGAATTCATGACAAAAGAGTTATTATGCCAAGTTTCTTTATATACAGACTGAACCAGAAATAGTCCTTTTAATTCACCCTGATGTTCCCAGTTCTCAGGAAAATTTGCCTCTAATACTAGTAACTGAAAAAAAATGTGAGGAATAACGGCACAGAAATTGTAGATAAGTAGATAAATTAACACTTCATAGAGGAATGTGACTAACAAAGACAAAATCCTACCGTGGCTACTTGCACTGGCTTTAAAGAGTATCCACACTAACCATTCGGTGTGGATCACAGACATGCAGTTACATACCATTTCCAAAAGAAGCAAATTGCATGACTGTCTGATCAAAAAGGTGACCTCTCACAAAGGAAAGTTTCCCTGTGACATTATCTATGCTGATCAAAAGATTTTAATAACCTTATTTTTATTAAAGCATCTATTTTCCTTGTTCATTTTGAAATAACTCATTTAAACAGGAAAGCTCAAGTACATTTTTATTCAATATCTACAGCGTGTTGTCTTTTCTCTTTTCTTTTCTTTTCTTTTCTTTTCTTTTCTTTTCTTTTCTTTTCTTTTCTTTTCTTTTCTTTTCTTTTCTTTGCTTTGCTTTGCTTTGCTTTGCTTTGCTTTGCTTTGCTTTGCTTTGCTTTGCTTTGCTTTGCTTCTCCTTCCTCCCTTCCTCCTTTTTTTCCCTTCCTTTTTTCCTTCCTTCCTTCCTTCCTTCCTTCCTTCCTTCCTTCCTTCCTTCCTTCCTTCCTTCCTTCCTTCCTTCCTTCCTTCCTTCCTTCCTTCCTTCCTTCCTTCCTTCCTTCCCTCCTTCCCTCCTTCCCTCCTTCCTTCCTCCCTTCCTTCCTCCCTTCCTCTCTCCCTTCCTCTCTCCCTTCCTCCCTTCCTTCCCCTCTCCCTTCCTTCCTTCCTCTCTCCCTTCCTCCCTTCCTCTCTTCCTCCCTCCCTTCCTCCCTTCCCCCCTTCCTTCCTTCCTTCCCCACTTCCTTCCCCACTTCCCCCCTTCCTTCCTTCCCCCCTTCCTTCTCCCCTTCCTTCCTTCCTTCCTTTCTTCCTTCCTTCCTTCCTTCCTTCCTTCCTTCCTTCCTTCCTTCCTTCCTTCCTTCCTTCCTTCCTTTCTTCCTTACCCCCTTCCCCCTTTTCCCCATTCCCTCTTCCCCCTCTTCCCCCTCCCCCCTTCCCCTCCCCCCTTCCCCTCCCCCCTTCCCCTCTTCCCTCCCTTCTTCCTTCCTTCCTTCCTTCCTTCCTTCCTTCCTTCCTTCCTTCCTTCCTTCCTTCCTTCCCTCCTTCCTTCCTTCCTTCCTTCCTTCCTTCCTTCCTTCCTTCCTTCCTTCCTTCCTTCCTTCCTTCCTTCCTTCCTTCCTTCCTTCCTTCCTTCCCTATAGTTCTTTCAAATGAAGTTGTTGCTTACAGTTAATTTTCTGTGAAAGATAATCCTCATCTAAAACCACTCTTCTGGTAACATCAGCATTTGATACAGTAAATAAATTTTCAGTTATCTTCATATTCCACCAAGTATACCAAGTACTGTCCCACCACAAATTGTGATCAAGTATTAAAGACTCCTGAGAACTAAATGAGCCAAGCTCAGAAGCTCTGAATCCCATGATAAATTATACAAAAAGAGTGCTTGAAGAGATTTGTTACTGATTTTGCCACTCAGAACACTTCCATTTCAATTAGAGGTAACCAAAAGGCATGACACTGAAGAGCAAAAATAATAATTTTTGCTGATGTCAAGAAAGGTTATGGGAGGTGAGGGGATAGAAGCAATGACTTTCACAAAATATATGTATTAGAAGTGTCTCTGTCCCTGTTTTATGTCCTTGAAGGAGACAATGGCCATTTCTATTTTTTTTCTACCCCAGAGCTACAGAACTGACCTGAAGAATGGAGCTCACCCGCCACTGGAAAACTTTGGTCCCAGGAAAGCTCAGACAGAAATAGGAGCATGTTCTTTTCAGTGGCTGCAGAAAAAAAATGCCTGGGTGGTTTAATGGTCATCCAAACATGTACAAGTTAGAAATCCCTACAACCAAACCAGCTTAAAATGCAGTACTTACAATTATTGTGGGAAATTACAGCAATAATTTTGGCAACTACCAGCTCACTCATTATTCTGTTGGACCAATTTTAACCATTCTTCCAAACTTTCAGGAACCTCTGACCCATATACTAGCTCTTTATAGGTTTTAGGGCTGCCACCCCCTCTGCTGCAGCTACAGCATCTGTTTCCTACGGAGCACACAAATTTGGTCCTGCTTTCTCCTACAGGGCCTATTCAGCTCAGTACCCATACCTTTTCAGCACAAAAAGACAATTTCTTCCCATTTTTACCCATTTTAATTGTGTTACCTACGTTGGGCAGTGGCAGGTTAAAATTAGGGTGGTTGGTTTTCTTGTATTTACAACTTGAATGCCTTTTTTAAACAAACAAACAAACAAACCCAAACCAAAACAACAACAAAAATTACAAGGAAAATATATGAGCCAGGCAGATGTGACCTGTGTTACCACATACAACTGATTAGACCATGCCAGTGTAAATTTTTATAGTCAATCTATAGTCACTAGATCAATGACAATTTACTTCAATGAAAAGTGTTCCTATGGAAATCTGACTCCTTTTGTGACAATAATTTATTGTAATTGTGCCCCAATATATTTATAAGTTCAAAACCTGAAGACCATATTTTTATAGGAACAGTAGAGTTATAGTTTTGTGGTTTATAGGTATTACTCACCAGAAGACCAGACCTTAGTATAATTAATAATTCCTTCTTTGAGGTTTTATAACTTGTCTTGTTCTTTGGATAGGTTATTCCTGTTTTTTATATGTGTTACTTTGTCAAAAGATTTAAATTATCTTTTGAGTCTTGGGAAGCTGAAAGGTATAGGAGTTTGTTTCCCTTATCACTAGTTATGAAATCAGGTTGTTCTCTTTTCTTATGGCACCTGTATATATAGAAAATAACCCCAAATGTTCTGTAGGAAAAAATAATCTTACAGTGAGTAAGGGGTCAGTCTCAATGACACTTTGTGATAAAAAGAAAGGCAGAGGATTAGAGAGAAAGGTAAGAACACAGAGACAATCACCACTCGAAGACAGATAAGAGTCTGTAAGGGAAGTTCAGCCCCTGAGAATTGTATTTTAATGTTATTGTACGCAGCCCTTACTCTGAGAGTTCGTGAGAAATTATCTCAGTCTTTCGAAGCTAACAGTAAGGCTTTGCAGAATACAGTTTAGGCCCTGGAGAAATCACTTAAGCTGCATTTAAATATTAAACAGTTTAAAAAGAGTGGATCTCTGCTAACTTAGAGTGATTCCTTAGGGAACATCCACATCAGGAACACAGAGGGTAAATCAGAGAGGGAGGTGATTTTCAGCAATGGGAAAAGGTGAGAAATACCTGGAGCATAACTTCAACTGGTAGAGGGGATAACTGAAACTACTGTTTTTATTACTAATGTCAATATTGGTATATCATTTCCTACATAACTACAAGTAATTATATTTTGTTACCTTAACTTTTCTTATAATATAGCTTTTTTAGAAGTTAGTTGCATAAGCTAAGATTCATCTTGCTTTCCTGTGATATACATGGCTACACAAGAATGTGCAAGTGTATGTATGCTGATGTGTGTGTGTGTGTGTGTGTGTGTTCATTTCTTGTTCTAGTCAAATTCCAGAGGGTGGGTTTTTCTAAAAGATTAAAATAAATTTCAGAGTGCATTTTTTTTCTGCCCTTCAGCTTTGTAAAAACAGACCTTTTATAAAAACTGTAATGGTATTAAAAAAATAAATAAATTTGTAAAATCAAGCTGGGTCCATTTGCAAAAATATTAAAGAAAATATTTTTTTAAACTTAAATGATTTGGAGACACATTTCAGTGCTTTCAATTCTCATATGTATTATTATACGTATTCTGAGTACTCCTACCTGTCAATAAAGGTAACATGGGATGGTCATATTAGAAAAAATGAAAGCAGTGATTATTAGATCACTATATCACATTTTAAAATGCTTTCTGAGAATAATTACTATCACAGCTGGTATGATAAAATAATTCATCAAGTTACTAGCTCCATCAGAAATAATGTGTAATCTGTACCTCTGACAGGTGAGCAAATCTAAGATTGGATAAACAGGTATGCAGATTCAGTTCTCACTTCTGTCACTAGCTTCCCTTGTGGTCTTAAATATGTTGCTCATCCCCTCTACTGTAATTGTCCCTTTACAGCCAAGTGGTAATTTTTCTTTCTTTACAAATAATTTTGAAAATACATTCATAAAGATCTGGGATGTGTTTATGTCTCTAAGTGATGAGAAGTATGGAAGTACTTAGATTTCTGAAGATAATTTTGTCTGCAAGGGAATCAGTCCAGCTGTCCCTTTATGGGCTAATCTCTTGCTAAAATCATTTGGATATTGCCCATGACCAGACTGTCAAATCATATATTTTGGGGTAGGTAATTAAAACCCCAAGTAATTAAGAATGTGGCTAATTCTGAGTACATAAGTGGTCCCATTGAAGCCAACATTTCAGTGCCTTATGGAACCAAAAACTTATGGAACATCTTAAATTAGAGGGGAAAAAGACTCTTGCAGATTCTCCCTTCTCTGCATTTCAGTATCTTCCCCAATGAATCAAGTGTTTTTCTTACCCAAACTCTGTTTGGCTTGTGAAGCAAACTGAAGTCTCAGTTTCAGTGTATTTGACCTTGATGATGACTTTGTTGTTAAACTTTGCAAAGCTAACTAGGCTCCTGTGCCTGTGCTATCAAACCTTACATAAACAGCAGAGAGTACATGGAAAGAATAATAATAATTAAAAAAAAAAAAAAAAAAAAAAAAAAAAACAGAAAAAAAAGCCAAAAAAAAAGCCATAACTTGATGGCACGTTTTCCTGAATTTGGGCCATATTCAAGCTCAGATCACTGCCACATGCCACTGTGCCATCCAGTCCCCTACTCGCACAACTACTGCAAATGGTATCATTTTGCAACTAATTTACTCACTTAGTTTTGGCCATTAGTCATTCCCAATATCCTCAATCTGCAGGTAATTTTCCACATTATTAGTTACCCACCTGTCTTATTAAACTGGACTTTCTGAAACCCTGTGTGTCTACAGTTTCTGCACCTTTAGATCAAGCAAATAATTGCCTGTACCTGGATGGAAGGATTTAATAGGAAGATTATAGTTGATTCCAAAAGTTAATAACTATAACATCTGGTTTTTCTTTTTAACATTTAAATGACAAATTCAATGTTCAAGAAGAAAGGAGAAAAGAATGAGAACACAGAAGAGTGAAATCTTCTTGTCATTTGTAGGACAGGTTAAATATAGATGGGCAGAAGGTAGGTTTTACCCTTTCCCACTTCATGTACCACTACCTTGACCCTAAGGAGCCAGTCTTTATCACATTAAGAGAAAGCATTTCTCTGTACTGAGACAAGACTTGGCTTCTTTTTCACTAAGAATGACATGTGTGCTGTGTTATCCGAAATCTTAGGTATCTCCGCTGCTCTTTATGATAGACTATGGCTGTTCTGAAATGTCGCAACTTATTTCTAGTCAGACCTTTATAAAACCAACTGCATGGGAAATGTTTTAAATATTGCTGGATAAAACTGGGAGCATTATTTTCCAAATAATTTCAGAAGGGATTAGGGGAAAAAAAAAAAAAAAAAAGAAAGAAAAAAAAAAAAAAAAAGAAGAAGGAAGAAGAGACCGGGGTCTGGCTGTCCAGACCTGAGATGCTAAGGGCTCTGTTGGCAGCTGCCCATGGGCACAAGTGCTAAACCTATTTTGCATATAAATTGACATACTTAAAAAACATGCACATGTCTTTAGCAGATGCATTTTCCTTGCTAGGCAAATAGAAACATGCTTGTTGCTTAAGTTCACCTGCAATGAAAACAAAATGCCTAAGAGCTATTCAAGAGGAATAACAGACTTAAGTTCCAACCTGCATGACTCATTAGTCTTTATGGATTCAACATCTAAATCTAAGTGTTGAAGGGCTGATGGCTCACTCTGGAGGAAGAGTACTTTCAAAAAGTGCTGGGTATCATATACACATTGTGGGCAGTGTAATTAACCTAACCAGGTGAAACTCTCCTTGAGGACACATTTAACCCTCCAGTCTTCAAGATTCACTGGATATAGTACTGCAGAAATGGAGAAAGTTCTCCTAGTCCTGTTGCTTCACATGAGTTTAAACACAACATCCATTCTTGTAAGTTGTTTCTGAGGATATAGATTCACAAAATTCAATCGGAAACACTTTGGACCTTCTCAGAAAGCTCTGATATAGGAGAAGGATTCTCTCTCCTCAACTTGGGCCTTTTATCCTTTCTGAAAGTGGGGATGGGAGAGTCTCCTTTACAGAAATCTGACCAGAAAATCAATATGCATAATTTTTTTCACAGACTATGTGGAATCTGCTGTTCATTAAGTCATACAGCTGTAGCAAAAAGGCTTTCTGAGGTACACGCCAGCTAAAAGACTTGAAACCAACCCTATTCTTGCATCAGTCCTCTGGTCAAAGATTTTTTTTCATATACTGACAAAGAACATATAAACAGAGATTATAACCACTGAAACCAACAATAATGTACTAATATATGTTATTAGATACATGGGCATTTTCTGCATTGACTTCAGACTCCTTTTTTAGTTCCCACTTCCCAAAAAGCATAAACAAGTCTGTCTTATAGTGCTGCTGTGACACTGATGTCCTGATGTCATTTCAATCAACAGTAAAATTCTTATTATCTTTCATTAATTTAAACAGTTTCAGCTAAAACAGCTTTGCCAGAATGTGAGAATTTGCAGATTTATGTACTTTTGCCAGAAGTTCAAGTATTTTGCTCCTTAGATGAGCTGAAACTGGCTAACTGTAAAATAGACATAAAGCTAATAATACGATTTGTGAGTGTTTAGTTAATTAATATGTTTGTATTTTTTACTTATATTACTTATATTAATGTGGTACTCTAAGTTGTTTGGACTAATAAACCTATAATCTTCCATATTTTCCTTTCTCCCTCCCTCTGCCACTTGCCTTCTACTCCCACTTACCTTTTTCCCTTCTGGGTAAACTTCATGTGTATTTTTTAATTTTTTTTTTAATTTTATTTTACCTTTATTTTTTTCCCCCTCATTTGAATGCAAATATGAGAGAGATAGAATGATTAAGGAAAAAGATCTCTTCTCTTGCTAAGTTTTAGTCTAGACAATACAGTTATGAATGGCTGATTCAGTATTTGCAATAAATGAAATATTACAAAATGTTGAATTCAAACCAGCACTACTTCTGAGGCAGTCCTTTGAACCTCAAGTCATCTTTGTAGCAAGAATGATATTTTTGGGGACATTACAACTTGTAAATTGGGGAGAAGAGTTGGGATCATTTACTGAAAATTGATGGATGTTAGTAATTGATGATGATTTCTTGCTACATGCAAGCTGTGATCTGTTGCTCAAAAACTTACTAAAAATTGTATTACTGCCAACTTATTTTGTTGTTTTTTTATTTTTTTCTTTTTTCTTTTTTTTTTCTTTTTAATTTTTTTAATGAAAAAGTGTGTAAAGGACACAAAAGGTCACAAGGCTCCTGTTGCCACAAGTAACAAACCATTGAGAAACCACCTGGAAAGTGTTTCGGTTACAGGATGCTGTCCTTAGTTCTAAACTTGTAATAAAAAAGCAAATCCTACATATAAATCTCCATTCTTTGTTCTGATTTGTATAACACTGTGTTCTACTCATCCATGCCTTCTGGAAATAAAAGCATGAAAGCTTTTCTGTGACGTCATCTGATAGCTGAAAGCAACTAAAAACTGAACAAAAATGTCATTTGGACAATGACATTGGGAAATCCAATTAACATTAGATTAGGTTGATATTATACATCATAGGAAATTAGGCTACAGCTTTGAAAAGTACCTGATCTCTTTGATGCTTTCAAAACTTTCAGTGATAGTATTCCAATAAAAGTGTTATTTTTTTCCTCACAGGTTCCACAAAGAATGAATTTTTGATTACTCAATATGGTTGAGCAGACTGAGTTTACTAGAGTAGTCTTTTTCTTCTCCAAACTTCAGCCATTTATTTCCCCTTTCCTTCCACTCTAAGAACTTCAACAAACACTGCATTTACGCCCCCACCCTCCAAATGGCAAAAGAAAGTTACCTTTTATTTATGAGTGATCATTTTTTCCTGTCTATATTTTGACAAATAACATGGCAGGAAATGATTAAGGATCTCATTTTACAATGTGACTTGTATGTTATTTATTGTCAAAATAAAAGTCACTTTGTGAATTGAAGTTTTTAATCATTTTTCCCCTGTTTCAGGAAATGGTTTTGTCAAAAAATGCTGATATTTGAGAGTTCTGTTTTCCTAATGACACTTGTGATCCCTGTAAGGAGTTTATCACTAATTATTTCACTGTACTACAATCATATGGAAAAAGAACTATTATTTATTTATTTTTTATTTAAATACTCTTAGTTTTCCCCATATTGCTAATTGGAATATTACAGTGCCCTGAGTAGCTCCCCCACACAACAAAATATACTCAGACTCCTTTGAAAATATTTTTCCTTTCTTTTTTCAGGAATGTATTATATCAAATACTCAATTAAGTTGACTAACAAACATCATGAAAACTCTAATTTCTTGGTAAATCAGACTGTAAAGCACCTCCGTTCTCAAGCCTCTCGCTAGAAATGAATGTTTCTTTGTGCAGTTTCACATTCACAAGTGAATTATACATTTTCCAACTCCGTGTTATATCATATCTAACTTTAGCCATTTTCTAGGAAATTAAAAATAAAATTTATCATTCCCTCATCAACCTTGTTTGTTCATTGAAAGCGCAGGTCCATGTCAGCTGATCGTGAAAAAATATGTTATCAGCTCTTTGATAAAAGTGTGCTAAACACTCAAACCCAGATAACAGTGTATAACTTTGTAAGATACATCTACACATGCTCTTCAGAGTGTTTCTCAGAAACATGTCCCAGACAACTTTGCAAATGCCCAGTAACTCATCACAGCTATGGGGGACTCAAGTTAAGTGTTGTGGTCAGTTTGTAACTACAACAAACAAAGCCCAATATATCAGTAACATAGTGAGGAGTGAAGATAAAGTCCTGGATCTCAGCCTTACTCAGGTTATTGTAAGTTTCCTCTGTAGATAATATGGAGACAAGAGTGGGAGCTAAACAAACAAAACAGTGTCCTATTATGCTCTATGTCTCTGCGTTGTTATTTAATACTTAATGTTGATATATTTTAATGCAAGTTACTGCAGAGGGAAATCATGTTGGAAATGATAGCATTTTTTTGTTATTCATGAAGCATTATAGACAGACATCTCCACATGGATTACAGGGCCTGTGGTTTCAAGCATTGCAAAGATAATTCTGCCAGTTGTACTAATCCAGTGATACAGGTACTGTCACACTAGTGCAAGTACCACACTGTCATTTGTCAAAGCTCTGCTTCTAATTTCTCCTCTAGTTTAAACACTAGGATAAAAAAAAGATTGCTTTTTATCCCAGAGTGCAAACATATTTGATGGCATACCTGTTCATTCAGCATGGTCCAGCTGACTGAATATCCTTTCCCCGTAGGAGATGAGGAAAGGCTGATTCATTGGGAACAGCTCAGACAAGTGAATGCTTAATGGGCTGAAACAAGAACCTGACCTGATCTTCTTACCGTACACAAGCAGTTGTTGCTACAGGAGTTAAAAATGGCCCCTAATCCAAGTAAGAAACCAGTGGCAGTTGTTTCTACAGGGGTCATGAGAACCCACAATTGTTGTTTAGGGCTAATTTAGCTTAAAGAGGAGTCTCAAAAACCTAAATTTGATTTCCCATTCCTATCTTCTACCTTTTAAACTCCCATATGATGATGTTTCCAAATAAAGGATTTGCAAATAGAAAAAAATGGCACTTTAGTGGCAAGGAGAGGACTCAGAGTTCTTGATTCTCAGATGAGTATCAGCTGCAGTAATCACAATGCGAAGTCTTTCTAATTTGCTATACACCTTGTTTTTCCTAGTCATGGAGATTCATGTGTCAACTGAGGAAAAAGCTGAGTTGAAATGGTGTTCTAAAAACGTCATCTTGCTGGTGTTTCTTATCAGGGCTAATTATTTGGGTTATTCAGAGAGTGGGCTGGTGCTGATGACACTTTGTGTCTTTTGGACAGACTTCTCCTTCCCTTCTGTTTCTCCATCTCCTTCCCCTTAACTTTCTTCTGCCCTTATTTTGACATTCAATTTTCAGTAGCTACAGACATAATTTCCCTCCTCAGTGCTGGGCAGTTCTTAGTTGCTTCAGACTGTGATCATGTTAGCCTCAAGAGGAAAGAGGTACATGTGTAGGTCACAGAGATCAGAAAAGACAGGATTTCAGCAGTAAAACTCTGATGCAAAACATCTAAGGAGGGACAATTTGAAATTGCCATGTGGGACTCTGGGCACGAGTGTGTTAACTAGCAGCTCACAATCTTTGCTTGTTCCTCTGCTTCTGCTCCATTTGACAGGATTGGAACAAGGAAATTCTCAAAATTGTCAAACTAGCACGTCTGATGAGTCCAGGTTCTTTTTAAACCCTATGGCAACATCTTTTTTTCATGCAGTATAAGCTTGTTACCTGTTCACAAACATAGTTCTGCTTCAAAGCTTTCGGCTCTGTTTTGACTGCTGATTTCTGTGTTTTCCCAGTTATTCATCATCAAGCCCAAAAAGTCCTAGACTGCTGGACTCCTGAGGCTTTTCTTTTTCTTTTTTTGTTTTTGTGTTTGTTTTTTGTGCTTTTTTGTTCCCCCCCCAAGTTCCCAAATTTAGCATTTCCTCTCTTTCATTCTGCTCTATAAGAAAAAAAGGGAGTAAGATTGTTTATCTAGAACTAACAAACAACAAAAAATTTAAGTAAGGAAACAAAGAGTTGAAGATCTTCTCCACAGCTCCGTGGAACTCAAATAATTTTTATTTAATAAAGCATATCAGCAGCTTGGGAAGACAATAATGTATGAAGCACAGCACTACTCAAATAGTATTCTGTACAGAAGCACGGGCTGTGAGAGCACAGCACAGGTACCACTGGCTCTGCAAGGCACTTACACACATAACACAGGACATGACAAATTACACATTTACATGGTGTGAACTGAAACTGTGCTGTGTGACAGTGTGGACATAGTGTTAAGTGGATTCCTACTGTTATTTTGTTTGTTTGTTTGTTTGTTTGTTGTTTGTTTTGTTTTGTTTAGGTCATCTGATTTGATGCAATTTGATTTGAACAGGTATTGTGCCTCATTCTTTGTCCCTGAGCAAAAAAGCACTCTGCATGGAACTCTATGGGACTGGTGAGGTAATAATAAAGTATGCAAAGGGTACAAAAAAGTATGCAGAGGAAGTCATAAATCAATTTATGTGGCAGCAAAATGCTTTATCCATGATGAAATTAATCCACTGTATTCATTGCAAGTGTCACTAAGCAGAAGCTCTCTGTTTCATCCCTCTGCATGGCAGAGGATAGTGACCCATTTGGAGAGTATTTGGATCTTCTAACCCGGAAAGACCTTGCCAGGTGTTGCAAAGTGCAAAGCCAGGAAATAGGGGAGGCATATTTTTTTCTTTCTTGTTTTTATTAAAGCTGTTGTTACTGTTTTACTACATGAGTTGCTTTCCCTGTAGTCAGCCATTTGTTGTACTTGAGCTATGACGTGGCTAAGTAACAGGCTTTGGGTAAAACTAGGTGAATGATGATGAGTTGTGTAAGATCTTATGAAAGCTTGGACAGCACAGGAGATATTGTCTGTACAAGAAAGCTGAATTTTGAACTTTTTCATTTGGTCCAGGAACCTCAGCCTTGCTATGGTGTTGCCCATTTAGGATGTATAAAGTCTAGGCTCATGTTTAAGCTCTGAGTTTTTCCAGCTTAATTCCATCCTCATTACCCACATCTTTGCTTATTTTCAAAAAATAACACAGAACTTTGTGCAAGATGCTGGATGTTAATGAGAAACATCACCATCTGGGTTTTTGTTCCAGCTACACTGAGTTTTCTTTACTGATATAAGATTTCCTAGTGCATTATAGGAAGCAGGAAACCAGACCTGTTTTCAGATAAGTACTGACACTGGTAACACAGAACAGGACCTTCCCAAAGTGTCAAGGTTTGATTGCGGGGTGACAATAAAACTCTGTCAGATGTATTGTTAATGCCTTCTTCCCCGCTTCCCCCTTGAGTCCCTTCATCTCCCCGCTTCACACTAAGGACAGGAGACTCGGAGGGAAAGAATGACAGGGAGAAGAGAGTTGGAAAAATTATAAATGTTCTACTAACGCTACTAATAAAAAATAGAGAAAATAATACAAAATACACAAAACCAATCTTGGAAAGTCCCAGCAACTGCAGAGCCGGCACCCGAAGTCCTGGACTGGACTCTGCAGCCAACCGGAGCTGGATTCAGTCTGTCACTAGGCCTCAGTTCTCAGGGACGACTAGCAAGGTCCTCTCCTAATGTCAACCAAAAGCAAAAGGGACAAGATCCTCATGCTCTCCCACTTTTATATGAAGTATTCACATGAATGGGATGTTATACTCAGTTGGTCAGCTTCTTGGTCACCTGTTTCTCGTTGCCCCTCTCGCAAGATGCGCATCCATTTTTACCAATGACTTCGCATTCCATTGCTTTGTCTACCAAATGATGTATCTGGTTTTCCAGGAAAATGCAGCTAATAAGAAGTCTTTAGATGACAGGCAAATTCACTTCAAGAGAAACTTGTTTTTAACAAAACCAGGACACCAGAGCCATTTATAATCTGAAAGGCTAGACACATGTCTCATTGTTCTCTACAGCTGGGTGTAGGAGTGTCACAGTATCACAGTATCACAGTATGTCAGGGATTGGAAGGGACCTCAAAAGATCATCTAGTCCAATCCCCCTGCTGGAGCAGGAACGCCTAGGTGAGGTCGCACAGGAACATGTCTAGGCGGGTTTTGAATGTCTCCAGAGAAGGAGACTCCACAACCTCCCTGGGAAGCCTGTTCCAGTGCTCTGTCACCCTTACTGAGAAGAAGTTTTTTCTCAAATTTAAGCGGAACCTCTTGTGTTCCAGCTTGATCCCATTACCCCTTGTCCTATCATTGTTTGCCACCGAGAAGAGCCTGGCTCTATCTTCATGGCACTCACCCTTTATATATTTATGAACATTAATGAGGTCCCCCCTTAGTCTCCTCTTCTCCAAACTAAAGAGACCCAGCTCCCTCAGCCTTTCTTCATAAGGGAGGTGCTCCACTCCCTTAATCATCTTCGTTGCCCTACACTGGACCCTCTCCAGCAGTTCCCTGTACTTCTTGAACTGACGTGCCCAGAACTGGACACAATATTCCAGATGTGGTCTCACCAGGGCGGAGTAGAGGGGAAGGAGGACCTCTCTCGATCTACTAGCCACCCCCCTTCTAATACACCCCAGGATGCCATTGGCCTTCCTGGCCACAAGGGCTCAGTGCTGGCTCATGGTCATCCTGTTGTCCACCAGGACCCCCAGGTCCCTTTCCCCTACACCGCTCTCTAATATGTAATTTCCCAACCTATACTGGAACCTGGGGTTGTTCCTGCCCAGATGCAGGACTCTACACTTGCCCTTGTTAAATTTCATTAGGTTATTCCCCGACCAACTCTCCAGCCTGTCCAGGTCCCGCTGGATGGCAGCACAGCCTTCTGGCGTGTCAGCCACTCCTCCCAGCTTAGTGTCATCAGCAAACTTGCTGATAGTACACTCAATTCCCTCGTCTAAATCGTTAATGAATATATTGAATAATATTGGCCCCAGTACTGACCCCTGAGGCACTCCACTAGATACTGGCCTCCAAGTGTCAATCTCTTTTCTCAAGCACCAAGTGATAGGATGAAAAGAAACTGCCTTAAGTTGTGCCAGGGGAGGTTTAGATTAGATATTAGGAAAAAAAAATAACTGAAAAGTTTATCAAGCACTGGAACAAGCTGCACAGGGAAGTGGTTCAGTCACCATCCATGAAGGTATTTAAAAGATGCATAGATGTGGTGCTTAGACATATGGTTTATTGGTAGATTTGGCAGTGTTAGGTTAACAGTTGGACTCAAAGACTTTAAGGCTCTTTTCCAACCTAAATGATTCTCTGATTCTGTAACAAAAAAGGTACACACTATTTCATGAGTATTTTTCAATGGTTTAGGAAGTATATGTCTCTATCTGAAATCCTTTCAAATGCAAGGTCTCTTTCTATACATTCCTCTTGGACCTTCTTAAATCTCAGACATACAAAGCCGTCATGAAGCACCAAATACTATCTGAGCAGGAGGCATCAGAAGAGCCTTCACATCAGCTATGCCAGGTAAGCAAGGACAGAGAAACCAGAGAACACTAATCTGAAGTGCTGATGACAAAACAACATTTTCTCCCTGAGCAAAGCCTCATGATTTTTATTTCATGACAGTTGCAAGAGAGACATTGCAAATGGATCAAAATTAAGACAGTTTCTGAATGTTCACACGTGATATACGAGATGATGGCTAAGCTCCATGAAGAGTGACAGCAAGTACCTGGTTGTCTGAGGACAGTAACAAGGAAATGGTCTTGCATTAAGCTGAGACTTGCAGGACTTAAGTGCTGATTTTCAGAGCATGACTAATACTCAGCTTCAAATAATGTGATAAGACAGGCAAAGGCAGAAAACTCTGCTAAACTCTCTGGCAAGGGAACATAAAATCTTCCACAGTTACAGAGACTCTAAGGACTTCTTCTCTCATTTGTAATTAAGTTCTTCCTTATAAACCCAGCCTGACCTTGTCTGTACAGTGTTGTCCAGGTCTTTCATGTGTCATATGGTATATGACTTGGTAGTACAGCTTGTGTCTCAATGTCACCGAATCTCTGGGGTTTAGGATTATTTTTTCCCCTCCACTTTATGATTTCAATGGCTAAAAGAAATGCAGTAAGAGTGTGGATGTCAAAAATGTCTTCAAGTCTTTGTAAGAGTATTAAAGGTTGGGAAGGTGAGTTATAAGATGGAATGAAAAAAAAGAAAAAGCACAATAAAATTTCTCAACAGAGTTATCATGAACTTTAAGTTCAGGTGGATAAAATATGTTTTCCTTGCTTTCCTAGAAATCAGATGCAAACTATGTTTGGTTGCACTTGACTTTAGAAGCAAATTACTGACAAAAAAAAAAAAAAAAGAAAGGCTTGGACTTTAAATTTTGTTTTGTTTTTTAATTATAGACACTGAGATTGTTTAGACACTAAGAGCTTTTAGGTTTGTTTGCTTGTTTCTTTGTTTTTGAAGTGATTAAGTGTGGTTAAATACTCAAAGGTTGAAGTACAACTCCAAAATCTCCACAATCTAGCAAATTGTCTATATGGAAAACTAATGTAAAGTAAACTAGATGGTGATTATACAGGTTGATTTGTACTGAGAAACAAATTCAACCTCCATAACATTGTCATGTCGGTGAAGTATCATAATTCAATTGTGCTTCTTTGTGGTACCGCTGCTCAGTATTGGACCATATGCCACACATGAACTAAGCTGAAGTTTTCTAAGTTTGTTGTCAAACACAAAAGTTCATTGCACGACTTATTCTTTTCCTGGCCAAGAAGTTCAGAACAAGGCTTTTACTCTCTTTTTCTAAGGCAACTCTAAACTGACTGCTGCTCAAGAAGACACATTTTAGCTGCTTGTTTGTGTACATGTGTGTTCATGTTTACTCATGATGTGCATACATATGCATGTACTATGTGTAACAATTTGTGTAAAGGGATTTCTACAATAAGTCATTTCCACTTGAACTGATCTCGTGATTACAATCTTTTTTTTTTTTTTTTTTTTGCCGCAATGGCCAGTTTTTAAAGTTATAATATGACACCTATATGAAACCTTTCAAAATCCATTATTTCCAGGACCCTGATGAAATTATCTCTATACCTGTTGAGCAGTGAAGTAAGCTTGTTTAAAGGTCAATTTTAAATTCACAGGAATTATTAAAAAAAGAGAAAAATAATCTGTGAAATTCCTTGCCCATCTCTACAAAACTTTCAAAGGCATAACCTTATTTCAGAAGGTTGCAAAGAATGCTACAGCACACGCACACACACACACACAAATTGTAATGTTCAGAATCTCCTAAAAATTATACAAAGATGACTTAAAAAATTCCAGCTTGTCAGTTTTCAAAAGTTCTGCTAAATTCCCAAGACAGAAGTTCACATGTATATTAATTTGTGAACTTATTTGCCGTTTCTCAGTGAAAATGTATTAAGAGCTGGTCATTTTATTACATACTAGCAGTGTGCAAAATAGGAAAATACAACTGAAGCATGGGAGGAAACATGAACAGAAAAGAAAATTGTATGTAAAGGAAGAGATTTTTACTATGCCAAAATTTAAATATTTATATATATATATATTTTTGTCTTTTTTTTTTTTTTTTTTTCCAGTTTTTATTCTCTTTAGCTCTACCTCCACTGAACCCTGAGCCATGAAATATCCCTGAGCCATGAAATTTGTCCTGGCCTTTAAAAATACCGTGAAAACTTTGAATATAAAATGTATATCCAGTGCTTCTCAGAAGGGAACTGAAAGTCACCATCTTAAGCAGAAATCAAGAATAATCTTTGCACCTTCCATATGTGCACAGTAAGTTCAAATGACAGGTCCAGAGCTGGACAAATGATAAGAACACTACAGCAAACTTGAGAGCATTTGTCTGTGGATGGGGTTATAAAAAGACTTAGAATCCTTTTCTCTTTTGTGGCTGTTCAAGCAGTCCTGAGAGTATCAGCTGAGGCAAAACTTTGACTGCTTCAGTAGGACTGTTGAAATAAATGGGTTTTTCTCCAACGCTTGAGTTCTATTCCATAAAGTGCCCTTGCCTCTGGAGTTAGTGATGGTTTGTGCTTGCTGTGTTCCTTTTAGGAAACCAGGGGGGTGGATGAGCAGCTTGTTGATCTCCTTTGTATCAATCAAAGCATGGCTGGTCAAATGCATGGAGATCCAAGTAACGTGATGGGAACTTCATATTCATGCTTTTCTGGATTTCCTTCCTGCTTACTTCTGTGGCATCCTACACCTGCACTCTGTTGCCTCCCCGTTTCTTAGGAATGTCCCACACTAGCAGTGGAGGCTGAGTTAATGTATCCAATCTACGAGACCCCTGAGCAGCTTCATATAACAAGATCTTTAAGTTCTTTCACCACAAAAAAAACAAAACCAAACCCAAAACCAACAACAATAAAAAACCCACAAACAAAGAAAAAACAAAACAAACCCACCACCACAAGAACAAAACCACACACACAAACAAAAAGCAACAAAATCTCAGACTTGTGCATTTTTGTGTTTTATTTAAGAAGTTACAAAACAACCTACATGACACCCCGAGTTCTAACAAACTTACTTGCTTTATCTGGACAATTTGCTCTCTACAAGTCAGGTCTTGAATTCCCCAAGAAGCCATTCTTCTCTGTCTCTTTTCTGTACATATCCTTGAACTGATCAGCCACATCAGCAGCGTTAGGTATGAAATAAGAACCCTGACCTTTGGAATTGGCTCTCCCAACTGATCAGCTCAGCACTGATGTGCCTGGTACACTTTGACAGCGCTGGGAGTTGCATGTGGGAATTGCACATGTCTAGATGGGAAAATATTGTAGCAAGAGGAAAATTCTGTAGAGCAGGGCATGGTGCACAGAGAGTTTCCTGAACAGAGAGCCGCAGTTTGACTGGTTATTTTCCCATCATCCTGTGGTGTATAAAATCAACTTACCATCAGTATCAAATTACCTATGCATTCACTGAGTTCAAAGTCAAGAAAAATAGTGTCTTATAGATACGAAAACAATTTGGATATTATCTATGTGGAGCTACTGAGCAGCACCAAAGACCAGAAGACCAGAAACATCAGCATTTGGTCAACTATCACTGTCCCAACCCCTTTGAAGATACAATCTGAGGCTGTGCAAAAGAACACTTCTTTAAAAGATAATTTATTTCTCTTAGGGCTTTTGGTTTTGAAGTTTATTGCAATGATTTAATGGAATCCTTGGTACTAAATATGTTTCCTGAGATTCTCTGTTTTATGTGTATTTATGCCTTAGTGCACAGCTGTATCTGAGTGTTTTCTCATGGTTTCTTCACCCAGACCACCACTAAGAGCTCTTTCCCCCAATTGCAGCATCAAATCTATCATTTTCAGTTCCTCCGTTGTCTTTAGAAAGCATATGTGACAAGTGTCTGCGAGTTTTAAAGAAGAATCCTGGACTGACAGAAAATAAATCCAGCAAATGAGGGATCAGAAATCCAAAATTCTGTGTGTGGCTTACAGTTCGCCCTGGCTCCTGTGGACCTCACCTATATCCTGTCAGACTGTGGTGAGGACCTGATCCCCTCACACATTCATGTTCTCTCAGAACAGACTATGAAGACAGTTACCTTTTAGCTGCAATTGCAAACACACCCCTACACATCTTTCACAAAGGAGAGGCTTCCCAGAGCTCTTGCAGTGTGTTTTTCTTACACTTTTTCTATTTACAATCACATATAGCACATACTCTCTGAATTTACCTAAACACCCGTTGGAGACCAAGCAAGTGCTGAGAGATAAAATCATATATCATCAAGCTTCAAGGGCTCCACATGCCTTTTGTCATAGGTTGTTGCTCTGCTGGTAGAAAGACAGAGCTGCATCCCCTTTTACTGTAGTTAATGGCACCTTCTTTCCCTTCTTGCTACGGGTACAAAATCCCAGGGTCCATACATACTCTTTATGCAGTGTAAATCATTAGCTTTGGGAATACAGAAAATAACATTAAATGGCACGAACATTGGGATTCTCTTGCAAGCCAAGAGTGTGTTGTAATATTTCTATCACCACTCACTGCCCCATGAGAGCAGTGGAGCCATGTGCCACATGGTCAGAGCACTGAGCATGGTGCTGTGCAGCAGCAGTTCCAGCAGAAAGGGTGATAACATACAAGTCAGTAAAGTTTGCTGTAAAATGACATTAACACCCTTTTGATGAGGAAAAGGATTTTGCTTAGCAATGACATCAATCTTAAATAGATCTGACAATAATACTTGCCATCAGTGGAGATGAAAGAGCTGTCCTGGTTTTGTTAACAAGTAGAAACGAGTTTCTCTTTTAGTGAATTTGCCTGTCAGCTAAAGATTTCATATTAGCTGCATTTTTCTGGAAAACCAGACACATGTTTTGGTAAACATAGCAATGGAATGCGAGGTTATTTATAAGAATGGATGCGCATCTCGCGAGAGGGGCAACAAGAAACAGGTGACCAGAAAACTGACCAGCGGGATATAACATCCCATTCAAGTGAATGCTTCATATAAAAGTGGGAGATCATGAGGATCTTGTCTGTTTTGCTTATGGCTGACATTAGGAGAGGACCTTGCTAGTCGTCCCTGAGAACTGAGGCCTAGTGACAGACTGAATCCAGCTCCGGTTGGCTGCAGAGTCAAATCCAGGACTTCGGGTGCCGGCTCTGCAGTTGCTGGAACTTTTCAAGATTGTTTTTGTATAATTTGTATTATTTTCTCTATTCTTATTAGTAGCATTAGTAAAATATTTTTAATTTTTCCAACTCTCTTCTCTCTGTTCTTTTTTCCACTCCTGATCGCCTATCCTTATTGGGAAGGGCAGAGATGGAGGGGCTGGAAGGGGAAGGTGCAGAAGACGGAGTTAACAATACATCTGCCATGGTTTTATTGTCACCCCACAATCAAAACCTGGACAAGAGCTTCCCGTGGGAAGCAGGGATCAACTGTCTGATGTGAAGTGACTTTCCCAGCTCAGCAGCAGAACCAGGAGCAGAATTAAAGTCCTCTGAAAAACCCGAATCTTTCTCTAGACAGTGCTAATGTGTCCCTCTCTAACATGTCACACTCCTTCAACTTGATCTATGTGTGATCATACATCTAAAACAAAGAAAAGCCATTTACCAAGTATTTGTGGGAAGAGCCTGTTCGAAAGCTGCCCATCACATCCTGGCACTGTTGATCACCATATGTATGTTCCTTGTTAGATAGCAAAGAAGGACTTCCTTGCAGTGAAGGTATGTGACACACACAAAGCTAGATTAAAATTACACCTCTGCTACCAATCTTCTTTCTGATGCTGGGTATTGCTGTTTATTTGTCAGATCTACTAACCATACAACAAGGAAAACTACTTGAAACCATGATGAAAGGAGCTATTTAAAACAGCAGTTATAAACAAATGCAGATTACAAATTAATTTTCCTTATATGGGACAAGGAGATCATTTCAGAAGTGCAAATATTATAACTTTCTCTTTTCTTTCACTAGTCAAACAATTTATTATTTTCCAATATTTCTAATCTCAAATCAAACTGCAAATGCAAAGATTTTTTTGGAATGTGGGTGAACATGGCATTTCAATTTATGGGAAGAAAAAGAGCAGTTCTGCCTACCAGACAAAAACTGGACAGGCATTTTCACTCTTTTCTTTTTCAATCTGCTGAAATGCGAGAAGCTCAGCAGCAAGAATGGACATGGACAAACTCAGTTAAAAGCTACTTCAGCTAAGTTGTTTAAAGATATAGCAAGTTTGTAAGGAAGGCCAATCTGAAATAACCCACGGCTTCATTGCTTGAGTTCTCTGAACAACATGCTTACAAGAGAATCAGAGAAGCATAGAACACAAGGTTGGAACGGCCCACAAGGATCATCTTGTCCAACATTTCTTGGCAAAAGCATAGTCTAGACAAGACTTCCCAGCACACTGTGCAATTGAATCTTAAAAGTATCCAATGTTGGGGAAGCTGCAGATGCCATGCTAAAATTTTTTAGCCGTGACAAACTGGCTGTTTGTCCAGCAGAGAAGACAAAGGGAGCAACAGGGTTGCAAGGAATTAAAACTCATTTATGACACCATATATCTTCCTTCTCACTGATAATGAAGGGCCTTCAATAAACTACAATAAGCACTTCTATATTCATTCTTGTTTTATACCCTTCTGACTTTTCCAAGTGTTCTTCGGAAACTTGAATTTGGGATTTTATAATATTTATAGCTGTCAGAATTCCTTCACCCTCTCTTTTCTGAGGACAGGTAATTGTACCTCCAGCATGAAAACAAGGTGAGAAGGCTGCTGTTCCCTTTCATGATCTCCTGCAATAGATTTCTTCTCCCCCTCCTCTTTATTTTCCCCTCCTTTACACTGCTCCTTCTAGACTGGAGCTTCTTTGCGCTATCAAACAAACCTAGCTTCCAGGTTTTCTATAGGTCTCAACTGTAGCAGAACCTTTGAAATAATATTTCAGAAAGGTCATTTTCTGTAAACACATCTCACTGGAGTTGTAACTTAGAGCTTGTTAATAGATTCACATTGTCTATACCTAGGTTCACATTGTCTACATGTTAATGATCTAAACAATTTCCTTATTCTCAGGTCCTGTTCATTCACAAAGTGAACCAGGGTGTGCACACCAGATAGTAGATCTGGCATCATTCAACAAGATTATGATCTGGAGAGGCAGATGGCCAGGGTCCTGAGGCACTACACAATACACCCAGATGGGTACGTCTGGACACAGCAACAGAAATTATACATAAAATATTGACCACGTAGCTGATGACAGATTTCCATGTTTTGCCATAAAGTCCATAACTGCGTAGAAAAAGATACTTCTACTGGAAGCTAGGGCTTCCAACAGGCACAAACCATCTAGGAAACTTCTGAGTATGGTAGACTGTAGGGAGGGTTGAGACAGGGTGGAGAGAGAAGCAGCCAAATCCCCACTGGTATCACTGTACCAGACCTGCAGAAAACGGGTGTTGGGCAATCACAGGGAGTGGTGATGGTCACTCTCAGAAGCCTCACTTGCTGTTTCCACTTATCTCTCACATAGGCAAGCAGAGAAGCACCAGGGCTGCCCAGCACCTCTTTGCCCCATGCTCGGTCTCCTGACCTCCCTTTCCTTCCCCTGCTGCAGGAGTGGTTGGGAGCTGGATGCTCCTCAAGGACTTGCTGTAAAGCCTTGAGCCTGTGTGAAATACTCCTCCAGAGTGTTTAACAGCTACATATTTACCTGAATACCAAATTCAGGCTACTTCCAGAACAGGCTGTGGCTAAAGGCAGTGATTAATCATTTGGACAATGAAATATGGAAACTAGGGAAAATCTAGTATTCAGCTGTTAATTCCCTGAAAATGAAGCTGTAGTCATTCAGGAACTGTGAACTCTGAGTCCTACAGGAAGAATGAAGCTATCTAGACCAAACTAAGAAGAACTAGGATCAAAATATTACACTACAGGCTGAGAAAGCAGGAAAATGAAGGTGACCTCCAAGTTCTGCTGAAGAAATTGCACAATTAGATGACATTTTTCCTTCCTTCATCAACTATTCAAAACTGTTTACCAAATATATGTATTTTCTCCAATAAAACTATGGTGTGAATTTAGCTTGTGAGCAGATGGTTGTAAGTACATAAAATTTAAAATCTGAAATTCAAGATGGTGTGAGCAGACACATAAATCATATGATATGTTTTTCTGATTGGATGAGCAAACCACAGCTCTTAAAACCAGACTTCCATTGCAAATAGCAGCATTTTGTGAAATTCACCTTCTGTTAGTATTTTTTAATAGTTGTCTAAAATTAGCTGTTCCCAAGAACATCCAAGCCAGCAAACTCAGTAACGAAAATAACTGCAGAAAACAAACACAGACTGTGGGCTAACCTAGTCACTAAGAACTTGTTTAGTAAAGCATTTAAAAGCACACTTTGCCCACCTGTGTCAAAAGTTCATATGTGTTACAATAGTGAAGGGAAAATAAAATAAATAATCCACCCCTTCCCCTCCCAATCTTCTCAATTTAAGAAAACAGGAAAAAAAAAAGCGCAGGCGCATGAATAACATTAACAAGTCAAATAATGAAAAACATATTCTTCCCACTCAAAACCACGATCACAAAATCTTCTTGAGCTTTGTGCAAACAACACTGAAAATGTTGTTGAGTCTGGAGAGCTAACTGGGCTATCATCTTGAACTTCAGACACTTGCCTGACACCTTGTACCAAAAGTTTTCTGACTGGAGAAACAAGACCAAAAGCCAAATTTCTGCTTTCCTGTGCTCCTCTGTGTCCCCTCCATGACCTTTGCTACTTCATCTCTCTTTTACAGAGTCTCATAAAGTCCTTCTCCCGTTAAACGGCAGTAAACTTTGCCTATATTGCAGATGGCTGGGGCATTTTCATCTGTATATGTTTGATCAGAAAATACACACTCGTCAGATGTATCTTCTCACACTAAGTCATAGTAGTCTGAAGAGAGCTTCCATAAGGAAGTTTTATTTTAACATAAAAATTTGTGTTAATGTAGGAACCGTGGTGTGATCTGAGTTCAGAGCTTGGATTTTGATATTTTAGCAATTTTTTATACACCATGACGATGTCAGAATTTTGTTGTTTAGATAAGTTGCGTCAGTATCTAATATCACATTCTTGTTAATGTTTTTTATCATGGCTCTCTTTCTGTAAAGATGGTAATCTTGGTCTTTCCTTGAGAAATAATCCAAGAAGGGAAGCGTGAAAAGTCCCTGGAAAAACAGCAGCCATAACTGGGAAAGCATCATTGGTCAGTCCTGTTCCTGGGTTAAAATTCTTCCCTTAGGCTTGTCTCCTGTTGAAACTAATGAGCAGTAAGAACTAGCGGCTCTGTTGCTTTTTATGAGATAGTGGTTGCTTCACAATTTGAATATCTGTTGGATGAACTGATACCTGCTGCACCCATGAAAACAGAAGCACACTGAAGTGATTATGATGTTAGTTTGTTTTGAAACCAAATATAGACATGCTAATAAAGCCTGTGTAAGCATTTTTGTACCTAATGGCCCACAGAAATAGTATAACCAGTCCTAGCTGCAGAACATAAACCCTCTGCTAGCAATGGCATGCTCCTATCCTGGCCTTTTGGACTTGTTACCAGCTTTCTATGATAACTTGTTGTGTGAACCTCATTTGTGTGTACCAGATTTTCACTGTCACCATGTCAGTTTAAATGTAGGACAGCAGCAAAGGCCTTGAAGGTATGGGCATGGGTCAAAAACAGAGGACCCAGAACTGCAGACAACTCACTGATGGGCAGTTATTGGTCATTGAAGCAGCACAACCACAAATGCTGTGAAAAGACTACTTTCACTGAAGGAAAAGCAGCAGTAACTCAGTGAGGGACTCAGAAAGTTCCAGCCAAACAATAGGAGAAGGTATCTGACTCAGCCTGGGAGCATCGCACCCCTGTCCCCTTTTTGGGCAACAGTCAGTAGCTGGAGGCTGAAAGCTAATCACTATCTATCTCCCAAACACTTTATAACAGAAGATCTCAGATGTGGTGATAAGGATCCCTTGTAAGAGAGCTTGATCACTTTGACCTCATCTGTTAAGATCATCAAGGAGTACAGTCATCAGCACTAATTACATGGCATGAGCTGCATGGTACTGTGTACTTGTATTTAATGTAGGATTGATTGTTAAGCACTGACAATATGATAACAGTTTATGAGTAGGAACAAACCATTAGAATAATATGTATTGTTAATAAACATCAATCTAGCAGAGTTCTGTTTAAATGTTTTAACCAGCTTGATTGATCAGTCTTCTAAATACCCCACCACAGCATCTTCCAGTTCTCTCATATATACGTATATATACATAGATATATACACTATATATACTGACACATATGTGGGTACTCAGGTGCAACATTTAAATGTCAAGAACAGAAGCATTAAGCACATCTTACAGAAATGTAAGTGAGAATGATAATCATTCCAAATAATTGTAGTTCTGAGATTGAACTGCTGGGAAGGAATGAAAGCATGGCCTTTATTTGAGACATTTTTTTTTTAAACTGGAGACAGCATAAGAAAGTGGTCATCAACAATTCTTTCCATGACTTAACAAAACAGGACAAGATAAAGAAAAACACTGTGCACTTGCATTAAAACATTCCAAGTTGTGTCAGGGTAGACTAAGTGCTAGCCACATTGCTACTGAGTAATCTTAGTTCAGCAGCCTCAATAAATAATAATTACCTTTATATTAAAAGCAGCCAGTTTGTCTGACTTCTCTTCCATGACAAGCCAGGCACTCAAGAAAGCACAGGATTTAATTACTTTAAACAATAGTAAGAATAAAGCAAAGCATAGTAATTTTAGTTGGCCAGATTCATTGAAATGTATTTAGTTCTTCGTCATGTGATCTCATAGCTGTAGCTTTTGTTATTCAGTAATTAGCTTCAGAAATCAGATATGTTGGAATTAATTCTTTGACTCCAGGAAAAATGGTGTTTACTGTCTTGTGTTCACACAATTTAGACCTTAATAAATGACTAATGTTTTTAAAGAAATGACATGATGACAAGAGGTAGCATTTGTCCCATCTAAGTTGAGATAATACACATACTTAGCACAATACGTTGAACTAACTATCTAAATTTCTGTAGAGAATAACTTTTCAATAGGATTTCCTGAATATGTTTTACCTGGCTCATTTTATGAAGAAATGATCTCTTTCTCTGAAGTCACAGAAGCTCCCTAGAAAAGTGTCCATAAAAGTTTTGGCTCTGTCCAGTGATGGTGAAGCACATCCAGTTCATTTCTTACCAAGCAAATGTGCAGTTCATGACCTTTGGTGTGAAATGGGTCTCAGACCAGTGAGCACTATCCCTGGCCAGTATTCTAACTGAGCAACCAAACAGCCTTTTCTTTGTAAAATACTTGTTTCTTAAAATGTAAAGAAAAGTAAGTGAGCTTCAAAACTAATGGATTAAGGTATTTTTTGATGATTATTTACATCTTGTTTGGTTTCAGAAATCAGACAGGAGACCTAATTTTTGTGTCTCAGTTTTCACCAAAATACTGTTGTTGACAAAAGGTAAAGGCAGGTGATTTATTGGTTAATAAACCTCCAGCTTCTCAGTTAGAGAGCAAACTGCAAGATTGACTAGAGATGGAACTACAGGATATTTACCATTTCTCTCTTCTCTCCTTCCACTATAACTGTTTAGTAAGAGGTGTATGCCATCTTGCATGAGCTCAGTCAAAGTCTTCCTTAGCACCTATAGATAGGAGTCCAAAGAATCATAGAATAGTTTGGGCTGGGAAGGACCTCAAAAAGTCTTCTAGTCCAACTCCCCTGCAATAAGCAGACACATTTTCAGCTCGATCAGGTTTCTCAGAGCCCCATCCAACCTGGCCTTGAACGTCCCCAGGGATGGGGCATTGAGCACCTCTCTGGACAACCTGTTTCAGTGTTTCACCATCCTCGCTGTAAAACATTCTTTCCTCATATCTAGCCTGAGTCTCCCTTCCTTTAGTTTAAAACCAACACCACAGGTCCTATTGTAACAGGCCCTGCTAAAAAGTCTGTCCCCATCCTTCTTATAGGCTTTTTTTAAGCACCGACAGGCCAAAATAGGGTGTCCCCAGAGCCTTCTCTTCTCCAGATGAACATCCCAACTCTGTCAGCCTGTCCTCGCAGCAGAACTGTTCCAGCCTCAGATCATTTCTGTGTCTCCTCTCCAATAGGCTTATGTCTGTCCTGTGCTGAGGGCTCCAGAGCTGGACACAGGACTCCAGGTGGGATCTCAATAGAGTGGAGCAGAGGAGCAGACTCACCTCCCTGACTTGCTGGCCATGATCCTTTTGATGCAGACCAAGATACCATTGACCTTCTGGACTGCCAGGGCACATTGCCAGCTCATGTCCAGCTTTTCATCCACCAGTATCCCCAAGCCCTTCTTGGCAGGGCTGCTCTCAATCCCTTCATCCCTCATCCTGTATTGATACCAGGGTTTGCTCTGACCCGGGTGTAGGACCTTGTACTTGACCTTGTTGAATCTCATGAGGTTCACATGGGCCCATTTCTTGAGCTTGTCCAGGTCACTTTGGATGGCATCCCATCCTTCAGGCATAGTATTGCAAAACATTAAGTCCACTGTAAAACCAGAGACTATCTAGAACTGTATTTTACCACCGCTAAGGGGTACATTGTGGCTGAGATAAAGTGTTCTGCCCTGACAAGGGTCTGTGCAGAGTGTGGCCCATGCTTCCTTTTGTGAAATAAATGACTCACCAAAAGTGTTCAGATCTGTGAGCTGATCTCCACCTATGCTTTACAACTGATACATGAAACCATAATTAAAACTTCAACATAGCAAACATCTGTGTTCAGGTTTTACAGGCTGTATGTGTGCTTGGTGACCAACTCTGCAAGATATATGTGATACTGTGATACTGTGATATATAACAGGTCCAAACTTTAGCATTGTTGGCATAAATGTTTCTGCTGTCAGCACTGAAAGTCTGATAATGAAAACCTTGCAAAAAAAATTAAACAACTGTGAACAGAGTAAGTGGAGTTCTCATCTCTGAGTTTCTGAGATAATGCAATAATAAGATTTGTGTGAATGCATTGAGTAGTCTGCTGCAGTTTATGCATAATCATGTATTTAGCAACATTTGCAAGCAAGATCAGCAATTACACAGCTAAATGGACCCAGCACGTGTGTCTGGCTACGCTATAGGAGTTATAAGTAAAGAAAAATAAGCTAAGGTTTTTGAGAAAAATAAGCTAAGATTTTTGGATTTATCTGAATCTAAAGGAAGAGGATGCAAGAGAGAAGTTGTCTGATTGTAATACCACCAAAACAGAAAGACCATCCAACCTGCTGATGGATGAAATTGTTTGTTGTATAAGCTTTATATTAACCACACAGATGTTTTGTTAAATAAACTTTAACCTTGACAGGTGCACAATAGTTTGATTTTCCTGGAAGGTGAAATAGTCAAATCAAAATTCAGAGCTAAAGCAAACACCTCTTATTTTTCAGAATCCAGAAGATGGTCCTTTAGTACAGCAACCATCAGGCCTAAAGGATAAATACATCAGACTGACAAGCATAGATCATTTATGCAAAAACACTGGAAATAGCTTGAAGGGGGGGAAAAAAAAAAAAAAGAAAGAGAGAGAGAGAAAAAGAAGAAAAAGAAAAAGAAGAAAAAGAAGAAAAGGAAAAAGAAAGCTTCTCCCAGTTCTAAAGCTCTCTCTACCAGAACACATGCAGGTCTTCTTTGAATACATCCAGATATGCATTCACTGAAAACTCATTAAATTTAAATTGAAAGATATTGGTTCCAATGGTAAAGGGATTTGGTTGTTCAAGATGCAAAACTTGTTTCAAGTAAGTATTCAGCTTGTTTTGTACCAGCTTGTTGAACTTCTCTTCTGGATGAATGTTTCTTTGTGTTACCAAAAAAAAAAAAAAAAAGAAAAAAAAGGATCCTCCAGACACATTTTCACTTTGGACTAATGTTCATCTGTGCAAAACAGAGTATTTTTGCTCTTCCTGCACTGAAAAATGACCAAGGACTGATTGACATCCTTAGCAGAATGGCAACCTTTCAGCTCCACACTCTGCAGACATTCTTATACTCCTCAGAGCCCCTGCCCTGGAGGTGCTTGGCTGTCTTGTTTATTTGATTGTGGTCAGATAGGGAAACTGAGCTTTGACAGACAGTTGTTATCCTGTGAGATACTAATAGATTTGATCTGTCTTATTTGCCTGTGTCCTTTTTGTTATTGTTATCGTTTTTTATTCTATTCTGTTTAATGTAATATAATGAAATATAATTTCATTTATTTTATTTTAAAATGTTTATTATATCTTATAAGGATTGTTAAGTGTTTTGGAAATTCTGGTACTCATGAGATAAGAAAGAGCACTTCAGTATTTCAAAGAATTTTAGAAGTTAAAAGGTGATGTCATAGAGGGACCCCAAAGTTAGTTTTAGGGAGACAGTTAGGTCCAAAACAGGCTTTTATTCTGTCCAGGAAAGTCCAGGAAAACAACCAATTACAAATGGCGTTTATATAATCAGTTACTCCAGTAACACAAAATACGTGTTCATATATCAACTTTGAGGAAATTATCGGGTGCAGCAAATAATAACAATAGAGCTCCACAGTGTGCATACATGTAGCTCACCAAAAACAATGCCAGAGCCGTCCCTGACTCCAAGAAACAAATACATGTGCTCATATTTAGGCACAGAATATCCTCATTTTGCCTAAGTGAGGAAAAACAACACTTACAATCCTGAGAGGAAATATAAAGAAGTTTATCACTCACCCACACGGTTCGGTGAGACAATCCCAGTCCCAGGAGATTATTTTAGGTAGCAATCCTGCCTAAGAGATCCCCTCTACTCTGTCCTGGTGAGACCACATCTGGAATATTGTGTCCAGTTCTGGGCCCCTCAGTTCCAGAAGGACAGGGAACTGCTGGAGAGAGTCCAGCGTAGGGCAACAAAGATTTTCAAGGGAGTGGAGCATCTCCCTTATGAGGAAAGGCTGAGGGAGCTGGGTCTCTATTTGGCTTGGAGAAGAGGAGACTGAGGGGTGACCTTATTAATGTTTACAAATACATAAAGGGTGTGTGTCACGAGGATGGAGCCAGGCTTTTCTCGGTGACAGCCAATGGTAGGACAAGGGGTAATGGGTTCAAACTGGAACACAAAAGGTTCCACTTAAATTTGAAAAGAAACTTCTTCTCAGTGAGGGTGACAGAGCCTGGACCAGGCTGCCCAGGGGGGTT
Organism: Columba livia; assembly: GCF_036013475.1. Lineage (NCBI taxonomy): Eukaryota > Metazoa > Chordata > Aves > Columbiformes > Columbidae > Columba > Columba livia. Next base: position 6,042,064 of record NC_088642.1, on the reverse strand, counting down.
GTGGAGTCTCCTACTCTGGAGACATTCAAAACCCACCTGGACACCTTCCTGCGTAACCTCATCTGGGTGTTCCTGCTCCAGCAAGGGGATTGGACTGGATGAGCTTTCCAGGTCCCTTCCAATCCCTGACATTCTGTGATTCTGTGATACTGTGATTCTATGAAGGGCAGGGCTCTTGGCGGCAGCATTTGGCCCATGCTCTGAGAGGACAAGCCAAACATGTGCCTCGACGGGAGGGGTCCTCTTTATATACCCAAGTCAGATCTGACTGTGGGCATTCCAGAAGCTTCTCCGCACCCCCACTCTGGCTGTGGGATGCCCTGAAACTCCTCAGCACCCCTTCCACTCTGCCTCTGGGTGCCCAGCGGCTCCTTGGTGTCTCTGCACCCCGTCCTCCTTCCTCCTCTCTCTTAACGATCCTGGCCAATGGGTTCTGAGGTCAAACAAAATAAGCTGTTACCCCCATTGCAGGATAGGTGGTGGGAGAGAGGATGTGTTGAGGGAGAGGGGGATGTGACTGCACCTTCCATATCCAAGGAAGGGGGAGTGAGGGGAAGAGGTGGGTGTGCATCTGCCACAGGTGAACATGAAAATTTGGAATTTGATCGAGGAATGCACAATTTGCAGTGATGTCAGTAAGCAGAAGTTGATGCCAGATATAAACACAGTGTCTGATTCTTAAAAATTTTTAGTACTGTGTGAGGATCTGATTTCCTACTGGTTTTGTGTTTGTTTTGTGTTTGTTGTTGTTTTAATTTTGTTGTTGTTGTGGTGGTTTTGTTGCTGTTGTTTTAAGCACAGCAGATGCTCTGAGGTCAGTGTCATTGAGGACACTGATCTTAATCTAAAATTGTCTTCCATCATTTTCTGCTGTTCCTAGTGCCTCACGGTGAGATCAGAACCTTCTGTGAGTGTTGGAGGTGTTTGCATCGAAAAGGGCAGAAGGGTGAATACTGCTTTCTTTTACTCCATCTCTAAAAAGAAGTGGTTTTGTGGAAGTCACTGGAGACTCCAGAAGAGAGCTAATCTGAGCATTGGCATCTTTAGTTTCGTTGTATCAAAAATCAACCTTGTGTTTTTGATAGTAAGTTTTTGTTGTTTCGTTTGTTTGTTTGTTTGTTTTTCTGCAGATAGGATAAAATTTTCAATCTAGTAAAAGCTAATCCTGCAAATTCAGTAAGTTAAGTTTCTTTCTTGATATTCACTGTGCTGCATGATAACAGAAATTTTTCAGCTCTGAACTGCCTTTTTTATCATTATTTTTTTAAAAACAATTTTAAATAACTTATTAATAATTGGCACCAGCAAGGGAATGTGCTTAGTCTGAAGTGACATTACAATTAAGTACCATTCTTTTCAAAATGTGGGTCTAATGCTCCTCTTAGGCTGGAATAAACCAATTATAACCTTTCTGCAAAGTTGAGAGGGCTAGAAGTGTGATGCTATAAGAAGGGCACAGACCAGTGCTTGTGCCAGGATGACATCTTGTCCTCCACAGACCTACTCTTGAGGTCTTTGCGTGTCAACTGTTGAACCTGCTGCCCAAGGCAAAAAGTCCTTATTAAATCCTATTTGATTTTTCTCTGTTATTACCAACATGATAACAAAAAATGTTTTTGTGGTTCCTTGTTGACTATCACCAACATTACAGTGCCTTCCCTTTGGGTTCCCAAAGATGTGAGTAGACTGTGCATTAAAGGGTGGCCCTAAGAAAGAAATTATACTTGAATACATCCTCTCAAGATTACATGTATAGACTTGACCTTCCTTTCTCTCGTTTACCACCCTCCTGTTCAGATGTGGAAACCTCAGCCACAGTAAATGCATAATGAAGTAAAGGAAGAAGACCAGGTTTCATCCTCTTCCTTGCAGCTCTTTTATAGTCTTTTCACTGCTCACCTGACTTTTGGGGGGCAAAGTAGCAAAAGCCCATTTATTTCTGGATGGGCAAGGAATATTATTTACAGTCTGTCTCAAGGGAGTTGTTCAAGTCACTGCATAAGCCATAGCGTGCATAGATGAATGCTGAATTGCCCATCACTCTCAAATACTATGAGGAGTATCTATAAAACTGCAGATAAATCAAAGGATTTAAATTCCCCAGGGCTCCATGCTCTGTGGGCCAGTCCTTGTAGTACAACAAAATTCTTGTGTCAAATATATCCATCTCTGAGGTACAGTTGAAACTTTAAAGCATTAACATTCTAGTGGAATATGGATATGAGACAGACATGAGTACAGACAGATAACCCTCTGGAATAAGAAGATATTTGTTTTCTGAAATAAAATGGCACAGGGATAATATATGGAGGAGGGGAAACACAGGTCATTTATTCAGAAAATATTTTTCTTCTTTTGTGTGCTGAAATGCATTTATTTACACAAAAAATCATCCTTTAATGGGACTGAGAAAAGCCTCTTGGCATGCTGAGACCGATCTCTTTATTAATTTTACAGCAAAAGGTCAAAACTATATCTATTAAGTATATTTATACAGGAAAGCTAGACACATTTGGTTACATAATGAGATTGGCATCCGTGTCTTGTAAGATAATGATCTTGAGACACAGTCCCAGTGTAGCTCTGATCAAGTTAGCAGAATTGACTTTAGACCCTGTTGTTTCCTGACAGCTCTTAGCCCAAAATGAATTGCGTTGATTTTTCAAGAAAATTGTCTTAATTTTGGTTGTGTTATTCGAGATTATGGGCTGTGGTGTTTGAGTTTCCTCATTTTGGGCAACAAAGGTTGCTTAGATTTGTGTTCTTCTAAACAGTTGCAAAATTTCCCTTTTTTGTTGTTGTTTTTGGTTTTTTTTTTAGAGGGTAGTTTTCTGAGAAGAGATTTCAGACAAGAAAAATAGTGTAGCTGGAAGAAAACAGGGGTTTTTCATCAAACCAAATAAAATCCAGAGGAAGGCTTGCTCAGCTGAAGGTTTCCTTGTATGTCTAACCTATTTCTAACACTTCTGTATACAACCATGTGTAAACACAGAGGTATCGGAAGTATTATCTGACTGACAAGAAAAAACTCGGTCTAGTATTTTGGGTCAGTGTTTTGAGGTTTTTGCTTGCCTCTCAACAACAACCAGACACTTCGCACTGTTGGAAGCAGTCAAAGGCTTTGTAACTTCATCACCCCTAGGTCACCTGGGTGGATGTGTGATTTTTTAGGGCCATTGAATGCAGTGCATTTTCACCATTTATCACAATTACAGAAACATCTGTGCTTAACAAACTCTGTTAATCTGCTGGAAATTCAGACCTTAAGTGGCTTCAAAATATTCCCTTCTTTCACAGAGAGGAAAAAAAAAAAAAGCAAGCAACCAAAAAACACAATAGTGTTTCATTGATTAAATATGCAATTTCCCTTTCCATCCTAAGGTCAAAGTACTAACCTGAATTTAGCAAGAATGGGTTAGAGCTTTCATTTCAACTGACTTTATCCATATAAGAGCTTCAAGTTCAGTCTCATCTTATTTAGTCAGTAATCTAAGCTTTTTTTAAAGACAAAGGAGGAAATATAGCATCCTCATTGAGTGACATATCTTACACTAAAATAAGATAGAATGAATTATCTTGTGAAGGTGCTGATTTCTCTTCACTGAATTAGCATAGAAGGAATCTCCTTGGTTACTTAAGCTGAGGCAAAAATAGTTTTAGAAAGGCAAAGTTAAATGCCATGGACTCCAATAAAAGATAAAGAGCTTAACAAGTAGGAGTAAGATGCTTAAACACAAAAATTTATTGAGGATTTGTGTTCCTAAATCATCATCCCCTTGAAAGTCCCACCACATATATTCAGTTAGATATCCAAATCTATTTGTAAAGATGTTGAAGTTAGTTCCTAAGAATTTAAGAACTCACTCTCACTGGCAGTTAAATACATAACCCTTGCATGAACTCCCCAAAATTTGCTTTCTAGGTATTATGAATGCTTCAGAGAAAGAAACACACTCAGTCAAGTGCCAGATTTTGGATGCCAGCTCCTAACTTAGGCCTCGTGGGATGACCTAACCTATGCTGCAGAAATGCAGCTGGGCCATGAGACTCAACTGAAGGAGGTCTTAGTTAACCTTGTGTAGGTCCAGCTGTGCTCTGGATTTACCAAGAGTCAAAGTTTCCTGGAAGATTCCTGACAAAACCTGTACTATTAAGAGGTCTGTGTTGGTTTTAGTTGGACACAAAGGACAGAAACAGTTCAGAGCATCTGAGAGTTCACATCTAAGTCGTTGACATGTAAGTAAAGGGAAAGATGCTCAAAAGCTCTTTTAATAAAACAAAGCAAGTGAGCTAAATGTTTTTTTTTTTGCATGTAATTGAACAATAAAATATACAGAACAGAGAGCAATGGTATGTAAATAACTAATCAACTTGAGACTTGATATATCTTTGTACAACCATAGTACCTGGGCTGTTAAATCTCTGCCACAGGTACTTTATGTTTTTTACAGTTTATAGAACTGCACTGTATTTTGCAACAAACAAACCAACCTTCAAATGAATAAATAAACACAGGCCTGATCCCAATCCCTGTTGAGATGCACTGATCAGGTGATGAGGGACATGCTGGGACATCTGAGCTTCCATTAATTTCTGGTTTAGCCTTCAAACAATTGAATATTCATGACATAAAGTGCTATTACCTGTGCTAACTCCAGCTAGCATGAGGAGCTTCAGCTTCTGTTGGAAAGCTGACAGTATGATTGTCAAACATTGCTAACAATTTTCAATGTGGTTGATAAATTTATAAATTGATTTTGAAGTCTTTCATCTCTTCAGCTGTTCATAACCCATTTGGGTTCCCAGAGATGAAGATGCAGAATATCTCATTGGTAACTAATTCACTCTTGAGTACTCACTGTACTGATTAAGACTTTTTTAAGAACATAATGGTGTCCTACTTAGTTCTAGGGTCAAAGTTCCAGTTATTAATTCTGTTTTTAAGACTCCTGGACAAATTTCCCAAAAAGTATAATGCTATATCATCCTGGTTAACTTCAAAATTCCAGTTATTAATTCTGTTTTTAAGACTCCTGGACAAATTTCCCAAAAAGTATAATGCTATATCATCCTGGTTAACTTCATAATGACAGCCCAGCATAAGATCAGAGTTTGTCTAGGTTTCCACGACTGTCAGCAGAGGGAAAGAGATATTAACAGTGTGATAGAAACTGTTCCAGAAATAATCCCATCTTGAGATTCTTCTGGCTCTTCACAAACACTTTCAAGATTAATAGAAATTAAAATAGTATATTTTATGTGTTTTATTAAAGAACCTAGGGCTAGAGAGAAAGATGCAGGTCTCAGAGTACAGCAAACATACAGAACAATTATGTACAGTGAGATGGATGCTGGAATGACTCAGGCCAATCCTCTTCCCACTGAAATCAGAAAGTGTTGTCCACCACCTCATAGTATAATTATTAATAGAGATATACTTTATCCTCTTGAAGGGCAAAAACAGAGGTTTAATTAAACTTGTGTACTCTCTCAGAAATCCTTTTATTTTTAAACAAAGCACTTACACATTTTAAAATGAGGGTTTGTTTAGAAACACAAACTGACACTTTCCACAGGAAATTTTGAAAAGTTCTTTCGAACAATTAAAAAACTTTTCTTTCATTAAACCAGGTTTCCTTCTGTGAAAGAGTTTCTTTTTCTCACATGAGCTTTTTAGTACAACGGAAAAATATCACAAAATTCACAAGGAACGGTTCTCTGTCCCTTTTCAAGTTTTGCCTTGTGTTTCCAGTCAATTACCTGACATCCAAAATGATTATTTTTCCTTCAAATGTTTCTCTTGTTTAACTGTAACTTGCTAAGCACACACTGCTAAATCTCCTTTTCAGATCTCTGATCTTATCCCGTGTCTGCAGCAGTCTTTCTCTTTTTTCCTTTTTCTTTCCTCCTTCCTTCCTTCCTTTTCTCTCCTTTCTTTCTTTTCTCCTGCCTTGTGCCTGTAAACATATTTTAAAGACTACTCTCTATCATTTGTTCTAAAAAATAACTTCCATAACTGTACACTTGTTTTCCAGATGCTGCCATCAACAAATTATTCCCCAGTGATTTAAGACTGAATTTTACCTACTACTGTTTGGTTCACAGGGCACATTCCTTGATCTCAGAAGACTTTCAACTTTGTTTTCTTCTCCTCAGGAAAACTCAGAACAAAGTAGTAATTTTTACCCCAAAGCAACCAACAAACCATAGGAAAGGTGGAAACAAAACAAGCAGTTCCTAATTAAGCAATTAAATAAAATAACCCACTGTTTCATTTGGTCATACTATTTAAAAGGCTGCGATCCTTAATAAAAGACAGATCTCCCACAAAAGATCTGGTTTACTGTAAAAGCAGCACCATATTAATTACACTGGATTTGATACTAAAATAAAACGTTCCTAAAAGGTTTCACAATATCAAATGGCAAATTTTGTACACATCCCACTTTTCTACTGATATGCCTTTTTTTCCACTATAAGAAACGTTGTTGGTGAAAGTCTAGATTAAGAATTTCATTTATGAAATGAGTAATTAAATCAGTACGAAACTGTGAGCATATCAGAGCCCATGAAAATTCTACACCTGCCTGAAATGAGAGTGCTGAAAAGATTTTCCCACCTCCTGCTCAGTTCTTTAAGATCCTGGTCACCGAAAGTTCATGTCTATGTTGGAGATGGCTTAACTTGGTTAAACCAGCTGTTGGAATCACAGCTGGCTTTCCATTCTTTGCCACAGTTCTCAAGGGCAGCACTTCTCCTTTGTCTTCCCAACCATCTTACTGTACACTCTTGAATTTGATAGATATACCCGGTGCTTTCAGTGTAAAGAAAGGAAGAGAAGGAGACTCACTGATACCTGATCGAGTCTTACCTCTTGGCAAAATATGTGCTCCTTCTGCTGTGGTCTAACTCTACCTGCACTCACATAGGGAAGAAGCAAAAGGAGGAGTTTGAACTGGATGTCCACTCCTGTTTATTTCCTTCTCTTGTTTCTGTGTTGGTTTTGCATCATCCAGAAGAGCATAGGAGGTTTGGGGTGTTTTTTTGTAGTTGTTGGTGCTTTTGTTTTGTTTTGTTTATTTGTTTGGTTTTATGTTCTTGTTTGTGGTTTTGTTTGGGTTTTTTTTGTTTGTTTGTTTTGTTTTTGTTTTTGTTTTTGTTTGTTTGTTTGTTTGTTTTTGGTTTTTTGTTTTTGTTTTGTTTTTCTTTTTCTTTTGTGTCAAGAGTATCTTATTGACTATTACCATGCATTAGGTGAGGTAAACTTAGAACAGAAAGAAAGTGTAGTGAAAAAATAGTTAATATTATTTCAGGGACTTATGGGTGAAAAAAAAATCAATTTTGCTTATTCACAACCTTTTTTCTTCTTTCTTCACTCAGTTACCTTACTGACCAGTAAATTCATGCACTTATTTGTAAACTAAAAAAGACACATATTCTCCCTGTCTGTTTCATAGAGGAAACAAAAAATAGCCTTATTTAACCCTGATGTTAGTGGAATTCTACCAAGGGAAAAATCTGTCTCAAATGTTCCTGCAAAAATTCATGGAAGGAAAACAGATTTCATTTTTGCTTAGTTATTCATGTCACCAAAATTTGTTTTCAAAATATAGGTTTACATAAAATCTCAGTGGGTATAAATGTTTGGTTGTGACTGTTAAAATTCAGGTAAATTATTTTTTCATATATGCCCAATATTCATTATTAATGATGATTCTTAACATGGATATATAATTTTATGCCCCAATTTCTTATGAGAAGCAGGGATTAGAAAAGTATATATTTAAATAAAGTACTTGAGAACAAAATAATTGGGTGAAACAAATATTTTGAAAAGTTGATCCTAGGAAATGAAAGTGGGTAGGTTTCATAACTGGTAAACACCATTACCTGCTATTGAATTCTACTGCAGAGAGTGGATTAACAGCTGTTGTCAGAAATTGTTGGTGTAATGGAATTATTTATGGTGTCATCTGTTTAATTCTTGTGGGAAATGTTCACACAGTCTGTCAATGGAGTGCATGAATACAGCTAAACCATGGTTTATTGACTATTCTGGATTATCTATTTTTAAATATGGTAAACCAGGCAAATTTGAAAATGTTATCCTTAACTGGCCTCTCTGAGTTTACCTAGTCAATGTCAGAGCTGATTTGGAACATGGTTCTGCCTTCTTCTGCCCCTGACCAGAGTTCATTGGTACCACTGCCTGGTTTGCCCAGGAGTTCACATTCAATAAATACAGTAAGGCATTTTTGTTTCAAAGAATTCTACTTTGTATAGACTGATGGAGTTTAATTCTAGTCCACTCATTCTCATCTGGTGCTTTTGGATAAAACTGTGTGTCTGTGTGTATTCTTATTTTTCATTTCTCTGTACTTCTGCCATTGTCTCTCCTGGCTGGGGCTAGAAGTAGAATTGCAGAAATGCCACCAGAAAGGCTGTGCTACTGGGGAATAGATGAGGCATGTTGTTTCAGATTTAATTAGAAAAGTTTTGTACAGATTTGCTCTGTAGGCCACATTTCAACATTAAAGTTGAGGGCAGCTGATGCCATCTGCTCCATTTAATGCAAATTCAGTGCAGCCCTTCGGCTCTTGGCAACCGATATGGTCCTCAAAGTATTTGGACAAAATATGACCACCCCTGCTGTACTAAGTGCCCCTGTTTTCTCTCCCTGCTTTTGTATGCCACCCCTTTTGAAAATCAAAAGCAGTCATTTCCGCTTATGACTTAGTGTCTAAGCAGTGGCGGATTTTTTGTGCTTCAGTGGCTGGTCATGTATGATTTCAAGAAAAAAGGTAGTTTCTATCAATCAAACAACAGCAGTCATCATTAGTCTTTTGGGACACATGCTGCAAACCCTTAGGACCAGCTTTTCAAAGAAGGAGAACATTGTTTCTGATGTGAAGTTGATGGATGTTTCATGTACCGATTGTGACAATGACACAAGAATTTCCAAGAAGAGAGGATCCCCCCCCAACCTGTCTTAGCCATTTTATGTGATCCAAACTTTAAAGAACATCTATGCCTCACTTCTTAATGGGTGCCAATACTGAAAAATACAAAGAGATGCCCAGGAGAAAAAGTTGTTGTTAGAAAGTAATTATTTGTCATGTTATCTGTCCAATTCAGAAGGGAACTGCCACAGAGTAGGGGTCTGGCTTTCTTGTGTCTCAGCAAAGTGCTACATACAGCTATGGAAGAGTGGAAATTAGCAGTGAAGTACAAAAGGGACTCTATTTTTAAGCACTAGCTAACTCTATGAAGTGTCATAAAAACATGTTTGATCAGAAGAGTAATTTCTGAAGTTATTTTTAATGAATCTGTCTACCAAATGAAAAACAACCAAAAAACATTGTACTTAAGCGACATATACACATCAAAAAGTTTAACTTAGCAGTTGCCTTAGTAGGTCAGGGTGATTATTCTTATTTCAGAAAGCGAGATGGGAGTTCAGCTGATTCTCCTAGGGTCACCTGGGAAATCTATTACAGACCAAGGAAACATACTGATATCTCACACTGCTGAGATAATGTCAAAGCTACTCACCATTGTGTGTTGGTCATGGAAATAGTATATAAATAAACAAGACATTTGATGTGCCATAGTTGTAAGACTTCTCAAGGATAGTTACATGCTAGGTATTTAAGAGAGGAGTAATCAAATGTTTTGAAAAAAGAAAACAGTGGGAGAAGGAGGAGGAGGGAGAGAAGAGACTGCAATGTCTGCTTCTTGTGACTTTTCTTGTAATGTGCTGTCATGCCTTGAGTTCTGTATTTCTGCATGTTGGTAGAAATCCACGCTACAGCACTCTGGCAGAGGCAAAACTATAGCAGATACAGCTGCTGAAGATGTGTTACAAACAGGAGAAAGAGAAATTTTACAGTGTGGTGAAAAATAAACTGGGGGAAACAGTCACTAGAGCCAAATCTATCTATCTGTCTATCTATCTATCTATCTATTTGCTTGCTTGTTTTCTGAGGGTTGACGCGGGACATTTGGAAAACCTGCTTTATAAGGAAGGTAGAAAATCACTGGGTCAGGTTATGCAGTGAAGTTTCTTATTCGCCGTCCTTCAAAGTTTTCAACATTCACCTGGGAAATACCTTCTATGACCTCATCTAGTGATGGCAACAATCCCACTATGAGCAGAAGGTTTGATAGGGGACCTCTAGACGTACATCCTGGTTTACATTTCAATGTTTTTATAATTCTTTAATAGCTTCTTCTTGGGACTTCGGCCTCCATTGTGAACTCCAGACATTATATTGGAACTTCCAAGGTTAGAAAATAATTAAACATAGCGACTTCAAAGGGTTTCATGTAACTGGAGTAGAAGTCTCTTATTTAGCTACTTTTGAGAAAGTAATTTACGGCTCTACTTATAATCCATGAACATTAATAGACACTTTTGAGACATAGAAACTTTTAAGGCACAATTCAGATGTCAAATTTAGGATTATTTGACCAGAAAGAAATCATAGAGTAAGTAGGTCAGAGAGAGACCTCTACACTGGTGCAACTTACATTTACTTAGAAGAAAAAGTATCTTGACTGAAGCTGATATATTTTCTTCATCATATGGATGTTTTCTTTTGGCAGAACAAATGCATTAATTTCTAGTTTTGTGTAATTTATTTTTAATGTGCATTAAAAATCTATTTAGATGCATGACACATTTAAATTTTAGTAGATATTTAATATTTTGTAAATATATTGCTTGAACACCATCAATATGAAATGTTTTCCATTAAAACGGTAAGTACTAAGACTTTTTAAATTTCGCATGGAGACAAAACCTGTCTTTAGCTCATGTTTTCCTCTCCTGTGAAATTCATGAGAGTCCCTGATTTTTCCACTGTTAGACTGATTTTACTTTTGGACTTGATTGTTGCTAGACATTGATAGTGTATTTGTGTTTGAGATTGTTTCATAAAACGAACCTTGTTATGAGAGAGATTCTTAACATCATCCACTTTTAAATTCAGATCAAGTTAATAAAAAGGCTTAGAGCTTGCTTTCCCATTTACCAAAATGTAAATAAGATTGCTTATTTTTATATGTAAATATAAGATGTCTTTCAAACTTATTTGAAAAATTATAGGGTGCCTAAAACAATCGCTTGTCAAGAATGTATCAACTTCATTGATTATCCATTTAAATCATTGGAATCAGTAGGAAAACTTCATTTCTAAAACAGATTATTAACTCTCCTGGGTGCTTGTGAGTCTATCATTAAAATATCACACATATCTCACAATACACTTGAGAGTTAGATATATATTTCTCTCCCCATTTTACAGGAAGACAAATGCTAAAATATTAAAAAATCATGCAGTGACTGGATCTAGAACAGAAGAACTTAACAACAGCAGCCATCAATAAGAAAGCACTGGTGAATGCATTTATGTGGACTCTCCATAGACTTACATTTTCATAAAGAGTCTGGAGGGTCATAGGCAGGTGACTTTGGAGAGCATGTACAAAGTGTTCATGTGCCCAGCTATAGCAAAGAGAAAGAATATTTCAGTTTAAACCAGAGGTGATAGAGCTTTCTCTGAGCTGGTAAGCTCTCCAAGAAGTGCATTTTTAAAACCAAGACAAGAGTAAAAGGGTCAAATTGAACAACTGGTTCTACCAAGTTAAAAATTGAACACTATAGGAAAAGTATTTGGAGATATCACAGATTTTCATAGATTATTATGTAAACATGAGAGTCACACAAGATTATCTGAATCACAGAAAAATTGTATCTAATTAATGAGTGCTTCAGTATAATAATAAACGAAGCTTTTGAATACAGATCATGCATAAAGGAGGTGATTCCAGGAAAGCAGTGATAGTGGTTACAGTAAACAAACATAACATGAGCTTTTTTCATGGGGTTATAGATGCTTAAACAGGAGGAAGGGTAGAAATAAGAAGGTGATTTCTCTGTATACATACTAGTCTTAGGTTAATATAGTGGTGCTGATTTTCTTCATTACACTGAGCTTTGGATGAAGGCCTAATTCAAATGCTTCTCTTTGGAAGGATTGCTGAAGAAACAAGCATCATTAGGGATGATACACTAGGTAAGGGACACAGGGAATTTAATTGATTGTTTCAGCTGTGTGGTTACCTAGACATATAGTATGTTATGGGGTTGCTCTCTCTGCTTTGATATATTGTGTTTGTCAGTGGTGCCTGCCACACTCAGATAGGCACCTCTTCTTGTTTTGCAAATGTAAATGTCTCAATAAGGGTAATTAAATAAAGCCCCTGAGGTCCCACGTAGGACAGTTTCGACTTCTTTCTTTCTGTTGTAGCTCAGGAAGCAAGTGAGGATATTGCGTCTGCTCAGCATCTCTCAGTTTCTTTTTGGAAGGGCTGTTGCTCTGTCCATGCAATGCTCTCTATGCTATCTTCCAGGGCTCAAATCCAAAACCCTCCAAGATTGTGGGCATTTTATGAGCTTATTAATTTACCTAGAATACCTGGGGTGAATAAGAGACCTGTGCTTTGAGGAGATCTCTAAAAAGCATCTGAACTGACATTGCACCAACCTCCAATACTGCAGTCATTCGTTTTTCTGAAGACTGAGTACACTTTCTTAGAACTACCTATCAGGAGTCACTATGTGAATTAAACTAAACAAATCAAAGCCTGTAATAAAAGAAGATAAAATCTATTTTCTGCAAAAAAACTTTTCTAAAACAACATTTCACAATTTCTGCCCCTGAAACACCAAACAAAACAATTAAAGATTCACCATGCACATTACTGCCTTCTATGTGTTAATTGCTTGTTTCACCACAAAAGTCTTAAATGACTGCACAGAAAATTAAGGGGAAAAAAAAAAAAAGCCCTGATTGGATGCAAGTCACATGGGATGATCAGTATGGTAAATTTTTAATAAGAAGATGAAGCATTGAGTGATTTACTGCTAATCCCATTGAGTGAACTAAAGGAGGTTAAAGAACAAAGGTTTACGGTCCCTTTGGAGATTTGTTTCATCTGCACATCAGCCTACAATTAATGGCCATTTAAATGTTGTTCTCCTGCTGGACATTGGTGGATTGATTCAGTAAATAAAAGTGACAGAGCAGTGTCCCATGGCAGTATAATAGAAACTGGCTGCACCTGTTATTTGCGAATCATTGCTTGCCAGGGCACTGACCTTTTCTAGTCTAGCTAAAACTAATAGGAGAAATTACGGAACTGATTACTTAAATTTCATTATAGGAACTTTTATGAAAGAATCTCAATTTCTTAAAATTCACTGCAAACCACAGTGCCTTGTAGATATCACCATTTCCTCCCCTTTTTCTGACTAGCCATTACTTTGTGGTAATGACCAATTGGTTAGTTAACACTCATCAAAGCAAAAAGCAATGATTACCTACTCTAAAGGGTTGTTGGAGGAAAAGGCAACTATGCAATAAGCAGTAACATCAAGGTCTTCTCTCTTTTTCTCTTTTGAAGTGAATAAAAGAGGAAGGGAGGAATACACTGAGAGAAGGAAACAAACAAACAAAAATAAAACAAAACAAAAAATATCCACAAACAAACAAAACCCCAAAACCAACCAACCAAAAAAACAACACAAACCTAAACTGGTGTAGCTCCTCCAAACATCTGTGCTCTGCATCCCAATCCTGTTAGAAACAGCTGCCATCAGATAAGTGAGTATTTACAAATATTTAATGACTGATTTGTCCTCTATTTCAGCTACCATAGGTATATGAGGAAAGGGGTGGAAATTGAGAGAGGAGGGAAAAGCTGGGCAGTGATTTAATTTCTTTATCCCTGCTGCTGTTACTGAAGCTAGTAGAGAAAGAAGACAATGCTCTGAGTTTTACAGTTGGACTAATACTCTCATTTGTTGTTTCTTCTTTGGGGCTACAGCTGCCCTGTTGAAACAAGCTGGCTACAGGGAGGGATGCAAACTTGGTCTGGAGTCATAAGGAGTCGTGTGTGCCATCAGGGAATTCATCAGGGTTTGTACAGCATGTGCAAGATGAGAATCAGGGCTCTAGGAACTGGGTAAAAGTGTTGTCACAGTTTAATTTGTCAGCTGTGCCTGGGGATGTTTTCAGAGTGCATCTCCAAGTTTATTCAATAATATCTTGATGAAAACAAAAGGATAAACCAGTAGGCCTTCTTTCCTATTCAAATTTTAAAAAGTATAAAAGAGAAGGAATAGTAATGAGCAAAAACCTCTTTTGAAGGGGTCTGCTTAAATATGCAAAACAGACATACCTTTGGGAAGTGTGTAGAGAATTAGATGGCAGCAGGTAGATTGAAGCTAACCCCAAAACCACAGGTCTGGGATTATTTTACAGCTCATTTCTCTCTTTGTGTTCACTCCACACAGTTGGAATATTGCATTCATCTTCGGAGCATCTTCTTCACCCAAGTTATCCTGGAGAGCAAGAGGAAAGAACATGATCCACTTACATGGCAGACTATCCAAAGGAAGAACGGGCACTGTGCGAGCTGCTGCCCCGTGGGGCAAAGCTGCAGGAATGAGGCAAAGACTGAAAAGCACACTTATTAAAGCTTCATTGATTAAGACTAAGGAAATCGTGACCTCCTCAGTGCCAGCATTTGACTGACTGTGCTCACACTGTTCTCCAAAACCAGGAAAACACAGGTGCAGACAGGCTAATACAGCCCAGCTGAAATGGGCACAGAGATGGGCTGGGGTGGGGAGCACAGCATGAATCCTCAGCCTCCCCTGAGCCTCCTGGCAGGAAGCGGTGAGAGAACTGAATAAAAATGTGGCTGGACTCATTCACTGCACAGCTCAAGCCCTCTGCAGAAAGCCAGACATGTAAGCATGTGGCTAACAATCTCAAAATTAACGTGCTGTGTTCAAATGGATTTTGAACAATTTACTTGCATTATGCCTGTGTTTGCTTCTCTGAGCACAGAGAGGTGAAACAAGGAGGAGAAAAAAACATAAAAAATAAGGATGAAAATAAAGGACTAATAAAAGCCAAACACAACAGAATGTGCCATGCATCCTGAGAGCTCTCTGAGGGTGTCAGCCAGTGCACATCAAACTCAGTCTGTGGTGTCACTGGTACTGGGAACCACCACAACGAGAACTTACAGAGTCAGAAGTGGCTTGGCTGATGTGAAAATACAAAGTTCCTGAGGAATATAAATAAGCTGGGACTACTAGGAGAAGAAAAAAAAAAGAAAAAGAGATGCCACGTTGCTACCCTTGTACCTTTGAAAGTGCCATAAGTTTGTGGATTGCTTGGCTATCTTAACCTCCTTTCTGAATGGTGTATCATTGATTGGATGCAGAGCAGAAGATGTTGCTCTTTTCTTGTCCCCCTCTTAGCATCAGTTCTGCTGCTGTGAACCAAATATTACCACACATCTAATCCTAGAGAAAAAGCGTGGGAATCATGACGCAATATCTCATTGCACATCTCAAGCAAGAAAAGGCCCCCCTGGTGCGACATGGAAAATTATGAAGAGACATCAGAACCAAGAATCTGAGTCAAGGAGGAGATAGTTGGTGAAAAGAGAAAACAGTGAAAGGGAATAAAGTTATGCAGCAGGACCGCAGCAGGTCCAGGAATAAATCAAAGGTCATCTGATTAGCTTCAACGTGCAAGGGTTTTTCCTAGAAATCCTTCTCCACTGTGAACTGTAGCACACCCTCATGTGAACAGACAATGAAATTCTGACACATGTCTGAGACTATGGAAAAATATAGGATTTAAGAAGTTAAAATTTTGTGGGAGGAACAGGAATTAACAATAACATTTTGACTACTGATCCAGACCTTTCTTGCTAAATTTTTTATCTTCCACCTTCTGTGTTTGCCTGTAGTTGCATATCTGCTTGAGTAAAGGACACTTGGGTTCTACAGCAGATTATTCAAAACAATCTCCAAAACACAGGAAAATTACTCTGCATTTGTGCTCATCAGCTGTTCCTATTGCTTCTAAAAATCAACTTTTATTCCTCATGTTAGACATGTCGCCCCTTGTGTGAGTCAAGGCTGGTGATCTTTAATTAAATTAATCAAAGCCAGGGACAAAATCTGTGGGGAATATTGGGAAAGCCTCTAGGTTAATTAATCAGACACAGACGAGTACTTTAGGCCCACAATATAGTGTTGTGCTTTCTTAAAGGAATAACTGATACCAATAGAAATATTTCCTGTTGCTTTTTTCGAAGACCAGTGAAAGAATCTATCATTCAGCCCTTCAAGGTCACAAACGATTTATCTTAGTAAAAGCAAAATATTTTTAATTTTAGCCTTCGTCCCCCTCCACATCGTTCCTCAACTCCATTTCAACTTCCTCTTCTTGTTCTTTTTCCTCTTTCTGTGCTGTAGGTACAAATTTACTACTCGGAAAAACAAGCAACTAATTAGCCTGACATTAGCCCAGGGAAAAGTGGTAAAAATTGCATCTTTTTCTTTTGCTTCTGTGCAATGACGGAAATCTCACATTTTTGTCATTGCAAATATGTTTTGTGACCCAAACGCAGTTAAAGGCAAACCACAATTGGAACAGAGCTTCAGAACAAACACATTGGTGATGTCTCTCGATCATACAAAGGCAATATGATCAGTGAAACCATCATGTCTATATACAAAACATGTCAGACGGGATATCAGCCAGACTTTCACAAGACCAATAGAGGGAATTGACAGGATTTGCTAGTAACTCCTACATCTCTGCAGTGTCTCGCAACAACCTTTCTCATTTATGTCCTTGTTTCAACCACTCTTTCACCTCTCAAATACTGACAAGGTTTAGGAGGTGTTTTTCTCCAAATTAATATTTTAGACAAATGCCCACAAGAATCTTGGGTGAAATCCTAATTTTATTTTTGACATGACCATGTCCAGGCCCTTGAGGTCCCAGAAGAATGAGGTATGTCTAGGAATACAGAGAAGCACCAAGACACAGGAAGATTGTCCCCACATATTCACAAGGTTCTCATTTCTTTACATTAATTTTCTCCTGTAATCTTTTAACTCTTTTTTCCTTTGATGCTTTATACTTTGCATATACTTCTTTCTTGCTCTTGATTTCTTTCTGCCCACTCATATTCATTCAAATTAGCCTTTTTTTACCTCCAGCATATTTATTGCCAGTTGGCACGAATAACCCTTGGGTATAAATTAATTTATATTTGAATACTTTCAATTTCCACTCTAATTCATATGTTTCAGTTAAGCCCCTGATGTCAAAAAGCCTCTCTAGAGAAGAGTGGATGGCTCATGGGATAGGTAATAAGCTCCCTTGTCTTTTTCCTGTAGAGAACTGCTTCAACTGGGTCTATGGAGAGCTGGTAATAACTGACAGTCCTTGTTCTTTACTGGGTTTATAGGTTGCTGCGCTACAAGAAGCTGCAGTACCTTCATATCCTCATTAAATCTGTGCAAAGAAAGAAAATGTTTTTCCTTCAATATCTATTTGTTCAAACATAATTTTAAAGAAGAATTCATTTAGATTATACTTACATACTTCCTCCTAGTGGTTTCCAGAATATATCGAATTCTGTTTTAAACATATACAGAAAATATATATATCATACATATATATAACATTTTGGTTTATTTTTGTTTACTTAAGAACTAGGAGGAGCTTTTGGTTTTGAATCAGAGCATATTGGTGAGAAGCAACTGAGCATGACTGCAGAAGAACCAGCCTATCTGCTGTTCTTACTTTCAATTTGTCACTAAAACATCTAGAAATTTTAGCTGAGGTCAGGATCCTCTTATGTTAGGTGGGGTACATGTGCATGGTAAGAGGGAAGATAGGTCCCCAAAGAGCCTACTGTCTGCATAATGAGTGGGAGCAAAAGGTCTCCCAACAGCATTACCTATACATGTGATGGCTTCGGAGGAATGTGACAGGTAAGACTTGGATGCAAAGCATGCTAAGGAGCTGTCTATCTCTTTCTGTCAGGTGGGAAAAGAAGAGGACTTTTTTTTTTTACAGCTCACATGTATGTATCTGGGCAAATATAATGACCATTTTTGTGCAAATAGATATCTAAAAATGTTCTAAAATCCCTACATTAATTTATTTCCCACTGTTTCATCCCTGCTTTCCCCATAGATGCAAAGTCTCTGCGATTTGTTCAGTTTTCACTGTTATTTAGAACAGAGTCAGCCAATTAGGTAACACGCAGAGGAACAAAAAAGAACCAAACAAAAAAAAGTGTCAGGGGTGACCAATCATATGGCATAAATAGTGAATCATTAGTGGACTCATAGCCAGCAGCTTGCAAGAAATCCATAGGCCCAAAATGGTTCAGAGAAGCTACTCAATGAACAAATGCAAAACCAGTAATCCATAAAGGTCGCATTCTGCCTGTGCAAAATCCTTAATCAGAGAAAGAAAGGGAGGGGGGCTAAATTAGTTGCATAAATTATTTGCATTGAATATTCCAAGAAGCTCTAGTTGTGTTTGTTTGTTGCTTCCTACCCTGATGTCAATTACTCAGGGCCAGATGTTCACACACATTGATGACAACACTCCCTCCAGGTCTTGAGGCTGAAAGTAATGAGTAAAGGTGGCAGATCTATGCTAAAAGAGTCTTTAATAGACAAAGGTCCAGGTTTTCACATCTATTTAGGTTTCTAAATCCCTTTGGAGACCTCAGCTGTGGAATTCTGTACACAACTCAGTGAATGCATCAAGGAGCTCTGCCAGTTGCTTGTTTTTCTGTGGTTTTGCTTCTGGCAGTCTGTCTGTTTGACAAAGAAAGATAGAGTTGAAGAGACCCTGAAAATCTGAAATAAGATGAAAAAAAAAAATTGCTTGTGTCCACAGATGCTAGGAAAAGAACCAGTTCAGTGTCATCTGCAATACCCAAAATATCTATGCTTTTTGAAAAAGGCTTATATTCTTATGATTTGCTGTAAAAAAATTATTTAAAAAAAAAAAACACAACAGTCTGCTTTGTTATAGTTTCTGTAAAAAGAAAAATTGAAGTAACTTTTCCTATTGAGTTTGGGCTTTTTCTGTCATTTTTCATGTATTGTTTCCACATCAGAAGTGTAGAGGTTCTCATAAATAGAGTGGTTGGCTGAACCATATCACAAGCAGAAGCTTTGTGATCTTGGCTTAGGCTTATAGTATATTATGTGAAACATATTACCATCAGACATCATGGAGAATATAGTCCAGTAAGGAAACATGCTTTACACGGAGGATTGAGGGCATTTGGCTCTCCAATTCTGGTTCCCATAAGGCACCACAGCACTGTAACCAGATGCAGTTTACTATTGAACTGACTCCAAATGAAACATTCACATTTAATTTAACACACAAAAATTAAATATTTTGATCTAGGAATCCGGAAACATTTTGTTTTGACTGAAAATGTCAAAACAAAGCATTCCAGCATTTCTGAGTACTTTTTATTAAAAAAAAAAAAAAAAAAAAATCATATAGAGAAAAAAGTTAATTTAACTTTTTTTTTTCTGATTTTTTCTGATTTTGAGATAACAAAATAGAAATGTGGGAGTGGAAGGAATCTAAAGAGGTCATCTAATCTATTGTCTTACCTAAGGAAGAGCAGATATTCTAATCTTGTTCCCAACAAAAGCTTTATCCAGTATATTCTGCAAATATTCCGCAGGGGTTTCCCATACTTCCATGGTAATCCTGGTATTTTAGCTTCCTCACATTTACCTTCATGTAACGATTAACGTAGACACTCCTGCTACAATTTCTCTTCTACTTTCTGTCATGCTGCTCTTTTATTTTTACAAAAGTAGTCTGTTTATTTAATTAAGATTATCAGTGTGAATTTCAGTTTGTAGATTAAAACACTGTCCTGGTTTTGTTAAAAAGCAAGTTTCTCTTTTAGTGAATTTGCCTGTTAGCTAAAGCCTTCATATTAGCTGTATTTTCCTGGAGAACCAGATATATGTTTTGGTAAATATAGCAATGGAATGCAAAGTTATTGATAAGCATGGGTGGACATCTCGTGAGAGGGGCAATGAGAAAGAGGTGACCAGAAAACTGACCAACTGTGTAACATTCCATTCATGTGAATACTTCATATAAAAGTGGGAGATCACGAGGATCTTGTCCCTTTTTCCCCTTTCACTTATGGTCGACATTAAGAGAGGATCTTGCTAGTCGTCCCTGTGAAATGAGGCTTACTGACAGACGGAATCCAGCTTTGGATGGCTGCAGAGTCCAGTCCAGGACTTCGGGTGCCGGCTCTGCAGTTGCTGGGACTTTCAAGATTGGTTTTGTATATTTTATATAATTTTCTCTATTCTTATTAGTAGCATTAGTAAAACATTTTTAATTTTTCCAACTCTCTTCTCTCTGTCTTCCTTTTCCTCCTGATCACCTGTCCTTAGTGGAAAGGGGCGAGAGGGAGGGGCAAAAATGGGAAGGGGGAGGGGGAGGAGGTTGACAATACATCTGCCAGGGTTTTATTGTCACCCTGCAATCTAAACCCTCAACAGACACACAATCTCGAAATATAGTGTCTTAATGTGAGTTGTGTGTCTAAGCTCCATGATAACCACAAGGGTTCAATTCAGTTTGCTTAAATATAGACTCAGTCACCAGTCAGGGTGCTGTAGAGTAGGCAACTGAGCTGGGCTTTAGAAATCAGTAAAACACAACCACTATAGTCTAAAAAACCCTGAAGTGCAGATAAGTATTTTGGGTGACTGTATACTTATCTTGCATGAAAACATCTGTGTGTAGATACCTATATACAGGTGTTTTCATCTGTAAATTGAATCTGATCTCCATTGTCTGCTCCCTTATTATTTTGTTTTCTTTCCTTCAGGCTAAAAATCTTCGATTCTTTCTCCAGCTACAGTAAGTTGTTTTTTTCTAGATTTTGGCTGTTCTCATTGTATTCCTTCCTCTCTTTATAGTTAGTCCTGTTAGTCCTACAATTATTTCTTTTTGGAAGAGCCGTTTTCCTGAATCCTGCTCCTTACAGTGGTTTTCTACATGATATTCTCCATTAAATTTGAGAGTTGTGAGACTCTGTCTAAATTAATTGTTTACTTCTTACCTTCTGTTGCTCTTTCTTCTTTCTCAGAGTTACACCCTCACCCATTTCATAGTCTTTTTATCCTAAGTTCACTACTTATTTCACATTCCAGATAGCTCAATTTCCTTGGTTAGAAGGATTCCCAGATGGTGGTTCTTCTTAAACCATGTGATCAAGAACCTCATTGAGTTAAATGCTCAATGAACGTTTTAATAGACATGTGTGTTGAAGCATGCTACAGGTTCAAGTCAGACACAGAACTTGGCGTTGTAAATTCTATAGTTTCATCAGAACTAGTTCTCCTTGCTAAACAGATTACATTGTTGCCGTTGTTGTCAGAGTAGTCTTTGATATATTCTTACTATGAGGTTCCACTGGCAGTGGTTTACAAAAGTACAGTCAGCTCAATAGATACATTGCTAACATGCTTCTGAATCAGAAATGTCAGGGATTTGGACTCAGGTTCTTATTTTGACATTATGAAATTCCTATTCATTCTTTAAAATGTATAAATGACTCTTAGCCGCTCTTTTTTTCTGCTATTTTTTTTTTTTTAGTATGAAAGGCAATTCCTTTAAAAACAAACAAGTAAACAAACAAAACCACAAGGATAAAAACTCCATCAATAAATACTCTCTAAAATTGTCTATGTATGATTCCATTATTTGGGGCTAGAAATCTGGCATCACATGCAACCAGGGGATCCTCCTCCCTCCAAGATTTTATGATTCTAACTCTCAAAATAAGGACACTGACAAGTATTTTTAACACATTTCTACTGATACTGCATAAATCCAGAGGCATTTATATGTTAATCAAATCAAAATAGACACGATTAGTGAGTGGAGAGTGTCAAGATGGCTGTCCTTTTGCCATCAACCCATGATAACAGCACTGACACTGCATTAAAGTACTGAATATTGTATAAGCCAAAAAAGGTTATAGGACATGACAGACTTAGATAATGGTAAACCCTGAGAAATCATACCCTTCCTATTACATATTTATTATGCATTACAAATGGTAAATATAAAAAAAATAAATAAATAAAATAAAAAAATGAAGATACAATGTGGGTAAATGCTTAATGAAATTATTCATGATATACAAAAAGCAGTCTAACTCAACAAATAAGATGAAGGTTAATGCATGCAGATGAATATAAAACAGAACCCAGCCCTGACTACTACAATGCTGTGTCCTTCCCCTGGTTGATCCCAGAGTGAAATTAACGCAACCTCATTTTCATGTTTAAGAGCTATCCCTAGAGCTGAGGACCAGGAGATCAGATAGGATGAAAAGAACAAAATCCAGACACTTTCTGTCTTTCCATTTCTCAGAAGCTTTCACAGCTGAGTAGTTTTGGAGATATATAAGCGTATGCACATTTATTATTATTATTATTATTAATAATAATAATAATAATAATAATAATAATAATAATAATAATAATAATAATAATAATAATAATATCTCTATTTATCCCCCCTAATTTACATATTTAATTTAGAGTTTTTCAGCAGTTTGCTTTATTCTCTTCCTAACTCAAAAGGTCAGTCACAGGTTGAAAAGGTCTGTCATATGTAATGATAGCTGAAAATAATAGGAAATTCAAGAAGAGGTAAACAAAATGAGAAGGCATAATAGTCCCATAGAGGATTTCTTTCTCTTTCAAGAATTTCTGATGTTCTTACTTATAATGGCCATAGATCACAGTGCATCATGTCTACAATTTCACTTCCCCTTCATTTGTAGCTGCAGCAGTCTGCTGGCTGTAGAGTGAAAATGAGTCGGGAGCCATTTGTGGTTATTAGAGATTCTCCAGCACTTTTGTCAGTCTATAGATGTCAGCTTGTGTCCTGGCCAGATATTAAATGACATATTTACCTTCTGTCTTTTCCTAAATGACTTCTGCTGTTTGCCTGGGCATTTTACACATTCCCATTCCCTGAGTTAAGCAATGGGGTAGCACTACTAAGCAATGCTGTACATGCTGCTCCCCAAAACTCAGGATGAAAGGTCATCTGAGTGCTGCAGAAAAGGAACAGGGAATATCAAAACTCCCTCTTCAGTCTCACAAACTTGGAAGAAAAGACATTGCACTGGGAACTACAGCTGTCCAGCTTTGATCTTTCCCACTTAACGTCTACTTGCAAAAACTTTCTTCCTCAGTAATGCTTCGTAATGGTTATTTAGTTCTGCCTCATCACACCTCTGTTTTCTAAATCCCATTATTTACAACTAGAATACTGAACTATAAAAAGAGAGTTTTGATCTGTGAACTCTTCTGTCTCTTGGGGCAGGCTATTGGGAACCAATAATGTTGCTCACTCACAGCATGGTCTGTGAGAAAGCCTTCCCCCCACCCCAGGTTCATGGCCCCAGCTGCCCTGGGCCAGCTGTCCATAGCTGCATATCTCAACCTTTATGCTGTAAGGTGAATATCAGTCCCATCCTACTTCTAGTGCTTAACTGAGCTGCCTCCAGAAGTCTTTCCACCTTGAGGTCACTTCTGAAGCCACTCAGTGATGAAGGTGTCTCTGGAAGGCAATTATTTTCCAGAACTGCTGCCTCTCTCCCTTCATCAAATATAAAGGATGACAAAAGCCACTGATCCTTAGCTGACATATCTCGGTTCCATCCCTAAAACTACATGAGGGGTAAGAAGATGATCCAAAGCACTTTCACCACCAGCTCCTGAAGGAGCATCACGGGACGACTCTGCATTATACCAGAAGTTGTGGAAAGATGAATCCATGGAGAGTGATTTGTGACCTGAGTTTTTGTCACGTGTGTAACAGGGTTGCACAAAGTCATGTGTGAATCTTCACAGCGTGTAATCCATGCTTCTGGCTGTCTATTCTGCAAGCTTAACCTTGTAATGTAAATGAAAGGATTATCCTTGCTTTTGTTTCCTGAAATCTTCCTCAATAGCTTTCTAATAAAGAAAGATAAATTTCTAGTGTATATGGAAAATTAAGAAATCTGCCTGGCATATCCATGAGGGACCGAATGTTACAAGTGAGGAAAACTCACAGGGGATGTTTTTCTCTGTGTAATATTTGTGAGTATTTTAGATTCTGGCCTCTACTGATTCCATCTAACCAACTCAAAGGGAGAGACCTAACTCAGACAGTTGTGTCCTAAATGCAGGAGACCACAGAGCAAATTAGGGCAAGAGAGGCAAAAGTAAGATGATCCTTTCTAAATTTTTCTTTCTTTCTGGTTGTTGTTGTTGTTGTAACACCCACTGTCTACAAATCTCTGATGTTACAAAAGTCTTCCATCCCCACCCTGAATGAGTCTTCCTCTCCCCCAGGCAGGTCAGATGTCACCAGGACAGAAGACCACTACAGTAATTCAGTGCCCCAAGAAATACACTGAGACTACTCTCAGCTCAGACCTGTAATTTATTACAGCCCCCACAGAAACCCCTTCGTGCCTTCTTGCCGTATGGTTCTGTGGTAACATCTTAGCAACTGACGTATAAACAAAGAATTGCACAAGGGATTTAGAAGCTGAATGCACATTGGAATTGATCAGAGGTAAAAAAGAAAAGTCACACAGAATCACAGAATCACGGAATGTTAGTGATTGGAAGGGACCTCGAAAGATCATCTAGTCCAATCCCCCTGCTGGAGCAGGAGCACCCAGATGAGGTTACACAGGAACGTGTCCAGGCAGGTCTTGAATGTCTCCAGAAGAGGAGACTCCACAACCTCCCTGGGCAGCCTGTTCCAGTGTCTGTCACTCTCACTGAGAAGAAGTTTTTTCTCAAATTTAAATGTTCCAGTTTGTACCCATTGTCTCTCGTCTTATCATTGGTTGTCACCGAGAAGAGCCTGGCTCCATCCTCCTGACACTCAGCCTTT
The DNA here is from genome assembly GCF_036013475.1 of Columba livia. Lineage (NCBI taxonomy): Eukaryota > Metazoa > Chordata > Aves > Columbiformes > Columbidae > Columba > Columba livia. The sequence continues at coordinate 6,017,192 of NC_088642.1, read as the reverse complement.
ATATATCTGTAAACATTAATGAGGTCACCTCTCAGTCTCCTCCAAGCTAAAGAGCCCCTGCTCCCTCAGCCTTTCTTCATAAGGGAGATGCTCCACTCCCTTCAGCATCTTTGTTGCCCCACACTGGACTCTCTCCAGCAGTTCCCTGTCCTTCTTGAACTGAGGGGCCCAGAATTGGACACAATAATCCAGATGTGGTTTCAGCAATGCAGAGTAGAGGGGCAGGAGAACCTCTCTCGACCTACTAACCACCCCCCCTTCTAATACACCCCAGGATACCATTGGCCTTCCTGTCTACAAGGTCACAGTGCTAGCTCATAGTCATCCTGCTGTCCACCAGGACCCCCAGGTCCCTTTCCCCTACACTGCTCTCTAGTAGATCCTATTTATTGTATCCATTCTCTCCTCTCAAATCAGAAACCTTGTCTTAATTAATTAAGTTGTAAAGGTTTTCCTTGTAAATAATCACTTTATCACAATTTCCTGAAACTATCTAGTGGGAGTTGGATTTAAATCAGAGCATTTATCATACTTCCTACTGTCGGCGTCATCACATCTTGAACCTCTGGATCTTTCTGAGTAATTGATACATCCTTGCCTCCCATCCCTTCTCCCCTCCCTCTATTTCTCTTCTTCCCTCCCTCCCTACTGCTTTGGGTTGGGGAAAATAATACCAACACGCTGAAGAACAGTCTCAGCAGTAGAATGTCATTAAAATTAAAAAAATAGTGATGGGAGGAACAAGCAGAAATAAACAACTGGCAATTTATGAACTAAAAACAGTGACATAAGGTGCAGAATAATGGAATATGAAAAAAAAAAAAGAAAAAGATGATATACGTAGTTGACAGATTGTTGTCATTCAACTCTCAGGGGCTTTGTCACATCCTTCCAACAGGGATGCAGTCTTGAACATCTGGCTGGCAACTGGTGCAGAACCTCCGGGCTGCGATACTGCAGAAAAGGAGCAGGAGGCCCAGGGAGGGAGGCAGGGACCCCTGCTTTGCTTCCAGACTCCACCTTCACGTACTTACTTTCTGTGATTCCTTTGGAGTAGTACGGCTACTGGGACAAGCTAACCCTTTTAGCAAGAAACTGAATTACATTAAACCAGCCTTAAAAATATGTTGCCAGTGTCTTAGCATTCAGAGATGGTTTTGCCTTCTCTTCACCATGGTACTTGAAGATTGTGTGTAAAACTCAAAGGAAGAAACGGGGACTTGCATGGATGGTCTTACCTCACTACTTTACTGCTTCAGCTATCCTGTCATCATGCAATTTAAAATACATTTCCTTCCTGATGATATTCAGCCTTGCACTGGGACAGCAAGGTTCATCTGGAGCAGGAGCTGGCCACTAAATTGAACACAACAGAAAAAAACAAAACCTGTCATGCCAGAAATATTTTCATTTGCAAAAAAGAAATTGCAGTTAACATAGGTAAAAGAGGTGAGATGATCCCTTGAGTTAACATTTCACAAGTGAGTAATTACTCTTCTAGCCAAATCCTGAGATTTTGTGTGTTTTTTTGTCATATGACTTCAAAATGAATTTTCTTGGATGGAAAATGAGGCTTTCTGGAACTTTTATGATACAAATCACAGGAAAAATAAGCAAAATGTTTGGGAGTTTGGAAAACACCACTACAGAAACACAGACCACAGAGAGATGAATATGGATATTCCTGTTGAATGTCTAAGTCATTTGTTTATATTATAGAAAAGTCTGAAGAGATTTCTTGTTTCTCACAAGTACCCCAGGGGCAATTTGGTATGAAATATTTTCAAAATTCTCTCTGGCTAGAAATTTCATCTTGGATTCAAGACACCTTTCATATAAAAATTTAATTAATCTTTTGTGTTCCTGAGGGTATGTGTATAATGTGTGTACACGTGTATGTCCACACAAGTATTTTTTCCATGAAAAGTTTTATATTTTTGGACAAAAATTTTCAACAAATTTGAGAACTAGACTGCTTATATGGATTATAAGATGATTAGGGGACTGGAGCATCTTTCTTGTGAGGAGAAACTGAGAGAGTTGGGTCTGTTCAGCTGAAGAAGAGAAAGCTGATAGGGGATCTTTTCAATGTTTATAAATATCTCAGGGTAGGTGTCAAGAGGATGGGATCAGACTCCCTTCAGTGATGCGCGATTATAAGATGAGGGGCAGTGGGCTCAGACTGAAGCATAGAAGGTTCCGTCTAAACAAGAGGAGACACTTCTTTAGTTTGCAGGTGTCAGAGGCCTGGAACAGGCTGCCCAGAGAGGTTGTGGAGTTTCCTTCTCTGTAGACATTCAAACCCACTTGGGCACATTCCTGTGTGATCTGCTCTGGTGAACCTGCTTTAGTAGGTAGACTGGACTGGATGATCTCCAGAGGTGCCTTCCAACCCTAACCATTCTGTGTGACTCTGTGAATTACTAGAATAAATCTCATTCTCAAAGGAGTGTATTAGTGTTGTGTGTTTGGTGTTTGTTTGTTTGTTTGTTTTCCTTAGGCAAAATAGTTCTATTTCTAATCTGTTCTATAACATCAATAAACCCGTGTTTCATTTCTAGATCTCAATACACTTCACAACAGATGTTAACACCTTCAGAGAAAAAGACCATGAAGGAATGAGGGAAAGTACAGATTTGTCTGATATATCACACTGCTTCTTGAAATTTTACTATTCTAATAACTTTTATAGCCACAAAATTTACAGCTGTACTAAATGAGAATGATGATTTAACTGTGCTATTACAGCTAAGGGACAAAAAAAGAACATATCTAAAAGCATCAGATTTTTTCGAAGAGATTTGAGTTCAGTTGTCAGGTCTCCTGTGTGACTTTCTGCTCAGGTCAGTACTTCAGCTCTCATTCCCTGGAAAAGGAGATTGTCCTGTCTTCATAACCTGGGACCTGCAAAATTGCAGTGGTTGTTTTCAATCATATGATATTGAGATGGGTGCTGGAATTACTAGGTGAATTTTATTGGTTTTGTTCAAGAGAAGGAGTATGAGATTAGGCTGTAATTGTTCCTTCCAGCCCTGCAAACCCATAAATATTTCTATTGAATTCATAATGGTGATGGGCTGATTTCTGCTGATCTTACCTCTGCTGTTTTTACATTCTTAACTGAATAATGTGAGCAGATCTAGGCTTAATAGCTTAACATTATGACAGTAATCACTAAACTATATAAATGTCTGTCATGGGTTTTAAAATTGTTGCATCAGGTAATTATTAGTTGCCTTGATCTTAACAGCTATGGGAAAATATTTAATTGCATTACATTACATTTTATTTATTTGAACAGTGCCTTTGTTTGAGCCAAAGCACCAGGGAAGGATGAGAGGACATCATAAATTAATACTATCTGACAGGCCAGAAGTGTGGTCTGATCTATTCTGTAGCACATCTATCTAAAGGGAATGAAAAAAAGGAATTAGAAATATGACACAATCCAGTACTACAGGTAGAAAATGTTGTGAGAATTATTATTAAATCTATTAAATGATAGATTGCTTTGGAAACAACCATATGGAACGATGGATAGGTGAATTAATTTATCTACTCATCCACAAGTCTTTCTCAGTTGACAGTATCTGAGTCCTAGATTCATAGGCAGTATCTGGTAATATTTTGCTGAAAGTGCAGGTGTTGTTAGTTAGGTCTTTTTCTTAGAATCAGGATTTTCAGTTACAAGTGAAGTACCTAAATCCCACCTTCGGTAAGGTTCAAACAATCAAATCCCTTTGGAAATCTGAGTCAAAGTACCCAGCCTAGCAATTTGCTGATTTGCTGAACAACAGAAGATGTGGGTTGTTTGTTTTTTGTGTGTGTGTGTTTTTTTGTTTGTTTGTGTTTTTGTTTGTTTGTTTTTGTTTGTTTTTGTTTTGCTTTGCTTTGTTTTGTTTGTTTTTGTTTGTTTGGTTTTGTTTTGATTTGCTTTTGTTTGTTTGTTTGTTTGTTTGTTTGTTTGTTTTGTTTTTGTTTTTGTTTTTGTTTTTGTTTTGTTTTTCTTTTTTCCTGGACTCATTCAAAGATTAGGTTTTTGGTTTAAGGAAAATCAGAAGTAATAATGCCAGTAGGGACTCAGCTAGCAGTCAGAAGACTTGATCTTCCTGGATATCTACCAATTTTTGTGTGAAACTAATCAAGAAACTTTACTAGTGTATGCCAACATTTCTTCTCTTACCTTTTATGTTCCCACTGAGTTTAGGATAATTGAGTTTTTACACAGAGCTGTTTAACAGCATGGGATTCTGACTGCGATCAGAATACTCGTTTATGATTAATTTAGTGACAAACTAAACTTCAACAAAAGTACATTCAAAACATAAAGACCTATACATAATGCACTTTTACATATATTCAGTCCTTCCAAAGACTGAAATTTACAAGCAGATGCCCTTTATGAGTCTGCCTTCTCTGATGATCATTATAGTCTATGTGATATTGTCACTGATATTCACACAATTCATCTTTAAAGTGATGTCTAACTAGGGCTTATGAAAACTTCATTAAAAATACAACTGTCTTCTTAGAATTTATCAAAGTACTTGCTATTGTTCTTATTTTAGGAAATTTTTCCTTACTAGACCAATCAAATAAGGAAAAAAAATTAAAAATACTTTTTGTCTTTTACTTTTACTTTTGTAAATCTCACTTGGTTCCTCACTTAGATACCTCAGTTGTTCTTTTTTTAATTAGGAGAAATAAATCCAGGTGTTAAAGTCAAATTTGACAATGCAGAAAAAGGGTAAGAGAAAGAAAAAGTGCTACACTCTAGTTCTCAGGCAATACCTAATTCTCAATTGGTCTTATGATCCATTTCAAAACCAGAAATCTTATTTTCACTTTTCCCAAACACAACTCACTCCATTCTACATTGATTTATTATGCTTCTGTGCTGTAAATCTTATTAGCCGCATGTGCATGTTTCTTTTACAAATACAACAGTGCCAGAAGTTTGTCCTCACCATAGTCAGACACTGTGTGAGCTTAATGGAAAAAGATAGCATGAAAATGAAGCAGGTTGAACAAAAATAACTGGAATTCAAATATACTAAATACCGTAAGACTAGAGGTCTAAACCAAAATATAGTTACACCTAATTTAAAGGTTTTTCTATCCATTTTCTTTTTTTCAAAGCCTTTGGGAACTTGAGTAAAGAGGTGTCATGGACTCATTCCTTTCTTTCTTTATATCTCAGATTAATCTGGAATTGGTGTAGATCAGCTAAACTTTCACCACTTATGCGAACTGCAACAGATTTGAGATTTCCTTGCTATGAAGGGACTGTCTGAAGTCACAAAGAAGTAGTAGAGTGACAGAGTCACTAACTCAAACCATTCCAAAACTAGACATGTAAACATCTTTCATGCATTTATAACTTCCTTTTTGGGTTTATTTCTGAGCAGATGCAGCTGTAAATACTGAGCAAAGAAACTGAATCTTTACAAAGATACTTTCAGAAGTAAAACCTTTGCAAATAAAGCCCATATTATTCCTCTTGTCCATTCCTGTATTATTTCTGCACTGTGTGCTAAAGGACAGCACCTAAAAGGCAAGAGCTGATTTTCCTTATTTATTGCACAGAGGAAACTGGGATATCCTGGATAGAAGACAATAGTCTGCCTTAGACCAGTTCTAGCTAAGGACCAGAATCTGAGCCTTTTTCTTCCAGCATAGTGTCTGTCATTTTCAAATGTACTTTCAGAACAGAAGTCTCATAGCTCTCTCTTGCACATTTATTCTGAGAGAGACATAGTCTATTCCTTGATTATTTAGAGATGACTAATGAGTCAGGTGATTTAGACACCAGCTCAAGCACAACTTACATTCTGAGGTTGTTCCTGGGAGGCAGCAAGGTGTTTATGAAGTTTACCAAATCCCTGGATGTGGAAAGATCGTGGCTTGACTTGTTAAGGTTGACCTCACCAGGGAAGCCCTCTCAGGTCCTACCTATAAGGATGTGCTAGGACCTTTGTGCAGTTGTTGTCCTCTGCTTAAATCTCACATGGGTCATTCCTGGAGCAACACTTGACCTCCATTCTCCATGGTCCAAGATGCATGCTTTATAGTCCTGGAACATACCACAAGTCAACCAGGCAGTGTTTTGGGAAAGATTCATTTCACTTAGACTATAAAAGACTTCAAAGCATCTGGGTTAGTTTACCAATTCTGTTTCAGAAACCTCCTCTTACCTCGAATCAGCCATGCAGTTTTCTGTTTCCCGTTTCTGAAAAATGGTTTATAAAACCTCTCAACCTCAAAAAGGTTTTGTCCACTTAAGCATTAGAATTAGTTCAATGCTATGGCAGAGGAACCACAGAAACACCAAAACCAAATTTGACTTATAAGTGCTTGAATGGAAATAATATTAAAAACACAAGGTGTTAATATTACAACTTCTTTCTTCCTCCGACACATTCAGTATTGGCCTCTGTCACAAGCAATTGACACAACAAAGGAGTGGATGGACCATTGGTCAGTATTGTTATGCCAGTTCTTAATTGTTTAATGTTCTGGTACAGATTTTTGCAACAGCATTGATACTTAATCTAATTTTTGGAAGGAGAAGATGTCAGGCTGCCTTTTCCATTAGCTCACACAGTCTATTTAGTTTTCCTAGGTTGTTTGGAAGCCTGATGGGGTTTAATAGAAAATGTCAGAAGGGAACATTTTAATTTGACTGCATTTGATATTGTGGCTAATGCATTTGGCAATTCATTGTAATTCAAAACACTCTTCACAATCTAGCACTGGCATTGCTATTATTTTAAAAGGTGAGATCTTTCATTGTTAATCAACATGTGGTACTTAGACTAGTTTGTACTGTGTGTTAATTTTTTTTTTTATATTTGTTCTCTACACCTTTACAAGGGCAACAACAAATGTGCATTTTATAGTCTAATAAAGTCCTCCCTCAACCTTCAAGTCCTAAAAGATCACAAGATATCTGTTCTCTGGGCCAGGTTCATTTTTAATTGCTGTACCAGAAAGAGATCAAAAAAAAAAAAAAAAGAAGAGTATGTACTAGGGACAGCAAATACTACTTTTTATTAGAACATTCTCACAGGATATGAGAAGGTAAGGGTCAAGTCTCTGTTTCCAGTTCTTATTTAACTGGTTGTATAAAGATACGTCATGAAAGACTGAAAGAACTGCACCACTGACACCATAATTCCTGTATGTTTAGAGGGTAGTCCTAAAATACAAGTTCGAGTTCCACATATGGTTTTCAAAAATGTTTCCCATCTTCAGATGGACATCAGAGGCGCCCGTTGCGAGGTATGGCAGAGCACTATGAGCCTGCCTAAAAGCTTATATTTGTCTGATTTATATGACTTGATCTGAGAGACATAACTTAAAAATACATATTTGAACAAGTCTGGGGTAAGATTTTGTTTCATTTCAATTTTTTCCATACTTTAAATTTTAATTTATTGTTCTCAGACTGAAGGCCTGGAGCTGTCATAACTCTTCCTTACAGTGATGACCAACTATTTTCCAGCCCTTCCTGTGGCACAGCAATCGACTTCTTTTTACATATATCTGGCAAAGATACAACACAGAATCAAGTCAGAGTCATTTTCTTTCCCTGGGAAGTCTTCTACCTCAGATGATTTTACCTACCCTTCTCAAGAGGATTGCATACGAATTGTCACGATTAGTAGCCTGAGATTTCCAGATACAGATGATTTTATGCCTACCTTTTTGTGAGCAGCTTGAACCATGTAAGACTTTTTACTATATATAATAATAAGGAGATTAGGCAAACATGAAGTTCACTGAAAACGGAGATATGTCAGATTCTCTGTTGATTCAGTTGTTTCAATAGTGAGCTGAAGTGTACGTTTCTGTAAAAATCACTCCATTTATCTAAATTTGCAACACATTGGCATTAACTAGAAAGTCTGAAGTAAACAAAACAAAACAACCCCCCAAAAAAAAAACTAAACCCAAACCCCACAGTGATTTGACCTATTTTCTTATCTCATAGCAACATTAGAATACAAGTCTGCATGATCAAGTTGTAACTACTCTGTAATATTGTTTATTTGAACAGCAACTCACTGTTTATATGAAACACTAAAACGTAATGAAAAAGAAGAGACTCTAAAGTCTTGTTCAGCAGTTGTGATCATGTTCAAGCTTCCTCTGTCATCCATGGACATTGAGACCTATTTGTCTGATATTTGTCACTGAATCTCTCATTAAGAATGAGTACACAAGATTTGTGTCTATACCTGCAGTGTAATTCCCCTAAACCTTGGAGGAGAGAGTGTCGAGGTATAGGAGATGAAGGAGTTTTTATATAACATTTTTAAGAAAAAACAAAAACAAAAACAAACTGATATATTCAATAGAGATACTTCAAATTAAGTACTTATTGTTTCACATTTTCACCAAAAATAAAGGAAAATCCAGACTTAAGGAAAATATTTTGTTCAGTCCAACCCAGAATATAAAAGTTTATTTTACTCTTATTGTTACTCATTGAAGTTGTAGCAAGAGAGTTTTAATGGAATAACACTATATTTTAAAAAACATTTTTATAATAACATGTTTAAGAACTCTATTTTTCTTCTCTTTTTAAAAACCAAAATGCTTGTAAAATCTATATAAGCATATAAAATATTTCTGTTGGCCTAACTCTATTAATCAGCAAAACCAAACAAAAATAAATCATGTAACCAGATAAAATCCATATAGTTTTTGCATTACATTAAATACTTTTATTTATTAGATTTTGCAATATAAACTGATTTTCATTGATGGATATGTGTTATGATGTGAAAACATCAAGTTAATTTGTATAAAGTCTTTCCACTGTGACACAAACTTCCCAGAGAAAGTTTGACATAGATGCACTCTAGCATTCCTAACAGTAAAATATAGATAGTAAAATGGTCACAAAAATATAAAGAAAGAAAAAAAGAAAAGATAAAACCTTGCAAAAAGTGTCTCTGTTCTCCCTTTTATTTTCTTAGAAAGCAGTCAATCAAAATACTTGTTAAAGAATATTTCTTAAGGAGAAATATGTCCAATTTAAGATAACTGTTATGCAGAAAGTCTGATTTTTTATTTTATTTTTTTAATAACATCTGGGGGAGAGGTTTGAAATGTTTCATTGTAGCTTTGCTTCAGTTCACCCTATGTCCTTTCAGGTTGTTCTGTCTGATGTGAATGATAGGCTGAGTTTGTATTTTCTCTTCTAACTATCATGGTTCAACCAAGAATTCTGCAGCAACTAAATCACCACTTCCCTTAGTCAATATGCAACTCAGGCTATCATAGATTACCATTAATCTGACCCAAAACCTCATATTTTACCATAGATTACTGTTGATCTGACCCAAAAACCTTATGTTTTGTTTAGATCAGGGCTCTCCACTTCCTTGAGCACCGACAGAGATTATACTGCAGTGGTTTGCTCAGGAGCTGAGTAGCAGATCCATCAGCCATACTGAGGTGGAAGGTTAATGCAAGGGATACAGAGAAACATGCTGTTGTTTGGGGGCTGCCACTTGAACAACTCTCCTTTACATTTTCCATTTAACATATGGGAAAAAGAATAATAAAAAAAGTTTCCCTGATGGGGAAAAAAAAGCTCTCAGTGCTCAGTTTGCAAAGACTGAATTCTTTTGTACCCCTGAGGAACTGGCACTTTCATTCACACTGTAAGTGGTCTGAAGGGTCTGAAGATCGGTTTGTCCACTTGATATCACGACTAGGATAATGACTACAACATCAGCTTTCACAGTCACCAGCAGGATGTTTAGTGCCAGACAGGGAACATGAGTCCCCCTCAGAAAAGGTCTGTGTCATCAGTTGCATTACCAACCAATCTCCCAGAAAAAAACAACCAAACAAACAACAAAAAACCACTGGCTCCATGTGCACATGGGAATAATATTAGTAACAGGATACTACAAAGCTTTTTTCATTCATGGTCAGAGTTCATTTTCTGCTATGAAACAATCCACAATCCCTGGAGTAACTGTGCCTGCCAACATTCCTTTTTACTGGGAAGGTATTCATGTTGAGGGGTGAGCCAGCAGAGAACATAATCAGAGGCAAACAGGGACTCACCAAAGTTTGAAGTGATTAGACAAACCCTGGTTTTAACATTTTCATACTCTCCTGCACATCTTTCAGAGATTGGTTCCGGTATCAGACAGAGCAGCAATACATTTATCTCAATCCCCAGCACTGTATGCCATTGCCAACATTATCTCTACAACCTTTGATAATTCATCATATACTGTCCCTGGGAAATCTGATCCCTGATTTTAGGCAAATCTCTGTTCCCTTCACTTGAAAATACAAGCCTCAGCCTAATAAGAAATCCCCTGCTTTGCAGTTCATGTGTCTCTAATTCATGGCTAGCATTATGAAGATTACAATGATTTTTCTTTTATCTCTGCTCAGCTAATACACTAGTGATTGGGGAGAAAACAGAATATTTTAGTTGAGATCTTCTATGTTGTTTGACACTCTGTGGTTGCTTACATTTTTCACTCAGCTTCAGATTCTTGGGGAGAACTAAACCCAGTGCAGCCTTTGATCTTTTTGACTGGTTTCCTCAGTGGATGAAGCAGCCTTATAAAAAGGGCACAAGCCATTTTTAGATGATAACATGCTGTACATTTTCTATCTCATTCAGCACCAGGATGTTTGCAAAAAGCTCACCATAAGTATTCCAGCCTGTTTTTATGTGGCTCCCTATTATCTACAAAAAACACTTCCTGATCTTCTTTCTCGGAAGGTCCATATTAATTTACTATGATCATTTCATTTTCTACGCTTTCTTTCACCTCATGTTAGTTTCTGCTGAGGCAGGCAAACCGCATATGCTATTTTTCTCTGCAAGCAAAAGAGGTCTTTTTTTTTCCCTTAGTATGACACATGTTCTTTTCATTCTTCTTCTTTTTGTTTTGTTTTGTTTTGTTTTTACTTTATATTATTTTTGTTATGCTTTCAAATTGTATGCCTTAATATTTTAATATTCTTGTCTGATTATTCAATTTAACAGAGTCCCAGTTATCCCATGCAGATTGCCAGGCCTAAAAAGTCTTGCCACTCCTGAGTATTGAAATTTCTCTTTCCCCATTACTCTACTTTGGTTCAGGCAGTACAGTTTCATGCTACTCCCATGAATTTATGAGGAAAATATTTATTAGATGTATTTCTGCTCTCCTCCATCATTATACATCTTAAGACACCATAGTTTTTCACATCTTGTTTCTGCCTGTGATATCTTATATAGTACCACCTTCCCCAGATATTCATTTGAAAAGTTCATTGAAACATTCAGGCTTCAGTACCTCTCTTTTCAAGAAGGTAATCTTAGAGGTGCAGAAACAGGCTGTCCCTATGTGCTAAAAGGCCAGCCAATGGTGAAGAAGGCCAATCAGGATGAATAGAGAGCTGTCGCTGGAACTTAGTTACAAACAGAGAATTTATAACCTTTGGAAGGAGGTGCAGGTCACTCAAGAGGAATACAAGAATTGTGTGAAGTTATGAAGGGAGAAAATCAAAAGGTCCAAAGCCCAACTAGACCTGGTCTGGCTATCGCTGTAAAAGACAACAACAAATGTTTCTATAAATTTATCAGCAACAGAAGGAGGGCTAAGGAGAATCTCTATCCACTGAAAGATGCAGGGGGGAACACAGTGACAGAAGATGAGTGAAAAGCTGAGGTATTAAATGCCTTCTTTGTTTCAGTCTTTAATATTCAGAACAGTTGTGCTCCAGGTACCCAGACCCCTGAGCCAGAAGACAGGGATGGGGAACAGGATGAAGCCCTCAAAATCCAAGAGAAAACAGTTAGCAACCTGGTACACCACCTGGACACCCAAAAGTCTGTGGGGACAGATGGGATACATCCAAGCATGATGAGAGAGCTAGCAGAGGTAATCACTAAGTCACTTTCCGTTATCTATCAGGAATCTTGGCTAGGTGGGGAGGTCCCAGTTAACTGGAAGTTGGCTAACGTGATGCTCATCTACAAGAAGTGCAAGAAGGAGGATCTGATGAACTACAGACCTGTCAGTCCAGCCTTGGTGCCAGGGAAGGTCATGGAGCAGATCACCCTGAGTGACATCACATGGTACACACAAGAAAACCATGCCATCAGGCCCAGTTCAGAATGGCTTTATGAAAGGCAGGTCCTGTTTGACCAACCCAATCTCCTTCTACGACAAGGTGAGCCACCCAGTAGATGAGGGAAAGGTTGTGGATGTTAAATAGTTAGACTTTAGTAAGGCCTTTGGCATTGTATCCCATGGCATTCCCCTGGAGATGTTGGCAGTTAATGGCGTGGATGGGTGTGCTCTGCAATGGATAAAGAGCTGGCCGAAGGGCTGGGCCCAGAAGGTTGTGGTGAACAGATACAAATCCAGTTGGCAGCTCATCATGAGTGGTGTTCCCCAGGGCTCAGTATTGGGGCCAGTTCTGTTTATTCTCTTTATCAATGATCTGGATGAGGGATTTGGGTTTACTCTTAGTAAGTTTGCAGATGACACCAAGCTGACTGGCAGTGTTGGTCTGCTGGAGGGTAAGAAGGCTATACAGAGGGACCTAGACTGGCTGAATCATTGGACTGAGGCCAATTGTATGAGGTTAAACAAGGCCAAGTGCCGGGTACTGCACTTGGGTCACAACTACCCCAGGCAATGCTACAGGTTTGGGAAAGAGTGGCTGGAAAGCTGCCTGGCAGAAAGGGATCTGGGGGTGTTGATTGACAGCTGGTTGAACATGAGCCAGCCTGTGCCCAGGTGGCCAAGGAGACCAATAGCATCACGGCTTGTATCAGGAATAGTGTGGTCAGCAGAACTAGAGAAGTGATTGTGCCACTGTACTCAGTGCTGGTGAGGTCCCACCTTGAATGCTGAGTTCAGTTTTGGGCCTCTCATCATAAGAAAAACATTGAGGTACTAGAGAAAGTGCAGAGGAGACGACAAAGCTGATGAGGGGCCTGGAGCACAAGTCTTATGAGGATTAGTTGAGGCAACTGGGGCTGTTTAGCCTGGAGAAAAGAAGGCTGAAGGGAGACCTTATTGCTGTCTACAATTGCCTGAAAGGAGGTTGTAGCATGGAGGGGATTGGTCTCTTCTCCCAAGTGGCAAGCAATAAGACAAGGGGAAATGGCCTCAAGTTGCACTAGGGCAGGTTTAGATTGGATATTAGGAGAAAATTCTTCACAGAAAGGGTTGTCAGGCATTGGAAGAATCTGCCCAAACTGTGGCTGAGTCATCATCCCTAGAGCTGTTTAAAAGCTGTTTATACGAGGTTCTTAGGGACGTATTTTAGTGCTAGATTTACATTATGATTGGACTCGATGATCCTGAGGGTGTCTTCCAACCAAAATGACTCTATGATGCAAAGAAACAAAAAATTGAACAGGCAACTGTTCTACTTTCACTACACGATAAAACGGTAAAGATGATGTAAAATTTTTATCTTGGCATTTCATGGGATGAGCAGCCTCTTCAGATATGACTTTTCCTCTGTATTAAAGTTCACATGGTGTTTATTGAGATATTTGATATTATGATATTTTTTTCAGGATAATCAGAAAGAATAACCTACGGCCATGTTTACACTCTAAAACATAGGTACAGACAGAGTGTTGACGAAGATTGTCTTCTACTTGATTTCACTAGTCACTGGTAAAAGAACATTAACATCTTGAGTACTTTATTGTCATCTCTGTAGGGGTATGGGAACCTGTTTCACCATTCTATAAAAAATATCTTTGTTTAACCTGAAATAGCATAAAGATTAAAACAAAAACAAAGTATAAAAACAAAATATGAGGAAAAAAGTCCTTTTTCTTCAAAAACAATTAAAATATTTCAAGTTTATTATTCAAGTATCTGTGGTAAGGTAATCTTGTATTAACATTTGCCCAAATACTCTGTGAAATATAAAATGCAATTTTCTTCAAGCACCTCAAAGAAAAACATTTCAATAAGTCCACAACTTTTTCTTTTGCCACCACAAAACTCAGTGAATATAGACCTTTTCTGTGAAAGGTTTCAGTTTCAATGACTCACCTATTTCTGATGAAAAACCTATTTCTGTGTTGGTTTGTTTTGTGTTTTGTTGAAAAATTCTAACCCTACTCTGTTTACTGTAGTGGCTTAGTTCTGGATGAATGCTTCTAGCAATCAGGATGACAGAGGAGAATATAATCTGCAGAGCTATTGACTACTTGTTGAAGGGCAAAGAGAAGTTCACAATAAAACCTGCTGCAATGTATATTTAAGCCACTTCAAGCAGAGAGAATCTTAACATAGGTCTCAAGTAGATGGAAGCTTCTATTTAGATCACTTGGTGAATCTGCTGCATACCCTTTTATGAAATGGCTGCATGCATATAGGGCCTGAGAGTTCCGTCCTATTTTATGAAAGCTGCTTAGTTTCCTCATTCACATATGTCCATGGGAATTGAGGGTGTTGCAACAACTGCTCAAGATGTGCCTGTATCCTTGAATGGTCCAGACCAGGATTCAAACGATTGACTACTTTGTTTTAAGATTTGATAGTAGATACAGAAACAAAATCTAGCTGTGCAGTACAGGCTGGTAGAAGTTTTGTGTTCTTCGTTTTTGAATTTCATGATAGCTACCTGGCAATGTAAGGTTTTAATAAGGAAATAATTAAACAAATAAATCTATTTTTTAAAAGCAAACAAGTTAAAAAACAAAACTAATTACTCTGAGGGAAGTAAAACCAACAGAAATTGTTGAAGCATTTGAACTCAACCTTTAGCATGGGAGAAGGAGGATATTTTATACTTTTTTTTAAAAGAACCCAACAAAACAAAACCACCCAGAGAAAAAAAAAAAGGAACCCCAGCATGTTACATGTAGATTGATCACCCTATGACTAGTCATTGTAGTACCAGACTTGGGCTGCACAAAACTTAAATTTAGTGCTAAATTAGCACTGTCACTTAATCCCACCCATGGAAGCCCATTTTAGGAGAATAAACATAGTTCATCATAAAAAGATAGAAGAAAAAAATAAAAAAGAGAAAGCCCGCAGTATTTATCATTACAGTTGCTTAATCCAGTAAGCAAGGATAGTCCTCGGACACATGGTGTGAACTCTGGGGTTGTGTCCTGGTTTTGTTAAAAACAAGTTTCTCTTGTAGTGAATTTGCCTGTCAGCTAAAGCCTTCTTACTAGCTGCATTTTCTTGGAAAACCAGATACATATTTTGGTAAACATAGCAATGGAATGCGAGGTTATTGATAAGAATGGATGCCATCTCATGAGAGGGGCAATGAGAACAGGTGACCAAGAAGCTGACAACTGAGTACAACATCGCATTCACGTCAATACTTCATGTAAAAGTGGGAGATTATGGGGATCTCTTCCCTTTTCCTTATGGTCGACATTAGGAGAGGATCTTGCTGGTCGTTGCTGCGAACCGAGGCCCAGTGAGAGACTGAATCCAGCTCCAGTTGGCTGCAGAGTCCAATCCAGGACTTCGGGTGCTGGCTCTGCAGATGCTGGGACTTTCGAGATTGGTTTTGTATAATTTGTGTTATTTTCTCTATTCTTATTAGTAGCATTAGTAAAACATTTTTAATATTTCCAACTCTCTTCTCTCTGTCCTTCTTTCCCTCCCGATTGCCTGTCCTTAGTGGGAAGCGGGGAGAGGAAGGGACTGAAGGGGGAAGGGGAGGAGCGGGGGCTAACAGTACATCTGCCATGGTTTTATTGTCACCCCACAATCAAAACCTTGACAGGTTGTCATATGCAAAGGACAGAAGCTGGGCTCGGTGACCCCTGTGGGTCCCTCCCAACTCAAGGCACTCTATAATTGTACAAAGTGTCTCTTCTGCCAGGTCATTGTAAGATGATATTTGCTGGAAACACCTCAAAGAAACAAATTCACAGAAAAAAAGATGGAAAAGAAAATGAAACAATTACATGATGCAACCAAAATTACTAGAATAACCAAAAATAAAAATAAAGACTTCAGAGGATCTTATTTTTACTAGTGAGGCAGTTAATTGTAATACACTGAGTCACTCTGGATGTCCTGTGCTAAGAATGCACATTTGATACATAAAAGTACTTGCTTGTTTTGTTTCAACATTCCTGTCTGAGGAAAGTTCTGCTGAGAGCATCTGTTTGTGATTCATCATATTTTTAGCTTCCTATTGTTTACCTCTGAAAGAAACTAGAATCAAAGTCTATCTCCTATAGAGAGAATTACCAGCAGACAACATGGCAACAGGGCTTCCTGGTTTAGGAAGTGAACACAAAGTCATTTTCAGACATGTAAATGAAATAATTTAGAATAATGATGAAGAGAAATGTTGCTTATTTGTTTTGTCCTGTGGCATGAACTGCCTACCCTTTAGCTCCTGATGGATCTGCCATCACTAATAATGAAGCATAAGAATCTCAATTTGTTGCGAAGGACTTTCTCATCTATAAGTAGACATTGCCTCCAAGTCAGAAACAGTTCATTAGATCCATATTAAAAAATTATTTGCATGTTCCTTGTCTAAGAATATGCTTTCTAACAGTCACCTAACACAGATCATCTCAAACTCCCATGGTGACAGTTTTGAAAGAACACAAAGGTGACAGAGGTATTACATGCAGCAGGTCAAATAATCAAATACTTGGGGCCATCTCACTTAAACTTTCTTTTCACAGTTTTTCTACTGGTCTTTGATATTAAATATATAAAAACAGATAGAGTGTTTGAATCACTAGAGTAGTTCACTAGGTAGCAAACAACTATCAGGGTTAGTAACTTGAAGGGTAGTATAATAAGTTTAGTATAATAAGGTTAGTAACTTGGAATAAGTGTAGTTTATTTCATTTGGCACCTGAATTTGAATGCATGATAACAGAATTGCAAATCAGGTACCGGAAGAATAATTTAAGAAACAAACGTGCAGAAAGCACTTACTCTAGCATTTGAAGAGTACAATTATGGGCACTGATATTGTCAACCTGAAAACTTAAGAGAATCCTGAAAAATGTACTGAAAATTTGGTTTCTGAAAGACATTGCACCTCCACCCCTAAATTACTTCTTGTTTGTGAGAGTATCAATTAATTTTTATTTCAATTATTGGGGGTTTGGTTTTTTTATTTATCACATGAATACATGAGATGTACACTCCGGCCCCACATTCTAAAAGTTGGAAGTTGTTTATCAAGTGATAGAAACAGGAAACCTAAGTATCATTGAGGATTTGATGTTTAATCCATTTATTTAAAAACCAAACCAAACCAAGCCAAAAACAAAAAGTAAATGCACAAGCATAAGGAAGAGACATTTTCATGTACCCACATAACATAACCACATAACATAAGAATCTGAGACATTTAATGCCTCTATGATTTATTTTGTAATACTATTTTGTTTCTCACAGAAGTCTCAGAGTGAGTTTCTCAGTCTTTTTTTTTTTTTTTTTTTTTGTATCAGCTAAGTACTTCTATAATGTAAATAATAGTAAATAGATTTATTTTTCTTTTTCTATCAAGCCAATCTAATTTGGACTCTTCCATCACACTTATCACTGGGACACTTGACAAGTTGTCCAGTCCCTTTTGAAATTCTTGACAAAGAATCCTGATTTAACCTGGTAGAATACTAGCCTGACTCCCATTAATGTCAAGGAAAGCAGGGGTTGCTTACACCAAAACTGAATTAAGTCCAATATGCCCAGAGGTCATATACTTTATTTCAAAAGTGGGATTTTTCAAAATTGATAAAAGGCAGCAACTACTAGAAATGCATTCCCCTTCTATTTAACAGCTTGAAGGTCCCTCATAAGCATGGAAAAAGAGTGGACATGGATTTTCTTGTGCAGAAGAAATTCAGATTTATATTTTAATGGCCTTAAAGTTCCATTTTAATTGCAGGAAAATAATTTGAGGGAGATTGGTAATAGGCAAAACTTTGAGACCTTTTGTTCTTTAGTGCAGTGAAAGAAACCTCATTAGAGAGGATTTTCTTAGTTAGCAGGACTTTGCGGTTAATGAGCTGTGAGTGATAATATATAGTAGTAATCCCTCATGGCTGTAACAAGTTGTATTTTATAAACTCCTTAATCTCAGTGGTGAAAGAGACGTGTGGTATGGGAAAGTGAAAAAAGTAATTTGCATGGCTCAGGGAAATTCCAGAGATTTTGATCCCTTTACATGGGTAAAGGAAAGGAATATTATCTTCACAGTTACCTAAATTGTGCTCCAGAACGGCAGGTCTGAAGATTTTCTAAACTCCATATCTAGGTGAAAAAGAGTATTTACACAGGCAAAAGAGAAATCCAAAATAATATCTTTGGTGAAAACTTAATGGAGATTAATCATCTCAAAGTTAATTCTGAGGACAAGGGTCAGAAAAACTAAAAAAAAAAAGTCTGTCTTTATTATGAAAAAAAACAAACCAAACCAAACCAAACCAAAAATGAAACACAAACACCACAAAAACCAACAATAACTACAACAAACCAACCAACCAAAAAACATAAAAAAGAGAATAAGTACTTTGGGATGAAGCCTATCCCCTTTTTACAAGGAGGTGACAGCAAGGAACATTGAATTGTGGTTTAGAAGATTTGTTATTCTGCTAAACCACCACAAAACAACACACAAAGGGTACCTTCAGCCAGCAAGAAACAAAACTCTGTTTTCCATGTCTATATGAAGACTCTTTCTTCTGTTGATGGCATCATTGAATTGTCCCACACTGCATTAGATTTCTTTTCTTACAAAGTCCTTCTATCTGAAAATATTACAGGTATTTTCCAGGAGAATAAACATAAAAACTTAGTACTTCCAGAAGAAATTAGAACCCAGGTCTCTTATTACCAGTTATTATATTTTGTGAACCAATTTATCAGCTTTCTTCAGTCAAGGACCAGAACTCCATTTAAACTGAGGATATTAGGATCACACTCAAGAGCTTGTCCCCAGCAGAAAGCTTGGGAAATAACTAAAGTAAACTTCTACAGGGCTTGAGACAAGAGAACATACTTCAGTCTGCTTGTGGAAGCTCTCTGTTGTCCAAGATTAAAATTTAGATCAATTGGAGGGAGAAATCTTTTAATGAAAAATATAGAATTATATTATTTTTCTCCAAGAGACTTTAGACTTTAAACTAAAGTAAAATTACTCACAAATGTTTACATTTCTCTACAGCTGCTTATTAGCAAGACCCCTTTGGAAGACTTTATAATTACCAATAATGGTATCAGAGACCCTTCAGAAATCTTTTTAACTTAGGATAAAATGTAACACATGAGTTATCTCAGGTGCCACTGTTTAACATTTGTGGAAGATAATTGTGTGATAATTTTAGCTTTCTAGTGAAATGTTACAAACATTAATCTTCACAATGCACTTGTGATCGTGATACTAAGTATTAAACTTCAACTGGGGTAAGTCATTGTAACACCATTGACTAGGACTGGTAGAATTATTTTTTCCCCTTTGAAACTGTTTTTCAACAGAAAAATATTTTTCTTTGCTATTCACATGTTAAAGGGATCTGCAGTCTGGGGAAAAAGTAGTTTTGAGGAAAATTAATTTGAGGATGTGGGCTTAAAAATCAGAATTTTACTTCTGATAGTTCACTATGATTTCTAGTGGAATTGTTGATCAGGTGCTGTACCTTCCCTCAGGAAGCAGTTCTTCAGCTGTGTTTCATCTTTCAGGATGTTCTCTTGAAAAAGTAATAGATATTTGAGTTTTCATTCAAGGTATACTAGTATTTAAAAAACAAAACCGAACTGCTTTACAGGATGTTTCTAATTAAGTATCTGGTCAAAGTTTTTTGTTTGATTCTCTGCCTGGTTTGACAGTGATTTGCAACAGGACTCTTAATTTCATGAAGGTGGTTTAAGTATGGGAAGAAGGAACCAAGTGAGTTTTGTTTTATTCTAATATTTAATCTGAAAATGTTTTACTGTGTCTAGAAGAAGATGGAAGTACAGAGACTCATGGTGTGAACTCTCAGACACATGGTATGAACTGTGGGGTTGTCCTATGCAGGGACAGGAGTTGGACTCGATGATCCTTGTGGGTCCATTCCAAGTCAGGACATTCTATGATTCTACATGATGAAAGTAGGCAACTGTTTTGCTTGGTGTAGTTTTGAGGGAAACGGATCTTTTCCCCTAAAGGAAAGTACAAATAACAAAGCAACCAGACTGAATAGAATGTTTACTACATATAAATGCAAATATGTATAAATATATAAATATAAAAGTAATTTCCTTGTAGTTTGAGATAAGATACTATGAAATTAAATAGGTTTTTATGATTTTGTCCCAGTTTTGTTAAAAACAAGACCAGTTTTATTTTAGTGAATTTTCCTTTCAACTTAGTTCCTCTCAGTACTTTCTAAGTGACTGCACTTTTCTGAATTTAGCTACTTATTTTTTGAGACACTGTTCACTCTGGACTGATAAGATGACCAATGGAATGCAGAAGAAGCTCATATTTAGATTTATTGCTATGGTAACCAAGGTTTACTGATAACAGGACATATTTGCAAGGAGGGGTAGACAGAAGAGGTGACTAAAACTGACCGAGTATTCCATCCCATATGCGTCATACATCCTATAAAAGAGGGCCATCACAAGGGTCTCGCTCTCTTTAACCATTGCTGGCATCTGAAGGGGGCCCTGCCACCCATGCCTGTGATGCAAGTCCTGAGACCCTGCATCCCTGAATCCAGTCCCAGTTTGCTGTGAAATACCACCCAGGACTTCTGGGTGCCTGCCCTGCAACTGCTGGAGCCATGCCAGCTCCGTGCAGGACGGGTTAAACGCTGCTCTACTGTGGGACAGTTAAGATGGGTTTTGTCTATTTTTTATATTTTCTCCATTTACTAGTAACATTAGTAAAGCCTTTAAAGCCTTTCCAACTTGAAGTCTCTCTTCCTTCCTTCTTATCACTTTTTCCTATCTAAGGGGAGGGTGAGTGAGGGGGTAACAGAGAGAATCTGCTATGGTTTATTGTCACCTTGCAATTAAACCTTGATATATCAGAAATGATTTAAGATTTTAAGACCTTAATTTGTATATCACAGGTCATTTTATGAGAGGAAGCAATAGCACTGCCATATTAACAGTAAATCAAACAACTTCCCTAAATTGTCTTTATCTAAGAAATGAGGACAAAGCTCTTGGTTGCATTGGTAGACACTAGATTAAGGCTGTGGTAAAAAAGATTACTCTCACAGTGTCTTATTCAAGCAAACGACGAGAGCAAGAGGTTCTGTATCAATTGGAGAACATGTTTTAAGTTAAAAACATGCTGAAATGTCATTCTGAACAGGGATGTTTCCCTAAAGTAAGGCTATGGGCTAGCTGCCCAGCTTATGATATAGTATGAAGAGCAATAGTGAAGTCACACATAGGAAGACTACAACAAACAACAGGCTGGGGAATGCAAAACATACAGGGCCAGAGAGTTATCATTGTTTGGAACAAAAAATTAAAACACCTTGGAACAAAACTCTTGAAATAAATTTGGAAATAAAGTGTAATATTACCACAGAGTTGTGTTGTAAGTAGCAGGAGTGTTGAAGGGTAAAGAAAAAACAAAAACAAAAAAACCAATAACAACAACAACAACAACAAAAAAAAAAAAAAAAAAAAGGAAAAAGAGAGAAAATAACCAACCGGTAATATTTTAAAGGGTAACCAATGCTCACTAGCAGCTGCAGTAAGACATTAAGTAATAGAGCACAGTAATGTTAACAGCTCTCTTGGTAAGAGTGGTAAATGAAATAAACCTCAGCATTCGGTGTATCATTAATCTATAGTGAATAATGGCACTGGTAGTGTAAGGAGATTAAAAAGGGCATTGTAAACATTTGTGGCTGTATAATATACAAATTAAAAATGTGTGAACGCTTGCAGCTGCATAATCTACAAATTAAAAAGTGTAATAGCATAGCATTAATTACTGGCTGATCAATTTGCCCATAATTGCTGGCATGTAGATGAACAATTACAGGTCCAAAATGTTATTTGAGAAAGAGACATTGACCTTGGAACCGTAAGAAATGTTAATATGTTATAAGGTAAAACAAGTTTGTGTCAAAATCCTCTACCAGTACGTGTTGTTGCAGGCTCGTTTGCTCGGCAGCCCTGTGTCACAGAGACACCCCAAAAGTCAATTTAGGCAGACAACAAGCTCCAAACAACCTTTACTCTAGCCAGAAAGGTATATCAAATACACCAACTAGAAATGGGCTTTATCTAAGTTATTTAGCACTCCGACAACACAAAACACAAGTTCAGTTGCCAGTTGAGGAAATTATTGTTGTACGACCACAAAAGAATAATGACGATCCACAGCACGCATGCATTCACTTACAAAAAAAAACAAAACCAGTGGTGTCTTTTACTCAAGCATACCCAGTAGAGGATAATCTGGAGTAGACAAGGGCTCACTCAAGGATATATCCAGAAAGGAAAAATATTCACCAAAGTGGAGGTGAGAGGTACTCAATCCTGGGAAGTCTCCTTAGACAGCATCCTAATCTAAGGGGAAGGTTCCACTTCACGGTCTCACTCCTCAGAGAAAACCATTCAAAGGGGGTCTTCAGAGGGGACCCTGTTGTATAGCCTGGTTGGATCTGTCTGTGGTCATTATGACATGGTCCAGAAGCTTCTCAGCTTCTCTTGGCACCTTATTTGTTGAGGACCCTGTCTATTGACTGAATGTCCCATCCTTTCTGCCCCCTGGCCAAAAGGAGGTGAAGTCGCCACCCCAAGGTGGGGGAGGATGTGACTGTCAGCACCTTGGCACCACCCTAGGGTGACATGGGGACAGGCACAGTGGTGCACAAAAGGTGCTGAAGAGCCATCAACTGCCCAGTTAAAGGCTCCTGATCTCATCAAGCGTGTGTGCAACTGTCACACTCTAATCGTACCTTTTCCTGTATGTTATTGTTCCTGAAGCAGCCTATTATATATTTGAATTACAGAAATAACTGTCTGCAGGGTATTTCCTGTAGTCACCTTATATACAAGCTTATATGCATGTAACTCGGTAGATACATAAGCAGGACCACAGTTTCTTACAGGAGGGAGCTGATATCATAGCCAACTAATAAAGGTGCTGAGCATTTCCCTGTTACCTCAGCCCACTTCTATCTGCTAATATATTTGTCAAATGTCAATGGCTTAGTCTGTTTGGTTCAGATTTCTGAGTTGCTAAGTTTCTTTGAAAATTTCAGCCAGAAACCTGGAAATATTTCTGAGAATGAACCTTGGTGAACTACAAGAGAGAAGAAACCTTGGGACTGAAGAGAGAGGGAAGGAGCTTTGCATAAGAGAGACATGGGTGAGAGAGTGGAGGTATGGCTAAGCGAAGACCAAGGATCAAAGATGGGAAGCAATGAAAGAAGACTAGTCTTTAAAAGAGAGAGAAGGAGGTAATTAGATCTTTTCATGTGTAGGCACAACCTATGTTATCCTTAATTACATACTGCTTTTCTAGTAGAGACAAAAACCTCAGTGGTTTGTAGATGTATGTGATTGCTTAATTAAGAGCAGACGAATCTGATATTTTCTTGCTTGTAGTGCAACGGTAATAACTTATTTAATGTAAAGCGTAAATCTAGACCCTGATTCTGCACATTCTGTCCACTTCCTAATTACTTAAATGATTCCACTGACTTTAGTGTAACTTCTATATAAATAAAATCAACCCTGTATACAGTCTGGAGGTTGTATTACTCCTAATCTCAAATTAGAGATATCTGTAGTTCTGTTCACTTTTCCACAATCTAAACTTTTTTTACCTCCCTGTATACAGTCTTGTTTGATTACACAATTCACCTCCTTTCTACATACTTTCAGTATTGTTTTTTTCTGTTGTGTCACCATGTAACATCTCAGAGTCTGTGAAACAGAAGAACATCAACTACTTACTGGCAATAGCAGAAGCCACTTTTAAAGCTGTTTCTCTCAAAAGAAAGTTTAGTACTAGATTCAGTAAAATCTGCTCACTAAGAACAAGTCTTCTAGTGACCAAAAGCATATGACCCCAGTGCTCTACTCTCTGGACTGGCTCTCTAAAGAATACAAAATCAAATTCAAGGTCTTAGTTCTGATAGTCACAGCTCTCCATGGGATCTGCACAGGTTATCTGATAAATTACTTCCTCCTCTGCAGCACTGACTGTCCATAACAGAAAACAGTAACTCTGAAGAGAAGAATGAGACTTGAAAGTGCTGAGGGTATCTGTGCACAGAATCCCAAAATACATTGGTGAGGCTGAGAAATGCAGCTTTTCAGGTAAAAGCACGAAAGAAGAAACGAAAAAAAAAAAAAAAATCAGAAAACCCTTACTTACTTGATTTAGTTTTGTTCTTTTCTTTTTGACAGGGGTAATCTTTAAAGTGTCTGAGACACTGGAGCGAGGCAGTAACTTCTAGAGGTTCACTTATTTTTTAGATTTTTCACCAATGTTTTGCACTTCTTCAGATAAAGTTACTCCTCAATAACAGAGCACTCATACAACACCTGTTTTAGAAAAAAATTAAAACTTGAAATTCACAGACAAGATGAACTGGAAAAGCCAGCTCATCCTTACCAGGAGGCAGGAAGCTTTTTGTTTTTCCCAAGCCATAGCATGTTGATTAACTGGCTCATCTTATTTTACTGCACATGTTCTCAGAGTGCTGCTGATGTGCTGGACAGTGGTGCCACAAATCCCAGGGAAACACATGTGGAAATTCCATTCCTGGGTCATCAGGAGTGATGTGTTCTCCATGCACAAGCTTTCTGGGACAAGTGACCAGGACAATCTCCTCCTTGTAGCACCTTTAGAAGAGTCAGTGATGAACAAGCATACAAGGGCATGTCCTATGGGCATCATCTGTAGCAAGACGCTTGAGCATGGGTGCTCTAAGAGTCAGCTCCAGCCAGGACACAGTTATATCTGTCAACTTGATTCTTATACATTTACCATTGTAATACATACACTTTCTAGTTTCTGCCCCTTTTCTTTGGTGTTATCCACACCAGAAACCATCTTCTGAAGTCCTCATGATGATGGATTTGTCTGAGATGTATAAGAGCAAGTCACTCGTACCTGAACACTTCTTTCTTAAGAAGAATATGAACCTGATTGTGATGGTTTCTTCCTCCCAATCTTGGATCTCATTAGGGTCATTTTCATCCATTTCCTATATAGTTTTATACCTTGAATTGGTTTGTGATTCTGTCTTACATCCAAATTAAGTATGTATTGTGTATTTTATGTATGTGAGATACTATTTCTTCTCTTTGTTGAGTTCTGATGTGGCATACAGCAGTGTGTCCTAGATGGGAAAATTATCTTCTTCAGGAAAAAGAGAGGTAAAAGAACATTTGATACATTTTATTTAAAACTCCAGGTTTAAAATTTGTGTCTTTTTCTGAGAAAACAGTGAAGAATTAAATGTTTTTAACAGAAATATTTTTTTTCAAAATAGATATAGATTTTGCTTACTGAATAATAATAATAAAAAAAAATAAAATATTTTGATAAAAATAAGTATTTTGCAAAATTAGTTTTCATCAAGCTTGTTCGCTTGTTTGCTATCTTTTTATTACTTGTTCTTTATTGCTGTTACAGAAGTAGTATTATGATGGGAATTTTAGTAACCCAAACCAGATTACACCTGAATTTGTAGTTTGAAACATAGAGTAATATGTGACTTTGGGTTATTTATGAATGTCAAAAACTTAAAAGGAGAAAAAATGTGAAATATGAACTAAATCTTTTAGCCACTGATGGTGACTTTTAAATTATTCAGTTTTGGAAAGTCAGTTTGATATACACTGTAGAACAACACACTTGTGAAATAGAAAAGGTCCTACCACTGAAAAGTTGTCCTTTCTACCCCTGAAAGTACATCAAATTATATCGTGTTGTGCAGAAAATTGTCTTTTCAGAGGCAAAGGTCCAAGTCAGCCTGACACATAAAATGAGCTGAAGAGAGGATGAAGTATAACAAACAGCTTTTTTTTAAAATCCCAGCCTCATGTATGATAAGCTATTACAACTGTTATATTGATAATTAGTCTTAAATGCATATTACAATAGATACAGGAAAGGATATTTTGATGCCAGCAAGCTGGATAGAAAGGAAAAATTGAGCTCTGTCATCAAAGATGGCACATTCTCTGCTACCAAAACCTTCCCTATGATGTCCCTGAGCTGTGTGGCACACTGAATAGATGGAATATCAGAGAGGGAGCAATAATTTAAGAAGTCAGATGGGTTGTAGGTTTAGTTCACCTTGAAATATATAATAAGACCAGACCCTGCATTTCCTTTTCTTGAAAAGATAGTTTTGGAAGTCTTCACTAGAAAAAGCAGTTTGTCCTTTGCTGACTTTTCTCCTTTGGGATATGTTCATCATCAAGAAGCAGGACTGAATTTAAACAACAGTAATGGCGATAGGTAATTTTGGGTTACCTTAAAGACTGTGATTTTCCCTACAAAATTTTCCCTACAAAAGCTTCCTACAGATAAGGGAAAAGGATTATGAAATAACAATGTAATAATGTTCTTGTTTACTCTTATTTTAATTTTTTTCTTTTCATTTTTTCTGTATTACTCATAAAATGTAGTATACATTTTTTTCTGGTTGATGGTTTCATGGAATAAAGCAGTACAAAAAGAAACTGTGTATTTAAAACCTGAAATCAGACTAAAAGTTGTATGATGTCTAAATCTTTTCAATGTCTTCATTAACAGTTTGTAGTCATTTATTATTTAAAACCAGTTCAAGAATTCCCAAATCCCCCTATATAGAAATCACAATCATATGTTGAAACTGCCCAAGTCTTATCCCAGCATTTGTGATTTTATGTTGTTTGATGCAGCCCTTGGCACAGAGCTGTAGGAGAACCAGGTACCACTCACCCTCAAACTTAGTCTGCACTTTAACCACAAAGCATCTACCCATCAGCTTTAGTTTGTGAGAAGGGAAGCACTGCTTCAGGGAGTTGATAGCTCATGTTGTGTCTGAGGAGGAAGAAGAAATTTGAAGAGAAGATAATCCACTGGTCAAAATCACTAAGAAAGTCCTTATGGATAGTCCAGTTAGATGATGTTGCTTTTTATCTGGTAACCAGTTGGTTTTACAGCTCCCTTTACACATACATAGATTGAGCATCTGTTTAAATAAAAGGGAAAGAACGGTGGAAAAAAAGGCCATATGGCTTCTCAACATAATACAAGACTTCTCTTTCATAGCACTTGTTTTGTCCTGCAGTGAGAATGAAGAGAAAATATAACAACCAAGACCAGATACAGTTCTTGACCTATTTCATGCAATCATTGTGCAGGTGGTTTATACAGTTGTAAGAAACTTTTCTTTCAGAAATTTAACAATTGTTTCCATGACACTGATGTCTATTGAACTGTGTTTGTAGTTATTACATTGTGGAATGTTTATCCAGCTTTATACATTGGTAGCTTTTAGATGGATTGAAATTTTGTATAAATTCTCTTCTTTCACAAGCTGGGGATGAAGAGAAGAAAGATGGAATTAGTAGTGTTATTGAAGTATTTTATAACCTTCAGAGAAAAACATAAAAAATATTTAGGTTCCGACACCAGTTACAAAATATGTGTTCAGACTTTAAAATAAAACCACAAATAAACAGAGATTTCAAAATATGAATTGTCAGTCCTTTCCTTACTGGTCTTTCTTTACAGTGCATCCTTTGAAACACATGATAATAGACGTGGCCCTAAAGCTGTGTGAAAACTGTTCTCTTGGTCACTCAGTCTTGACAGGGTTGTGACATTGTCCTTCAGGTGTGGCACCTTGGAGGGGGAAGTGTTGGGGGAACATGCGAAGTCAGGAGGACTCCAGAGCTGCAGAGAGAAGGTAGCATTGCACCATGCTTTACTGACTGCTCAGACAGAGGGAGGTACCAGAAGGGATATTGCAATGTTGTAATTACTCCGCTATGATCTGTGGAATGGCTGGCCAGGACAAATGTTTAGTTCATCAAAACCTGAAGGGATCATTTCTACAGAAGAGTTTTTGAGGGTAAAATGACAGTCTGGCCATGACATTTACCTCTATGAACTTGATTGCAGGAGAGGACTTGTGGCTTAGAAATGGTACTGAGGCGTAGCAGGTCAGGCTTCAGCTGTTCAACAGCCACAAAATATCTAAATGAAGACCCAGTATCCAAGCTTTTAAACAGGATGCTGGTGTGAGGCACCACTTTACAAAGGATACCAGACTTGCATCCTATTCCTAACCTGACATACCACATATTATGCTCATTGTTTCTTTTCTTTGGATCTGAACTGAACCTCAGAGATGAAATCAGTCTTTATGTTATTGGCATCCAGAGGCAGCCTTGAATTTTCAAAATGTTTGTAACACCTGACTCCCACAGCTAAACTAAAGTTGATTTGAAAATATGGCCCTCAGACTGCATAAGCTTATATCAACTTTTTTTTTTTTCCCCTTCTCCCCTGTGAAGCATGGCTTAGAAGTCACAGCTGGCACATTAGAAAAAAGAAATACAATAAAATGAATAAAATATACTCTCATTCACAATTTCCTAGAGGCTCCTTGGTTGTTAATTGAAACTTTTGTCTACTTTATTGAACAATAAAAGTGACAGAAACTACTCTCAGGTGTCCTTCAGTATTAAAAAGAGGATAAAGGGTTCCTAGCAAAGGTGACAGAAATTAATGTGGTGAGCCCAGCTATCAAACATTTTGATATGTGAATTGCCTGATATTTCTATAATGCCTTCTTATGATTGGAAATGTTATCGCTTCTATTGAATCAATAGAAAATGTTAAAGCTCCATGGAACCCCAATTACAAAATAAAGCTAGAAGGTTAACATCTGGGACCAGCAGAGATAGAAACAATTTCTATTGTCATACCTTTCTGACAAGTAAATGTCAGAAACATAACACCTTCCGCCAGGCTCAGTACAGAGCACATGTAAAAGAGTGATTGCAAGGCAGTCTCAAGTCAAATCACCTGTCATCTCAGCTTTGACATGGAATTACTTTTGTTTTATGCATCTATTAACCTTGAACTATCAGCATTTGTTTTAATGTTCTGGTCTGAAGTGACCTAAATGTACTTCTTTAATGCACTTACTGCTGTAGCTAAAAGGGGGAAAGAACAGGGGGAGAAAAAAACCAAACCAAACCAAACCAAACCAAACCAAACCAAACCAAACCAAACCAAACCAAACCAAACCAAAAAACTACAACAACCCTGTTAGGAAAGGGTTGATAAAGTTGTTCTGGTTCCTCTGGCACACCTGCAAAAGCAGCAGCACATTTCCCAGCTCCCAACTAGGGGCACAAACCTCAGGGACAATCCTGCCAAAAAACGTGGGAGAATGTCTGTGACATCTAAAAAATACCTCTGGTCTATAGCGTGATGCTGCATATTTCACTTCTTTTTCTCACTCTGGGGCTTAAGGGAATGAAAAATGAATGCTAGGGCAGGCAGAAGCCCCCAGCTCTTGCAAGACAACTGGACCTTTTATTCCTGCCAGGTGTGACAATGGCTATGACATCACATCACTATGAAAAACATGATATCTGGAGAACATCATGTCTGATCTAAATTGTAGTCAGTTAACAATATAGAGAGGTTGCTGGTTTTCTCCAACCAGTACAAACCACAGCAGAAAAATTCTGCTTGGATATTAGAATGTGAGATTTTAAAAGGTTATGGTAAAAGGGCTTGTTAGAGACATTATCCCCAGAATATGAATTACATTCCTGAACGAAGAAGAAAAATACTTTTTATCTGTACATTTTACACTATGTCCCCCATCTTAATTTTCCTGCAATGCAGAGAAAGAAGGAAATGTTTGAAACACCAACTGAAGAAATTATCACCAGGTTTCTCAGCTGACTGGAACCATTTATTTCTTGAAGAAACACATAATTTTGAGACAAGCTTTGGAAGCTGACTGCCTACAAAAGTCCTTTTTGTTGGAACTTGCAGCCTTTTGACAGTGAGGTTTGGGTATCCAATGTAATTTGAAAATCTAACCTAGACAGAAAGGGTAAAATCTTTGAACAGGTTAAATACATGGAAAAGTGTATAAGTAAGCTTTATAAAGTATCAAAGTCGTGTCTAATTTTCATTTCAAACAGCTATCCCTCTCTGGTGGCAGAGAAATTCCAGTCAAAGAATTGAACGTTAAAATATCTTATTATTGTTACTATTTTTATTTAAACTACTACCTCCATCCCCACATAGGAAGATTTTAACTGCTATCCAACACCACAGACATTTCCTCACGAAAAATCATTGTACATCATTTTGCGGGACCTGCGATGTCTTTCATATATGTGACTTTCTGGAGTCAGAACTGCTTGGCATGACCTTGTCTCTTTCCTGTCTTCGTCTCCTCTAAAGGAAAAATGATGGTTAAGACAACAGTCTCCTAATGACTAGAGGTCAAGAATGAACATCAGTGTGGGACTGAGACCCAATTCAGATTCCTAATTATCTAAAAACATAATAGGCAAAGAATGTTGCTAACTTATTTCCATTAATTTGGGGTTATCTTACTGATAAATAAATTTGTGCAAATACATGAGGAATCATAGACAACATTTGGTCAATGAAAAGAATGGAAATATGTAAACTTACTAAAGCTTGACATCCTTATATATTTGTAATTAGTTGTTGCTAAGATCTCAGAACTCAGTCGTGCTGCAGTGGATAATTTTTATGAAGACTGATTTGTCTTCTGGAGAGATAATCAGGGAGCATACATATCCCTGTATTTAAGTTGCATGTCTTCTGGGGAACCCCATCACTGTAGCACATGTGGAGTGGAAAACTCAAATACTCTGGGATAATAGGTAGTCTAATCTCAACCATACTTATAAATCCAGCATATTGATGCATTAGTCTCTTTCCTTTCATTTCCATTGCGTATTCTGGCATACACACAGTGTAAAAGAATGAAGAATCAGACCATTAATATGGTCTCAGTTGTAATTGCATTTTTTTTATTCATACAGTGCTCCAAAATGTGAAGTTAACAGCTTGTTATGTGGGTGTACATTAATAAGCACAATGGGGGTTCATAATAGAGCTTCGAGGTGCTAATGCATTATGAATTCATGAATTAATAATTGCCATTAATTAAAAATACAGCAGAAAACTACCCAACAATGACTGACAATGGAAGAAAAGTCTCAGCAGTCTCTGTGTCACACCTCCCTTGTGGCTGTTTCTATGGATTTTGTACAGCCTGAGGGAATAATGTTTTGTTTGGGGAGAAGGAAGAGGTGAGGACTGGAAAAACAGTCCCCTTAAAAGATAATGGGTTATTGAAATGGGACAGAAATAGGAGGAAATATAGGAAAGCAAGTCACTGTGAAAACTCCAACAGGGAAAAAGCCCAGATGGCCTCTGGAAATGATAAAATTAAGTCTTAAATTGATGGTGATACTAAACTTGGGACTTGATTATCCTGACAGATGTGCATACGACTCCCATTCACTTCAATAGGAGGTGTGCATGTGGAGCTGATGGGGAAACCAGACCTTAGAATCACTGAACTGTGTGCAGAGAAGGAGGGCAAACGTGAGAAACAAAAAGCTCTGGGGGAAAATGATGACTTCAACTTTATTCAGTATCCCATGGCTGAAATTTGTCAATGAGCAAGATGTTTTCTCTAACAAAAATAAATATTTTTTAAAGTTAAAACAGAGGAAGTCTGTTACCTGGTGAAAGTCTATAGAAATCCCCTGGAGAGCCAGTTCTCTCCCCCACCTTCCCACTTTCCTCATCCCACGAAGTATTACGAACACCCAGTTAAGTTTAATTCAGTTATGATGGTGCAAGTGTGGAGTAACTCTTTAAATAATAGTGGTTTTTTACACCAGTTTGCACCAGCTTTATTGAGATGCAGATCCAGCTTGAGAGGTATAAAGAAATATGAGATAATAACCTAAAATGACTAAAAAGGGTCTTGTCTGAAAACATGAACAATAATTCTATGATTGAAAGGATGTGAACATTATAGCAACTTTAAGGGCTATTAAGCCAGTTCCTATGTGAATCTGTAGTGTGAATTGTATAAGCATTTGGAATGTGTTGATGATAAAGGGATTCATAAAAGTTGTTATGCTGATTTTATGTTGATGGATGCTAGAATATAAGGTGAATTATTAACCACAGGAAAGTGAGACTAATGTTTAAGTGCTGTGATATATGTGTAATTGAAAGCAATTTCTTCTATAGAACAAGGAGATTGTGGGCATAAGTGAAACAAACTTTGAATAAAATACAGGTGAAGTGGAATCTGTTGGGTGTTCAGAGCCAGGAAACAAAGGGAAAATAAGCTTGCCTGAAAAACAAATATTGCCACTAGAAATAAATAATTTGCATTTATATAGCAACTTCTATCCAGAAAAAGCCCAAAGCAAGTTACCCACTTGCTAAAGCATTTATAAATAATGCTGTATTCATAGAATTGCATATACAATACCTTTTTGTAGGGATCACATGCTTTTCTTACAGAAATGTTTGCAGTCATATAACACTGGAATGAACCAATACAAAGATTGTTTCCATTTTAAGAGGGAAAAACTGAAGAAGTCAGAGGATAACAAACATTGACTTGGTCCTCCTCAAGTCAAGAGTGCAACTTAGATAAAGAGTCTAGTAAATAAAGTCTGATACAGGCTTTTTCTTCAAAACCAGCAGCAAAAGTGTTATTCACTCTTGTTCCTAAAGGACTCATAATTTGGCACTAAATGACATTCCTGAGGTGACACAGTGAGTTAACAGCGGTCACCAGAAGAAGACATAAAAGTTCTGCTTTTCAGTCTTGTCTGTGTCTGCAGAAGATTGTGCACCTGATTTTCTGTTCCCTCACAGTAGTAATCCTGACTGGTAACACCAATGATGTGAACCTTAGAGAAAGCCAAATTACTGACATGGAGTCTTCTCAGGACTTCTTCAGATATTGGGGCCCCATCTTGTATATGTTCTTGGCTGACTGATGACCAACAGAAGCTGTTTTAACTATGGACAGAAGGAGTGTTTCAGTCAGATGATGTGCAGCAGTAGATTTTTTGTCCTGCTGAATAAATGATGGTGTTGCAGCAAAATTTTAAACAGTGAGAACTTGAAATGACTGGCATAATCAAGTCCCATAAGCACCATAACCACCATGGATTAATGTGGGTAAACACTTTGCACAGCATCATGTGTTCTGTACCAAAATTCAAAATCTCTGTGAAATCTAAACAGTGCCCATATAAGAAGTGAATGGATTTACAATTATATAGCTAAGACTTTTACCTAAAACCTGTCCATTTAATGATAACTTTAATGTGTTTTTACAGAAGATTAAATATCCTTGAATTATTACACTCATACCCACTGTATACCATTTATCTTGGGTGAATTTACTAAAATCACTAAAATTTAAGATCCAAGTGATACACTCATGCTAATCCTAACATATAAAATTTCTGCTAGGACACATATTAAAAAAATGGGGCAAAATAGCCCAAATAAACCATTAATTTGAAGTAATAGGGCAGAGAAAAAAAAAACACTGAAAGGTGAGTCATTAAAAAAACAAAAAAAAATCACATTTAAGTGATTCAGTAATAAAGTGAGTGACCTCTTCTTTCCACTTAGAAAAGTCTCTTAATGCTGGTGTATGGTTAGAACAGTTATTTGAAATAAAATTATCCAAGAAGCATGAAAACATTTATAATAGATTAAAGTGGCGTCTTAGTGGAAGAACGAAAATCAGACAGTAAGAATTTCAGCTCTGTTGTTTTAGGTCCCATGCAAAATCAGTTTATATAGGCTGCAAATCTAGCTACTGAAATGTTTCTGGAAGCTAATATTTCCTTTTTAATTTTTGTCCAAACCAAGAGTTTTGTACTTTTTTCAACTGTTGTGAATAAAAGTTTAACTTTTCTTTTCTCTTTCTTTCTCTAGTTTCTTTCCCTTCTCTTTCTCCATATGAAATCAGGGGGAGGAAAAATGCCCCAGAGTCATTGATGTTTGTAGTAGAGCTTCTAAGATTTTTTGTACTACACTAGATATGTTAACAGTTTCTGCCTTTTTTACGTACACCTGATTTTTTTACTCATTAATTGTTTTGACAATGAAATAAAGGCTATTACATGTGTATAATTGTGTATTATTTAGGCATTGGCA
Source organism: Columba livia (assembly GCF_036013475.1). Classification (NCBI taxonomy): domain Eukaryota; kingdom Metazoa; phylum Chordata; class Aves; order Columbiformes; family Columbidae; genus Columba; species Columba livia. The sequence goes on along the minus strand of NC_088642.1, from coordinate 5,982,995 downwards.
AATGGGATCAACCTTTTATACAGTGATACTGGCCAGTTTTCAAACTCCAGTCTCTCCCATAGCATTTGCTCATCTTTGGGATATAAGGTAGTCAAACTATCATACATAAATCAGTCTTCCTGTTGGACCTGCCAGTGAATTCAGAGGGCGGTGATTGGGGGATGGAGTTACTCCAGATGACACCATCCATGGCTCTGTGGAAATTCAAGCTCTTAACATCATAAATCATTCTATGATTTGCAAAATTGATGAATCCTGCTTTTCCGTAAGTGTTCTTATGGTCTGCTGACTTTGGCATAGAGGAATATTCAGTCTTCAGTGAAAACATCTTCTGGATTCTCTGATATTAAGGCTCACATACTGGGTCTTCATGTTTGCTAAGGCACTTTTCACAGGTCTGTCTCTTTAAACAGCTGCCTACTTGCATGAAACTTTTAGGGAATTAGTTATCTTCTGAACAGTCCCTTTCTACATTTTGCGTGATCCAAGGGACTCAGGGAAGAGACATATCCATGTGCACCTATTTAAGTCAAAATATTGAATAAAAACCATCATGGCAATGGAATTGTTGATTATCTAGGTTTTCACTTGTATTTGAGATGGTTCCACATTTTTTAAAGCTGTGTTTTTTGTTTTGCTTTATTTTCTTTTGGCCAATTCTGGATAGCAGTCACATTTCAGAGATAAGGAACCAAAGTATAAAATGTTCAGAAGTTGCACAGGAAGGACATATAAGTAGCCCATTCCTGTGCCTTTAACACAATACTGACATTGCTTGAGTACTACACAGAAAATTACAATGATAAATAGATAGTCTCTCTTGCAACATTGATAGCTTTCATTCCTTCCAATTGACCACACCTTCTGCCTTAGCACTAGTCTTGTTCAAGGGAGATTCCTAGGGTAGTATGCTAATCTAATTTTCCAGCATAATTATTCCTGCTTATGGCAGTTGCATTTTGCCACCTGAAAGGAAATTAGTAATTTTGTGAAAGCTGAGCATTGCATTCCTGAAAGTTGAGTGTTTTGTTGTTGTTCAGCCATTCAAGCATTCTTTTAAATATTTCTCTTTTTATCCTGCAGGGACAAACATTAATAATTATTGTGGAACTTTGAAACTCTCTTTCAAACAGAAATGGACTTTTTTGCTTTCTCTTCCCGCTTGTATTATCAAACTGGGCTTAAATGACTGCAGCAGTTGTGTCTGAGGGTTATTAGATGTAATGTAGGGAACCAGGGTCCCAAGCAGATTATAATGCTGCTGTCCTGGGAACCTTAGTTGGAAGTCACCTGCACAAAAGCTACCATAAACCACAGGTTGACATCCATGAACAGTCAGTATAACGAGTACAGAAATAGATGCTTTAATCCCAAATGACATCCTACAAAAAGTCCTCCTGTCCAACCAAAAAAAGCCTAAAAAACAAACAAACACCCACTCCTGCAAATCAACCACTAACAACAAAAGTCTATTTGCAGGTCTTGAGTGAGATGAAAGATACCTCAAGAAATGGTGTGGAAAATAGAAACATTCTCTGTTTATGGTCAGCTCAAGCCAAGTTAGTTTTGGGAAACTTCTTTAACATACATCTTTTTTTTTCTCTGATACATAAAATGACACATTGCACATTTCTCTTTTTCCTCTCCTACTATATATATATATATATATATTTAAATGAATGTTAATGAATCAAATGTAGGATTTCTATGTGTATTTTGAAAATAGAACCAGTCCAACCAGATAAAGTAAATATATGTGTGACATGAGACCATAAAGGAGGTTTATGATATTAAGGTACCCAATTCCTATTTTCCCATCTGGTACAAATATGGGTTGACTGAGCGGAGGCTGTGATGGCACTTACAGATTTCCTGAAAACCTTTATAAAGGGAACCTCAAACCTACTGCTACTTACACAGAGGGAAATAACATTAGGAAGAAGTCATTTAGTATGCTGAAGTATTGTGGGATTTGCTATAATTCTTTCCTTACAGAAGGTCCCGTCAATTCAGGAGCTGATTGTACTCATCCCATCTTTGTTACTTCTTTGGTATTTTGTTTTATACTTGCTTTTCTTCTACACTATAAAAATATTTGGTTGACCCAATAGAAAAAAAGACACCTTTTTTTTTTTCTTTTTACATTAAAAATTAGTTATATTTTTTCAACTTATTTTTCACACTGTAAATTGATTTTAGAAAACAGTCAGGTTTGACCTACTTGAAAACAAATATATCATTTTCATCAGCGGATTTATTTCATTCACGACACCTTCCCAAGCTATTTTGTTTTTTGATAAATAGATATTATATTTTATATTACTTTATTTTATTTTATAAGTAGGAATAGTACCTTTGCCACTCTTGCCATGCTATTAGTTACAAACACAGGGAAGAGGGTTGGAAAATAAAAATCCTTCTAGATACCAGTATTTCAAATTATGGGTGAAGCTATCTAAACTACAGGGAGTTCAAATCCCCCAGGAGTCACAGACAAGAATGAGAAAGATGGAAGCAAAGAGTGGAGATGAGACAAAGACAGGTTAAATCTCATTTCATCTGTGCCAACCACAGTTTCAATACTTGTTTTACAGGTGTGATCCGAGAAAGACTCATATAAACTATTTTACAAATATGACTGACTTTTTCCCTTGAACTATCCCTCTTAACTTGAAGGCACCTCAGGAACACGGAAGTCTTTAAAATCAGTGGAGATCAGCAGTGTTTCAAATGAAGCTAGTATGTGCAGTCTTGAATTTTTGTTCATCTGAAATCAGAAGTAGTCAAAATCTCACCACAGAAATCATAAAATTAACAATAATAATTCCACAAATTGAAACTGGAACAGAGTGCTAACCCTGAAAGCCAATACCAATTAATTCAATGTAAAAGTTCTACTTTTCAATGCATTTACACTTTTAAATAAAAAAATAATCTTTGAACTTAAAAATAACATTCCCACTTAGGGTTTCAACAGTTTCTTATTGAGTTCTTAAAAGCTGGAAAAATCATTGAAGATTTCACTTTCCTAGTAAAGATACTGACCTAGATGGTTCCATAATTTCCAAAGAAAAAATTCTCTGGAATTTCCCAATATTCTCTAGGTCCAGACTCCAATAAGGGACTGACTTGTGGCAAGGCATTCAGCTCCGATATATTTTTCTTATTGCCTGGTTTCTGAGTTGACAACTGTTTCAAAGAACAAAGGAGATGCTCTTTTGGGGAAGCCTCAGAGCACAGGAGTGGATCCAACGTGCTCTGTAGTCCTACAAATACAGTGACAGCTGGAAAAAAAAGAACAAGACTTTAAGAAAAGGCCTGTTGTCTGCTTATATAGACACCATCTCTGTATGGCTAGAGATCTGAGGATGGAGAACATTCCTCATGCAATTCCTTAGCAAGAGCTCTAGTGTCTAAAACCAACTCTTCAGGACTGGACTAGACACTTCATGGGCTATCCAGTTGTTGAAAAGAAATTAACTTGACGAATAAATCATTACTCTGGTCTGTCTGAGGAATGAATAATCTCCTCCTAGAAAAAAAAAAATAAAAATAGAGTGGATATATAACAATTTATTCAGGCATATCCCAACAAGGACATATTTCTGCATTTGACAAACTGAATAAATCTTTATATTTAAAGAACTATACTGACTTCAAGTTCATTGACTACGGTGGGAACTTAGATCACCTTCTCTTCAGCTGTAGCTACCTCTTTATGAAAATCTACAGTTCAGTGTCTTAGTCTGTGAGCTGAATCCTAGAAAAACATTTCAAGATGCTGAAATTGAGGCAGGTAAAGGTCTCCATTCCTCCTAAAGTCTTTAACAATACACTAAGTAAAGCATTTTTCTGTCACCTTGGCGTTCTGTCATCTTTAAAAGAAAAAAAAAAGTTGTTGATCTAAATGTAGTTGTCATCAGACGAGACTTCCCAAAGCTCCCTTTGAACTGATGTTCAGTGCAATTTAGTCTCAGGAGGAAAACTGTCAGGAGAAAAGCCAAGAACTGAATGGGCCATGGCTATGACTTAAAGGTTGTCTTGTCGGCCATGTTTGGGACACTCTGAGAAACAAGGCTTTGCCATTAACCTGCTTATCTTCTCTGCGTAAAGTACACACAACCGTTTTCAAATCTGAGAAGACTACTGCTTTCATAAACACTGAACGTATTCATAAATATACAAAAGGAATCTAAGAAAATATTACAGTCACCTTAAGAGATTAAGAGTGAACTTCTTTTGGCCTCCAGGATGCACATTCACTTATATTCAGTGACCAGGTTTAATCCTGAATTACAGTATCAAAACCCAAGTTGCGTTTAAAGTTTACTTTCACTTATACAATCACAACAGTGTGTTTTGCAGGGTCCTGTACACTGTACATCTACGTTTTGCTTATGGGTTAGTAAGCACAGTCCATCATACCTCACAAGAATCATATTTCTTTATGTTGGTATTTTCATCACTGAAACGCCATGCAGACAGCACACTCATCTGGCCTCATGAGAAAACTGCAGGATGTTGAATTTATGCGTGTGAAGATGAAACTGTGAACCCACCTTTTTATGACCATGCGTGGAGGAACCCTTACTTAAGGTATGTATAATAAGATATGTATAATACTTCTGCTGAACCTGACTGAAATAGGAAAAATCCTGGAACAAAGATTTAAAGCCAGATAGTTTATACTGTGGTTGGTCCTGTGTAAGCATTTGAAGAAGAAGGAACTGGATTGTTGAGTGATCACACAAATCCAAGGAGTCTGTTTGAGGTCTCACTAACCAGAATGTCATATCATGGACTACGTTATAGCCTCTTGCCCTCTGCTCTTGGGAAAAATCTCAAGGGAACAGTTCACCACCTTTGGGCTTTTGTGTGAAAGCCAAGAATGAGTCTGAAGAAAGCTAAAACTGGCATTCTGATCCTATTTCTTCTAATGTTGGAGCAGAACTATGTTGTCTGTCCCATATGGAGAAGAATACAAGTGGTAGAGACTATTCACCACACTCCCAGCAGCCTCAGCCATGCAACCATGCTTGGGAATGCCCAGAGGAGCTACAGATGAAAGCAAATGCTAGCAGAAAATCTCAGAGATGTCCATTCACCATTGCAGTTAATGTCACAACATTTACTACAGTACAGCCAATGTTATGCCCTCTCACACCAGGACATGTTACTCTACTTTGCATAGATTTCCCTACTGCACCAAAACATGGGAAGTTGTTTCAGTTCCCAGATGCCCACAGACTTCTCCTGTGGACAGCACTGGGAGCTGCACAGACATTTCTGATGTCAAGCATTTCTGAAGTTCAAGAAACAAGACTTCGTTTGTTGGTGGTTATTGAAGTTTTGGATTAGCAAATCTGGCATCAAGCAGTGATTTGTTACTTTCGAATTATGATAAAGAGGTCTAAATGTAGAGTATTATCCACTATAAATAGACATCCTCCTGTACCATAGATAATTATGATATGTGGGGTAGCATACAAGAGGTGAAACTCCTTGCACATCAGCCCTGAGCAGCATGTATGACTCACCCATATTTGTGCTGTTAGACCTATTTATTTTTACCTTGCTGCAGCAGATAGACAAATGGATGCAACAAATGTATTTGCATGGACATCTAGAAATAAATTAACAGTATCTGGGTATTGGGGCCCAAATTTGAAATACCCCTACATATGAAAAGGGGTAGAGAATATAATAACCTAGAAAGAAAATGGTATTCATTTCTGTTCAAGTGGCTTGTGAAATGCCTGAGCCAGTTTTCATTTGAGGAGTAGTAAAAGTCTTGTGGAGCAAGCGCAACCATAAAGGAAGGTTGTAGCATAGCAAATACATGCCCATTTCCTACCATGTCCTCTGTGTGATGCTCCTCCTTCTGCTGACACAGTCCTGTAGACCCTTTTCCTGGGCAGCAGCAGCAGCAACAAGTGATACAGCTGGAGCACACAGACCCCACTTGGATCAGAGTGTTTTTTGGTGATGAGGTTACTCCCAGCTTCACCCCTTGTATAGCCCGAGGCATCATGGACCCTGACTCCTGCTAAGATATGTTGTGCATAACATTGCACACTCCCCCAGGCAGCTCCTGTCTGCAATGATTTGTTTGGCTTCCCATGCACCATTTTTATTTATTTTGTGGTAATAGCGTATCTATATTCAGGCATCAGGCCACCCAGAGCTATGAAAGCTGCCACAGCAGTGTCTGTCTGATGTCACCTGGCCTTGTCCGAGGTGATCTGGTGATTGTTGCATTGGTGGGAAAGGAAAAGATGTCTAGCTAGCTAATAAGTCTCACTTTTTACGGTATCCAATGTTTTGTATCAGTGTCATTTGAAAGAATATCGTTTTGCAAGATTGATCCAAGGCTAGCATGAAGAATATGCACTCAAATCTCTTTTAAAAAGATTTATAATATTAACCTCAGGCTATTTTTAAGTCACCGTCGATCTTTATAGAAGCAGTGCTGAGATTCATTTGTTTTCCAACTGGCAGAAAGTCTCTTTTACCTTTTGTAATCCAGTATTGAACACTTTGGCTTTGGGTCAAACTGGTTAATGAACTGTCTAGGGTTCAAACTTCATGCTGCCATTTGCAGATGTTCAATAGTCAGTCAGTTTTAGCAAAAGGAGTTCATTAATATTTGAAGCTAAAAAGCCTTCATAACATTGATGAGCAAGTGGCTGCTGTAAATCTTTTAAGTAGCTTAAATCTTCTTTATGTAGAGGTATAAGGTCTGATTGGCTTCATACTCACACTACCAGTCTCATAAGAAATTCCTCCTGTGCTTTTGTGGGTTATTTTTTGTTGTATTTTTTGTTTGTTTATTTGTTTGTGGGGGTTGTGTTTTTTGTTTTGTTTTGGTTTTGGTTGGTTGTTTGTTGGTTTGTTTTTGTTTGGTTTATTTGCTTTGCTTTGTTTTGTTTTGTTTTGCTTTGTTTTGTTTTGTTTTGTTTTGCTTTGCTTTGCTTTGCTTTGCTTTGCTTTGTTTTGTTTTGCTTTGTTTTGCTTTGTTTTGTTTTGCTTTGTTTTGTTTTGTTTTCCTGGCAGGTGTGTAGACAGAATCAGGCCTACAGATTAAAATAAAAATATTAGTGCAAGTGTTTTAGGGACTGCAATACAAAGAAACCCATCTTAATTTTATGAAGATGTAAAAGAATCAGCTGCAACTTTCTGTAATAGATACTTACATCTTCCAAAACAATTGCAGAGGTTATTTTAACCCTTCTATAGAAAAATTATCACACTGATGAATTTCTTAGAATTATTTTTTCGTGATTGATTATGATTATTTTATTTTGTGACATGCTTTGGTTCTGAAACACCTGCACAGACTTAGGAATAATTTTTTTATCATGGTCACATTAGGCCATCCAAATTTGTTGAAGGTTGTTTTAACAAGGAAAAAAATATTTGCCCTCCTTTTTTATAGCAGGTAAGAAAAACAGCAGAAGGGTTTCATCTGTAGCAAGAGAAATAAAGAATAAATATAAAGTTGAGGGGAAATATTTAAACAGTAAGGGTAAATAAACAGTTGGATAGATTGACCAAGGGAGTCACGAATACTCAAGCACTAGAGGCTTTTCTGAACAACTGAGTCAAAAAACTGTCACGAATGGTTTAGACATAGCTGATCCAGCCTTGGGACAGGAAAATGATGAAGTGACCTCTCATTAACTTTTTTTGTCATAGGCTTCTATGAGTATATATCTTGATGAACTTGTTGTGAAAAAGTCAATAGAATTTAATAAAGACGAGACAAATCCAGTTATATTGACAATTTGGCCATGATTGTATTTTTAAGGAAAAAAAGCAAACCAAAACAAAACACAAAAAGAAAACACAAAAAGGCACACATGCACACACACACACACACACACACAGACATTTCTACTTCAAGACCTTCCTCAGTAGATGAACCTATCATATCAACCTTTATAATTTAAGAGAACAGGACTTTTCTCTAAGTCTACCATCTCTATTTCTATAGGCTACACATTTTTATTGTTTCTTTTTTTCTGACAATGGATGAAAAACAGAGAAATTATCAGTGTCTCCCAAACCTTTTTTTTTTTTTTTTAAATGAGTTTGTTCTTCAATTATGCAGTTAATTAATGAGTAAATAACATCCAATAGAATGAGTGACCAGAATGGCAATGACATGTTAAGACACGATCTATGAAAAGAAAACCCTTCTAAAGAAAGTAAATTTCCAATAATGTTTACTTAGAACTAAAAAAGAGTATTACTCTATTTGAGAAAATGACTTTTTCCTCCATAGTGTCTCTTAGAAATGTGATGTGTTTAGGTAGTGATTTCTATGACCTTAAAACAGCCTTTACCGTCTTGGAACTCCAGGCTACTCAGCACATCTTGACTACTGGCTTGCTTTTTAGACGCTCCAATGGCTTGCTTTTTAGACGCTCCAATGATACCACATATGCTCATTCAGCTAGTTCTTGCTGAGTTTCTCTTCTTTCCTTTTTTATTCCTTTTTTTTTTTTTTTTTTTCTTTTTTGGCTGACTGCAAACACAATATAGTTTAGCCTCCCTACCAAGACTTTGAAATGACTAATTCCTGCAACATATTTCAACACATCCTTAACTGCTAATTGAAGTCTGTGCACAAGGCGGTGAATGGTACGCACCGATGGGAACCTCTCTTGCAATAATGTGCCGAATCCGCTCTTTATCTCATTCATTGCCGACGTCTCGTCTGTTGCAAGTCCAATCAATTTTTGTAGCTTTAAAAGATATGTCCTCTGTTAACTTTCTATATGCCAAAAAAATGACGATGGAAAATTAAGCATTACCTTTGCAGCAGTGAAACTTGATTGCTTCCAGAAGACTCAGGGAAAAAATGTTGTTGACATTTTTTTACTTCCAGTCTCTGCATGGCAATAAGGTATGATGGCTGATTTATCAAAGAGAGTGTTCTCATCAAGCAGGAGAGCGAGAGAGAAAGTTCACGTCGCACAAAATGAGCTGCTAATTTCTTTTCCATTTCACTGACAATATGGTATTGGAGCAGCTGTGATTAGAACAATGGATGTTCCCAAACTGTGCTCCATTTAACTCCTGCAACTCTGCAAGGTCACACAGTGGGAGAAGAAATTAAAGGTCTTTATTTGTCTATTCCTTTTGATTTTTTTTCCTTTTTCTTTTTCTTGATGGGAAAGAAGGGGAAAGTAGGTTTAATGGAGGCCAGGAACTGGTGGAGTTGGCTCCCAGCAACTTTTGGATGTCTCTGTTTTCAAGCCAATCATGAAAACTTGAACTTGCCGGTGATCAGACCTTTAATAACTGAACTGGAGAATTTGGAAACCATATTGCAGCCTGCTGAGGGCTGAATGTTGTGTTGTGTCTATATGTGAGCTTGTCTACTGATTTTGCCAAAATTTTCATCAGGCCCCAGTCTAATAGTTGTTGATTAAAGAATGACAGCTCTGAAGATACGCCTCTAGGTTATGGAAGACTTCAGTTCAGTTTCTTCTTTTTGGCATATTCTGAAATCTCTTTGCCTCAGTTTCTCAGTTCTCAACAGAGTAATAACATTTACTTTCTCCAGATTCTGTGGCATTTAAAATATTAAAGTTCCTGTGATATTTAGAGAATTAATAAGGCTATGTAAGTATTTGTTACAAAGCCCGTTATAGAGTCATTCTTCTGCTACAGCTAACCCAACAGATAAATATTCTGCCTCCTTGATTTTGTTTCCTTCACTTCAGCTTTCTATCATTTCACTTTCAGGACTTGTTTCTTTTCTTCAATGCTGGCTTTACATCAGCATTATCTTGGATGGAATTACATCTCTACTACTCCGGTGGAGTAAAAGAAGCAATGATTTTCCTGTCTTGTCTGTGTTTAGTACTTTGCAGTTTGTTTTGCTCTTACAGTTGCATTAATCCATGCAAGATGAAAAATGTACTCCAAATGATTTATCATGCACTGTCTATACCTGTACAGAAACTGCATTCCAAAAAACTCCTTCTTGCAATTAGCAATGGACAGTGGAGCTTGCACAGCCATTACGCTGCACTGCAATCTAGACAGCAGGAATGTTGAACTCCATCGGGATGTATATTTCATTTTCATTTGTTTTGATGGATTCCTCAACTTCTTTCTGACCTGCATCGTGTGAGCTTGGATCTCAATTAGCATTGGTTTGGGGCGGTTCAGATGTAGGGCTGCAGAGATATTGATCTATTATTCTCCAGGACCCTCTGTATGAGTAGTGTTTGCAATTCTGAAAAGAAGCTGCCAAGATAATGTCATCATATAACATTTTTAAAGCCAGGTTGTTATGGTTTAACCCCAGCACAAACCTCAGTGCTATTTAAAAATAAGCAGACAAAATATTATTTCATTGAAAGTGACTAAAAGGCGTTGCTAATATGTTTGTCTGTGTATCAGTCTCTAATATTACTGTCACATTAGGCAGATGTACAGATGACAATCACTAATGGATAGGTAAGGTTTTTTATTATGTTGAGGACTATTTCATTTTTTTTTCCATCTTTTTTTATTTTTTCAGTATTGGGACAGATCACCTATTTTTCTGATTTGTATAGGACTCTCCAGATGACACAAAATTGTTTTATACTGTTTTCTAAACAGTCCATAGGCCTCTAGCAAAGTAACAAAGATTATACCTTTGGAAAGACAGAAGTTAAGACTGCTCTGGTTGTTCATACTGGTTTGTTAAACAAGTCCTATGAGTTTGTTAATCAAGTTCCTTATTGGACACTAGAAGAACATATAATTTTCACAAGTGACAAGTCCTTTTTCAGATACATTATTTTCTTTTTTGCCTATTTTCATTACAATTTTTATTATTTGTCAGCTCCAGGTGCAAAGTTTTTGCAGATAGAGTCTCAGGAACATAATTTCTCCTAAAGAGCGAGTCACTGCAGGGGGAAACAACACTGGTTGCAGAGTATGATGACACTGATTTCACGTGCTTCTGATGTGGAAGGAAGAGGAGTTCCTTCTTTATACCCTTCTGCATACTTACCTAAGGACAGACCCAATTTACTTCCTCATGATCATAATTATTAAATACCTGTTCTTTTCCCAAAACAAAGAAGTTCTATAACCTTCTGACTTTATGTGAGAACCTTATCCCTGCCCATGGGTCAGCAGACTCATTCTTTACTCCCTTTGTGCAGATATTCAGATCTCCTGCAAAGACCAATGAAAGTTGCTGCATACAATTTATCTGTGAAATTATTAAGATCAGCAAAACCTGAGAAAGTAGTTTTCTTAGTTCCATACTTGTTTTTCTCTCGGATTTCCCTGTGTCTATTTTAGAAAGAAAATAGTGAATGGGTAGCATTGACAAGGGAGTGTGACTGTTTTCTTGCCATACCTGGGTCTCTGACATGTCTTGAGATGCCCTTTGTATTTTCCACAGGATGTGTTTTTGTTACCTGTGAAGTATCATAACACCACTCTTGAACTCAAGCACTAGAGAGGCACTTGTGGTTTTATCTAAATTCCTAGGGTTAGACAGCATGGCACAATTTTCCACATAAGTTGGAACCCATGATTTCTGTACTGATTCTTAGAGGCCCTAGTTTGAAGTATATCCTAAAGTATCCAGTGTCAGAGCCTTCTGTGTTTAAAGTAAAACAAACAAATAGCTGTGTAAAGTGAAAGGTTGTCAATAGTCTCAAATTCCTGCATGACCATTTGGTCTCAGGGCACCCAGCTTGAGCTTCTAAGTCACTCATTGAGGTTTTTGTTGTTGTTGTTTAATATTTTCTTTTCTGTATTCTGGTTTGCTGTTAACGTTTGCAGTGGCCCTGAGTAGACCATGCCATTTAAATGGGGAAAAAAAATTATGAAATACTAAAACTATAAAAGGAACACATCAAGGGCAAAGTCAGAATTCTGATTTTAATGAAGCAAGCAACCTTTTACAAAGGCAAACTTACCCCGAATCCTTCACCAACCTGGTTCAAACATGCATTTAATGCCTCCTTTAATATAATTACTTTTATACTGAAGTTAAACACTCAGGGCTCTGTTCTGCTGTCACACAGTATGTTACTCAGTTTTCATTCTCTTTAGCAGCCCTGGGTAAGCTACATGGCTCTGCCAGGCATGTCCCCAAGTAAACATATAATTTAGGAGCTGTCTCATTGTGTGAATGTTTCTTAGTTGTTTATGTTCACATATGCATGTAGTCTGTATTTATTCTTTTCTGGGCTTAGGAGATCAAGCAGTTTTGTGAAAAAGCCTTCCCTCATCAACACTATGTTAATAACAAATGCTTTAATGTAGAAGAAATTATATGTCCGGTACTTGAACCTTCACTATGTCAGGAGGAATTTGAGGTACTTTGGCAGCATAGATGACCCAGAGTTTCCCCTGTACAGATAAATGGTGTTAAGTTCCCCTTCATGAACTTATGATTGAGTCAAAAGGAAATTGTCCAGCACCCATCAAAAATGTGTTTAGGTAACGATAGCACAGAAATCTCCTTCTCTCTCTCCCTCTACCTACTTTCAGGTTTTTTTCAGAGGCATTTACCGGAGATTGCATATGAAAAATCTAAAACGAGAGAAAGAGAGAAAGAGAGAAAGAGAGAAAGAGAGAAAGAGAGAAAGAGAGAAAGAGAGAAAGAGAGAAAGAGAGAAAGAGAGAAGAGAGAAAGAGAGAAAGGAAGAAAGGCTATGTGTAGGAAAATTTAGCAAGAAGTCACTAATCAGATGTCAAAATCTTTCTAAAAGAAGGAAATCTGTTTCTAAAGTTGACAGCATTTGTGGTCTGAGTAAGGTGTAAGAAAGAGAAGATATTTCCCATGATCTTGGGTCTAGAGGAATGAGTATACATAGTGTATGTTTTAGAAGAAGGAGAATTGGGCAGTATTTGAGTGAGTGGTGAAGATTTTTGTCAAGAACCCTTATTCATAGAGATGAAAAAGAAACTAAACACCCAGAAAAAGCAGTTCCATGTTGTCAGCAAGACCAAAAAGTTTCTGACTCATTGGATTTGTCTTTCCCTCTGGAACAGAAGTCTTTCCCTTCTAGTCACAAAGGAGACTGATTTATTGTTATATATGAGTCACAAGATATATCACAGAGAAGTCAAATAATTTCCTTAGAGCAGCAAAACAAGTTGGTAGCAAAAAGACCAGACTACTGAATCATGATTCATAGCCACCTTGCCCATGTCATCTTAATTTTGGCTTAAAACTAGTGCTTTAAGCCATATAGGGCTCTCAGCTCTCTTACACATCATTTCATTTCTACTTACTTCAGCAGTTCCAAGCCTAAGGAAATCTACAGTCCACACAGAAAGCTATTCTTCCAAACTGCTCCCATCAACTGTAGCCCTCAGAGAAACCTTCTATTAGCCAAGCTTCATGATGAGTCTTAAGGTTGCTGAAGACGTTGCTCATTTTAATTTCAGATCTTCATTCTGAATAGGACATTCAAGGTTATGGAACTTCATTGCATAAACAGATCTCAGAAATTACAATGTTGCTCCTTTATGCCATTTACATAGAGATTCTCAAGAACATTACACTTTTTCTTATATCAGTTCACAGATGAAAAGTGCCTATTTTGGGCCTGCTGTAGAAGTGAATCCCTCAGTTTTACTGGGAAATGTCAAGTATTTTGCAGGACTTCCCATTGTCTCATTAATGTGTGTTAGGATAACTGGAATGCTTCATTTTGTCACCCAGTCCATGTATATTTCTTTAGTTATTACAAAAAAGGGCTCTAGACAGTTGAGGTAGTTAAGACATTTACAAAGGAAAATTGTGTTTGCAGTGGATAATATAATTTTTACAAAACCGATATCTACTTGTTAATGTCATGATCCTGTGTCTCACCAGAATGTTGCTTGGATCTTTCCACATTTCACTATACATCCTGACTGAAAGCTGTTTGGTAATATGGGGTTTGGTGTCATTTATAAATGTATATAAAAATATACCATTTATAGAAGTCACTCGTCTTTTTGTCGAAAACAAGACTTGAGGATGGGTTTCCACATTATCCTAAGGAAATGTCCTTGGTGTCAACAGGCACACTTTTTTCCCTTATCTCTTTTAGGTAATTATACACCACCAGACTTACAGCAACAAACCTAGTGTCAAATTCAGCCAAATTTAAGTTTTAAGATGGGATTTGAGCCTAATTTGAACAACGTTGAATGAAGAGGGTTAAAAGAATAAGTCACTTTGTAAAAAAAGGCCATCAAAAACCTCTGTGTTAACTTTGACTCTGCAGAAGTTAGTCTTTGTATTCCATATAAAGACAGTGTAGATTATTAGTTTTGAGTAGAAATGAACTTTTAGTTCGGATAAACTCAGATGAGATAAAGAGCAATCTTAGTAATATTGCATGCGACAACTTGAAGACCTCAGTCTTCACCTGTTCAAGGCTCTCCAAAACCTTAAATATGAAGGAAAATTTAAGAGCTTCTGCAGAGCTGGGGATGGGGAACCTTGCTTTCTGCTTCATTATACCAGGCTGTGAAAACTTGAGTTGCCTTCTTCCAAACAGCAGTGGCTCAAATGGCAGAAATCTAAGGTAGCATCATGGTAAGGGTAGGTGGAGTGAAAGAGAGCTACCCCAGAACAACGATGGATGGTGATTAACAGCAAATTAACAGGTACACTGCAGTAGAATGAGCAGGTTGAGGCATCTGAGGAGATCACATAACTCAGAATACAATGTTTCTGCAGTGAAATATTGCTAACCTTGCTAGCTGGTCTCAGGGCTAGATGTGTATAATCCAGATTGAAAAGTATTCCCTTCCCTGTGAAACTTTAAACACTGTATTAGTTGGATTGTTAAGAGTTTTAGCGATCTTATTACATTTGTGGTATGCATCACAGTTGTAGGCCAGATAAGAGTTTGAACGAACTGTTGGCTTCCTCTGCTGTATAAAAATTATTAAAAAATCACCTAACCAAACAAAAAGAGCACACATGTACAAATCACTTGTCAAGCCTGTCTATGGCAACATGCACAGATATGAAAATACCTTATCTATATATTTATATCTATATATTTATATCTACATATTTGTTGGTAGAGAGATATAAATTCACACGCTTTTATATTTTGACAACTTCTTGATTTTATTTGGAACTCTCGGCAGCCAGTAACTGAAAACGGTTTTCTGTTTAAAAGCCAGAGAAAAGTTTATATGACCTTAGTTGGCTGTGTTGTGTACTTGTAAGACCTCTCATATGATCTGTAGAATTGCTGTTGACAGATAGAGCCTGATTGACTGAAAATCAATGTGATCAGATGTTTTTATGGATTATAGTGGCCTCAGCTAATTACACAAGATTGTCTTTCTAGATCCAAGAGGTTTCAAAGCAAACTCCTGGCAGATGTATGCAGGATTAATCTGCAGACTTGACAGTTTTTCCTAATTGTCTTTTATAAAAGCAGAAACTCAATAATCTCTGAACTACTAGAACAAATAATTTCTGTCTTACTATCCCATAAGCACAAACTCCTTTATTGTCTATATATTTGCCTTCAATTTTTTTTTTTTTTTTTTTTTTTTTTTTTTTTTTTTGTGATTTTAAACACATCCCTGCATTTTATCCAGACTTTCCAGTATTTTTAAAGTCAGAATCTGCCTCCCTTAAGCTTTTCTTACTGTGGTAATTAATGTCTGATCAAACTCAGGGATTTGTTCTTACCATTCACTTTTGTATATCTGCGAGAGAAGAGAAGAGAAGAGCAGAGCAGAGCAGAGCAGAGCAGAGCAGAGCAGAGCAGAGCAGAGCAGAGCAGAGCAGAGAAGAGAAGAGAAGAGAAGAGAAGAGAAGAGAAGAGAAGAGAAGAGAAGAGAAGAGAAGAAGAGAAGAGAAGAGAAGAGAAGAGAAGAGAAGAGAAGAGAAGAGAAGAGAAGAGAAAAAGAGAAGAGAAAAAGAGAAGAGAAGAGAGGAGACAGGCGAGGGAGAGGAGAGGAGAGGAGAGGAGAGGAGAGGAGAGGAGAGGAGAGGAGAGGAGAGGAGAGGAGAGGAGAGGAGAGGAGAGGAGAGGAGAGGAGAGGAGAGGAGAGGAGAGGAGAGGAGAGGAGAGGAGAGGAGAGGAGAGGAGAGGAGAGGAGAGGAGAGGAGAGGAGAGGAGAGGAGAGGAGAGGAGAGGAGAGGAGAGGAGAGGAGAGGAGAGGAGAGGAGGAGAGGAGGAGAGGAGAGGAGAGAGAGGAGAGGAGAGGGAAGGGAAAGGGAAGGGAAAGGGAAGGGAAAGGGAAGGGAAAAAACATATTTTCACTCAACAAATAAGATATATAAAATATGAAATAATTTATTTTCAGATTGAATTACCTTCCGTGACCCCCCCCAGAATTTGTTTTTCAATATTATTATTTCTGTTTTCCTATGAGTGTATTTTTTTTTCAGAGAAACTCTGTTTGTGACTATATTTAGGTCCACAAGAGGTATACTATATTAGCACTAACTTTTTACCATGATCCTACTTTGGACTAAAAAGAGTCCACTTTTTCCAAAGTTATTAATGACAATTCAGAAAAGTCCTTTGGTTGCATTAGCAGTATTTGCATATTTAGAGCATTCTTCTCTGTTATAAAAGCTCAAGGCATAGGTCCCCACTTTGAAGCTCTTTTTCTCTAGCTATGAGAACAATTTATTAGAAGACATTACCTTAAATCAAACATTTCTACAAAAGGGTTTCATTTCCATAATCCTGTCTTCTTTTAGAGGAGGTTTTGATGGAAAAGGGCAAGCTACTGCTTGGTAAAATTCCCTCACAGCTTTACCAATTTTGGCTTTACCTTCATTTCTTCAGCTCAACAACAGGAATGAAGATAACGATCTTCACTTGACGGCCATTGGATCTCAGTGTAAAGAAACCCAAGAGGCTTCGAACCAAATGAGTTTACAAGGCTGAACTAACTAATACTGTTAAAGTTCTTAGAAAACTGGAGTCGTAGAAGCAACTGAGATGGAAATCTCTGGAGCTGTGAGACTCTCCTCCTTTCAGTCAGTGTGGAACTCTATCCTGAAATAATCACATGGTACACAACAACTTCATTGGAAAATTATCCCAGACTCCAGAAAAAAAAAAAAAAAAAAAAAAAATCTTTTTACTAAACTCCTCTTGAATTTTGCTGGAGAGATATATTTTTTCAATTGTGTCATGCTCATTGTGTTTGACCCTTCTGGAAAATACTACAGACTTATTTCTCTAGTTGATACTTATACTCACTAAGTGCTTCAAGCAGAGTTCATTTAACTTTTTGTGAGAATCTACTGGCCAGACCAAATTATTTTAATATCTCTGCAAGATTTAACTATCTACTCTGTAATGAGGAAGAGATAGTGACAAAAAAATCATAACAGATGCGTCGTAACTGAATACAAATGGTGAGTCAACTTCAGAATAGTCAGCATGGCTAGATTGTATTCTAAGTGCAGGCCCACAGTTACGACTGAACACCTAGTTTTCAATTGACTGGGCACTTATTCACTATAAACAACCTTTGTGTTACTCTTAGAGAGGGGAGAAAGTAGTGAATTCCAATTCCTTCCCTTCATATGTCCAAATATAGAAATTTTTATGCTAAGAATATGATGAGAATGGTTGTACAGACATTGCCTGGCACATCTTGTGACAGTGTCTCAGTGTTGGTGTCACTTGGTGTGGTGCATTTTAGCATCACATTAAGAAAAGGCTGTGATGTTGGCTCTAAGTCATTCCTCAGCTCTTGTCTTGTCTAAGAGTGTAGACACAACGTTTGAAGGTGCAACAGATACAACCCTTAGGAATGGACTGACAGGTTGGGAGATAATGCTGATTTGAAAGAATGATGCTACTCTGAGGTTTGGTGCAAATGTTCAGAAAGACATCAGGAAAAGAGGTGATTTGATGTTGTGGGTCCTCCTGATCAACAGCACACCTGACACGTGGTGTGGTCAGTGAGACAGATCAAAACCAGGTCCTGACTGGATCTCTGAACCTCCTGACAGATGAGGAATTGCATCTGTCAGAGATGACCAGGGTGACAACAGCAACTGTTGTGTTCCAGTCCCTGAAAAGGAGGGACCCACTCCTGTTGTAGGTTACACCATCACCAGCTCACACTCTTGTTGTAGGTTATACCATCACCAGCTCACACTTTACTTGTCATGTCTGTCTTCTATCTTGGACCTTCAGTGACCTATTCACATTCACCTTTAATTCCTTATCACATTACTTAAAGTTAACATCTTCTCCCCGTGCTCCCTCACTGGCCACGTATGAGGCGGGGGTAGGAGTGAAGTGTGAGCAGGTGTAAACTAGAGTACCTGCAATAACTTTAATGGAATTTACAGCAGCTACGAACTTGGTCCATACTTTATCCCTGATTTATCATTTTTACAACATTTCACTGTGAGAGTTTATGGCAATTTATATCATTACACAAATTATACAAATTGCCATTAACTGATGTAATGTACTATAAAGAATTGGAAGCATGAAGAAAAAAATTATTTGAATTTTTCTTCTGCATGTTTGCATTGCTTTATAGCTTAATTTATCAATTCAGTTAATTGAAATTTATATCATTAGAAGAAAATGCACTGAGGTGCTTTATTTCCTCTTCTTTCTGTCTGGTTTTTAAATTATCCTTTTTTTTTTTTTTTTTTTTTTTTTTTTTTTTTTTGTTCAATTGGGCCATAATTGCTGAACCTTTCCTCTGTTAAGGGAGATAAGATGAAAATGACAACCAACCATCATTTCTATCTCTTTCCCCAGAGACTGTACGTATCACCTCTGTGTTAAATTTACCTCCACACATCTTTGCTTTAGGCTTGTGAGTTAATCTCAAACAGTCCCTTTAATTCTGAAAATATAACATATTTTTGGAAGAGGTGTAAGCAGCCAATTTTAGTTGCTTAATCTCCTGCCATTTTTTAGAGACTTTCAATTCTTCAAACATAAATTATGGTCTGTCACTGAATGGTTCATCCTGAAACTACCCCTCCAGTGACTAACAGTAAAATTACAGGGCTATAGTAATTTTTCATGACATAGGAACCCCGTTCATTACCCAGTTTCTTTTTGTGATAAATGTTACAAAAACATGAACAAAAAGACTGTCCTTCCCCCAAGAGTTCCAAAATTGTATGTGAAAAGAAGAAACTTACATCTACAGACAATGGCTGAACAAAAAAGACAATGTCTATGCAAAAGGCAGACTCACAGCATGTTCCCTGCTTCTTTCCCATTACACAGGTTTTCCTTTGGATGGTTGCAGGAAAGGTAAATTGGAAACACATCAAACAAATTTGTTTTTCTTCTTTCATATGTGGCTTATTCTCATTCTGAATAAGTCTGTGAGTTTTATAGTGATGAAAAGAAAGAAAAATACCAGGTTCATAGTTGAACTTGGGAAGTTCTTCACGGCCCCAAGACTAGTTTGAACTTATCCTGGTGCTAGAACTAATTTGTTTTTTTTTTTAAGATAAGCTAGAACTGGGACACATTGTGAGAGATCTGGAAGGTTATCAGGAATTTGAAATTTTTGATAAATCTCCCTATATTGTGAATTGTGCAGTAGTGGCAGTCTGATTCATAGATAAGCAGAAACGTTTTCTCTATGTCTGATTCCAATGGATTTAGCCATATAAACCCTTCATATGCCTCCTTAAGTCACTTTGGACTGTTGACTTTGAAGACTGTTTTTCATGCTCATTAGGTACAGACAATCAATCTACAAACACCAAAAAGTCATTTCCACCTCTGCACAAATAAAAATATAAATAAAAAGAGTATAAAAAATAAAATAAAAAAGAGTACACTTACCTTCTCATGATGAGATTGATCAAGGCTGATTTTTCGTGCAATGTTGTTTTCTCTCCTGTTCAGCTGTTGCACGATCTTATGCTTATACAACAATATCTCTAGGGCAGATCTTTTCCCTCCTTGAGGATCACCCACATCACCCACATCACTGGTCTATTGAGTAAGTTTTATGTATTATATTGCTTGGTAAAACCATGTTCCAAAACTGTGCCTAGAGTGAAACTGAAGTGTTGATTTCATTTAGAAATCTGTTCCTTATCTTCTAATCTTTCATGTCCAAATCTTAATAAAATCACTGGGAGCCAGGAGACCAAATATAATTTCTTAAAAAATTCAATAACTTAATGATTATTACTCTAGGGTTCATACAAACAAATAAGTTGATTTAGCTCTACTAAATGAGTGAAATAGCTGCAGAATAGTTGGCCCAAACATCCAAGGAACTGAAAATATTTGGGGAGAGAAATGGAAAGAAGTATACAGTATAAAATGACTTTGACATTCAGAATCAATAAAACATAAATACACTTCTTCTATTCTGCTTGTTTTATTTTGATTTCTGCTCAGCTAACTATGAAGAACAGTTTAAGCACACTATAAACTTTATCAAAATATTAAAAGTTATAAAACAATGGGTAAAAGAGCAAAAGTTAGAGTAAATGTATAACTGCAAATGTAAAATCTTTTCCCCAAAGGATAGGTAAATTTGATGCAATTGCATTTATTACTAATTTTACTTAATTGCACTTAAATGTGTACCTAAAATTCACCCATTGAATACTTAGTCCATATGTACCACAATCGAAAAAATCTCTAGGGAAATATGATCATATGCTGTGATGACTTTCTAGAGAGCAGCAAAAATAAAGGGAAAATAGCTGCTCCTATTTCCATATAGAGAGGAGACAGGTAAAAAAAAGAAGGGGGGGGAGGGGTGGGAAAGACAAGTTACTTATAACAAATCTCTTAACAGAGATAAAATTGCCCAGTAAAATGAGCTAAATACAGTTATGTCATTACAGGAGTTATCAGGAAAATATTTGTAATAACCTGTATGCTATTAAAGATAATATAATTTTACATTATTTTTTTTATTTCCTAGTGTTTTTTTTTTGTTGTTGGTTTTTTGTTGGTTTGGTTTTTGTTTTTTTTGTTTGTTTGTTTGTTTGTTTGTTTGTTGTTTTCCAATAAGCTTACTTGCTAGATTTTCAGTTGCTACTGAATTAATTCCCGCAGCAGAGGGAAATAATGTCATCCATACAGCCAGTTATTGTGTCAGCTTTTCATGAACTCAGATTGGAAAGCAGGCAAGTAGACATTTATGGATGGGGGCCATGGAATTTGGGAACAATTAAATGAAAATTGGGAATTCCAATTGGCAAATATCTTTTTCTTAACAGTAGATTAGTACATATCATCTGTGCTTTATTTTTTACCCCTAAAATCACATATCTTTGAGGATATGCTTGAAAAACAAGCAAACAAAAGAATGTTTTAGATAAAAAGAAGACAATGAAGAATAAAAACTTGAACAAAGGACATGCAATGGGGAAAATACAACTCTCTTATAATTTCTACATTCATTTTTTTTCTTTTTGGAGACTGCCTTGAGGGACTAATGAGCCTTGGGAGCAGCTAGCTGAGTTTTCCCAGAAACTTACAGCAGTTGGAACTGAACATATGGTTTCAAGTCCAGCATCTGCTCTTCTCTTTCCAAATTAACACAGATGTTTAGGAAGTTCTAATAAGTCAAATGAAGGAGGCAAAATTCAAGATACAGGCAGAGAGAAGAATGAAAATGCATACAATAAATCTTGCCTTTAAACCTTCATTGAAAGTTGTAAGTTGCTAGCCTGGAGACATGGAGGCATGGAGATATATCTGGTCTCCTGACATCAGTGGATATTTTTTCCTTGATATGATAAGACCCAAGCACTTGGATTCTTTGCTGACTTTATCAAAGGGGTTCTTTAGCAGCAATGTTGGAAATGGTAAAGACAATTGAACTAAGGCATTTAAGGACACTTTATGGAGTGCCATGATAATATGGCTTCAGCGTTACTGTTCAGCATTACATTCAGCATTACAGTAATATTATTACTGTTACATTCTTGACTAGCCATGAATTTATTTTGTTCCCTTTTTATTTTAAACAAACAAACAAACAAAAACAAAACAACGCTTTCTTACCACTGCTTCTAAAGGTGTTCATGAAAGTGAAAGACTGAATATCCAGGACAGGCCTAACCATTTCTGTGTAACACATAAGTATACTCACTTATACAACATACGTTACATTTCAAAAAGGAATAACTTTTAATTTCATTCTGTTTAAGTCAGTCAGAAATTTAAAACTATAGTTTAAAAGACAAGCTTACTCTGTCTTTCCTTCTGCTTTGTTTGTGTATAAACTGATATAAATCTTTCCATTTATATCGGAAAAATATTAGAGATTTCTGACGCGTCTGGGTTTCATCCGTCAGCAATACTATGGTGGTAGACTTTTGAGCTTCACTTTACTTGTGGTTAACCCATCCTTCAAGTTAAATTCTCTGAGCCCAATTTGGCTCTATAGGAAATTCAAACTGATTCACTTGACACCATAATGTTCTTTCTACCCTCAAACTAGAAAATAAAACCTGAAAGAAAGTGAAGTCTTGGGAAGATTCCTCACTGTCACTTGTCCTTCAGTGAAAGTCTTTTCCTAAAGCTTCTGAATGATGGGTATTTGCAGCTCTATCAGAAAGGTAGTGATTCTGAGGTTTTTTTGGAGTGGTTCCTATTCAGGGTCCTACATGTAGTGTAAGCATCACAAAGAGATATTCCCAAAGAAGGCTGAGCTCTCAGTCTGCATCGCTGCTGTGGGCTGTATCCTGTGAGCTGGCTGCAAAATTGGAGCTACCAATGCTCCAATGCAAAATTGGAGCTTCTTCACCCACAGGGTGGTGGAGCACTGGAACAGGCTCTCCAGGGATGCAGTCATGGCCCCAAGACTGACGGTGTTCAAGAAGTAATTGGACAGTGGCCTCAGACACATGGTGTGAATTTTGGTGTTGTCCTATGCAGGGACAGGAGTTGGACTCGATGATCCTTGTAAGTCCCTTCCAACTCAGGAAGTTCTATGATTCTGTGAATGTTCCCAAGCAGAGAAAGGCCAGATTTGCCTTCCTACACTTCTGCTTTCAAACAATGACCAAAGAAGTTTCAGTTCACTTCTCAATTAATTAAAAACTTAGTTATTTTACACTGCAAAGTGGTAAATACTGTTACTTTTCTGCTTTTCTTCCGCCTCTCTTTTCAAACAGAAATTGCTAGAGAAGCAAAGACTATCCCTTGCCACACAGAGGTCCAGTCCATGGTGTTGTAAGGCCCTGAGCTTGATGAACTGTGTCTAACTGAACAAAAATAATGGTAAAACAGTTTTTCAAATCTGCAGTCTCAGTTTACATCAATGACATGATTCCAGTTAGTAAGTGCTACTCTCAGTAGGATGTGGTTGACAGAGCATGCACTAAGTGAGCAAATTAAAACACCAGAAGTTGGGTATGTACAGCTTGTTTTCCCTACAGTTCTGCATGTGAAATACCACATATCTCATTCCTTGTTTTCCTACATGAAATAAACCTGTGACCTAGGAGATTTTAGACCTAAGGGCTATTCCTAGGCTTATAACATTGTAGGAAGCAAGTGCACTGCAAAAAATTAATGTACATAGAACAGAAAAAAATGAATATTTATGTGACCTTATTTGAAATAGAATAATAACAGGGAACATCAAGGTGAGTTAGGGATGTACCAAGACCTCAGCTCAAGTTTTTGCAGCTTACCACACAATCTTACCATTATCTTAACACATTTAATTATTAATACCTTCGTGGTGATGAATCAAAAAAGCTGCATTTGACTGGCACAGGATGGTAAGTACTTTGAAAGTCATTATCCTAAACACAAAAAGATTTTGAATAATCCTTCAAAATGTCAAGGCACACATCACATAGCAATTGTTAAATATTTCTTCTGAGGAAGAAGTTAATTTAAAGTACTTTTGATGTTTAATGCCATTCATGACAGCAGCTGAAAATTAACCCTCTGTATTTCCCTCCCCCAGATCTTAGCAGCCTCAGTATAATGTTTCAGGGTGGTAGAACATTTTCAATGCATCTTATTAAAAAGAAATCAAGGGCAGCTTTAGGAAGCTTGAAGGATGAAAAGCTTCACCAAATTTCTAAATCCATCCACAGGAAGCAAGGAACTAGGCATATTTTCTTGTGAAATCTATCTATAAAATGGACCCATTAAAAACATCCTTTTACTGCAGAAGACTGTTCCCTGCTGAGTTAATTTCACTAAGAAAATATAGAGTTCCTTCCCAGGATAATACCCCTTTCCTGTGGGAGGGATAAAGCTGTATTTGGAAATTTTTGTACTAATTCACCTCCTTGCTAGATGAGTGGGAACAGGGAGAATGTGTGATGAGAGTCTAATAAACCTGTAAACATATGTGTGTGTTGCTGGTAAAGAAGGAAATTCTTGAATTTTTGTGATAAACACCAACATAGCTGGAAAGTTGAGTTGACTGTGAGACCAAAAAAAAATTAAAAGTAACTTGTAAAGCTCTGAGTTACAAAATTTCCTTCCTTCCTTCCTTCCTTCATTCAATGTGCTGTTACTCATCTCCCCTTAAAATGGATGGAAGTTTTGCAGTCTTGGTAATAATGAAGGTTTGTTTTATTTAGGGAAATCATTCCTTTTGTAAACTTGGTGCTAAATATTGATTCTGAAAATATGAATCTCTGGGATTTCTGGGGATACAAAAATAATCATTAGCATGCCTACTTCTTGTCTATGGTTTTATACATCCATTAATCCGTTCTTTTACAATACCTTGTTATTTTTTTCTTCTGTGCTGTTTTAGTAAGGATCGAGTTAATTGTCTTCTTAGTAGTTAGGTTCGGTTGGTTTTGTTTTGTTTTGTTTTGTTTTGTTTTAGTATTATCTAGAACTGTTTGTTTTGTTTTGGACTTAGTATGAGAATAATGTAATAATATACTGAACTTCCCATGGGAGTTAATCTTCCCCGAGATGGAGTTAACTTTTTCTTTCCAGTATCTGGGTTGTGTTTTGGCATGAAAAGAGTATGAGAAGCCACTGATGTTTATGTCTGTTGCCAAGGAGACCAAGGACTTTTTCAACTTTCCAACTGCAGGTGCACATAGAAGCTGAGAAGAAATATAACAAGACAGCACCCAAATTGACATA
The DNA here is from genome assembly GCF_036013475.1 of Columba livia. Lineage (NCBI taxonomy): Eukaryota > Metazoa > Chordata > Aves > Columbiformes > Columbidae > Columba > Columba livia. The sequence goes on along the minus strand of NC_088642.1, from coordinate 5,957,946 downwards.
CAAGCTAGTTAATGAGATATCCCAAACCATTAATGCCATACTCCATATATAGTGGAGCTGGCCTTTCCTGCTCTGTTCTTACTTTTTCTCTCTTTCCAGGATCATCTGCTCAGGACCAGGGCACTCTTTTCCTGGCTGTTCAGTATCATTGTCTTTGAGCATGAGATGCTGCCTCAGTCTCTGCTCTTCTGGTATTGGTTCTACAGGACCAGTGTTTGTGAGCAATTGCACTGTGCTCACATTTTTATATGTATGTATAACTATTGTTGTCATTATTGTTATTACTATTATTATTTTCTCTTACTTTTCTGTCCTATTAAACTGTTCTTATCTCAACCAACAAGTTTCTCCTTTCTTTTTTTGTTTCTTTCCCCCATCCCACTTGCCAGGAGAGGGGAGAATGGCCAGCTGCATGGCCCCAGTTGCCAGCTGGAATTAAACCACACCACCTTCTAGTTATTTAAATTCTTCACATCAAGCCTTACCAATCCCAAAAATGTTTAAAACACTGTCAAAAGCAGAATTTCAACATTGTCATGGTGCCTGAAACTTCTCCTCACCCTAGCCTAAATATATCTTCTAAGGAGGTGTTAAAACCTCAGATATCACTTGCAGTGGGACACTGTTTTGGCTTCCTCCTTGGGAAACACTGTAAATAACAGCAAAACAATCAAACAGACAAACAAACAAAACTTCATAATTGTATGTATAAGAGAATAAAATAATAATAATAATTAAAAAATATAGTCATAATAATAATAATAATAAAAAAATAGTCAGTAAAATATTCTCCATTTCCAAGAAAATGCTCTGTCCCTAAATTTTAAGAGCAAGCCACTTTCTGAAGCCACACATAAGCAATGAAGTGTGAAGTTCCAGAAACATAGTGAGATTCATTGTGACCTGAATGCCAGAACAATATTCAGAAATCTTTACACCTTTTTTGTGAGTAAAATATGACTGGAAGTCTTTGCTTACTAATGTAATTGCTAGTTCATCCTTACTCTGGTTGAATTCATAGAGTGGCCAGAAGCTACTGAGTGGAGAAAATTGCCTCTGGTAGCCAACAAAAAACAAAATGCTCATTAACGCTGTTTTCTGGGGTCCTGCAGGCAATCAGAAGGAGCGTTAGACTTTTCATTTATAAGAAATAGAATTGCTTGATAGGGGTCTGTGCAATGGAGGAGAATGTGGTGAAGAAACCTGGTGAGACAACTGAAGCTCTGTAATGTTCTCCTCATCTGTATTCTTTATATACTCAGCAATCAATATCAGCTTCTGTCTTTGAAGCCCCTGATCAGCTTGGTAACTGAGAAAAAAGAGCCATCAGCCCTCAAAACTGGGCAGATATCAGGTACAACCCTGAACTCACTGTTATGAAGTGAGTCAGGACATGCCAAATAAACCTGGACCAGCTTGCTGCTCTTCTCTGCTCTTGGTGTATCAAAATGAGCTGAGTGTAAGAATTTCACACCCTCCATCCCAATCAAGCTGCGTTGACTATATTTTCAGGATGACACCAATGTGCCTTTCTCACCCTGGGACACGATGTATCAGCAACAACCCAAGTAAGAGAGGGACACCGTCACCATGTGGCAGAAAAAGAAAGGACACAAACTCGGTGTGGGGACATTTGCTTTAGCATGCCAAATTCACATGTTAGTATCTCAGGATCTAGAGTATTGTAAATGACTCTTGGAGTAGACCCACAGCTGTGGACCACTAAGACTGCTCTGTCATAAGCACAGGTAGAATATATCCCTGGGGGTCCAGGCTGTTTTTTCTATACATAAAAGATGAACAATATTTGTTCCTGTTCAGATGACTCTCAGTTTAGATGAAAGAAAAGTGAAACCAGACAGAATAAAAGTCAGGTCTCCAACACAGGGAACAGCATGCACCTTCAGAGATAAACTGTACTGAATTCTGCCTCACAAAATTAAATATATGGGGTGTAGAAGTTAGGAAATGCAGAGAAAGAGACAATGTGTACTGTTATATCATTACCAGAATAAACATTTAAACCAGCCATTAGTAGGCCTATAACCCACCTGACAGGACGTAAGAAGGGAAGCGTATCTCAATCTAATAAAGTATTTCATAAAAAAGTCTTTCAGGATTTTATAAAAATGTCTATGTGAAACATATAAAATGTTAAAATATGCAGTGCAAAGTGACAAAAATTTGCATCTGTGGGAGTTTCACCAATGTCCTCATTATTAATTTATTTAGCTTTTAACTCCCTTTCAGATATATGAAAATATTACTTACACCTTTTTAGAAGTCTGCAATGACCATTTAATTAACTTATTCAGGTTACAGGAGGAGTAAGTGATTAAACCAAAAAAAAATTTAAGTAATCCTAATTGTAGACCTAATATTCCTTAATTTATCAGTGCTATTATATCGGGAAGTTAATAACCTGGCACTCTATAGAAAACAAAGGTGAAGCATTTAAATTTTATGATTCTTTGAGATATCTTTGCAATAAGAAAGTGTTCATTATTATGGGTGTAGTTCACTGAGATATTTTAGAATCAAAAAAGGAAAGAGTATTAAAAAAAAAAAACCTGCATTGTTTATACTGCATCATGAAAGCCCCAACTACAAAATTCTTAAACACAAATTACATTTTTTCTGATTAAGCTGCCAGTGATGAATCTAAGCCGTACAGAAGAATATGCTGAGTTTAGTTTTTAAATTCTGCAGACTAAAACTCATTTTTTTTCCCCTCCTAGCCATTGCAATCTGAATAAGGTGCTAAGCCTATTGAGTAGAAGCATTTGCAAAACTTGATCCAGCTGCAAATGTGTGGCTAAAGCATTTCCTGGTAGATTCTATTGTCTTACTTATTGAATTTATTTAGTTATGATGGAAGACTACAGAAAAGCCTTCTAATGTTAGTTGTACAGCACAGGCAACAGCAATATTACCAATAAATACCAGAGTAACATTCTTCATGCTAATGTTTGTTCTTTCTGCTTATGAAAAACATATACTGATGATATGCAGTTAGTTTGATATCTGTTCAGTCTTTGGCCTTTCTGACAAGCACAAGACTGAGTGCCAGGGATTATGGACACAAGGAATTGAACTTGGTTATTTTGAGCGAAGCAACCAGAATGTTTCATAGATCTGCCCATTTGAAGGTCAGAAGAGGTCAATACAACTATGTAAATGAAAACTGTATATGACACAAGCCATAGATCTCAACATTCCTCTTCTCTGTTACCTTCAGTGGCTTTGTAGCCTGTTCACAAAGGTCAAAGTAGAATACAGCACTCTCTAACTGGGCCATATTTGATTCAATGAAGTATCCATTTGGTGATTAAATCCACAGTACTCTGAAGGAAACACTGCTCCCAGCAAAGCAGAGATGGTTTGACAATGTCTGGTTGTTCCTCACACATGGGCATCCCATGCAACTACTTCAGCACTGGTGCAGTCCCATTGGTGCAAAGCAGGCAAATGTGAGAGAAGAGCATGTGGAATGGTGTTCATTCTCTAAGAAAATTCTCATCTCGTCTGTCATTCACAAGGGCGCTGTAATACCTGTGGAAATGCATTGTAAACTTTACTACCCTTTATTCTGGAACCATTTAATGCATTTAATTTTTCTGTGAAACTCAATCAACTTTCTAGCTTTTCTTTGTGAACTTTTTTTTTTTCCCCATTAGTCTGTTAATAATTGTTGCTTTCCTGGCATCCTTGTTCTGTTGGGTTGTTATGCATTCCTCAGCATTGTGAAAAATGAAAAATAGAAAAAATCACATGCTTTTCAGCTGACTTAACACTGCATAAAATGCTGAAATTATTAATTGAACATCTTGATTATAAATTAGGTGGAAATAATGTTGAAGAAGCAGCCCCTAGTCATATAGGTTTATTATTAGGGCTATGCACTGAATGATTTGAATTCCATTCTAGTAGTGGTAAATATAGTTATTATAGAAGAATGTGAGCTCATGGATTTTGGCTGAATGTCAGCTGAATCAAGCAGGATATTTCATCCATAATTCAAAATTGCATGTCCTAAAACAGCGTCTGTGTTATCTGCTGCTTCCACCCTTGCAAGAATAACATGGTTATGATCTTACATAAGATAAGAAAATTATTTCAGTCACTACAGAATAACTAATTGCCAATAATACTGTTGTCAGCTGTCCCTGTGTGCAGCAGCACCCTATTGTGCTAAGCATAGCAGACTCACAACTAAAACTTTGTAGTGCATTTGTATGAGTGGAGAATTGCAGCTGTTATGGGAGACTTCATCATTAACGCTGGTGATGGTAGATGACCTTACGTAGTTTGTTTCGATGCCAGACTCATTAAGTGGAAAGATAGCATCCAGACTTTGTGGATGCATTTTTTACTCCTCTAGTGTATTTAACAGGGCCAAGGTTTCACGATTAGAGTCACTCAGTCGGATACCACACAGTTTAATGCTGCCTCATAAGTCAAAATTTCTTATTCTCTTGATTTACTTTGGTGTTACAGATTGTACATGTGTTGGACTATTATTTGTGCTTTAGTATATACAACAGTGACCTTGGTAGAGTCCCAGGCTGGCCGAGCCATTTAGGCAGTACCATAATAGATACGCTAAACAACAGCTACAATTGTTGTCGTCTATCCAGATAGGCTGGGAGCTCAAGATCTGCTGTTTGACAAATGTGCCACCTCACCACTGCCGCAGCATTGCAAGGGAACCCTATTCATCTTAACAAAAACCGCAAAAGGAGAGGCAGACTTGATTCGAGGGAACTGAAAGGTACATCTATGTTTGTTTGGGGGCTCAAGAGTCTTAGGGAAAAGGTTCGCCTGAGAGGTTAAGAGCTTAGCTCTGTCCTGGATGGAAGTAAGCACCTAAACCTGAACAGCTTTTTCTTGAGGCTGCAGAAATCTGATGAGACCTTTATTATTTCAAATTTCAGAATACCCTATTTCTCACTATTTTCTTTCTCTCCTTTTAACTCTACGCTGTTTTCCCTCTTCAGATCAGAAAAAGACCCAGTGGCTGGTGGCAATACCAGGCTTTAGCCTGGTGACCTGTTTTAATTTCCTAGCTGTTCTCGTTCATCTGAGCTTTCCAGACTCAGTCCTGTAAGCTGCTTGCTGGAAGCAAGTCACTAGGAGATAAGGGCTTCTTATACTGTAAAGGGTTAGTCTGTACTTCTCAGGATTAATCCATGTATCCTGGACTCCCCTTCTGGACACAGTGAGATGTAAGAAGCCTGAGGAAAGCAGGGTTATTGCATATTCTTCCATGTAGAAATAGTGTATGGGGAAAATATTCAAGAACATATAAACACAAAAGCAAGAAAATTCTATGGTTCCCATGCCTTCAAGCCTTTATTCATATCTTTATGAAGAAAGTAATACCATGGTTGCCTGGAGGTCTACACCCAGGTAAGGGAAAAAGGGAATAGTTCTCTAACTTGCCTAAAAAAAATCCACAAAAAATCCCAAGCAAAGATACCTCTGCAAAAGGATCCTTCCCAAGTGAAATACTTTAAATAGCTGTGGAAACCAGTACAGAGGATGCAAAGTTTGACCAAGATCCCTGAGTTTGATGACTAACGTTACAAATCAGAAAACCTTAACAGAGTTCTGCAGTAATTCCTGTGTAATACTATCAAACAGAAATTTTACCTTACAGCATGCAATGCTGCTGACACAAAAAGGACCAGAAAAATGTCAGTACAGATTGCTTACGGAGATCTCACTAAACAGGGTTGTCTAGAATGATACATTTAAGTGATGGTTGTTAGGGAGGACTGGCCCTTATCACCAAATCATATAAGAGTTTGGATTGGAAGGAACCTTTAAGGGTCATTTAGTCCAACCCCTCTGCAATGAGCAGAGACATCTTCAACCAGATCATGTTGCTCAGAGCACTGTCCAGCCTGGATGTCTCCAGGGATGGAGGGTCCACCACAGCTCTGGGCAACCTAAGCCAGTGTTTCACCACTCTCCTTGTAAAAAATTTCTTCCTTACATCTAGCCAGAATGTCTCTTCCTTCAGTTTAAAAGCATTACCTTGTGTCTTGTCGTAACAGGCCTTCCTAAAATGTCTGTCCCCATCTTTCTTATCGGCCCCTTTTACGTACTGAAAGGCCACAATTAGGTCTTCCAGGAACCTTTGATTCTCCAGGCAGGACAACCCCAGCTTTTGTGTCCCAACATGTCAGATACCTAGAAAATCAGATACTGGTTGTGGGTTATCACTGGACAAACCATAAAGAGCACCATATTACTTTGTTCTGATGCAATGTTCTATTAAGTTTAGGTGGAATTAGAAAATAAATTCACATGACTGACAAGGGTGACTTGCCTTGCTGCTACTTTACATTATGGATGATCAACCCAATGCTAGCTGTGCACCCTGGTTCTGGTCTTCAACAAAGATGTGCAAGGAAGTCTGCTGAAGCCTCATGCTCTCTGGAAATGTGGAATAAAGTTGAGTTCTCTTCCTGCATTCCTGGAGCTTCTCATCTTGGCTATCACAGCCATATGATATTTGTTCTGACAACTAACATCCACTTCATGGTTTGTCTACATTGTCTCCACTATATTAAGAGAGAATACTTTTTTTTTCTTTTCCTTTTTATTTTTTCCTTTTTCTTTTTCTTTTTCTTTTTCTTTTTCTTTTTCTTTTTCTTTTTCTTTTTCTTTTTCTTTTTCTTTTTCTTTTTCTTTTTCTTTTTCTTTTTCTTTTTCTTTTTCTTTTTCTTTTTCTTTTTCTTTTTCTTTTTCTTTTTCTTTTTCTTTTTCTTTTTCTTTTTCTTTTTCTTTTTGTTTTCTTTTCCTTTTCCTTCTTCTTTCCCTTTTTTTTTTCTTTTTTTTTTTTTTTTTTGCATGTATGTGCTCAAAATTTCTTCTGGACTTACAAGCTTCTCCTTCTCAAGAGCTTGATTATGTCTATTCTGTTTTCAGTGTTAGATCAATTGACTGATTTGGGGTAGGAAAGCATTCTTCTAGAGTAGAAGTACCTGTTCAGTTTTTTTTTTTATTGTGTTTCTTTTGATTTACCAGTTAGTGTGAGGAGTTTTCAATTTTTAGGGAATAAATGCAGGAATAATCTTGTAGATAAAGTCGCGTCTTAGAAACCCTCAAATTGGATGCAGATGGAAGCTAGAAATACTTCAAATACTCATTAAGAAATAGGACCTTTTAGTGTAGATTTGCCTTGAGTGATATGGTGTGTTTTTCTGATTCTAAGAAAGACTGTTTCTTTGGTGATCCCCCAAACCCAACGTTGAAGTGTTGAAGAATGGGATTTGGAGATTCGTGTCACTAAGGAAAAAATACAGCAGGACTTGTATGGAGTTACTAATCAATTAATACCTAATATGTTTGTAGCTTTCTCCTTCTCCCTGATATCACCTGTTCTACAATTATATAATGAATTTTTACCCTGGTTGTGGAATAGGAAAACACTAGTATAACCTTCTCCTTATCTGGTCTTAAAACGTATTGCTAGGAACGAAGTATTGACCTGAGGATTTCTGAGTACTAAATATCTGGTGGAATATGAAAAGACTTTTTAACCTGTTACTCTGCTTTTTGAAGGTAAGACCTCTGTTGTAATACAAGAAGTGTCCAAAAGTATCTTAGAAAGTTAGAGTTGTACTAAAGTTTATCATGACTCATCCACCTGATTCTTTTTTCTGCCTGTATTATTTCCAAATGCTCCAGAAGAAGATGAAAAAGAACCAAAATTCTGAGAAGCAGTAATTTCCAAGACTTGATGTTATAAAACACGAGAGGAAAAAAATTCTTCAATATTCAGGTGTTGAGTTTTGCCATGAATTTCAGTACTTAATTTCCTTAGTTGTTGTTCTTGTCATTTTTATTATCTAGGACACAAAAAACCCTGGCCATTTATTTTGAAATTTTGTGTTTACAATCTTTATGAACATATTCCAGACTAGACCATCCAGCTAGAGTTCATCACCATTAAATGAGTTGCAGCAGGTATTTGTAGAAGGGGTATAAGAAATCAGGGCATGAAGGAAATGTGCTAGTTTTTGTAAGGTGTTTGAATAGTTAGTGAGACATAGACCATTCATATTATCACATTTAACATCAAGGGACCACTCTTTTGTATGAAAACTCTTGTCATCTCTGTTTCACCCTCAGTATCTTACCTTTCGTAGCAGACAGTCCTGCACTTGATTTCATAAAAATCAGAAGTGGAAGAATTTCTTCCTTCCTGAGATTCCTCTTGATAACAGGCTGAGCTGTGCATATTCATCAAACTCCCAGCAAAGAAGGAATCTGGGATCAGACCAAAAGCCAAACCTCACATTATGAAATAGAACCAAGACCTCTCTGACACTTGAAGGACATAGTTTTAATAAGATATTTCTGATTAAACAGCACACACAAGAGCGCTGGAAAAACTCAACAAGGACTTCAGCTAATGTGGTGTCTGAACCGCTGAGTTAGATATGCTTTTAAACAAAGGAAGAAGGATCCAGGCTAAACACTATATCAAATAAAAACCCCCAAATAAACTATGAGTATGGTATTCACTCCTTTAAACTTTGCCTATCTAAATGTAAGGCATGAGTTTAAGTTGAGCATCAAAACACCTGGTATAATCAACAGAGAAAGGATATCACTTCCAGATGAACAACAAAATTCATAAACAAATTAATCAACAAAAATATATTTGAGATGGGTGGGAAATCAATCAACCTCTTCCAGTGACTGCTTTCCTCTATTGACTATGGAGAAAGTCTGGAATAGCAGCTTAAATTTGATGCCTAAATCTTAGACAGATAAAATTAACTAAGATGAGTCCTCCCCTAAATATCTACTACCCCATCACTTTTCTTCATGGTTGGATTCATTGTTGTTAATGGTTGATTTCACTTTCAGCTCTTATATGCAGGCAAATTGCTCTTGCTCTTTGCTTTTCTGTATTTCAGAGGAACATTTATGCTGAGTAAATAAAACATCACCCAAATTACAGGAAAAAATAAATTTTCTGTATATTTTCTAAAAAGCTTACATAAAACTCACATAACAAAATTAATGTCTCAATTGTTGCTTGAATGTTGAAAGTTAAAAAAAAAAAAAAAAAGAAGGAGTGGCAGTTTTCCTTATAACTTATTTAAAAAGTATAAATTTACTAAGCTCTTTTACTCCTTATTCATAGATATAAACCCGAGTTTGCAAGGATTCACTTTTCAGAGTTTATTTCTGTTATGGAAAAAACCTGTCTGATTCCTGTAAACAACAGCCCAGAGTAAATCAACACAGAGTTTATATTTTTGATTTATAGCAATGAACTGTTTTGTGTAAATCAAGCAACGATCCTCAAAGAAAGGTGCCCCGAGGCTTTAAGGCAACTGAGACACTGCTCAGAAACTGACTTCAAGTGGAGAAACCTGGTTGAAATATCATCTCCCTGGTTTGAGCAAGCTTTTCATTTTTAATTGAAAGTAGGAGCACTGGGCTAGAATATAAAAAGCCTCCCAGTTCTCTGCCCAAGCCCCATGACACCACACATCAACATAGTTTTTTATATATCTCAGTGAGTTAATTTACAGTTTTGGAGGGGAAATGTATAACTGGGTCTACTCCACTGTGTTCTGACATAAAATAACCCCTTGTAGCTACCTTTGTCAGTAGTTGAACTCACACTGCATAGTTCCTCATTGGGGTTTGGCTTCAGCATGTTGTTATGATACAGGTGGACATAAGTGAGCAGTGGAGATTATTACAGAGTAATTGCAAAAGGCAATATATTTACATATATATATATATATATATATACACATTTATATATAGGTGAAATATCTTTTTTTTTTTTTTTTTATTTTCCTTCTCATTAAAGTTTAGAAATTTCTGTTTTCCCTGAAACTCACATATATTTTTTTTTGTTCATATTTTCTGTAAGATTTCTTGCTGGGCAAACTGTAACCACAACAGAAGAGCATCAATGTGAGGGAGACAGTTTAATCACAGAAATAATTCAGAGCAGGGATATAACCTGGTGCACTTTTTATCCCACCATCGTGAAGGTCACCACACCTCAGTTGGGATCAACAAGAGAAGAGACTCTGCTTTGTGAGAATGGACATCTCACCAACTAACTTCCTGCTAAATATTTAAGTAAATGTCAACAGTGAAGACTTTCCATAGGAAAATACAGCCAGGAAAAAAAAAAAAAAAAAAAAAAAAAAAAAAACTGAGGTCAAAAATAAACATAAAAAACAGTAGTTATCCCAGCTTTTGGTAGACCAGCTTCCTCTGTCCTTCTTTTTAAAACACCAGCTGATTATGTACAGACATGTTTCCATTTAGGGACCTTAAATACAGAAGTATATCCTTGAATGTAGTTTGTCTCAGAGCACCAGTCCTTCAAAGACTTTTTAGGTTGACTTTCTGGGTAACATGGAACTGTCCTTCTGATTTACACTGAAAGGTTCAAGTTGCTACAACTAATGGCATCACTCTAAAATATATGGTTCATGTGACCAAGACTTGAAATCCTCAGATGTTTTGTGCAGGCAATCCTGTGTATGCAGTAAGGGGCATTTTTCCTTGGAAAAAAACAAAACCAAAAATAACCCCAAAATCAAGGAAGAAAACAACAACAACAACCAAACAAAACTACCAAACAAACAAACACATGCCCCCTGACTATTAACAACAATTATTATAAAAAACATATTGAGAAATTTGCCCCTTCAAAAGTAGGTATCTGTCACCTTATCAAAGAATTGCCAGAACCAGAGGTTTCAGTGGTTTCTTTCCACATGACAAAAATTGCAATGGATTCTGAAAACTGCTAGAATAAAGTGAAAGAAAAAGAAATAGGCCTCATCTTGAAGCTTTTTGAAACAGTAAATGCATATATTTATCAAACTGCAGTATTGGATATAACTGCTCCTGGTGGACTCACTTAGTATGGGGAATTATTGCTGAATTGAAGGCTTATTTAATCTATTATGGGTCAGAATTTTTCATCAGGATGTTTAATTAGAGTTCTCTCTCTCCCTCTTTTTATTTTATATTTTTTTTTTTTTAACAGCTTAATGAGAAGTTTGATCACTCCTGCCAAGATAAGTCAGGTGTTTTCAAGCAGATGAGTGTGATATAAGCAAATATGCAACGTGATATGTCTTCATTGTATTTCCATTCAGAATTCAGGCCAAAAGCTTCATTAGTTCAATAATATTTCAAGGAACTGTTTAAAACTTATAGTAAGGGCACAATATCACACATAGTCTTTTTTTAACTATAGCCTCCTAAAAGTTAAACTAGATGCTTAATGAAAATTAGTCATCTAGACTCCCTATAAAACTTTCAGATGGCTTTATATGTAAAAAAGTCAATTTTGTGGAATCTCTTTCACCAGGGAACTACTGCCACGTAACATTTTAATTAAAATTATTTGGTATTAGAGGGAAATGGCAACAGCATGTCACTTGTTCCACACAATGACCTCATTTGTTATATGGAGAATAATACTTTATGAAAATACATGAAGAAATAATAGGAATTATAGTACAGGTAAACAAGTCATCGAGTTTTGAAAAATGTTATTTCAAATGTTATTTGAAAAATGTTATAATAATCCTGAGACAGCTTTCTGGCATGACATGTTCCCACCTAAATGACGGAAGTTTGAAAAATAATAGTAAGTGAGGAGGATTCAGTTTAATAGAAGCTGTCGAATAACTGTGACTATTACTTGCAGCAACGTTTCGACCTTTGATATGGCTGGGATTTCCTGAAGTTCTTGTAGCTCTGTATGGGGCCTGGTCCTGACAGGCAGGGCCAGCATCACAAGTAGTACTCAGTATTGAACTGTAAAAATGCAACTTTGCCAAGCAGGTAAGATTTCAAGGCTCTGGAAAGATATGTTACTAAGACCTAATCCTTTTACTGAGACAACTGACCTCAGATGGGATTGTTAGAAGTTTTCCTTCTCATGGACTTTTGCTTGAAACTCTAGAAGCTGTAAATCCACAGAGGTTTATCGTATGCTCATCAGGAATCTGATGACAGGGAGTTATTACAAACTACAAACACAGGAGTCATGGGATGAGCTCATGCTTTCAATAAAGTCAGTACAGATTTTATTATTGACTTCAACACCACCAGAAATCTAATCAGAAGTATTTTTAGTGTCACTCAAAAACAGGGTTTGCCATTAACTTAACAGAAGTATCTTTGTGAACAAAGATGCTGGTGTAAAAAGACTTTGTGAGATCGTTCACTAAACTCTTCCAGTTCATACATCACATATCCTAACAGAGTACAGACTAATTACAAGTTCAAAAAAAAAAAAAAAAATAATTATAGACTATCTGTAAAAGAACAAGGTATTTTCTGGGAAACCAAAATAAGTACAAAATTTACATCCTTTTTTAGCTATTTCTTCTGGAGAGCACTGAGGTGAAAGGCAGCTAAGAAAGGAAAGGAAAGGAAAACACAGCCCTCTTACAGGCAATCAGACTCTATTTATAAAGGTTTCTTTCTGTAGCTAGAAAAATATTGAGCTAAACCCTTAACCTTGTTGAAACAGAGTCAAGAGATTATGAATATCAATCTCTAAGGAATCAACAAGCATACATGGGATTTTTCTTTGAGCAATGATCTAATCTGTGCTTTTATTATGTGCTATTGGTAAAATCCTGGCTGTGCTGAAGTCACTGATAAAACAGTATGATTTTGCTTCACTTTAATTATATTTCTCTTTCAAAACATACAGGATCATTCTAGAGTTCTGAAGCTGATAGTGTTTGGCTCATATTCTGTAAATTTTGCCAGTCTAAATTGGTAGAAGTAAGATGTACCTCTTATTTATTTTTACTGACTCTGTTATAAAGGACCAGAAGAAAACAGAAAGCATCTTATTTGGGAGATAATTGTGGTGTTCTCAGAGCAGGACTTTATTTCATGAAGAATGCCACTGAACTCTGTGTGAATGAACATAATGTAATGAACCAAGATTATTTTATTGGTCTTTATGCCATTTATTTTCTGTATTTAGATTACCAAAAAAGTTTTTGTAGAATAATAAAACCTTAAGATCTGTACAAAGACCTTTTATAATTAGGGTGAACAGACAGACGGACCCTCAGTCATCCCACTCTGAAGGATATAAAAAAATTAAAAGCTTCCAATAATTTGAAAATCTCTGAAATAGATTGATCTGTCTATCTCCCTATCAATCCATTTGTCTCCTACAAAGATAAAATTTCCCATAGTCTAGTCAGAATTCCATTGTTTTGTCAGTTTGGTAAAATGTCAGACAGTTATTTATTTCCCAGTTATGTATTATGTGTATGACTGTAAATGCCTTAGAGGATATGAATATATGCTTTAAATTTCAGGATGCATTTATATCCATTGATCAAATGAAGTACTACCAGCAGCTGTGCTCCATCACAGAGATGACAATTTCATTATGTATTCAAATTATAAGGCATTTTCAAGTCTTTTTGAGATGAACAGGTCTATAAAAATGTAAGACAATAGCAGACCACTGGTCAACATGACATGGTGCATAAAGTCAGCATCCATATGATAACTGCCTGTAAACATAACACAAGTCACATCAATGTCTTCAGTAGCTTGTGACTTTGTTTACTGTGTTTCAGGTGCCAGTGTGGATCCAGTCCAGCCCAGGAAGAATGAACTGGCATAGATGGAATGACAGACATTAGGCATAAGTACTTTTTATATCAAGCCTTTGGCAAGTTACTTGTTGGAAAAATCTGTTCTCATGAACACAATCCAAAATCTGCAAGTTGTGCTACTGGGGCATATGATAACTTTTACTATCCAGGGATATGCTAATACACACCATCCTGGGATATGCCAAACCATTGCCAGAATAATGGCTCATTCCAGATGCCAGTCAAGGTCCTTTCTGACAGCCTTAGGGCATTTCAGTATAAAAGCAGTTTTGACTGGGTTGTTCAGAGCACAGGATATTTTATTTTTTATTTTTTTCCCCATCAGAAACTGTAAATAAACTTTGAATGAAAAGAGGAAGGAATGTTGTACAATTCCCCTTTCACTATGGCTTATAATTATGTATTTACTTTTTTTTTTTTTTTCCTAATCTCTCCCCACATGTTGTATGTTCTGCACATTTTTATTGGCCACGGACTGGAGATAAAAATAAGAAATGGAAAATTTGAGAAGACAAGGTGGAAATAAAGCTTTCTACTTTTTGTAATTTCAGAATAGTAAAGTAAGAATTTTATATCAGACAGAAACAAGAGATTAAATATGGTTAGCTGCCACACATGTTCAGTTTTTCAGTGAAATATTAAAGCTGGTTGGATGCTGTATTGAGCCAGTATTAATCAAGTTTCAGTTATTAGATTATGTACCATGTAAGTTACTTAATGCATGCCTAAAGCTATGGAGAGTTTAATTTCTAATGGTAAAACATCATACTGGTAACACTAGCAACTACAAATGTAGATTTTTATTCATTTGTTTATTTATTTATTTTGAAATTAAATTCATGAAAACAGCTAAAAAAATGCACTAAGATTAAATGACACTGGGAATGAAAAGAAAAGGTCAGGGAATTGCATGCTATTCATAGAAAACTAATTACAAAATATTCTGGTTTCATTTTTGCATGCAATTCACTTAGTTGTGAGAGTCATAGCTGAGGAGAGAAATGTGGCCCTCCAGAACAACACAGCCAACAGAAGTTCATTAAGGTTTGAGGAGAAAATTGTGGGGGAAAAAAAAAAAGGCTAACTCTGAAACTAAATGCTACTGTAGGAGGTTTAACCAATGCATTAACTAGCAACTACCTTTAATCAAATATCACTTCATATTCATCAGATAGTATTAATATTCCTTAATATTAAGATTAATTATTAACAAATGAAATAGCCTACAAGTATGCTAAGGTGACTTTTTCATTATGTAAAGATTTTTCCTCAAAACTACATATTTTCCTAAAGCACACAGTAGTTCTGGATTTCTCTGAACCACTTATATGACCTGTCCTCATGTAACTTATCCAATTCATTAATATTGTATCAGAAATTCGGTTGCATACTCAGCTAACTTAACCAGCTACAAATAAACTGATCTACTTTGTAACACAGTAGCTTGCATTCTGAAAGCATTCAGTCTATGCACACCAAGAAGTCACCTTTCTTTTCAAGTCAAATTAAATTGATTGTAGGAATTGTCTGATAAGTCTGAGTATCTAAGTATGTTTGGGATTGGAAGGGACCTCAAAAGATCATCTAGTCCAATCCCCCTGCTGGAGCAGGAACGCCTAGGTGAGGTCGCACAGGAGCATGTCCAGGCGGGTTTTGAATGTCTCCAGAGAAGGAGACTCCACAACCTCCCTGGGCAGCCTGTTCCGGTGCTCTGTCACCCTCACTGAGAAGAAGTTATTTCTCAAATTTAAGCGGAACCTCTTGTGTTCCAGCTTGATCCCATTACCCCTTGTCCTATCGTTTGCCACCGAGAAGAGCCTGGCTCCATCCTCATGGCACTCACCCTTTATATATTTATAAACATTAATGAGGTCTCCCCTTAGTCTCCTCTTCTCCAAACTAAAGAGACCCAGCTCCCTCAGCCTTTCTTCATAAGGGAGGTGCTCCACTCCCTTAATCATCTTCGTTGCCCTATGCTGGACCATCTCCAGCAGTTCCCTGTCCTTCTTGAACTGAGGGGCCCAGAACTGGACACAATATTCCAGATGTGGTCTCACCAGGGCGGAGTAGAGAGGAAGGAGGACCTCTCTCGATCTACTAGCCACCCCCTTCTAATACACCCCAGGATGCCATTGGCCTTCCTGGCCACAAGGGCACAGTGCTGGCTCACGGTCATCCTGTTGTCCACCAGGACCCCCAGGTCCCTTTCCTCTAC
The DNA here is from genome assembly GCF_036013475.1 of Columba livia. Taxonomy (NCBI): domain Eukaryota; kingdom Metazoa; phylum Chordata; class Aves; order Columbiformes; family Columbidae; genus Columba; species Columba livia. Next base: position 5,942,067 of record NC_088642.1, on the reverse strand, counting down.
ACTGCTTTCTAATATGTAATTTCCCAACCTATACTGGAACCTGGGGTTGTTCCTGCCCAGATGCAGGACTCTACACTTTCCCTTGTTAAATTTCATTGGGTTATTCCCCGCCCAACTCTCCAGCCTGTCCAGGTCCCGCTGGATGGCAGCACAGCCTTCTGGCATGTCAGCCACACCTCCCAGCTTAGTGTCATCAGCAAACTTGCTGATAGTACACTCTATTCCCTCGTCTAAATCGTTAATGAATATATTGAATAATATTGGCCCCAGTACTGACCCCTGAGGCACTCCACTAGATACTGGCCTCCAACTAGACTCCGCACCATTGACTACCACTCTCTGGCTTCTCTCCTTAACCCAGTTTGCAACCCACCTCACTACTCTATCGTCTACACCACACCTCCTCAACTTAGCTGTGAGGATGCTGTGGGAGACTGTGTCAAAGGCTTTACTGAAGTCAAGGTAGACCACATCCACCGCTCTGCCATCATCCATCCACCTTGTTACATTCTCATAAAAGGCTATGAGGTTGGTCAAGCATGACTTACCCTTGGTAAAGCCATGCTGACTGCCCCTAATAACCCCTTTATCCTTGATATGCCTTGAGATGGCACCAAGGATAAGCTGTTCCATTACTTTCTCAATAAGCTACGGCTTCTGAGTACAATAGTCATATACTGTATAAAAAAAAATAATTTATCTTACAAACAGCAGTGCCTTTACTTTATATACTTTTCATATACATTCCTCAGGAAATGCAACTTGAAATGTCTGCATAATACATATAAGGACCTTCGGCAATGAATGACCCTCGCCAGGAGGTCTGGGAAGAGGCAAGGACTAAAATGCCTTCCCCAAGTTTCATGCGACCACCTCACTTCTTGGTCTTTCTTCTTTTCCCTGTTTTGTCTGGATTGGCACAGAGGTCCCTGGGAGAAACTCTATTGCCCACATGGTATAAGGTTTCAGACTAGATGGACTTTTTGTCCTTGACAGTCAGAAACGTCAAGGGAGCTATGAAAATACAGTACAGGCTTAATATTAGAGTTTGTGTGCATAGCTTTTACACTCATAATCCCACTGGAAAGTGAAAAAATAATATTAAAAAGCAAGTGATCATACAAAGGAAAGTTCCTCAGATCAGTCCTATTGACCTTGTTCTTGTTTCTTTTCAGTTTCCCACATTATACAGTGAATTCTAACATATATCTATGGGAAATAGAAATCTTCACAGAGATAGAGCCTGAAGGAGAAACACTTAATGGGCCACATTACAGCAAACTCTATCGATCTGCTTTCTTTTACTTGTAGGCATGATAGAGAGCTTAAGTAATTGAATTTTCATCTTGTAGTCTGGCATTTTATTTTCCAAATTTTTTTTTCTAATGCTTTGTTCTTGAGACATGCTAAACAAACGAGCTGAGATTGAATCAGGGACAGTCTAGGCAAGGAGAGCTGAATTCCTACCATTTTCCTTACTTCTAATTTGGACTGCCATTGGCACAAAAATCCTTCTAAGTCTTTCCATTGAATTGACAAATTGAGAAAACAGTGATTCCTTTAACTTTGAAATTAAACTTGATGATCACATCACACTTATCCAATCTCCATAATGCTTAAAGAGGCAAATTTGCACTTTAGTCAAACCTTACTATAGTAAACGTAGACATCCAGGAGAAATTACAAAAGACAATTTTCTGTGACCATCCAAGAGTCACTTATCATCCTGTTAGAAAGACCTTAGGCCAGAAATCCTAGACAGTTTAATGAAGTCATTTCAGAAAATCATAACATCTCAGAGTATCTTACTCTCCTTGTAGTCCGTTTTCAGAGGACATGATTGAAGGTCCAGAGATAGGTCAGTTATTACCTTATCAAAAATCCCTTTTATCGCTGCTGAGGATTTATAATCAACCAAGAGACATGCAGCTGTCAGGATGTGGCCAGGAACACGTGCAATGCAGGGCTGGGCAGAATACAAATGATTATATAAGATCGATCAGGTGATTTTTGTAAGATCAATCAGATGATTTGTCCTTGCACTTGTCTATTCAGAGTGTATCTACAGTCTTTGATGACCCTACCAAGTCCTTCTTATTTTGTTTATTTTTCTTGCTCTATCCCTCCTCTAAAACAGATTTTAGGATGTGAGACACAAAATTAATGGCCAATGTGAGTCTTGTAAAGTAATATTCACATATGAAAGATTCTACAAAATTGGTCTCGAAAGAATAAATAATCAAAATAACTGTGAATAATTAATACATCTTAGTCCTTCCTTCTACCTGTCTTTTTCTCTTGTCCTTTTCTATTTCCTACCTTTCCTGCTTTTCTTCCTGTTATGACATTGTTATAAAGCAGTATTTATCAGTGAATAACATTGCAAGGCTAGGAAAAAAATAAGCATGCCCTTCCAAGTCATCATGAAAACTACTTAGATAATTCTCAGACAAAGAAAGTATGTTTGTTTGTTGTTGTTTTTGTTTGTTGTTTTTGTTTATTTGTTTTGTTTTGTTTTGTTTTGATTTGTTTTGGTTTTGTTTCTGGAGTTTTGTGTGCTTCAACACAAGCCTCTGGTCTCATGATGCCCTCAGGTCACTTGGGGAAGTGCTTTTGAAATAACCTAGGAGAAAATCTTTGTGAATCATTTGCTGCAGTGATATTGACAAAGTGATCGTACATGGTGGTGGTAAAGGGGTATGCATTATTGTTTGGGTTACATTCTTGCATTCTCATCAAAACTGATTCTCTAGTAGAAAAGGGGTTTCCATTAAACCCATAGCATTTTTATTATTGCCTTAGATTATCGACTTACTGATAGAAGAACCAGAGGACTGGGGCAGATATTTTCAAGGAGAAATGTGAATCTTTGCAACAGACTGAAGGAAAATTATCTGCTTGCAGGAGTCCTGTATTTCACTTTTTTATTTCAGTCCATAAATGTGAATAATTTGCTTAGTAGAACAAATAAAAGGCTATTTTTTGGCCAAAGAGCAATTAGTTTTAAAATCTATTCTGTCTTTCTGAAGAATTTATTTAGGATCAGACATTGCTCTTGATTGGTTTGCCTCAGTGAACACGAAAAGAAAAAAAAAAAAGCCTATCCAGTGACTTTTTTGTCCCATTTATTAAATTTTGTCATTAGACAAAGAAGGAAAAAAAATATAATTTAACTTCTTCAGTATATCACAATAGTCAAAGTGTGCAGAGGAACCTTAACACAGAAAACAATTTGTTTGGCCAAGAATTCTGTATTTCTCTACCTCTCACTGAACACAACAGAAAGCTACACTATTTCACACAATATTGCAAATGAACTTTTTTATATACAGACTTTAATGTATTGGGAAACATATTTATAGACCTTGTTTCTTCTGTAACTTGCAGCCTACTGAGCTCTTTTGAGCTTAACAGGACAAATTCTGCATCTCCTTTGAATATCTTGAAATCAAAGTAGTTTTGCTTTCATGTTGCAATAACTCTAGTTAGACTTAAACAATTTCTGATAAACTCTTTTTCATTCTTTGTTATTATTGAACTGGCCTCACAATAACCACAGAATAGTTTCCCACATGCTAACTCTACTGTTTTCTCTCTTAGGCATCCTGACAGTATTTCATTCTTCTACTTCCACCCTTTTAAATCTGGAGGTACTCTATCAAAGCCTATTAAAATATGTCTCTAATTACATTTTAAATTCCTTCCAGAAACTTAGTAGAAAACCATACACAGCTAAACTTCCTGCAGAAATATCTGTAGAAACCGACCACAGTTAGGGAATTGAAGATTGTGGGTTTTTGTTGTTGTTGTTGTTTGGTTTTTTTTTTTGCTGTTGTTTTTTGTTTGTTTGTTTGTTTGTTTTTGTTGTTGTTGTTGTTGTTTTGGTTTTTTGTTTATGTGTGTATGTTGTTTTTTTGGTTTTTTGTTTTTTTTCCAAAACAACATGACTCCTGTCTCTTTTATTTTTTCCTCCAATTTTCAGTACTGTACTCATTATCTTTATCTGATAAGTTATCCATAAGAGAAAAGAACAGTGTAAAATTTAGATTTTACAACATTCCAAATCCAGGAGATCATAAAGCCAACACAATTTAAACTCACACGTAAAGGCTTTATTGAGTTAGCGTCATGCTAAGGTAGGAGTATGGACTGCATTTGCAGCATTTCCACAAGTAAATGACACAGAGAAATTGTATCTTTTCTATTTATTTAATCCAAAAGCTAATAAAGGAGATAATTTTCTAAAATAATAAGACAGATGCTAGATAAGGTTTAGTCAGTCAGCTCATCTCTCAAGTGGAGGATGGACGTGGTTTTAGGATGGTCCTGATAAAAAGCTTTGTAAGTATGGTGGGTCTTCTCTATCTGCCTCCAGAATTATAAGCTTCACTTTGTTAAGAACATGTGTATGCACAAGGGTAACCAAGAAAAACAAACAAACAAACTATCCAGTGACTTTTTTGTCCCATTTCTTTAGGAGTTCCTCTTCAAAATCAATAGAACAAAAGTTATGGCATTAAAATGCAGTATCTTGTGACTTGATCCAAAAGTCCCTTAGGTTAAATTTTATCATCTAGAATGTAAACATCCAGCCAAACGTTTCATTTTGACTCATCTTTGTGATCAATGTCTTGTCAATCACTTGTCTTTACCATTGGTTGTGTTGATTGACAGCTGGCTGAATATGAGCTAGCAGTGTGCCCAAGTGGCCAAAAAGACCAACAGCATCCTGGCTTTTATCAACAATAGTGTGGCTGGCAGGACCAGGTCAGTGATTGTCCACTTGTAACGGGGACTGGTGAGGCCAGACCTTGAATACTGTGTTCAGTTTTGGGCCACTCACTACAGGAAAGACATTGAGATACTACGGAGAGTGCAGAGGAGGCGATGAAGCTGGTAAAGTGTCTGGAGCACAAGTCTTATGAGGAGCAACTGAGGGAGCTGGGACTGTTTAGCCTGGAGAAAAGGAGGCTGAGAGGAGATCTTATCACTATCAGCAACTGCCTGAAAGGATGTTGTAGTATGGAGGGGGTTGGTCTCTTCTCCCAAGGAAGAAGTGATAGGATAAGAGGAAATAACCTCAAGTTGTACTGGGGGAGGTTTAGATTGGATATCAGGAAAAAGATTCTTCATGGAAAGCATTGTTGGGCGTTGAAACAGGCTGCCCAGGGAAGTGGTGGAGTCACCATCCCTGGGGAGGTTTAAAAGACATGTAGATGAGGTTCTTAGGGACATGTTTTAGTGCCAGAGCTAGGTTATATTTGGACTCAGTAATCTAGAAGATCTCTTCTAAATAAAATAAATCTATGTTTGTATTATTCTATATTTTGTTGACATCTGACCAGGTCTATTTTTTTTCTTTCTCCCCATATCACACAGTTGTCCAAGGTTAAACTAACAATAGGATGGGATTTATTTCACCAAATTTCACAAGTTTAACTTTAGGACGGGCTGTCCACTTAATGACTATGGAAATGATAAGGTGCTTTCAGGGTATGATTTCTCTCTTCCTGAAATAAGGATCAGACGGGTCAGATGGGTTGTCTTCTTGAAGGTCCTTACTTCCATCGCCATTTTCGTAGGACAAGATTTGGTTAGTCAGTGTTTAGAGCCAAGTGAGATGCCCTAAGATCCTAGCTGGTGTCCAACTGCTATTCCAGAGAAGCATAAGCTTTCCACAAATCCTGGTCACAGGACAATTGTGTGTCAATATCACAGGTAATTTAGCACATCTAGAACAGTATTAAATAATTTCCGCAACCAATCACACATTATGGTTAAAAGTCCAATTACATATTAGTCAGAAGCTATGACGCTTAATTTCTCCTTGTATTGTTATTTTTGTGCTCTTTTTGGTTCAGGTCTTAGAAAGGCTGAATCACTTTGTGCGGGTAGCAAGAGGAGTGAGATCCGGGTGCCTAAACAAAGACATTTAGTGTCCTCTAAGATTTACTGGGTTACCTTGCCCGGCACTTCAGAAGAAACTGCACTGCAAATTATATGGATGTCTCAGGTATGTTGCAGCAACCCAAAATTATCAAGACATCCATGGGCAGGGACTTGACTCACTCTCTACATCTCCCTGCTAGACCATAACCACCTCGTTTGTGGGCCTTAATTGAGCACCTGAACTTAGATGGGCTGAAATCAAACCAAGGTCAGAACAAAACCCTAGGTTTGGAAAAAATGGCTGGAATGAGGGAGGAGACAGTGAGAATCTGGTTACACCACAGAAATTGAAGGCACCATGATATATATGGATTTTGTTTTTTTTTCCCAAAGCCATGACTATGTAATAGTTCATTCACATTCTATCCTACCTTCACTGAAGTTGAAAAGCATGACAAGTGTGTTGCACTGAAGAACCTGCAATGCCTTTTTATTATATTTTCTAAGAACCAGCAACTATCCCAGACTCATGCCATCCCTCAAAATATTTAAAACAATAGAAAAATTGTTTTAAACAGACACAGTCTACTCAAATTTGAAGGTTTTTGCAACATCACCAGATACTGTTACTTTCTTTTATATCCATCTTCACCAAAGCTCTTCACCAGCCACCTCTCTACCTTGCTGGCAGCGTAAGGGTAATCCAGACTCCACAGATGATTAAGAATTAGTGTATATTTAAAAGGAATTCACACAATTCCTAAAACATCAAAAAGAAAAAATAACAGTAATAATCCTAGCAATATATGAATCTTGTAACCAGCAGAGATCAGAGTTTATTTCTGGCCATTGGAGTATTAAGAAAATAGCCCTTGCCATTGAAATCAACAGAGAGTTCCAGCTCCCATCGCATGTTATGGACTCCAAGATTTTCAACTTTTCAATATTGTATATCTTTCACTGACCCATTAATTCATCCTAAAAATGTGTGCACACAGATGACATAAGCAGAGGCTGGCAAGGAGAAGGAGAGGTAGTGAAGTCATCTAAGGTTTGAAAAAGCAAACCAAGGCAGTTGCACCTGCTCTGGTAGGAAGCCATAAAATCTCAGTGCTTCATTCCTGTGACAAAATAGTAATGAGGGGAGAAAATGTCACCAGATCAAGCTGCTACCAAAGATGTCACAAGTAGGGAAAAGAGACTGGAAAGACTATTAATTCACATCCTCATTGCACTGTTTGATGGTCTTTCTCAAATGACACTGGTTTCTTTTTATGGGTTGTTTTGTTCATTTCCGAGTTCTAATCAACAGGACAGGAAATTACATTTACAGTATCACATTTGCAAGTAGGAATTTTTATTGCCTTTCCCCTGCATAAGGTAGTTCTGTTTGCATGTGTGTGTGTGTGTGTGCGCACATGTACACACATACAAGTATGTGTGCTTGATAGGCTGGGGTATATCCAAAGAGAGAGTGTTTTCTCAATATTTCTGAACACTTTCAACATTTTCACACATATGGGACACACAAACATCATAGAAAGTTTCATAAAACAAGGCTATAAAAAGTGATAGAAAATAGAATGAAGTGTGGTATGGTAGATAGTCCTTATTCAATGAGGAGAGAATTTAGGTCTACCAGATGGCAGAGCTGAACACAGAAAATCCATATGTGTGATGGCAGCTAGGGACAGCCGTTGACATACTTGCTTTTCCAGCCAAATGCCTCAGCAGATGCAGAGTTTTACACTTTAATATTACAATATGCCACTAAAACCCAGGAGAAGAGTTATATACCGGAATCAAAAGCAGTTTAAAGGGACATGGCCAAATTCTGCCCTCTTCCCATCACATGTGGAGAGCGAAAGGAGTGAAAGAAAGGGAGATTTTTTTTTTCATTTGATCAAGTGTTAAGTCACTCTTAACTTTTTTTCCACAGAGTGGAAGGGCAATAAGAAGTAACCAGGGTATACAGAGAGACTGATGGTCAAATACTACAATTCTGTGGGTTTGTTTCATTATCTGACATACCATTTAAAAACAGACGAGTCCCCTCTCATTTAAATGACATAAGCATTTAAATGACTAAGTTTTAGTAAATATGTATGGCATGAAGATCCTTCAATATCTTTCTGAAGCTGATAATCTAGCTTCTGTCTCACTTTTCCTTCTCTTTTGTATAGTTATTATTTACTTTACTTTATTTGTTGTCATATCAAGGAAAAAAATTACCCTGTGTACTTAGATCAAAAGTCATAAAGTCCTGTAAACTTATGCATGAAATCATATCACTTTGTGAGACAGATTTCTGTTAGATCCAAGAAGATGATCTTGTAGAGATCAAGGTTCGCTTCCAAGGTCAGACACAAGTTTCCTGTGTATTTTTGGAAAACTACTTAGGCTGAAATCCTAGCATCAATTAAAACCATAGCAAACCTTCCATTTATTTTCATAAGACTAAGATTTCACCCTTTATACCTCTCTTTCTTCCTCCTAGACTTTGCTTGTCTACTTAGCTTATACATTTTTAAGGGCAGAGACTGTTTTCTGCTATGTCTAGTTGGAGGCCTCTATCTAGTGGAGTCCCTCAAGGGTCAGTACTGGGACCAGTATTATTCTATATATTCAACAAAGACTCAGATGAGGGAATAGAGTGCACTATCAGCAAGTTTGCTGATGACACTAAGCTGGGAGGAGTGGCTGAGATGCCAGAAGGCTGTGCTGCCATCCAGAGACCTGGAAAGGCTGGAGAGTTGAATGGGGAAAAATTTAAATAAATATAAGAAGGGCAAGTGTAAAGTCTTCCATCTGGGCAGGAACAACCCCAGGTTCCAGTATAAGTTGGGGAATGACCTGTTAGAGAACAGTGTAAGGGAAAGGAACCTGGGGGTCCTGGTAGACAGCAGGATGACCATGAACCACAAGAGAGGTTCTCCTGCTCCTCTGCTTTGTCCTGGTGAGACCGCATCTGGAATATTGTGTCCAGTTCTGGGCCCCTCAATTCAAGAAGGGCAGGGGACTGCTGGAGAGAGCCCAGCGAAAGACAACAAAGATGATGGAGTGGAGAAAAGTGCGAGGAAAGGCAGAGGGATCTGGGTCCCTTTAGCTTGGAGAGGAGGAGACTGAGGAGTAACCTCATTAAAGTTTATAAATATGTAAAGGGTGAGTGTCAAGAGGATGGAGCCAGGCTTTTCTTGGTGACAACCAAAGATAGAACAAGGAGCAATGGTTACAAACTGGAACACAGGAGGTTCCACTTAAATATGAGAAGAAACTTCTTCACAGTGAGGGTGTCAGAACACTGGAACAGGCTGCCCAGGGAGACTGTGGAGTCTCTTTCCCTGGAGACATTCAAAACCCACCTGTATGTCTTCCTGTGTAATCTCATTTAGATGTTCCTGCTCGAGGGGGTGGGGTTTGGACTAGATGATCTTTTGAGGTCCCTTCCAATCCCTAACATGCTGTGGTTGCGTGATTCTGTGAACACCTGTGAACACCCCCAAATCCTTTTCTACCAGGGAGCTTTTCAGCTGCTCTTCCCCAAGCCTGTAGCATTCATGGGGTTGTTGTGACCCTAGTGTAGGACCCGGCACTTGGCCTTGTTAAACCTCATACAATTGGCCTCAGCTCAATGATCAGGCTCAGAGCCCTCTGTATGGCCTTCCGACCCTCAAGCACATCAACACTCCCACCCAAACTTCATCTGCAAACTAACATAGGTGCACTCAATCCTACCATGCAGATGATTGATAACAATATTGAACAGAACTGGCCCCAATACTGGCCCTGGGGAACACCATATATCTCAGCTGCAAGCTCTAAAGAAGTAACGAACTAAGTACAGATGTTCCAGAAAAAAAAGTCACGGAATTTATTTAAAAAAAAAATATGAAAAACAATTGGATGCATTAAGGCCTTTGAAGTCATAATGCAAGGGAAAATCATGTGTTGTTGTGAATGAAACATAAAAATGGCTTTATGTATCTTTTTGCTCTATCCTATTTTCCTTCATATTAGAGCTTTTTTTCCTTTCTCTTTTGTTCACCCCCAGGCACTTTGTTTGATCTCTTACATCACAAATGTGGCTTTTCATTGTTTCCCTTACTTGAATTTATTTATCTTCTGGTGACTGCATCACTACACAATGAAACAGAATTATTGAACCTTGAAACGGTTCTAGATTGCAAGGATGACACCAGAGTAAATTCGCATTTGAAATAAAACCTAATCAAATATTATGAGACGATATGTATCAACTCAATCTCCCAACAATGTCTGCATAATAAACTTAATTTTTCAAGATGATGTTTGCTTTATAAACGTCCAGCCAAGTTCACCTCCAGTGCAACTCATACGAAAGTCCACTAAGTTATGTTAAGAATTAACTGGAGCCTATTTATCCATTACAAAATAGTTTATCTATTAGATTAAATTTCTGTAATTTTAGAGATAGTGAAAGACTGTAGATAAAATATGTTTGTAGATTAGATTAAACTAAATATTGAGACTTTTTCTGTATCCATTTTTTTTATTTAAATATGGATAAACAAATAAAACAAATCTGTGAATCATATGTAGAAATTTGGAGGAGTTTTTCCCCACAATACAATCAATCAATTCATTGGTTAAGTAGAATATAAGCTGAAATTGAGTGTCTAATCTTACATACAATTAAGATCTGAGGTGACAGGAAAGTCTAAAAGTCTGAAAATTTAATTCTGTACTGCTTATTCTAAGTAATTGTTCTAACAAAAGATACAATGAAAATAACTTTGTCCCTCAACTTACACTTCTTACCAGCTTCTTCCCTCTTGTGGACCTTCTGAATTCTATTTTACAGACTTCAGGCTCTACATAGCACTGTGCTCAGGAGTTGTGGATGTCACTGAAAAACAAGCACTCCTAACAAGTTACTAAAAAATGCATCAATTCATCTAGTTCTTAGATGTACCTTGCCTCTTCATCTCCAGGTCTCATTTACAAAAAGGGGCGGGGGCAGGGACAGCAAAAGTAATTCTGCCTCACACAGTGTTCTGGTACTGAAATTCCATCCATTCCTTAAATTACTTAGGGCCTTATCAAAACCAATACCACAAACAAAAAAACAAACAAACAACTAACAAACAAACCACAAACAAATAAACCCAAAGCAACCAAACAAGATAAAATAGTAGAACTCCTTCAGTTATGACTTTCCTATATTTTTTTAGAGACAATATTTGAGATAATAAGCTATATATATATCATGTCATGGAGCAGGGTTATCATGGCTATTGTATCCTCTCAGCAGTCTTACACAAAAATCAGATAAGAAAAATTACTTGGAAGACCTATGATATAGCGTGTGTATGGAGATAAAGAGGAAAAACATCCAAAAGACTAGCCAAGTTTTGAAACCACTAATAACCTTGGAAACTTGCATTCAAATCTTGGGTACCATTACAATTTCCAACAAAACTATCAGTCTTTCTGAGAAAGCTCTGAATAACCTGATTTGACCTCATAGTTGACCTTGGTTTGAGCAGGAGGTTGGACTCCATGATCTCCTGATGTCCATTCCAATCTGAATTATCCTATGACCCTACAATCCCATGATATAATAATGTGCACACCCTAATCCTAAAACAGGCAGCAGCTGTAAAACAGATGTATGTACCACAAAAAAAAAAACAAAAGTAAAGGAACTCTACACATGGTTAAGAATTGAGAGGTGGACCTGGTGTCCTTGGGATCCCAACATGGGATTGTAGGCTGGGACCAAAATGGACCCAGAGCAGTTCATAAGGGAATCTCAGCATCTGCATCTGAATATTTGTTTTTGAGTGGCTGTGATCCAGACTGTTTTGCCACCCTCATCACAAGTTTCCTGTTGTCTAATGAGGTGTACCAGTAGGTACTGCAGCTGAACTGCCAGAAGCTGTAGTGGACACTTCCAGTACTAATAGTTGTTCTTCTTCTTCCTCCCCTTCCCCCAAACTTTATGTGACATGGACAAGTCATAACTGTTTTACCTGTTGTATGAATTGAGAAGTAAAAAGGATAAGAGTTGTCAAAAATACAGCAATATCACGAGAGACATATCATCCTTCAAGAGTCTGCCACAGAAAATCTCCTCTGACTAAGAAATTCAGTCAGTTAAAAGTAACTCAGCAGAAAAGCCAGACTTCTTTCCCAAGAGAATCAGGGCCTGACCCTCAGATAAGCACAGGAGAGTGGCAAAGAATGAGGAACTGGGGTGGAAAGCAGGTCTGAGGGTTCCAGAGTGATGGTTTATTGTTCCCATGTTTTCTGAAACACTTTCCCCCCTGTTCCATCTGGGGCCCTGCACACATTCAAATTCCTCCACAAATTCTGCTAAGCTTTATGGGCTTGTAGGTGCAGCTTGAAGAGACATTTCATGACTTTCATACCCCCAGCAGTGTGTTGCCCAGACAGTTGTCTGCTTTGTCTACAATTACTCACACATAAAATACTTGCAAGTGTTCAGCTTGTTAGTAAATAATATCCTGTCCTTTCTGGGCTGTCATTTCTCTTGCTTAATTAGGGCAGTGGCAAGCTGACATCCAGCATATTTGAGTTGATTGGACAAATGCTGCTTATAGCCTAAGAGATGCAGTTTGAATGAACAGACACACACACACATACACACACAAATATTTCACAACCGTCTTGGTATGTGTTTATAAACAGTAGAGGCAAATAGGTTGGAATATGTTTCAGATGCAGGCTTTTAAAATACTTGTACAGCCATTTATGCACTTCTTCTAGACAGATAATCCTGAAAAATCACAAGTTGAAGATTTAAGTAGTCAGTTCCTCTCTAAGCAAACTCAGGATGTCAAGGACTAACTTCAGAGAAGAAAAGGGCATTTGTCGAAAGTGAATCACTTGTGAATCATCACTGTGAACTTTTCCAAGAACACCAGTTCGGTCATTGCAATGTGAACTTCAGCACATAGTTTTTATATGCATAGGACTGTCATAAATAAATCATAGGGAAATATAATGAGAAAATATGTAGCTCAATGTAAAGCAAATGTCTGTACAGAATGGCAACAGAACTTAATAATTCAATTCAGTGAAGGTCTGTGTAAGGAAAAGCCAGTGATCTGTGTGCTCTGTACTATTAGACTTGAAGAATCATGTGAGTTTATTACAAGTTAATATACTACTCAAATTCAAATGTATATGTCATTTTAACAGGTTCCAAATCAGGTTCCAAATAATTAAATAAATACATACAAACATTTTATTATCTGTTTGTTCCTGGGATGTGAGTTGCCCTGAGATCAAAAGTACGTGTAGACACTCGGTCCGTTTCAAGGCTTTATCTAAATAAACACGACAAAAAGGGAAGGATGTGTTCCTAAATCTGAAGGCTTCAGGGACTGAAGTGGGACTGGTGAAAGTGGGTTATATTTCTGGTATTAGCACTGGCTTTTTCAAACAAGTCCTAGAGACCAGATTTTCAGGACTTCTTATTTACAACCAGGTTTTCAGAAAGAACTGAGCCCCCCACTCTGTGCAAAGCTGAACTCCTGTAAACATTCCCTCTAGTCATATGCACCATGCACTTTTTTTCTCTAAATATAACACTGCTAAGAGCACCTTGATTCAACTTTTATGGGAAAGAAGAGTAAACTCCTACCTTCTCTATTTATTTCTAGCCAATTAAGACTAAACTTTTGTTCAGGGATTAGTGCTTGGCTGAATGTCTCTTTGACTTATGCACTCAAGATATTTGGCTACTGTTCACAGTGCATAGTGCAAGTTTGTATCTTCTGAGTAACTTCCTCCTTAAAAGCAGCGTAAGTTAGGAAAGGCAACAGGCAAACAAAGTAATCTCTCAAGCCCCTTGTAGATAACTAAAGACAAATTGGCATCTGATAATGATGGCTATCAAATTTGAAGCACGAAATGTTCTGCTACTGATGAAAACCAAATGTACTGAGATCAGTATGGCAAAAGCGTATCACATCATTCTCTACTGATCTGTGTCCTTTGACATGAAAAGCTCTCTCCCTTTTTGTGTGTGAAAAAAAAGATCAATGACATTTCATAAGTTATTCCTTGGCCACACACTGAACTAAATACACTATTAGGAACATAGGAAAATAATTTTTTGCTAGCATTACTCATACAATTAAATTGGTGTTTCTGCTTCCAAAATTACATGGTAACTAGTGTTAACTTTGAAGTATATTAAAAGCAAAATTATGTTGCCTGAACAATGGCATCTATTGAGATGACCTATGAAGTCTGAGAGATCAAAATTGGAATGACAAAATATGACATACAATTTATATGAAATCTAAAGTCTTTGAGAGTGTTGCCTGGAGACCTAGCCACTCGTAATGTCTCCAGACATTGAAAATAGGGCTAATATATGAGGGGGAGTATGTCAGACAAGCAATAAACATAAAAGAAAGTTCATGAGTAATCAAGCTGTTTAGTCTTTACCTGAATTAAAAGAAATATTGTGAAATTCATCTTGGGAATGCTGGCTTAGTGTTTTTATTCAATTTTAAGTTACTATCTGTATTTTTGCATACACATACTTTGACTTTTCTCTGTGTCATATCTGTAGCAGAAGACCTTTGTGCAAGGATGGAAGAAAATGAAAAAAAAAAGTCACTTCTTGGAGACAACAAGGAAATAAGATCTGACTCTGAACAACCTGAGCTGTCTGTTTGTCTGTAAGTTCATCAGTCTGTCAGTCGGTATATCTGTCTTTGCAAACTGTTGTCCAAATGTAGACCTACTTCAGTAGCATGTTTTTCTTCAAAGGCAGGCAGACTTCTTTCAACTTTACAGCTGAAAGTAACCTCTAATTGCAATTAAGTGCTGTAACAGTAGCAGATAGCTTTAGAAAGTGTTGAAACAGTATTTTGAAGTATTTTAGGCCTCATATATTGAAATAAATTAAAATTATATTTAACTTCAGAGCTTATTCAGGATCTGAATGTGCTGTAGAAGTTCTGGACAATAGCACTGACCTTGGAAAAGTCATCTAATCTCTCCATGTCCTAGTTACCAATCTAGAAAATGGGAAGTATAATATGTCTTTCCTGTCTACTTATAGTGTTGACTCTCTGGACAGGGTCAATGTCCTGCTGAGTACATGTATCACCAACCACAACAGGGCCACAATTACTACCAGAGTTTCTATGAGCTAGTGTAGATTAATAACCATAAAATTCATCATGGAGATGTTGTTAATAATCCTATTATTTTTGTTTTTATTTCTAAAGGAGATCCTTGCTTCCTTTACCTTTCTGATGTTCTGGTTAAATTCTGACTTCAGCAGTGTCTTTTTTGCTGTCTAGTTTCAGTTTGTTCTTCTTGGGAGAAGAGTCATGACACCAGGTTTAGCAACGCTTGTCTGAATGTTTTTCATATCCCATTACAGGCTGACAATATCCTTAAATGAATTTTGTGAACAACTTTCTTTCATGGTTTATAAGTTTCTTCAAGTGTTATGGAACCCTCAGAGCTTCTCAACTTGTTTTTATTCTGAATTACATTTTCATGCTCTTTAAAAGCTCAGAGCACTGCAGAAATGTTCAATAGTGTACCAAGTGACACAACAACACAATGAAGTCTGTGAATACCGTTGCTTACTTCTGACACATGGAAGACTTGTTGAAAAAAAAAAAAAAAAAAAGGAAGAATCTACATCTATGTACCATGGTCTTCTAGACAGTAAACACTGTTTAAAAACAGTGTATAAATACACAGCACTATTAAGCACCCAAATTACTAAATTGAGTTCAGTCATTTTAGATTGAAATCAAGAGCTTGAGGCTGATATTGAGTAATAATGTTCTCATTATTACAATCCTAGTTTGAAGTCTAGCTGTGGATAAGGCGCATACCAGTATTATTCTCTAAATTAGCTATTATGAGGCAGTGATACTATATGAAACGTGGGCTCTTCTAGGGACAGAATAATGCAAATTAATTTAGGTACCAAAAGGACTTTCTTAAATGGCAGTTAATGATCTTGTGCTGTTTGAGCATCCCCTGGGGAGAGAAAACCCATCTGATACCCCTAATGTAGTCTATGTTTTTCCATTCAATAGAGGAAAAACATAAAGTAAGTAGTTTCCTAATGCAGACACTGCAATTAAGAGCCTACAGTAACCTGTGATGAATCTTGCTTAACAGATTGAGACCAACACTGACTAAAAAATACAGATTCAAAGTAGAAATTGCCCTGTAAGACTGAGGTCTTCTCCTCTCCCCTCCTCTCCTCTCCTCTCCTCTCCTCTCCTCTCCTCTCCTCTCCTCTCCTCTCCTCTCCTCTCCTCTCCTCTCCTCTCCTCTCCTCTCCTCTCCACACATCCACACATACTAGCTTAAAAATGAGATGTTTTCCATCATTTTTGTATTTATAATATATAAAAATAAAATGTACAATAATACACTTCATATTTTGAATCTATTTATCTTGGTTTATATCACATTTGAATGAACTCTAGTTGCAGATTCTTTCAATTTTGTTTTTCTTAATAATCATGGGTGATCATCTTATTTTTTTTAAATTAAAATAGATATTGTCATTCAATTAGACACATCCAAAAGCTGGTTGTGATGAAAAGAAAATGACAGCAAATATGGTAACATGTGCCATACTAGATTTTTAATTTCTAGGTGTATACATTGATAAAAACATTATAAAAAATGGGAAACAGTGTGCAGATATTGTTACGTTCCATTGTTAAAAAACAGCATGTCACAAAGGAAGAGTGCTCTGCTGCTTCCTCAGGCAGATATGCTACTGCTCTTTTCTTGTGGAGACACTAGGAATTTAAAAACTTTAATGCACAAACAATTCTTTAATATAATTGCAGAGGGATAACTGAAGAGGATGAGCACTGTTAATAAATATGCTGTTTGGGTTACTCATACATTTCTGCTTCCCATTCCCATTCTGCTTCCCATTCCCCTTCTAGGATTCTCTGCAGAATCTCTCACATTGAACCCACTATGTGCCTATGGTTTTTCGCTTGGAATAGTTTGTCAGATGACAGCCTTCCAGTTCTTGTCCTCTTCCTGAGTACCCTGCCTCAGTAGCCAGCCGGTGATCAGCAGCTGCTAGTGAAACTCTAGACCACACAACCATCATGCTGCATTGCAAACACAGTTGGAGATGGCATGCCAGAATTCAAGAACAGCCAAGTGGCAAGGAGACAAATTATGTTGCCCCCACTGAAAAGGATAAATTAACAGAGTCTTATTCTTCTGTTTCTGACAATTTCCAGGGGTGAAGCCAAGTGACAGCAAACTTGGCATATAACTGTCAACAGGAAAATGTCTGCAGCAGTGCCAAGCTTTAGAGTCATCTTGCCTATGATTTCCTAGATACGAAGAGTGGTGCAGAAATAAAGGCCAGGACTTGAGTCATAGTCTAGTACTGCACAGGGACAGGGAAGAGTCCAAAACCTAGGAAATATCTGTTTTAAAATAAATTAAACTTATAAAACCAATATATCTTTAGTATAAAGCCACTGAGCACCCTCAAGTAAAGGAGAAGTAACTCAGGTCTGAATTTCATCCACCCAATTTTAGAACTAATTAAAGAAATTAAGAGACACCTGAAGATGTCTCTTCAATTAGGACAGATAAACACATTAGAAAGCTGTCTCAGACCACCTGAATCATACTGCTCCCCTGTTCCTTTGTCCACATAATGTTGGAGGGTACTGCTTCCAGTTGGTTTTCTGCCGGGGAAAAAAAAAACAAACTTTACTCTGTTAATTACACACCCAGTTGTTACAGGCAGCTTGTTGCAGTTTACTTGACATATTGATTATCTTCAATCTTTATCTCTCAAAAGTATTTGGTAATAGTAGTTGATTCCACTGACTTCAAGAGGCTTGTCCAAAGTTACCAAGAGACCCCATTATATATTCACTGAAGTAGTGAGTTTGTCTCTCTCATTTGTCTGATCCTCAAGTGTGTGCTTCCAGTAGGTTCCTCTTTCAAGTTGCCAGAAATACTTCCAAGTGTCTCGTTTGGTCAGAACACAAAACCAGCTGCAAACAGGACTTTATATCACTGATTACTGGCAGTTCAGCAGTCTCAGTCCACTTCTCTGTCTACCTATCTAGCCCATATTTCATCATTGTCTATTAGGATGTAAGACAGCGTAAAAGCCTTGCTAAAGTCAAGATATACTGGACTTGTCTGTGTCCAGCTTAAATGTTCCCTGATCTCATCCTCGTCCATGGATTAAAAGTCTTCCTTTTTCCAGACTTTTTCTTTGGTTTCAGGGGTGAGAGACTCCTGAAGGCAAATTTTAATAGTGAAAAAGAAAGTGAAGAGATTATAAATATCTTAGCCTTTACCATGTTCTTCTTCACTTCTTTCCCTGTCTCCTTCAGCAGTAGGCCAATGTTTTGCCTAGTCTGCCTTTTGTGACTGAAATACCTGTAGTAGCCATTGTGGTTGTTGTTCATGTCCTTTACCAGATTCAATTGCACATGGGCTTTGGTTTTTCTAACCTTATCCCTGCACACTTGGAGAGTCTTGGTATTTCTCCTTCATGACTTGACTTTGATTCCAACTTCTACACTTTTGTTTTTACTTTTGAGGTCTGTCATGAGCTCCTTAGTCACCCACATGGCTACTGCCACCTTTGCTTGGCTTTGTGCCAGCTGGGATAGAGCATTCTTAAGTTTGAAGGAAGTGATCTTTAAAAATCAGGTAGCTCAACTGGGTCTCTCTTTTCCCTAGGGCCGTATCCTATGGCATTTATCCAAGCACATTCCTAAAAAGAGTGAAGTCTGCCATCTTAAAGTCCAGGGCTGTTATCTTACTATTTGTCTTGTTAGCTCCTCTCAGGATACTGAAAACCACCAGCTTATGGTCACTGCAGTAAAGTTTGTCCCTGACCTTCACATCCTCTATAAGTTTTTTGTGGTTTATATGCATGAGGTCAAGCTGATCATCTCCCATTATCAGCTCCTCAGTGATCTGAGTTTGTAAAGTACAGGCCTCATGTACTTCTTCCTGATCAAGCAGCCTGTAGAAGAGAGCCACAAAGACAACACTCATGTTGATCTACTTGCTAACCACAACTTACATGTTCTCAGATGTCTTGTTATCTGCTCCTAGGAATTGCTCCAGGCCTTCCTACTGCTTTTTCAGTCAAGGGAAATTCCCCCTCCTTGTCATTCTTGTCTGTCCTTCCTAAAGAGCCTGCATATAAACTCTTTCATCACATATCTGTGATTCTAATGAGACTGCAACTGCATGAAGCCCTCTAATTCCTCCAATTTTTTCCTCCTCTTATGTGCTTTCATGTGCAGACATTTCAGAGGCACCCAGATGTGCTAGTTTTCCTGAAAAGGTATGAGGAACTTTCTCCATAATGCTGTCCTGCTGGCGCTTTCTTATTTGTGTGGGTATGAATGACATATGCCACATACGGCCTTGTTTTGTTCTTAGGAGAAATCCTGTCCAAATCACCCTCTCGTTGCCAATCCAGCCCATCCCTGACTCCTTTTGTGGGTCTTCATCGTCACTTGTTATGTCTCCTTAACATGTCCCTTTTGTATATCTCTTTCCAAGCTCCATGGAGATCAAACCGTATGCATCAAAGCCTGTAAGAGGTTATAGCAAATAAAAGAGTCAGGTTGTTTAACAATCATAATTATTCAAAAGATGGGTTAATTGAGTTAATATTCTCAAAGAAAACAAGTGTTCTTTCTTGAAGATGTGACATCTTCCTATTTCTGTCAGCCACTACTCCCTCACTGTACTCTCTATGGACTGGCATAGAAATTCAGCTGCCCTTCCATTTACCTGTTAAATGTCTGGCATTTTCCTCTGCTGAACTTCCTACCTGCTGTGTGCCTGGTGTTGTTTCCTGCTGTCTACTCCACCTGTCCACTTTACTCTTTTATTTCCTCCTTAAATGTTAAAATGGCACAGATGGGCTCTTACTGCCTGTGACTTTCTAATGGAGTTGTTGAATGTTAATGATACTTTGGAATTTAAAAAGAAAAAGAGATGGACAGACACTAAAACACCAAAGAAAATAAAGATGTGCATCCAATGTATCCATCTGCCTGTATGCAACACAGCAAAATAGCTCACTAGAAGGTTTATTGTTGCAATACAGAAGCTTTGAGAGTCCTCAGCCCACACAAAGAGTTCCCTGTGGACAGTGAAAACAATTCCAAATTATTACTTTTTTATATCTGAGAGTGAATATAACTTTGTCATGCAAACAAATCAACATGAAAATGATGGAGAAAAGTAAATATTTTTCAGGGGTAAAAGGAGCCTGTTATTTTTCTTTGAAGTCCCTAACCCATCTTAGAAGGAAAATAGTGAAGGCATTAATTATCAGACATTCCCAAATCTTTGCTTTTTCAGAAAGCCTTGTGATTTTCATGTTTTCATCCATTCAGAGAGCAAATGCAGTTGCTGGCATACTCACAGCTGCCTCATGTCTCTTGATGTGTTCCTGTTCTTGCTTAATAAAAAAATTCTGTCTGGTTCAGCATCACCTCCTGTCTCCTTTTCTTTACTCGTCTAAAACTGCCGTATGCCAAAGGGAGACAAGAGATATCCACCAATATATTTTAGGCAGCTAGATGGCTGAAGTTGCTCTGGTTCACAACTGTAAGATCCCTATGTGAAAATGTAGCTGCTACCCAGAATGAGCTGCCACTAGAATGTCAGTTCTGCTCTCAAACAATCCAGAAAATTAAAGCTCTGAAAAAAGTTGCTTGTCTCATTATGCTGCAGTGGTTGAAGAGTCTTGCTTCATGGTTCTATACTGAGACATAGTTGAAAGTGTGAAAGCAGACTAACATTCCAGATTTGTTCATAATACCACGTATTTATCTTCATTCTTCTGAAGAGAATCCAAAGAACCTTGGCATGACCAAAATACCTGCACCTTCATCTCATCCAGCACTTTGATGATTTAAATGCGGAAAGCTGGAACATGGCTGCATCTACTTTGGTATTTGTGGGTTGAAACAGAAGAGAAAAAAAAACATGGAACGTTGCCAATACAAAGCGTTCAGTAGGACTGAATTAAAAATCCTGCTACTTGAAAATAAAATCAATAAAGTCTGAGCCCTTTTATTTAGTGACTCATGTTTGAGATATGACAATTGGCCTTTCACACCTATTTCCTGCTTCTGTAACAACTACAAGCAATTTTCCCTCTCTCTCCCTTCTCTTCCTCCTCCCTCTATTCCTTCATTCCTCCTTGCCTCACTCCCCACTTCCCTATCTCTCTGAAAATTTAAAAATAAGGACAGCCCAGCAGTATGGTATTAATCTGTACCTTCCAGGAATTGATCAGTGCCATGTTTTTCTCTAGTATTTCTATACAACTTACTTTCTCATCTAAAAAAATGCATACAATGTACAGACAAACTTTATAAAAATATTGGGGAAATTAATAAATTAATAAAAATTATAAAGGTAGCTCAACTGTAAAAATGGAGGACTGAAAATAATATCATCTGAAATAAACAGTCAAGCTCCATTTAATATGGTCTTGCCATCTAGCCCTGTGTATAAATACACCATTTCACATATAAAAATTATTTTTTACCCTCTCCGATTCTACCAACAGTTTGTTCTGCAACTTCAAAACTCAGAAAATTAGCATCTATGTTTCAATTTTTAGTTGATATTTAATATGATTACATCTATTTTTATGTTATCTGTTTCTTTTCTTTAAATTCCATTCTCATATTTACTATGTTTTATCATTACATTTATAGAATCAAGTCATATTCCACTCTCAGCCTTCATATGGTTAAGTCAAATTATTTTAATGTAAAACTACCTTCTTTTCCTTTTTTTTTTTTTTTGACAACCTATTTCTAATAATGTTTCTGAACTTTTCTTAAAAAAGGTTGACCAGCATGAGATACCAACATCCAAATAAAACTACTCAAGCACATGGTACTTTAAATGTTTTGCCTGATAAATATGAGCCTAAGATTGTATTAATCTCTTTCACAGTTGTATCACACTGGTTATTAATAGATATTTTATGATCTGTTAACATATTATGTCTTCCCCTTTTTTGTCATTTCTAATTGATATCCTCCCAGCTTATAGAAGAATAATCAGTTCTAATTCCCAATTACATTGTGTAGACCTAAATTTCACAGTACTTTTCATTTAGTGCTCAATGTCATTGACTCGTTTCTATCACAGTTCTTCCTTCACATTGATAGTACCTCAAATTCTTCTTCATCAGGAAATCTGAGGGACATCCATCCCATTTAACTTGAGTCGTCCGAAAATCAAGCATATGTTCTTAGCCACTCTTCTGATCCAACACGGTCTTGAAATTATATTGAAGGACATATATGCAAGATACACAACAAGTAGTCTAAAGCTTGGGCATGAAGATGACCAATATGAATGTAAACAACTGTCTCTCAGTTCTCCATTGACTGTAAGGGAGAGCCTGGGTAATTATACCAAATTTGCAGATGACTTCTGAGAATCTAAAGTGAGATGAATTGAACTTCAGTTTCTGCCATCAAACCCATACTTCTGAGGTAAAAATTGTAAATATAAGTATTGTTAATATTAGACAAGAGACTGGTCCTTGAGTAACTCCTTAAATATCAAGTTCCTTTGCAGTATAATTCCTCACTGCCTTCCTTTATTGTGTTTACCTTTTCAGTGGAGGTTGCAGTCCTTTGAATATCTATTGAAAGTTTTCAGTGTTACCTGAAAACACAACTAGTTATTCTATCTTTACCGAAATTTTCTTTATTTACCTGAGTACTTAAAGGACTTTTCCTGCATCATTAACTTCAGGGATAGCTGAGAGTGATTTGACTTCTGACTTAGGTGCCACTATTAAGTTTCAAAAGTATTCTAAGGTGAATCAAAGCTTGTAGAGAGAGAAAAATAATTTTTTTTTTTTTTTACAATCAGCAGTGCAATCAGGGTAATCTGGGGACAGATATGTTCTACCTGTCTGGAATATATCCTTCATGCTTCAAAATGCGTATCTCATGCCCAAAATCATTAACTACAGAGGACTGGGACAAGATTTTCACAGGGGAAAGTCTGACTACATCTATGGAAGGGTTATTGTATCTTTCTCTGAAACATCTGGCACTGGCCAATATTAGCAACAGAAGACTGGACTAGATGGACTGCAGGTCTGATCTGGTGTGGCAGTTCCTATGTTCCTGTGTTCTTCCTCCACCTGGTGCAAGGGCAAAACTGTCAGGTATGATGAGGAAATCTTTATTCAGGTCCCTGCCTAAGACTGTATAGTTGGCAATTAAAAAATCATCTTCTGAAATAATTTTACAGAGAAAATGTATGCTATTCATAATGGAATTTTCACAATTCTTCCCCTTTTTTTGTAATTCATTAATATTACTACAGATAGGTGAAGGGGACATTTCCAGAGAATTTATGGCTATTATTATTCTGTATTATTTTTATTATTATTACACTTAACTGCAATCATGGAATAGACTTCATTGTCTATATGCTGTATTAGCATAGGAAAAAGGCATTTTTGTCTCTAAATGCTTACATCCAGATTAACTTCCTCTAGCCTTAGATCCCTTACTGTAATTCATAAATGAAGTGCCTAGTTGTCTTGGGAGCACTCTTACTGTATGCTCTTAGAGAAATAAGGACTTCCAGATGAACATTCAGGTTTCAACACACACCTCCTCTTGATGGTTTTTTTCTCTTTGTTGACAAGAAAGTTACCTATGTATGACTATAAACCAAATTCAAATGTCTTTTTTTCAGTGAGTGCTATGAAAAAGGATGAATTTAAGTTTCATAATAAAGGGACAAAAGAAGATACAAAGCCTTGAAAGTAATACACAAAGTAATACAAACAATCAACAAGAAAATATTCGCCATTTGGCAGGTAGTGATCTCAGTACACCAGTAGCCTAACTATTCTGTAATTTTTAGTTTTCAAGAAGTGAGCATAGTTTATAAGAACATTGTGAAGATATTAACCTTGCCTCTTTGGGTTCTACTTGTAATTTAGTGAAGAACAGTACAGGAAAAGGTGACATTTGGTATCTAGAAAAATTTCTGTTGACTAACAATAAATATTTATTAATTTTTGAAATGTCCTAGAGTATCTGTTGATATTCCAAAAAGTGCAATGTTCCTCCATTTGCTTTACCATATTCACGGTTCACACGGACATGTCTCAGAAACCATGGATCATGACTTTACCATCTCTGCCTAAGGTTCTTGCAGTTTCAACTTTCTGTTTTCACTAACTCTTATCATAATTGGAGTTGCTGTAATTTCAGTGAACTGGTTATCCATTGAGGGTTACATGAAGGTATTCTGACTTTGTCACTTAACAAAGTTATCTAATTGAGGCATACAGTCATCCTAGTTTCCCATTATATTCAATGCAGAGAAAAAAGACACTTGCAGATGCTGTGTCAGATCTAAAATAAACTGAATTGTCTTTCAGAGGTACTTATTTCTTCCTTCCATTGACAGGAGAAAGAACACAGCTGCACAGGAGACTAAATTTAGTGCTCCCAGGAAGCAAATGGGATATTAGGAAAGATAAATCTGACTATAACAGTCAGATCGTAAGGTCAACTGCTAAAACTCGTCACCTACTGGAAACAGTGAAATGGAATTACACTTCTTCAGTACATTGTTCCCTCTTCCTCTCACCTTCCTTTGCATGATCACATGGCTGATCACTTTTTCCTACCTTATGTGGTTTCTTCTCTTAGCTACTTGCATTCCTAACAGATATCTCTGAGAAGAAGTAAATTTTAGTGGTGATAGTCCAGCACCACTCATTTGATCTTAAATACCAAAGCTGGTGTGCAACACAAGCTGAGCAAAGGTCTGTGGTATGCAGAAAAACAAACAAACAAATATACACAAAAAAATCCCAACAGATCTTAGTGATAGTAGTGAAACATTATTCAAACAAAAATCTAAACTTAGATTTTGAAATAGGCATTGAAACAACTAAAATTCTCCAGACCAAACTCAATTGAATTCAAAGTAATAACAGAGAAGTCATATTGCCTTGGGTTCTGTCCAGACAGAAGGAAAAAGAAGCTCAGAATGACAAAGTGTTCAGTCAATACCACTGTTTCAAAAGTAGACACAATACAGGGAATAGAAATGCAAGGTCATTAACAAACGAAGGACTATAATAACTGGATTGTGATTCTTGATCAAAACCAAAGTCTTTTTATTATCACTGCTGTTGTTTTTTGATTCAGGATGAGAATGAGACTTCGTTTTCTGTGTATCAAATTAAACCAAAGTTAAAGAGCTAATAAAATAAGAGGTAACATATGGAGTGTGGCACTGGCTGCATAAAGATTATGGATTTTATTATTTGTTGAAATGGAAATGTCAATGTAATCTCCTGGGCTGATGGCACGGAAATTTCATTGGATTTTCCATGTTGGTGATGCATTTATACAAGCCTTGTGGACTATGAATGTGCAATACAGTATCAACCTATTAAGCTGTCTGTCTGATACCTACTAGCACTCAATATTATGCCAACATAAAAGCATAGTGTTTCTATCCACACTTGGATTATTGAAAGAAAAAAGCAGTCTCAATCAGTTATTCCTTTTATTATTATTATTATTTAGTGTGTTGTAAAAATGCAGAGACTTCTCTGAGAGAAGGAGATAGCCCGTTACCCACTAAGACTGAACATACTCTTCCAGTTCTCAGTCCCATTATTGGGGAGGGGTTTTTTTGTTTGTTTGGGTTTTGGGGATTTTTGAGGAGGATGCCTTTCAAATTGCAGCTATTCACATGTTTGTTGTCCAAGTCATATTGCATACAAGGCTTACAAAATAAACCTACTTACAGATGCACGTGAGTACACATGGTGGCATATGTTTCCAGGTTGCCTTTTGAGGGAAGAAACATTGCAGATGTTGAAGAAGCATGGTGTTCTCATGTTACTGTTTAATACTGCAGAACAAATTCCTTTAGTTTCCCATTAAGGAGTGACACTTATCTGTTGTAACTTTTATAATCTCATTAGAATTAGGTGTGCATTCTCCCTTGATAGTAAATTGAAAAAATTAGAAACCACCATAAAGAGCTTCAACTCATAAGGTTAGATCCCTGTTTTAAATGGCCAGAAGTCTTCCTGTAAGTGTTCCGTTCTCCTATCACTGACTATAAAGGGACTGTTGATTACTATTTCAGTCTTGGAAACTGATACTTAGGTAAATAATCATACAAATTAGGCGATGAACTCCAAATTAGTTTATACATATAATGTAAAATATCCTAAAAAAAAAACAAGCCGAACCAAACCAAAACAAAAAAAAAAAAACTAACTAAAAGAAACATAGATGGTTTTGTAAAACTACATTAAAATATTCCATGTCCGTGATGGAATGGTTGATTTTTTTGAGGTACACAGTATACATAAATCATAATGTTTATGTCAGACTAAAATGTGTTCAAAGATATTATTTGGTTATCATAGTTCAAGAAGAGGATAGAATTGGAAAGAGAAAAGGTGAGGTGAGGAGAAGAGTAAAAGTAATCTAGTAAAAGAAAGTGCACAATGAAGAAAGTTAAAAGTTTAGAGTTAAATTAGTATGTCAGATCTTAAGGGAATTTGAAGAACAGGAGAAGAAACAGAAGAAAAAGATAACTGAATTTCTGAGGTGGGCTTCTATACTGCTTTGAAGACAGGACCTGAGAATGTCAATGTAAATAAAGAAGATATGTCCAGATTTGTAAGAACATAGTATTGAGGAGACAGAAATGGCATACGTGGGCTGTAAAGGAAGAGAACAAGTTTAGCCTCTGCCTTTCATGTTCCTCATGGAAGCAGAAATGCAGGTCACAAAGAGAAGGCACTATAGAAAAGGTTTTAGTAGCATATTTCTGGGATGACCACGTGTTTGGGTCAGAGGTTTGCAAAGGAAAGCATGTTTTTCAAGATGTTATAACCCACAGCAGAAAGTGAAAGCGTGAGATGCAAATATTTATGAAGATTAAAGGGAACCATAGGCAGGTTACTAAATCATAAATAACGGCATCAAGGTTTCTGACTTTGTTGCCAAGTAAAATAATGGATCTCCTCTCCGCCCTCCTCTGTATCTCAACAGCTCTAATACAAAAAAAAAAAAAAAAAGATGAAAGCTTGAAGAAGACTTACAGCCTTGCTTCATAAGGAGCATACCAATTTTCCCTGGAAGCTGTGAAAGGGAGATAGCTTTTACCATACCGGATATTTTTTAGTCCATAAAATGTCTGATATGGTGATATTGACTCTAACCACCTCCTCAGATGCCTTTTCGAAGTATTATCTAATCACCTTGACAGGACCAAAATGTCTTCCAAGACTGCCAAACTTTGTGCTTGGCTTACAATTACATTTTAGGCAAGAAAAACTAACCCTTTAAAATAAATGCCTAAATTTAACTGTTCAGCGGAAAACGGAAGGGTGTTTTGAAGACATCCAGACAGAAATTTCTTCCACCTGTCTTTAGACATCTAAGTCAGTGCTCAATGACACACATTCATGACCAAGCTATACACCAGTGTTAGGCAAATGAGACCCATTTTAATTTATTTTAACCAGCTCATCTGAGGAATGACTGGATTTCAACATTTCTGTGGACTTTACAGCCAACTATACTGTCTAAAAAGCATTACTAACATTATTTAGGTAATTAAATTGCTGCTGTAACTAGTGATATTAATTGTTATGTCTGAAAATGCTATTTAGACAGGTATCTCTGGAAATACAGAAGTGGCTACAGAAAGACAAGGTGATCTTTCTAATTCCACAAAGTCCTGTAGTGTTGCCGTCAGAATACACATGAGCCTTGGGCTCCAATCACTTAACAGCATCCCCTGACTTAGATCATTTGCACTTTAAAATTGGTAGATTTTGTTTCATACAATACCGTTGCAAAAGGTTTCACTTTAATTATATTTGAAACTTCTTTTTGTTTTTCCTTTCAAAGCTCGTTTCTGACTGTGTGACGGACTAGAACATTGGATGGAAAATTCAGCATTTGCAATTCAAATTCCAAGGGAAGGTTTTAATGCTGAATACTTGTGGATATAGTTTAAAAGGCTTGTAGAGTTAAACAATGTAGATTGTTTCCCATATGTGGTGAACTAACTTTAGAGATATTATTCAGTTAGGATCTGGAGATGTTGTTAAAATGTTGCTTATGCATTAAACTCACAACAGGCAAGTATTTAATAAATTCAGCATTTAGTTATCTCTTATCCATTAACAAGAAGCAAAGCAAATATCTCCCCCTTAAATTCATGCCCCAAGCCAAGTGTGGGGAATGGAAAAGGTTTATAGAATTACAAATAGAACTTCTAAATTATAAAACTTGCTAATTTCGTTTATGAAAAGCATTGCAGAGCTTCTACTTTCTCTCCCAGTTGTTATTCAAATCACAGTCCCAAGCTAAAAAAAAAACAAACCAAACCAAACTAAACCAAACCAAAACAAAACCAACAACACGGGAAAACAAAACAAAACAAAACAAAACAAAACAAAACAAAACAAACAGCACCAAAACAAAACCAAACAGAAAGAAAAGAAAGGGGAAAAACAAAAACAAAACCAAAACAAAACAAACAAAACAAACAAACACAGAAAGAGAAAGGAAATAATCCTGCTAGGAATTTAATGAGTTTTTATTTTTAGAGATCAAGCAGAAGTATTGCATATTTAAGTATGTAAATTAAAGCAAAAGTTAGGTTACTAAAATGAAGGAAAAGAAAAGGAGTAGGGGAAGAATTGGTGGAAATATAGAAAGAGTTATGAACTGCATTTTCAAAAATAAATACATGGAAAATATGTGTATTCACCCATATAATTGCAAAAGTAGAATATGCATTTCAGTGTACAAATTGTGAATGTACAATTTCAAATAATAACAATTTACTTTTCTTATAAGAGTTAATAGTTTTTAAAGCCCTAACTATAACTTAAGAATAAAATTCTTTCTTGTGTAAGAATGCAGAACAAGGCTTTTGCACCTCCTAAATCCCACTAAAGCCCTCAAAATAGGATTTAAGAGGGACTTACGTGGCTCACCAGCAACATGTAGCTGGGAGAATTTCTCCCAAAGGGATAAAGCATATTAGCATTACTTCTGCAACTAGTTCCACTGCAGCTCTTGGACTAATTACAGAAGATGAGAGTCCTTGCTGCATATAGTGTTTTAGCCTGGCAAGACAGATCATTTAAAAATACTAAATATTACAACGAGGCGAGGGATTGGATATGGCATTATGGATTTGCATAGTCAGACTTACAGGCAAAAAAGCTGGATACAAGAACACATCTTGCAAAATTTGGGACTAATGAGTTAACCAATCTTCTGAACATCTCTGAGAGATAATAAAGTAGTCCTTCCCCCATTTACAGACAGGGATACTGAAGTAGAGAAGTTCTAAACTGTTCAATATAAAATGCTAAGACTGAGCCTGAGTGAGGTGCTTCCTTACAGATGAATATTTTTGAATTGAAAGAAGAAACAAGAATAGTGCTCACAATATGTTTTTGCTTATCACAGTAAATGAGTTGAAAATGTTACTGCAGATAAAGAGAATGAGAAATTCAAAGCTTCTGCTGAACAACCCTCAAATTAACAGACTGGTCTGGTATTTGAAAGCAAAATAAACAAATTGCATTATTTATTCCCAGATTTTAGTGAATGTTTCTCCAGCTTTCCATGTCCCAAATTGCAGTTCTAGAAATGAAACTACTGCTATTATTTCAGGATGAAAACAAGGCATAACCTGAGTTCTGCATCCAAAAAAACCCGATGGATCATTGTATGCATGCTTAGAGGAGTTATAACTTTGTCCTGAGCCTTTTTGTCAGGTCACACCATATTAAGCAAGGAGCAAAACACTGCTCAAATGACCCGAAATTTTAATGTGCATTAGCAGTGTATGTCTAATTGCAAGAAGGTACATTGTTCTATGCAGCCTCTGGGGATCTCACCCAAAATTCAGAAACACAAGGAAACTTCTACATCTGAAAGAGTATGTGGAGTATGTGAATTTTCAATAGTACACTTAGTTGTGTAGGGTGTCCAAGTTAGAAAGGTTTTATTTTTTTATTTCACTAGTTCGGACCTGTTAAAAGACTAATGCCTGTGTAAAGAAAATGAGATAATCTTTCCTGCTCAGAGCAGGTGGCATCTGAAACTTCTCTTGTACCACTGATTTACAGTGAAGCTAATCCAGGATCAGAATTTGCAGTGTTCCAATTTCACAGCAAGTTACATCTTTCACACCTTCATTACATTCTCCTTTTCATCTGTTGTGATCTTCAAACTTCATCAATCTCATGCATGTTTTCACTAGATTAATTTCCAAGTAAGTAACATATTCTTTGTCATTAGGCAGCTATTTGTCATTTCTCCCCTTGTAATCTTCCCTGACAAGAAATTTTGGTGGGTCTTCAACAGCATCTTGGTGACAAAGTACCCCTGGAACTGCAGTGTATGATGTACTGCAAAAGCCAGAAGGGATCTTCACAAAAAGCATACCAAATCGATAAACTAGTGCCGTAAGATCACCAGCTTTCTCTGTAGATCACCTATCCTTTGAGTTATCACAACGCTTGCTTACTGAAACAATTTCCAAATACTAGGATTTGGGTTTCATCCTACTTATTTAACTCCACAGGTATTATTTTCTGAATGCTGTAGGCAACATCTTCGCATTTTAGACTTTGGTCAAGCTCAACTAATAGAAGGTATAGTTTTGTCAAATGGATGCTTTAAAGTTCTGAAGGGAATAGATTTCACAAAGCCATGAAGACCAGAGTGTAGATGCTAGCTGATAAGCATAGAAGATTTGTGTTTGTTGATATTTTTGAGAAAATGCAGAGCCACTAAGTATCTGGCAGGGATGAGAAACCAAACACCAGTTGCTCTTTTGAACACAGAGTAAATACACCAGTGGATGGTCAATCTCCATGCTCAGCCCAAGTAACGCTTCCATACAGCACTCTGTATAACAGAAAGTAGCATGGCTCCTGGCAAGGAAAGATGTTGAACAACTCTGAAGAAAAAAAAAGAAGTGAAAGTGTTTTTACGGAAATGTAAATAGTTAAGAAACTGGGTTCAGTTAGACTCGCCTGTCTGTTTGCTGTGAAGGATGCAGCTAGTTTCTTTGAAATGTGGTGTATGTTCCTGTACTGCTGTGAAAGGGAAGATGAAGTACCTGGTTTGATAGGCTAGTAAAAAGCAATTTCAGCATGTGAAGCCAGAACAATGGAACAATGTCTTCACAAATTTGCAGCAATTTGTCCCTGAAATCTTAATTTTGCTATATTTTTATTTAACTATTAGCATGTAAATAGTCTCAAAAGAGTTAGTAAAGTTTGTCATGAATTTATAGCTGGGAGGACATAGAGGTACATCACTGAATTAAGTCCCTGTGGCCAAATCCAATGTCCAGTGAAGTCAGATAAACAAGTACACCAAGCATGAGATCAAGCCCTAATCTAAGATGTAAACACAATTAAGACCAGACTGTGTTTTGTCTAGAGTTAGTGTGCCTGTCCGCACCTAAGAAAAACAAGTTACATGCAAAGAAATAGAAACAGAAGAAAATTAAGCAAACCTATTTTTTTCAAGTTTGTTAGGAATAGGTATAAAGTTCAGTTTTATGTGTTTCAGCTTGTCTGAACCTTTCAAAAGTTAATAGACATTTTCCATCCCCTATAATACATTCTACAACTTCACCTTCACAAGTAGTTAAGATTGCTGTGAATGTATATGGTATATGGTACATTATCCACACAGTGGTAATTGTAATTAATTCAAAAGGCATTTATAAAGAATTAAATTATGTGTCCTGCATTCTCACAGCAATATGCTGTGGTTTCAATGCTAAAACAAACTTTGGGTTTGTTTTTTCTTTTTCAAACTGCTTTTGAAAAAGTCAAGGGGAATTATTTTCCATACACAAGACAGTGTTTTGCCTGATCATTCTTGTCTCTATTACAGAATGAACTAGCATGAGGCCCGTAGTAGAGAAATAAAAACTGATCTGAAAGATTTTTCTAATAAAGCAACCTTTTAATCCCCAAAATGTTGTAAATCAGAATGTAAAGGTAAACAAATAAAGGACTAAGATTCTAATAGTCTAGATATAATTGTCTGACACTAAGTATTCTGATTTTAAATTGTTGACTTGTAATTTTCTTCTTCTCCTTCACCTTCTGGAAACAGTACTCTTTCCTAGTTTGAACTTGAAATCACCTACAGAAACAAAAAAGTCAATCAGCTCTTACATAAATTCGTTTTATAAACTGAAACACTTACCAAATGTGGAAATAGAAGTCTTTCTCATGTAATGGTCCATGAATATTTGACAGAGGTCTGTAGCTGTTATACATTTATCGATATTTCCATGTACTGCTTCTCCAGCTATGTTGCTGGAGTATTGAAGAGAGAAAATACCTAATTAAAAGTAATTTAAGCTGATTAAGAAATGCAAGAGAAAACTGAAATAAATCCCAGGATTATTTATACTATATAGTGAATAAAAATAGTTATTTTTACTAGGCACATAGGAGATTAACAGAAATAACTCAAGTGTTTTTTGGCTTCACATGTCATGGAAGCTAATAATGATGTAGCCTAACAGATTCTCTCATGAACTAATGCACATATGAACTCAGTATACATACATAAATGTGCATGTCTGTGTTGATGTTTATTATCACACCCTAAATCCTCCACTTTAAGAAAAAAAAAGCATAAGAAACCAGCAAGAAAGCACTGTTCATTGTCATTCAGTCAACAAACTGACATGGAAGACCATGACATTGTCCCCCATAACGTTCTTATACCTAAGCTCGGGAAGTGTGGGTTAGATGAGTGGACAGTGAGATGGATATAGAACTGCCTGGATGACAGAGCTCAGAGGGTTGTGATCAACACTGCAGAGTCTGGTTGGAGGCCTGTAGTGAGTGGTGTTCCCCAGGGGTCAGTACTGGGTCTAATCTTGTTCAATTTATTCACCAATGACATAGATGTAAGGGACAGAGTCTACCCTCAGCAAGTTTGTTGATGATAGGATAATGGAATGAGTAGCTGATGCACCTAAAAGCTGTGCTGCCATTCAACAAGACCTGGTCAGGTTGAAGAGCTGCGCAGAGGTGAACCTAAAGAAGTTTGACAAAGGCAAATGTAGGGTCCTGCACCTGGGGAGATGTAACTTCATGCACCAGTACAGGTTAGGGGTTGAACTACTGGAAAACAGAATTGTGGAGAAGGACCTGGGAGTCCTAGTGGACAACAGGTTGACCATGAGTCATCCATGTGCCTTTGTGGCCAAGAAGGCTAATGTTATGCAGGGGTGTATTAGAAAAGTGTGACCAGCAGGTCAAGGGAGGTTGTTCTTCCCTCTCTGCTCTGCCCTGGTAAAGCCACATCTGGAGTTTTGAGTCCAGTTCTGGGTTTCCTGGTTTAAGAAGGACAAGGAATTGCTGGAGGGAATCTAGCAGAGGGACATAAAGATGCTGAGGGGTCCGAAGCATCTTTCTTAGGATGAAAGGCTGAGAGACCTGGGTCTGTTCAGCCTGGAGAAGGCTGAGAGGGGATTTCATCATTGTTTATAAATATCTCAAGGGTGGATGTCAAGAGGATAGATAAGGGGCAATGGGCACAAACAGAAACACAAGAAGTTCCATCTGAATTTGAGGAGAAACTTCTTTACTTTGAGGGTGACAGAGCCCTGGAACAGGCTGCCCAGAGAAGTTGTGGAATCCTCTTCTCTGTAGACATTCAAAACCTACCTGGAGGCATTCCCATGCAAACTACTCTAGGTGTACCTACAGGTACTACTGTAGCAGGTGGGTTGGACTCAAAGATCTCCAGAGGTCCCTTCCAAACCCAAACATCCTGTGAGTCTGTGAATTCATAGAATAACTATAGCAACATGGTAGCTGGATGTCAAGCAATTAGTGTTTTCAGAAGACAGATCACAGTTGATCCATAATGAGTAGATACATTTTACACAGCCTTGCTTGTATCAAATTTAGACACGTGATCTAAACTAGTTTTAATTTAAGAAAGTGGCTTGTCCTCAACACTGAACTTTCTAGTCCTTGAAACTCAATAAGCTGTTTACCACCCAAAATGGCTAAAAAAGGGTGTTGATTAAGTGTATATTGTGATTAGGAGTATTAAAATTGATGTCGGTACTCCACAAGGCAAAAAAAAAAAAAAAAAAGCACACTAAAACTTATTAGTCATGTAATTTATTAGTTGTTAATTACTTGTTTCTCTTTATTAACATATTACACCTCAGAGAATAACTCTGAGGTAGGTAAATTGAACTAAGCTTCCTCTGCTGATGTGTAATTTGCAACACAAAGAGTGTAAATAATGAGCAGAGATGGGAATGGAAGCTAGTGCCCTGACAATGATTATTTTATCCAAGTTTTGCCTTTGGGGCTTAAACACATGCAACAGAAATCACAGCAGGAAAGCAGAAGCTGGAGGGAGTATATCAGAAATGAGAAGGCACAAATCAGTTCCAGGACTAAACAAAGCAAAATACAGTTATAAACAAATAGAAAGTCTTCCCTATGTCTTTCAAGAAGGAAAGGGAAAATGATCTGGCAAATCCTCTTTAAGAGTGTCCCACAAGTATCAACAGCAACATGAGAGAAACATGCACACTAATAGTGTGGCACTGTGGCAGGGGCATATTCCCATTTATATTAGATACTTAAATTAGAAGGCAACTTCTTCTGGTCAACAAAGAGAGAAACAATCTCTTTGAGAGAATAATTCTGAGCATTAACAAAGCAGAGTCTGGTTGCACCCCACCTCTCTTCAGATACTTCATGGTGGTGTGTGGATTGAAGGCTAGCATAGCCATTGCCTTTAATAAAAAGAGAATGGCCACTATAAAGGTAACTGTGAAGCCCGGAAGAAACTGAAAGTTCTGTGTGATGATTTATCCAATCCACCCATTGAAGAGAAGTTGCAAATGTGATTACTGGATTAAGACAGAGACCATGAGACCTTATCTATCAAATACCTGAGCTCTGGTTTTCCTCTAATGCCAACAAGTAGAAATAAGAAATAACTTGATTACTGTCACTAGAGCTACACCAATGTAAAAATCAATATGAGAGAAACACAGATCTGTGATATCTCTATAAGTAAAATAACAGATCTAGAGAAATATATATGGCACAGTCAACACGGTTTCACAAAGGAAAAGTCTTGTTTAATTAATTTCATATCCGTCTATGATAAGGTCACCCACCTAGTGGATCAAGGGAAGGCAGGGAATCTAGTTTTTTTCTGGATTTTACGAAGAGTCTTGATACTGTCAATCATAGTGTCATTCTTGTCCAACTGTGGAATGAGAGGGTTCATCGTGCACTGGGTAAAGATCTGGTTGAAGGTCAGAAGGTAGTAACCAATGTGGCTACATCTGGCTGGGGAATGGTCAACAGTGATGTTTCTCAGGATTCAATCCTAGGGCGAGTTCTGTTCAATATGTTTATTAACAATGTAGTTGAACGCACCATTACCCAGTTTGTTGATGACCGTGAATTGGGAGGTGCTGTTGAATCTCTTGAGGGATCAGATACTTTGCAGGAGGATCTAGATAGATTGGAGCATTGGGCAATGATTAATGGGATTAAATGTAACAAGTCAAAATTCCACATTCTGAACCTAATCTAGAGTAATGTTGGGCAGAAATTTAAACTGGGGGAGGAGTGCAACAAAGCTGGTGACAGGGCTGGAAGACCTTTCATATCAGGAGAAGTTGAAGACTTCTGGCTTGGCTAGTTTGGAGAAAAGGAGGCTGAGGCGTGATTTCATATTCTCTACAGTTTCCTGAGGAGGAGAAGGTGCTGCTCTCTTCTCGCTGATATCCAATGGTGAGATATGTGGGAATGGTTCAAAGCTGTACCAGGGGAAGTTTAGACTGAATATTAGGAATAGTTTCTTACCAAGAGGGTGGTCAAACACTGGAACAGGTACCAGGGGAGCTGGTTGATGCCCCAAGTCTGTCAGTGTTTAAGAGGCATTTAGACAATGGCCTTAACAACATGTTTTACATTTTGGTCATCTCTGAAGTGGTCAGGCAGTTGGACTAGATGATTACTGTAGGCCTCTTCTAACTGAAGTTCTATTCTATTCTATTCTATTCTATTCTATTCTATTCTATTCTATTCTATTCTATTCTATTCTATTCTATTCTATTCTGTTCTGTTCTGTTCTGTTCTGTTCTATTCATCATTCCATTCTATTCCATTAATACTTATCCCTGCTAATGTTGCTGATTCTGAAGGGCATGGGTCGTGATGTGCCTGGAGTCATCCTGACACTGTCCTCAACATGAAAGCATTTGTGGATAAAGATCACTGTAGGAATAATTAAGAGTTTGCCACGGCTGTGAAATTTGACAGAAATATAGTAAAATTGACACATAATAGTGATTCAAGATGGAAAAAACCCAGGCAAATTCAATCTATGTAAAGTTTTCTATTGACTTCAGCAAGCACTGAATTGAGTGTTGTGACATTAAATATTTACCTGTCTTATGCGTCAAGGCACAAAGGTTAGAAGCTTTATTCTACAGTTCTTTAATTTTATCCTAGGGGAGAAGTTGGTGAGAAGGGAGTATCTCAGATCATGGACATGCAAACTTAAGATGACTGAAATTATGAAAGTTATGAAAATTATTCCAGATTTACATTATTGTAAATAAGAACAAATGGGGATAAATAATATTTAAATAGCAAATAAATGCATAGTCAAACTCAATGCCTAGATTTCCAGAAAAAAAAAAAAGGTTTTCTGTTGCCCGCATACCTCTCACCCTCTCATTTATATATATATATATATATATTTGTAGAACTTTTACTTTAATATGTGAGGTATAGGCTAAGATCACCAATTAAAAAATGGAATAATGGTGGAAAAACATCTCACAATTTTACCAATTTACCTGGCACTGAGTAACACACGACTGTTGAAAAAAATCTCAAATTACAAAAGTGATATCTGTTTATGTGTTTTCTGGATGGTATA
Source organism: Columba livia (assembly GCF_036013475.1). Taxonomy (NCBI): domain Eukaryota; kingdom Metazoa; phylum Chordata; class Aves; order Columbiformes; family Columbidae; genus Columba; species Columba livia. Next base: position 5,905,108 of record NC_088642.1, on the reverse strand, counting down.
AAGGATGATCAAATACAAAGGAAGAATCTTTACCAGAAATAATTAACATAAGTTATAGTCTCTATAAACAATCGTATATGAATGAGCGAAATAGAGCATGATGGACATGACATGTAACTTTAATTTTATAACATAGTCATTTCATAAATGGTGCTCTTTTGAAGAGAAAAAGTTCATTCTTTAGGGGAGGTACACAGACTAATTTGAGATTAAGATACTCTTCAAGTTATCAGGATCATATACAGTGCTTGTCATTGACAGAAAGAGTCCACTGAGAGCACTGACTTACTCCAGCACAGTATAAGTTAGTTTTATAGAAATTCTTGTATACAACATAGCTACAGAAGTTAAATACTGAATAACAGTAAAGAGAGAAAAGAGAACACTGAAAGTAATATGTAACGGAAAAATGACTCAATTTTATTGGAAAACTGAAAAACAAAATATTCAATAAGAAATAAAAATATAAAAAAGCTGATTCAAAAATCCAACACCTGTCCATCTACCTGCTAATGAATTACTTAGACATTTATCTAGTAAATTTCATTATTGAACTAGAAGAGTAGTTCAGTGATGTTCAGAACACAATGAAGTGCTTCTTTGGATTGAGACCAGAGTCTGCAAAATTGTTTTCTTAAGGAGCAGTTGATCTTAGGACAAAAATCTTCAGAAAAAAAAAATTGGAATACTGTGTGAAGAGAAATTGTGAAAAGAATAAATTAATATCTTTAGAAAGAAAAAGAACTAAGCTGTATACAAAGAACCTGGAAATCCACTATGAAAAATGCAGGTGTGGGATTTAAGGATGAAGAAATAAAAATAACAAATAATGGAAAACTAATAAAAAGCAACAGAGGTCTGCTCCTGAACACCATCTGATTCACAAAACACAAACTAAGTCATAAGCAAGATCCTTAGTAAAGTATCCTTAGTATATTAGTAAAGGTTTCTTGAAGTCATCAGAAGTGTTGGGATGTCTTCAGAAGATGACTCACAAAAGTCAGCATCTTAAAAGTTAGTGCGTTAACATCAATCTGATGGAGCTTCTTGGGATTTTTACCATGATTCTTGATGGCAAAGAAGTCTAAACTGATGTCAATAACTTTTGAAAAGCCCAGTTAGAAACATGAAAGAAGCAAGGGAACATGTCAAGTCATAAATCATCACATCTAACTCTGTTCTGCATACTGTCTATTGCACTTGTATTCATTCTATCTGCCTGTTTGTGTATTTCTCAGTCAGAAAAACAGGAAAATAAAACTGTAAAAAATATATAAATAAAACCTTTCCCCCGCCCCACCCCCTGCCCCTAGAAGGTATTCCTGTTTCTTTTTGGAAGTAAAAGAATGACCACTCCTGTGATCTTACACGATGCCCATATCCATGATGAATTCTCACTATATTGTTTTCTGTAATTCATCTACTCTTGGTCTAAGGAGTTTGCTGTTTCCCCCCGTAAAAAAATCACATAACCTCAAAAATCTCCCTGTTTGACAGATTTCCAGAACTGATGCTAATTCTGCTTTAACCCTTTTTAACAATAATCAAAATTTAGAGGTAAAAATGATAAAGTTTAACCAATAATTATTTTCTTCTTTCATATTTAAATATATCAATACAATGCGGATTGAAAAAATAGTGGAGGAAAGTATTTAAGAAATTGTCATGACTTATTTTGATTAATTAACCTACAAATAAAAAGAAACAAAAGTTTGACAAAAGCAGGAAAACATTTTAAAAGAATATTTAATCACCCACTCTTTTTTTTTTTTTTTTTTTTAACCAACTGCAGATGTAAATTACTGACACAGAGCAATTAATCATACAACATGACTGCAAGGACTGTTTTCTGTCACTAAGTCTGGTCTTCTGCCATCAATAGCTAGACATTAATTTATTAATTCTTGTGGAATTGTTTTCCTTTGCTATTTTATATTTTTTTGCTGTTCTGTGAATAAACACAGTCCTTGTTTCTCTATTTGTAAGTCACGACATGGGGACATGCATGTTATGAAAACACCTTGTAGGAATCCATTGGAAATATTGTATCTATGCAGCAAGTTGAATAAACATTTTGGAAATATGAACTAGGTAAAACCCGATACCCTTTCTTCTTGTTATTGTTTGTTTGGTTGTGTGGTTTTGTTCCCCCACATAGGAATGTCTGAAAATATAAACTCATCTAAAGAAGGGAACAGAGCCTTTCAAGATAAAATTCATTTTGATTCACTTTTCCTGCAAATTCTGAGTTATCTAATGTTAATTGGAGTCCTCTATAGGGGTACAAAGGCTCGGTACGCAATGAAAATATCAGGCATTTCCAGATCACTGCACTAATATAAGCAAAAATCTGTAGCTGGATTGGTTAACACTTTGGCCTTAGCTGAACGAAACACAGCAGCCAGGAAATAGGACCATTCCTTCTTTTTTGTACTTACAGATTTCTGCACTTCAACCCGCTGCCCAAGTGGTTGATGGGCTCCTTTCTGCAAGAAGTTGCAGAGTAGAAAGATCTTTCCCTCTGTGCAGTAGAGAGAGGTTTAAGCTCTATCTCCAGATCAAAGGCACCTGAATTCTGGTATAATGCAAATCTCTATTGAAATGTCATGACTGACACCTGTCTGTAGTTCATTTGTTTGATATAATCTGCAAAGTTACCTGAGAATGAGGAGACTATTGGATACATGTTTAGCATTTCTGTTTTTCCTTTTTTTCCTCCTTTTTTATCTATTCTCTGTTGTCTCCCTGTATCCATTTCTACACATGTGTACACATTAATTCATACGCATCTACTTATATAATTAGGTATATTACATATTCTTACAAGAAGATTGTTTTCTGTTAAAAATAAACACTAGGTCAATATTTTGTTGTTTTCAACTTGAAAAAGATTCAAAAACAGTTTTTATTCTGTCTGTTATGGTAGCATACATTCTCCTGCATGTGACTGTGTACTCACTTGAGGGTGTCTTTGAAATATTGTCCAATTCCTTGCTCTGTACCACAGTGTTCTTTGCTGCTTTGTGGAATGAATAACTGACTCGACACAATAAAAATAATTAGAATTAAAATCAATTGGCTTTATTCTTCTTTGTCTTTATGGAAAATAATGACATAGAACATTCAATATTGTATCATTATCTCTTTAACAATTCTTATAAATTATGAACATATATTTCATTTATTCTTACCTATCTGGTGCCCTTATTACACATTTAGTTGCTTCATTGATGCAATTTTCTTTCTTGTTTTCCTCCTGGAAAAAACCTGCATATGCCACTAAAGAATAAAACTTGCTAATGTATTAACCTTAAATTAGTGAGTAGTTGGAATCCAGACCAAAAAAAAATAAAAAAACATTCTTCCCTTAAAAGAAGAAAACACAAAGAAAAATGTACAATGTGCAAGAGGGTCAAAAAGTTAAGGACAGAGTTTGTATGTACGTATGTGTATGTTTGCATTTTAAATTAAGTTTAAGGAGAGAAACACCCTGAGAGGATAACAGCAAGAGAAGTTAATGCACATTTGGCTTTTAAATTGGAGAATCTGGAAGAACAACTGGCTTCAGAGCCTAAAACATGCATTATTACTACAGATTTCTGGATGACAAACATATAAGTAGTATATTTACCTACAGAACTAATGATGTTTCAAGGGTGTCTGGAGATTCCTTCTCTCAGTAAGAAAGGCTGAAAATGGATTCTACAGAGGCCACGCTATGATGCCAAGGCAAAAGCACTACCATAATAGCATTGGAAGGGCTATGTTTGTTGCTTGTTTCTATTCTTAAAGAAAAATAAGCATCAGTTAATAAAATTTCAGCAGTCATGCCCAGGCTGACTTGTTCTTGTGCAAGATGCAACCTTTCCTAATGAGCAAGTTGTGCAATATTAAAGAAATAGAGAACTGACCATAGGCACACTGAGGCATTGGAAATGCTCTTATTACTGTAAGGGACTTTGCAAAAACCCTGAAGTTTTCAAAGGGCTATGTTTCACATGGCAAGCCTGTTGATGAATATTGCACTAAAGCAGAATAGCCTGAGAAACATAAATTAAATATAGTATAAAATATGCCGCCTTAAGTATTCTGCATTCTTTGGTCAGTACTACTAGAACAGATATCCACTGCAAGTATTGCTATTTTATAAATACTTTCCTTCATCCCAGACCACACAGATACTAAGCAGGTGATCCAGAGTCCCAAGGAATTATTGGGCCAGCCCAAAAGCTATCCTCTAAACAGAGAGGGGAGAAATCAATTGTAGAAATCACAGAATCACAGAATCACAGAATCACAGAATGCTAGGAATTGCAAGGGACCTCAAAGACCATCTAGTCCAATCGCCCTGCTGGAGCTGGAACACTTAGATGAGGCTATACAGGAAGGTGTCCAGGCGGGTTTTGAACGTCTCCAGAGTACGAGACTCCACAACCTCCCTGGGCAGCCTGTTCCAGTGTTCTGTTACCCTTACTGAGAAGAAGTTCCTTCTCAAATTTAAGTGGAACCTCTTGTGTTCCAGTTTGAACCCATAAATGATGATTCTAAAATTATGATTCTCCATGTAATCCAAAGGTGTAACTGTCATACTGGTAGAAAGCTCAAGTAATTTCATTTGTATCTATCAAAATGGGTTTACCTCCAAGTAATCAAGCCAAAACTCCCTTCAGTCCAAAGCTGTTTAAACAGTTCATGATGGCACCACTTCAGTGTATTAAAAAATATATATTTCTAAGACAGAAGTAGCTTCTCAACTAGTTCCAATGACACATGAATTTGCTGCAGCTGCAGTCCTTAGACTTCCAGTAAACCTCATCAAAATGAACTTGTACCTCATTTTAAATAAGCAAGGTGGATGTGGACATGTATCACATCTCCAAGTGAGAAGCAGGTGAACAACTATGTGGAGGTGTATTGCATAGTCACTGACTGTGATGAAGTCAGTACACAGAAAGCCTCCTTGAAGAAGAAAGACATGGACAAAACAAAACAAAACAAAGCTAATACTGCTGAAAATGAGAAGGGGAAGTCTTTTATGGAGAGTGCTTACTTTCAGGGTGACCCCAACTTCAGCAGACAGCATTTTTCCATTGAGAAGCCAGTAACGGCCATGTAAAAAAAAAAAAAGATAATGCATACCTTAAGAAACAGCTGTTAGATGTATGGGGGGGGGTGCATGCTCATGACAGCAATACTGATGTGCCTGCAGCCCAGCTGTGCAGCACGCAAACAAGGTTGTTTTCAATAAATCCCGAACCTCCATGTGTGCATCATAGTTCACCTGATTTGAACTCAGAAACTGTCCATACTTGTAGATAACTCCTTAGAAGAAAAGTGAGGAATGTTGCTCTAGAACAAGTATTTAACTTTATCCACCTTTTATTTTTTCAACAGAAATTGTCAACATGGAAAAAAAGTGAATGAGATTGAAAATGAAAAGGTTCAAGACAAGATGCTTAACAGAAAAAGTAGCTGAAATTATTTAGAGTAGAATATATATTGGGATAACAATTTCTCTCTGAATCTTCTGAGTAAATAGACTTTCTATTTTGATATCCAGATTTTAACATTTAAAAAGTTACTCTTCCTTTTGTCTTCTGTAGTTGACACAGATGGTGTTCAGCTGAGTTTCAGAAGATAGAAAACATGGAGAAAGATGAAATAGGAATTTAAAGTGATGACTTAAGTTTTAAGAACCAAGGAGATGGTGATTGTTCAAGAAGCAACAGGCAATAATTTTGTCTCTTCAGAAGTAACCAGAAAAGGTAACACCACTGTGTATGTTAGAGGGAGTAGATATAGAAACACAGTCCTATTGCTGGTTTCTTTACTTGAGAGCAGCAACAACTGGTTAATATTTTGTATTAAATATTTTAAAGATTATTTTTCCTAACATGAGCATTTTTAATACTTCTCACTGATTTTTATCTATTTTCTAAAATCAACAACATTCTCTTTCTATATGTGTCCTTTTTCTTGTCTCACATTTAAAGAAGAAAATGAGAAGGCTAGGAAGGAAGAAACAATATAATGAGCCTTTTTTACATTGAAAAAGTTAAGATTTCTTTTACACACCTAAGACAAATGAATATAGCATAATTTTGGCTGAAAACTTTCACAGAACTTTCCAAACTGCCTGAAGACAAACTTTTTCTACTTTAGAGAGATACTGCGTAACCCAATAAACTTCACAGAGAAGAAACATTTCCACAATTTGTTAAATTCAGCAAAATGTGTCCCTTCTCCATTTTGATCTCATTACTTGAGATAGTGTCCTTCTCCATCATGCTTACTCATATAAAAAATAGTCCAATGAGAAACTATATTAATTGAAGGGGGAAAAAAATACTGGTGTATTAAAAAAGAAAAATCCTTTATTGTAGCAAACGACTAATTAACTCTTCTTCTTCTCTTAGATCTTCAAATATTTGTACAGAGATATCTATCTGGTTTTAGATGGAAGCAAGGTTATAAATATGAAAATATACACCACAGAAAGATCTTATTTTTTTTGATACAATCCTCCAGAAAGTCTAAGCCACATGATATCATGTTTCTCAAAACTAGAGTTTCAATAAGTAAAGTCATAATAATGGCATATAATATGATAAATTTTGTATAAGATACTTTTGTAAATACTTTTGAAAAATAACACAATTTACAAGAAGTAAACTAAACTGAAAATTAAACACTTCATATCAGTTTTTCCAAAACAAAAAGTTTTGATAGTGTCTTATTTTTTTTCCCCATAATAAGAGCTCCAGAAAAATAGCTTTTCTGCATAGCTCAGTTACTGCATTTTCTCTGCTAATGAACTCATCACAGTTGTTGCCAGAAATTAAAGCAGATTTAACCTTTCCTATTCTAGTTAATCCTTTTAGCTAAGATTTTCTGAAACTGGAGCCTAATTTATGATTCTTTAACACATGTAAAGATGGCAGAGTTATGTTTTTCTAGGAGTTCAACCCTTTTGAGCATCCGTCCATTTATTTAGAATCCTAAATTTTGGGTATGTTTTGGACTTGTTTCACTTTCCACTTGAAGCATCACTGGTTGCTGAAGTGTTAGGTGTTAAGTGGCGGGAGAGAGTGCTGAGGAGCCCATGAGGCTTTAGAAAGTGAAGAAGGACTTTGTCCAGAATTATCCACACCCATCATTCAGGGAACTGAAATTAATTTAAACTCTGCCAGGGGAAATTTATGCTGGATATTAGAAAGAAATTATTTACAGAGAGAGTGGTCAGGCATTGGAATGGCCTGCCCAGGGAGGTGATGGACTCGCCGTCCCTGGAGGTTTTTAAACTGAGATTGGGCATGGCACTTAGTGCCATGATCTAGTAAACGGACTAGAGTTGGACCAAGGGTTGGACTCGATGATCTCTGAAGTCTTTTCCAACCCAGTCGATCCTGTGATTCTGTGATTCATCTAATTCATCACCGAAAGACAATTAAGATAAGGGTAGGGCATTTAATTGGCTGAAATGTCCTGTATGGGCATTGATATCCATTGACTAAGAAGCCCATGTGAGAGACCATAGCCAAGGCCAACTCTCAAACTAGAACTTGCTTAGATCCCAAGAAGACTCCTGTACCTGGTATGGACATAATAGACCCTCTGTAGAAGGGGCGTTCCTGCCAGCAGAGCCAGCAGGACACTTGGTGAACTTGTCACAGCTGCAAGTCTCTCTTTCTGCATGGTGCACTCGTATTATTCATTAAGGCACTTTCTGTCTACTTATGAAACTGCGTCACTGAATCTGTAACAGTATTAATCTCTGGAAATTGAGAAAGGATGATTTGCCTTGGAAATGTGTTGAAAACACAGGCAACAGTGCAAAGAGCACAGCCACAAAGCAGACAACAGGTTGATTTCAGAAACTGCTACATGAGGGAGATTTGTCCTCTGTCACTACTGTTTTATGGCCTTTTTACAGAGCCTTGAACAGAAGATTCTGTTCAACAGCAATGTTGTGCTATTAATATTCAAACCTGGTTCAAACAACAAAAAATAATGTCTCCCTTAATGTGTGATAAAAGAGAGTGTTTTTGGAGAATCTTTGTTTATAAACAAAGGTAGAGTGGGGTGGCAGCTTATTAATTGCTTTTCCCAATTAAACAAAAATACTTTCCATTATAACAAACCTGGGAGGAAGCTGTATTATTTGCTAAATAAGTTTGTATGCTCTGTGCCATTTTTTGACAATATTTATACTCTGCTCTGGACAGGGGATTCATGCCCCTTGGAGGAGCAAGATAGATAAATATATGGGTCAGAGTCTTTGTTCAGATCCTGATTTCTTGAAGCCCTCTATTATGCAGCAAGACTGGTCAAAGTCATTTAGAGGAATACCAACAGCTCTTATCACTATTTATTTATTTTTTCTTACCTGGACATACTACAATTCAATGCCCTCTTCTCTCTCTGCATGCTTACTGAGCTCACCCCAGGGAAGTATCCTCCTCATCATTATCTGTTCTCCAAGTGCCAAACTTTTTGTGATAATTTGAACGAATACACTTCAGAAGAATAGATGGTGGAGACTCATTTATCTCCCTGGTTTTAGCTGTGATGCTTCCTAACCAAGATACAGGAAAATGCTTTCCTGACATTTGTGCCTTTTGCATCTGAAACCAAGTGGTCTTTGGCAGGCCACTCCCACAGAGCTGTGAGGAGATGGAGGTCCAAAACATCAGCCTATCAGGAGATTCTCAGATTCAAATCCCAATGTGGATTCATCCTCAAAGACTATGTGTAGAGATGTTGCAGGATACAAAGGAGCTTAGTCCAGCATACCATGTGTCTTTTAGAGCTATCCTCCAGCAAAGACCCTAAGTTAGTTGCATATCTGTTCATTCACTTTGAAGAACAGAATACACTGAAGTGAAAGAGGAGCTGGTCTGATTCTTATATACTTCTTTAAAATTACCATGATACAGAGACCAGTGTTAAGCCAAAAAAAAACCCTGGTTGAGGATCTTGTCAAAGGTGTAAAGTTTATTCCACTTGTTTTTTCCTAAAAAAGGTTAAAGCAAATGTTAAATATACACAAAAAAGTTGCTTTCCATACTAAATGTGAGATACCTTCCAAGTGCAACATATTAACCACCACAGAGGTTAGGAACTGAAAAAGGTTTTTTGTATGATGAGGTTTATAAACACATAGGAAAACAAACAAACAAACAAAACAGTCCTCTGTGTGAAACAGCTGCTTTCACACAGTTTGTCCAATGTTACTGTCCATATCTAATAAACAGCCTTGGAATCAAAGGTTCTGTCCAGAGAGAAAATATCACAGGTGGTGAACTAAGGTACTCTTTTGGTGTTCAAGCTCAAATGTTTCTGAAGTCATAGAATCATTTTGGACCCTCAGGATCATCAAGTCTGACCATAACCTAACTCTGGCACTAAACCATGTCCCTAAGAACCTCGTCTAAATGCCTTTAAACACCTCCAGGGAAGATGACTCCACCACTTCCCTGAGCATCTTGTTCCAATGCCTGACAACCCTTTCAGTGAAGAATTTTTTTTTTCCTAATATTCAATCTAGACCTCCCCTGGTGCAACTTGAGGATTTCCTTTAGTTCTATCACTTGCTACTCAGGAGAATAGACCAACAACCTCCATGCTATAACCTCCTTTCAGGTAGTTGTAGACAGCTGTAAGGTCTCCCCTCAGTCTCCTTTTCTCCACTCCCCATAAGACTTGTGCTCCAGGCACATCACCAGCTTTGTTGCCTCCTCCACACTCCCTCTAGTACTTCAACGTCCTTCTTATGATGAGGGCCCCAAAACTGAACACAGGATTCAAGGTGGGTCATCATCAGCACTGAGTACAGTGGCACAATCACTTCTCCAGTCCTGCTGACATCACTGTTCCTGATACAAGCCAGAATGCTGTTGGCCTTTTTGGCCACCTGAACACACTACTGGCTCATATTCAGCCAGCTGCCAATGAACACCCCCAGATCTCTCTCTGCCATGCAGCTTTCCAACCACTCTTCCCTGAGCCTGTAGTGTTGCCTGGGGTTGTTATGACCAAGTGCACTTGGCCTTGTTGAACCTTAAACACTTAGATCAACAATCCAGCCAGTTCAGATCCCTCTGTATGGCTATCCTACCCTGCAGCAGATCAACACTCTCACACAACTTGATGTCATCTGCAAACTTACTAAGGGTGCACTCAACCCCCTCATCCACATAATTGATAAAGATATTAAAGAGAACTGGCCCCAGTACTGAGCCCTGGGAATACCACTTCTGACCGGTCACCAACATGATTTGGCTCCGTTCACCATAACTCTTGGGCCCAGCCCTCCAAGCAGGTTTTTATCCATCACAGATACACCCATCCAGGCCATGAGCTGCCAGCTTCTCCAGGAGAATGCTGTGGGATGTGGTATCAAAGGCTTTACTGACGTCTAAGTACACAACTTCCACAGCCTTTCCCTCATCTACTGGGTGGGTCACCTTGTCGTAGAAGGAGATCAGGTAGGTCAAGCAGGACCTGCCTTTCACAAACCCATGTTGACTGTGCCTGATCTCATGGTTTTCTTGTATGTGTTGTGTGATGTCACTCAGGATGATCTGCTCCGTTACTTTTCCTAGCATCGAGGCTAGACTGACAGGTCTGCAGTTCACCAGGCTCTCCTTGTGGCCCTTCTTGTAGATGGGTGTCATGTTTGCCAGTTTCCAGTCAGCTGTACAGTCAAGAGACTATACAGCTTTTTCAGGTAGTTACTTCCAGTGGTGGAGACAAATGGTCCTCAGAATAACATCCAGTGAGCTTTGACTGGAACCCTGCAAAATGTGTTGCTCATAAAACAAACCTTCATGCATGAAAAATAAAAACCTTTAGGGATCAGAGCTGTTTGGTGATTATTTTAAAAAGCTGAAAATTTGGAAAACAAATTTCATCTGCATCTTTTTCTCAATCAAGTTTTGCTCAGCTCATGCATCAGGCATTTAAGCAATTTTTTTATTCTTATTATTTTTTAGTTCAATGTCCCATGGGCAGTTATGGTATGTAAAAAACAGGTTTTGCCAGCAGGATAAAAACAGAGAAGAAACAAGGTGCTAAATATGAAAGTTCTGTACACAAAAACCAGAGAACAGTTTCAAGAAAAGCCAACAAAACTGAAGTAAGACCTAGTTTTTTTATTCAGTGTGGTGTTTTTTGATGTCATTGTTAGTTACTTTGTTTGTTTGTTTGCTTTTCTTTTTCTTTTGTGAAACTCTGTACAGACTTTCATGAAAATCTTTTCTCATCCAGTTTTAAAATTATTTTATTTCATTTTAAAAGTAATCCATAAAAATTACATTCACATACAAAAAGTGATCCAGGATTTTCCATAACTGAAGTAGCAGTTAGAATGGAATCAAATAGAATGACTTGTTTTGCTTATGCCCAGTATGAAAAAGCAAAAAAGAAAATAAATACCAAAGACAACAATAATTTTACATTTGTTTTGGAAACTAAGTTCACCATTATTTTTACTTCTTAATGATATATGTGTTACTCTTACCCAAAGTTTACCATTTTTCAGGTGGCATTTCTTTCTTCACGTCTTCCTGATTTGTGGAGGAATTCCTGATTTTGGAGTTATCCCTTTTATTTCTAAGTTGTTATTTCATCTAGTTTCAGTCCGCTGTTTTTTTGCAGCACAACATAGTTACTGAGGTCTTTTACCCACTCGGTCTAGTCACATCATTCATGTTCCACCTTGTTTCTATTCAGTTCTCTGGAGTCAAACTATCTACTGTTCAGATCTCTGCTTCTAAAATTTAATTATGAAAAGGCAAAGTTTCAAAACCTACCATAGCCTGCAGGATGTTGGCAGGAAGGTACCTCCTGAGACATAAAGTCAAGACACAGTTTGTTGCAGGCAAATGTGACATATGGACAACACTGAAAACTCAGTGCATTCAGCTTTGGTTTGCTCTTATGACTATGCTACCAAGTCAGTTCCAGAACCTTGGTTTTCTGTGTTTATAAAATGTCTTTTTAGTTCATTTGCTTCCCTGTGTTCACACATGTATTTTCACTTCTACCAACATTGCTCTTTAGCTTAAATAGTCTCTCTTACTTCCTGGTGTTTAACCTCTCCAAATGTTTATTCGTTAGAGTCATACTCTGTCACCTTTCCTTTTACCAGTCTAAATACACGCAGCTGCCTTCATCTCCTGTGGTTTGATGGATTCTTCACTCTCCAGGCTCTGTAGTAGTCCTTCTTTGTGCTTTTTCCCATTCGATTTTGTTCCCATAATCATTCCCAGTATTTCAGATGGAGTCAGAGTAGTATATTGTACCAATGACATTCATTCTTCTCTGTATCACCCACATCTTAGAACTATCCACATTAAACTGATAGCTTGAAATAATTGGTGAAAGACTGATGCACCCAAGATTATTATCTTCATCCTTACCAGGCCTGATAGTAAAAGTAAAAATTCTCATTATCCTTCTCGAAGCAAATAGCCTGGCAATTCACTCTTTTAGATTAATTTGATTTCAATTCCTCCTGTCCTCTAGATCATGCAGTTATTCCTATGTGATATTCTCATATTTCTCTGTAATGATAGTGCCTCCCATAATAAGTTAAACTAGCACATTTTATCTCAAATATACAGCCTTGGTTTACAAAACTTTCTGTCATTTTCCTATTTGTGGGAAATTCAGGTTTTACTGTGATATCTTTAGTAGCACTGAACTGTGGAAACATTTTTACCTGGTGGAAATAAATTAGTTTTTAAAGCGAAATGGTGATTTGTACATGTTGAAAAATTGCCTTTTTGAGCATATGGAGTTGTTCAGACCTACAAATATGTTTAATCCAGAATTTGCAGTAAATTGTCTTAAGAGATTCTTTACCTACAGTTTACTCAAGAGAAGATGGGAGAAAGACAATCTCAATCTCTCTTTTTCTCATTTTAAAAATAAACAAATATTTTCTCTTTCACATACACACAAACAACTCTACCCTGTTTTCTATTCATTACATCTTTAAAAGAGAGCTAAAGTTAAGCTTTCCTTTGAGGATAACAAAATGCAAAATTAACTCCGGACTGAATGAAGTGCATATGGCCATGGAAAATTGTTCGTGAGCTATTCCCAGTGAAATGTGCATATCTAATTTGATTTTGGTTGTGTTTCTTGAAGAAAAAAAGTCTTTAGTCTCATGTTCCTGTTGAACTTTTTCACTAGAACTAAAGCACCACACGCCATCAACATTTTTACATTGAATTTTCCATTCGCCTCCCTCCTATTTCTCCCTCACACATGCAAATAGCAGATATTAGGAATATTCAGGAAAACTCATTCAGTTTCAGGTAGTCTTTGCATAGCAACATGACTCGTGCTTCTTTGGCCTGAAAGTTATTGAGTTGTGAGTGTCTGTTAGTATTGTTTCAAGAAGACTTCTCTGGCTTTTTAATCTCTTTAAATTACACGATGCACCTCATGGTCATGGATTATCCTGCACATCATCAGTGTTTCTGCACTGGAAGATACCTCCTGTCAAATCAACCTCTTTTGTGGCCAGAATTAGCATCACCAGGTTAATGATAATTGCCCCTGTTTATTTGCAATGCTAAGGTTTTTGTAAATAAGATGCAGTTCATTGAACAGACAACTATTTTCTCTAACCTCCCAGGTGATACAGAAGTTTTTTGTGTGAGAAAACAAGTAAATACAAAACCTGTGTCTCATCATAACCTTTCTCCAGGTGACTCGGATTTGAGAACAAGAATAAAATTAACAAAGGCCTTTCAATGTTAGTTTGAGATTCTGAGCTGAGACCATATAATGAGGAATAAGTAGCCATATGCATGCAGGAATGGGGGCTCATGAAAGTGTAAGAGTGCAGAGGAAATAGCTTTACTAAGAGTGGCAAAAGGAGAATTCCGATTTAGTGTGGTTTACCACACATTTTTCAATCACTTTAAGAGGCTGTACGTTATTTTGTCAGTAAAAAGTGAAATCTTAAGTGGGAACATGGGGTTTAAGAGAGAGGCAAGCTGAATCCTTTTTTTAATTGTAGGATTGTGCAGGAGAAGGAAAGTACAATGATCAGGATACATGCATGTCACAATGACTCTGAGTGACACTGACAGTTGAGACAAAATAGGGTATTTCTATCCCTGCTCATCCACTTGGGCACCTGTTTATTCTAAAGGTTCATAATGTCTTCTTAAAGGTGTGTTTTCTCCTCTGCCCTCCTGAAAAATATTGAAGACAGTTAAGATGTAGCTTAAGATGTAGGACAGCTCCTTCTAAAGTCGGAAGACACGTCAGAAGATCCTTTTCAATGTTGGAAAATCTTTTCTAAAAACAAATGGGACGTTTGCCCAGAATTTGCATAAAAAGGAGAAAACTGTTACAGTCAGAGTTCATAACAGCAGACCAGTCTCCATAGTGGTGGATGATGCACAGAATCACAGAATCACAGAATGTTAGGAGTTGGAAGGGACTTCAAAAGATCACCTAGTCCAATCCCCCTGCTGGACCAGGAACACCCAGATTAGGTTACACAGGAAGGTGTCCAGGCAGGTTTTGAATGTCTCCAGAGTAGGAAACTCCACAACCTCCCTGGGAAGCCTGTTCCAGTGTCTGTTACCCTTACTAAGAAGTTCCTTCTCAAATTTAAGTGGAACCTCTTGTGTTCAAGTTTGAACCCATTACCCATTATCCAGTCAGAAAAAAAACAAAAAAACAAATGTAGAAACTAAACCTTCTTTTTACTTGATCTAAGACCGTCTTTACTTGTTACTTTGCCCTCTTCAGAAGTTTTTGTCACACCCCACAGCAAAAGTCTTTGAAGACAGAAAAATGCAAAAATTTTAGGTATCATTAGGTTTAAATTCAGTTGGCTTTCAACTCCACAAATTAAATATGTAATAAAAAAAGGAATAGGAACTCAGTGTGACATTCCAGGGGGACTTATGTTTCTCTGTAACTGGATAAGAAAACATAGCTTCTGAGGAACATACATGTTTCAGAACATTGTTCTATCTAGGAGCTGTAATACGTGACCTGGAGCTGCATCTCCTTTTCCCCCTACCAAACATTCAGAGCTCAGATGTGAATGGAACAGACCTCAGTCAGAGGTTTAGGCTTTGTGTAGTTGCTGTCCAAAATCTAATCAGAATGAACTGAATGTCAGCATAAGTCTTATCTTTATCCTAATATCAACTGTAAGAAGATATATTATTTTTATTCAGGTAATGATAACTTGTCTACAATCACTTCCTCCACCACTTTGTGACTTACTTATTTTTTAATGGAAATAACTTTCAGGAAAGGTGTTATTGACAGGGTATATTGTTATATATCTGAAAATGGATAAGAAGCAGCAGCCTAGCAAATGGCACTCCATATTATGAGGAAACTGAACTTTGAGAATTTCTTTCATCTCTAAAAATTAACTTTACAGGAGATTGCCATGTACTGATCATTTCTCACTTTTGGCAAACAAGACTGTAATATATCATAGCTGAAAACATAACCAAATAATGCAGCATAGCAGCAAGACAATCAAACTAAAAGGGTAAGATTAATTACATCTGCACTAGCTCTCTGAACCTAAGAGAGGCATCTTGCATTATTCTATAATCAGCAGACAAAACCAACCATTTTTTGGGACACAATTTCAGACATCTATTTTATAATGAGATGATTATCACAAAAAGTGCCCATTTCTCTCCCGTACATATCAAGGTTGCCTACAGTGACTAGCTTAGAAACAGGTGCCAGGGCTGTAATCATTACATTTACTTACATGAACCCCAACACAGATATCTGGGAAATGCTTGCTATCCAGTCTGAGATGTGTATGAAACTGTTGCCTTTCACCTTTCACTTCTTGCCTTCAGGCATTTAGGATTTTTTGGCAGTAAAGATATACTATGAAGCCACTAGAGTAGTTCTCCTTTGTTTCAAAACAAAATCAAATGAGTCCCTAAATCATCTGCAGTGCCAATCACTTTCACTGCTTCTGTCTCTTGGACATGGAGTCAGATGAAGATTTTGCAGTTAACTCATTTAGAAGAGGCACATGTACAGCAGTGTGCATGGCACAACAATGCAAATGGTCAGGGGGAAGAGCGACGTTGAGCACCACAGAGGTGTAAGTATTCCATGAGCGAGAGGAGAGGAGAGGAGAGGAGAGGAGAGGAGAGGAGAGGAGAGGAGAGGAGAGGAGAGGAGAGGAGAGGAGAGGAGAGGAGAGGAGAGGAGAGGAGAGGAGAGGAGAGGAGAGGAGAGGAGAGGAGAGGAGAGGAGAGGAGAGGAGAGGAGAGGAGAGGAGAGGAGAGGAGAGGAGAGGAGAGGAGAGGAGAGGAGAGGAGAGGAGAGGAGAGGAGAGGAGAGGAGAGGAGAGGAGAGGAGAGGAGAGGAGAGGAGGAGAGGAGGAGAGGAGAGGAGAGGAGAGGAGAGGAGAGGAGAGGAGAGGAGAGGAGAGGAGAGGAGAGGAGAGGAGAGGAGAGGAGAGGAGAGGAGAGGAGAGGAGAGGAGAGGAGAGGAGAGGAGAGGAGAGGAGAGGAGAGGAGAGGAGAGGAGAGGAGAGGAGAGGAGAGGAGAGGAGAGGAGAGGAGAGGAGAGGAGAGGAGAGGAGAGGAGAGGAGAGGAGAGGAGAGGAGAGGAGAGGAGAGGAGAGGAGAGGAGAGGAGAGGAGAGGAGAGGAG
This sequence comes from Columba livia, assembly GCF_036013475.1. Classification (NCBI taxonomy): domain Eukaryota; kingdom Metazoa; phylum Chordata; class Aves; order Columbiformes; family Columbidae; genus Columba; species Columba livia. The sequence goes on along the minus strand of NC_088642.1, from coordinate 5,888,432 downwards.
AGGAGAGGAGAGGAGAGGAGAGGAGAGGAGAGGAGAGGAGAGGAGAGGAGAGGAGAGGAGAGGAGAGGAGAGGAGAGGAGAGGAGAGGAGGAGTTGCATTTATATTAGTCCCTGAAAAAAAAGGGTGCATTTGTCCAGTCTAGCTCAATTTAGCAATATTATTCCACAGTCTCCTAGGTCACCATAAGCCAGTGGTGGCATTGCCTGCAAGTTAACGTTGCAAGCTATGTGCTCAAAGGTAACATGCATTCTACAGTAAAACAAAATGAAACAAAAACAAAAATAAACAAACAAAACAACAACAACAACAACAACAACAAAAACAACAAAAACAAACTAGATATTCATATTTTTTGTCCTTCTAGGGCTGTGATGAGAACAAATGGAAGTGACTTTTCATTGTGGGACACTCCTTATAGTGTTTTAATACAAATTTCATTACACCAAAATTCTTGCAAGGTATTCGTTAGAACATCCATGAAGTCTTTGCAGAGGGCTTAATATCTAAAACAAGCCATGGAAATTAGCCAATATTTCTATAATTGAACTCCCTATGAATCTTTCACTGCAGTAAGGTGAAGTAAGTTGCCTGAGGTAGTAGATATATGTTTTAGTGCCAGGTTATGTGTAAAATAAGAGATTAAACTGATAAGTAATGTGAAAGAGTTCATAACTGTTCTTTGGTGTGTTTCTTACAATCTTGGAACTCTGAGTTGAATCCATGTTGGATTCTAGGCTGGCAATTTTTCTTCCTTCTTGGAAAGTTTCATTGAGTCTTCTACCACATGCCACATAAACTAATTAACCATTTTATACCATGGAAAATATGGAAGCTGTGCTTTTGTATTCTTATCCTTAAGTTATAAGTTTCCTTCTGCTAGTCCTGAAAAGATTATTCACCCTTGAAGTAGGTATATTCACGTTAATACCAGTCTTAAAGATGCTTCTCTAATGAAGACGTTTTTGTTCTGGGTGCTATGCAAAAACAAACAAACAAACAAAAAACACACCAAAAAAAGCACATTAAAAAAACCCCAAACAAACAAAAAAACACACACACAAAAATAAAACCAACCACCCCCCCCACCCAAAAAAAGAAACAACAAAAATTAAAAAAAACAGTCTCTTTCTCATAGAATTTATAGCTAAATTAAACAAATAACATCAGTCCTCACAAAATTGCTTGAAAGCCTAAGCTTTACAAGCTTGATCCCCAAGAGGAAATTCACACTAACTTGGCTTTTATTATGTGCACTGGGATAATTAGATACCTCAGAAATGTGATCCAGGAAAACCTAGATGCCTAGCAGAAATCTGTCTTAAATTTAGCAATAAACAGTTCTCAAATTTCATGCCTTCTCTGAAGCACATCTTCTTTACAGGGAGTTTATTTCTTTTTCAGGTGAGTATGCACAGTGAGTGCAATGCAAGACCCTTAAAGGTATCTATCTCTCCTCATGGACTAGTGAAGAAGCCTAGACAATTGCTAAATCATTTTTTTGCTAGAATTTGTCTGTCTTACCAAGTAGTGAAGATCAACATGAGTGGATCTATAGAGCTGCTAATGATCTGGTGTCCCTAGCAGATACGTTCTTTTCACCTCAGATCAGCTCTGCTACAGGCCAGTGGACTGAAGGTCCACTTGTGATTGAATTACACTGGATGTGCTCCAGAAGCACATTATATAAAGCAGTTTCATCTGTGCACAATCTAGTTTACGTGTTCCACAACGTGAACCAGAGCATAGCCAGTGAGGACAAACAGGGAATTTGTCAGAGAAATGCACTCCTGATCCAAAACCAACCAACCAAACAAACACATTCCAACAGGTAAATAAACTTCCAACTGAGGCTAGAAATAAGGTAAATCTTATCCACATATTCATGGTTGATTTTAATTTCAAGGCACTGTACATCATGATGTTAGTGGTTTCATCTAGACCTTTGCTTACAAATTCAATACTTCAATGTAGAACTGTTGTGACAACTTTTAAAAATGTAATTGCTGAATCATTTTTTTCATATAAATTTTGGCTTGTTTTAATAAATTTGGATATGTGTATATACTTGCATGTTTGTTTGTGTTAGTTTTGGGGTGCATACACGTAAAAAAACATACATATGTGCATAGACACACACACATATATATAAGGAAATTATCCTGTTAATTACAAATAAAAAATATTTCTCTGTAAGTGTAATAAAGATGAAAGAGGACCTCAGCAAGTTTGGTGATTATACTAAACTGGGAGGAACGGTTGATGTTCAGCAAGACCTGGACAGGCTGGAGGACGGAGCAGAGAACTTGATGAAGTTCAATAAGGGCAAGTGTAAGGTCCTGCACCTGGGGAATAACAACCCCAGGCACCAGTACAGGTTATGGGTCAGCCTACTGGAAAGCAACAATGCAGGGAAGGACTTGGGTGTTCTGGTCAACAAGAGGGTGACCATGAATCAAGTATGTGCTCTTGTGGCCAAGAACGCCAATGGTATCCAGGGGTGCATTAAGAAGAGTGTGATCAGCAGGTTGAGGGATGTTGTTCCACTTATTCTGCGCCGGTGAGGCCACTTCTGGAGTTCTGTGTCCATTTTTGGGTTCTTCACCTTAAGAGGGAAGGAATTACTGAGGGAGTCCAGCGGAGGGCTACGAAGATGATGTGGGGACTGAAGCATCTTTCTTATGAGGAGGTACTAAGAGTGCTGGGTTTGTTCAATCCGGAGAAGAGAGAGCTGAGGGGAATCTCAGTGTTTATAAATATCTCAAGGGTGGGTGTCAAGAGAATGGAACCAGACTCTTTTCAGTGGTGCCCAACAATAGGATGAGGGGCAACAGGCACAGATTGAAGCATAGGAGCTTCCATCTGAATATGAGGATAAACTTCTTTACTTTCAGGGTGACAGAGCCCTGGAGCAGGCTGCCGAGATTGGTTGTGGAGTCTCCTTCTCTGGAGACATTGAAGACCCACCTGGACACATTTCTATGCAATCTACTCTGGGTGAACTTGCTTTAGCTGGTGGGTTGATGACGGTGGGATCATCTCCAGAGATCCCTTCCAACCTTAGCCATTCTGTGATTCTGTGAGGAGAAACAGGAATCTCCAAAGAGTACAAAATGGTTCAGGCAGACCATATCTTATATATTCTGCCAGCAGAAAAATTAGAGAAGGCATTTATCTAGGAGTGATTTTCCCCCAGGATTCTTGATGTCTCTGTGAAAATAAAAGAGGCTCCTCTCCTGGCATGTGTCATCCTACAATAGCATTAAGAACATTCCTAACGTTTCTTAGAAAGTCTAGAGGCCATCACAATGTCAGAAGCATGTCATTTACTCAGTGTAGGAAGGAGGTTGTGATGTGCCCATCTGCACAAAAGAGGTGGATGAACTGAATTTTCAAGGGATACAAAATAGTGATACTATGCTTCTTGTAACACAAAGCACCTTCTACTTCGTAGTAAGCAAATATTTAACAGCTCATTAGAACGTCAAACTTGGAGAAGGACATCCTTATCCAAACATGTACTTATACGTTTGGCATCTTTGACTGAAGTTGCTGTGAATCCAGCCAGTAGATTGCTTGGCCTAGTTAATTAGTCATGCCTTCTCTAGTGTCTTCTCAGTCCTTGGCAATCATGAAAGTCTGGACATAGGCTGAGGCACAGCACAGTGGGAAGAAGGGCTGAAAAATGAAATCTTCCAACACAGGTGAAATGATAATTAGTGAGACGTGCATTTCAAGTGGCAGCAGTATCAGAGCAGATTGTGTATGGCATCCTGTAATTTTCCATATACTTTTAATTATATTTTAATTATTAACCATTCTTGTCCACTCCAAATGCATTTGGCTAGCACAGAGCTTCTTTTTGCTTTTCCTTTTCCCTTTTTTTCCCTACTTTTTCTAAACTAGACCCAGTTCCAACTGCTAACGCATCACTGTCAGAAACTGCAGTCAAGCACAGCCTGTCCCCAAATCCCAACCTCTATAAACATGATGGCTCATTAATAACTTAAAAAGGATGATGACACTGATACTATTTATAGGGTCCTGCCAGCCAGGACTGCCAAAGTTAAGGAAATTAACATGGAGAAATTGTCAACTGCAAAACATTAGTGTTTATCAACAGATCAGTCAAACTTCAACTACTCTAAATTGTGCTTTTAGCTAAATAAAATGTATCCACAATGACAATTTATTGAATGCCTTATTTTGTTACTCTTGTGCCCTTATATCAGTTTCAATGAGAGACAGGGAAAGAAAAAGAGCGAGACAGGGAAAGAAAAAAGAGCAAGACAGAAACTCCCACACTCCCCTTTCCCCCTTTGTTCTCTGACTCCCCTGACACCTGCCAAACCTCCCACAACTGCTGAGCTCTCAAAAGTCACAGATATGTGTTTCACGATGAGTGGCAAATCAGAACTGCTGAACAAAATTCTCATGAAGTCAATTAAGTGTTAATTAGCTTTGACTGAGGGCACACGAGTCTCCAGCAAGCTGAATAAATGTCAAGGTGACGAGGCTGTATACTAAGTACTGGGTATACACGCGTGGAGAGCTTGTGATTTAAGGAGTTATTTTTTTCACTTCTTTCATACTGCCTTCTCTCCCTCTTTTGTATCAGAAAGAGACAGAATGCTACAGCAAGAACAAAGGTTTCTTTCACTTATTCACAGCCATATTCCCTACAAATTGCTGCAAATTTTTGGGTAGTCCTGCTGATGGAAAGGTGACTAACTGGTGGAAAAGTGATTAACTGGCAGAAAAGTAGAATTTTGAAGGAAATAACAAAAAGAAACCAGAAACAGAGAGAAAAAAATTAAAATTATGACATTCAAAGTCAGCTCTGGTCTTAATCCATTACTGGCTGGATCTTCTATTCTGAATGGAATCATCAAAGATTTAATAACTAATAACTAATAATATAAATAAATATCTATCTAGATGATATAAATTATAATTTGGTCAGTCTCTGACAAGAATTTAGCCTGCTGAGGCTTGAAAAGACACATACACACACAAAAAAAAAAAAAAAAAATCAAATGAACAAATCCCCCAAATAAACAAACAAACAATCTTCACTAAAAACTGTACTGTGGTCTGCCAGAGATTCAGTCAGGAGAGTGAAAAGCCAGACAGTTTACCTGCTCTCATGACATCAATACTGGGTGTAATATTATCATTTTTACTAGCTTAAACACAAACTGCCGTCTAGAAGCCTCAGTCAAGATCAGGGCTCCAGTCTGGTAGATGCTGTGGTAGATGCTGTAAAAAAGATCACAAGTCCTACCTGCCAGAATTTTACAATATATAGTTGTGATCTTGCATTTAACTTACAGCAGTTTGTTCCAACATTGAGCCCACTACACAACTGAGGTTTCAAAAAGACAAGCCAGAGGAAAGGTGTGAGGAAGGAAACATTATTACCACATTTTACAGGTTCAGACGGAAAAATTAAGTGCCTTGCTCAGGGTCACACAATATATGATGTTGAGAATGAAAAAGCTGGCAATTCAGGCTCAGCTTCAAGAGAACGGTCTGCTGTTTGCATTGCAACACTGTCCCCAGTGGGAAGATTTATGTAGAGAGATGTTGATATCCCAGTTTGGGTGGCAAACAAGGAACTCACAACCATTATTAATGTTTTCAGAGGGGCCTCTAAGCTGAAACAATTAATATCAACAGACCAGAAAATAGATTTATGGACATATTTTAGATGATACAAGAAGCAGACTGACAAATCTCTATTTCTTTCTGCTTTGTGAGAATATAATGAGGAGGTAAGACATGCACTTAACTTGGATGTTCATTGGTTATGTTTGCCTAAACTCATGGTTTTAACAGAAGACTTGGTGTCTCAGAAAGAGGCTTCAAGTTTCTTGTCAATATCTTTGCTTTCTACTCACCTACTGAAGAAATAATAAACCAGTATCTGTAGGAAAAGGAAAAAGTTTGATAGCAACAGAGTAATCCTACATTCAGAGCAGAAGAAATTTAAGTGTCAGATTTGGGTCTGGGAGAATTTTGCTCAGGTCTTGCCTGTGCAGAGGTGGACTCCAGTATTTCTGAGGGACATGCTTTACTTGCCAGTTTTATGAGATCATTTAAACTTTTTAATCTAGCTACTACTCACAGTGATGTAAAGACACTATGAAGTACCTGACTGGTGTCACAGTCATTGATCTTAGATCTCATCAGCCTCAGAAAATTTTGAGAGAGTTTTCTACTGAATTTTTCTGAGATACAGGCTTTCCAACAATATCAGATGATAAGAAAATGAGACAAACCACAATTTTAGTGAACTGTTTATTCTGTTTTGTGATTTGAAATAATTGTGAAATATATAAAAGAAGACGAAGAAAAAAATATATCTCATTTTGGATGTTAGAGAGAACAAATGACCTAGAAGTAGATATTCACCAAATCTGAAAGCCCGTTTGGTACGGACTAATGAACTTGAAAACATTAATCATGAATGGACTGTGGAACTCCTCTACCCAGGTCATCATGAAGCCAAGATATACCATAAATATCATGAAAGATTAAGAAAAGTCTATGGACACAAAGAGACAATCTTATTAACATATTTTGAAATAAATATTTAATTTCACCGTCTGACTGTTTTGGTGTGGTGGGGTTTTTTTGTTGTTGTTGTTTTTGTGTTTGTTTGGTTGGTTGGTTTTTTTCGTTGTTGTTTTTGTTGGTGTTTTTTTTTTCTTTTAATATGTAACTAAGAAAGAATACTCTGCCCCTGTTTCTATTGACCAGAGTTGCAGATAGGTTACTGGATGAGAAAACCACATCTATTACAAGATGGTAGTTAAAATACTATTCTGTAGGTTTATTTTTTCTTTCTACATGCAGACACCAGAAGTCTAGAAAAGTCTTCTTTTTCTTTGTTTTGTAAAATATTTTTTACAGTTTGTGGTTTTCAGTTTGGAAATATCAGACATGTTATGGATAAATGCCATGGTTATTGATTCTGATAGTAGAGTTAGTGGACAAATTTGAATAGAGAAAAGTTGTACCTAATAAAGAACCTGAATGGCTCCATGGCTTAGTGAAGGTACCTTCCACCTTCCACCTTCCTTTAGCTCAGCAATATGTCTTGGTCCAACATCACTCTTAGAGTGGTGGGTAGGCATAGCTATACTTTGGGTAGGTTTCCCTTTGAAACCAAGTGTACTGGAAAGTAGGAGGATGTAGACTTATAACTCCAGTTCAGGCTCAGTTACTGATCAGAATTTGTCATAGTATCTTGTTATGGAGCTCATTTTAATTCTTTGGGTGTTTTTCAACATCATCATTGTAGTCACAAAACATTAATGAGGATGGAGTGTTTTCCAGGCATTGCAGATGTTGATTTTTATTTTTTCTCCCCTGCTCTTCCCTTGTTTTCACTGCCTTATAAGTGAACATGAATGACCATTATAATTTTTTGGATTAGGAACAGGACGTGCTTTTAGAGTATTCCTGTTAGGAACATTGTGATACCTATGTCTTCTGGATTGTGAAGTGAATACACCGTAATTCTCCTCAAAAGAGATCCACATTTAGATTTCAAAGTGTATTAGAGCCTTTTTCTTCCTAAGATACATCTTACTGGCAAGGCATAGGAGCTCTCAAGTAGGTGTAAATTACATTTATGGCCATGACTGTAAGGTTCATTGTCATGGTTAGAGCAGTATATAGTAGCCTCAGTGAAAATGACAATCAGGCCCTAAGGCTTAGACAAATAAATGGACAAAACAATATCTTTGTAGCTTTATGCTACCTTTGCAAAAAGAAGTCACTGGTTTAAAATAAAAATAATATAATTCATTGCAAAATAAATTGATCTATTATGGAATAAATCCCAGAAACTGTAACACAAACAAAAAATAAAAACAAACAAGAAATAGACTTACTGTTATCCCTCTGTATGTTGGTGAGTGAATATAAATTTGACTGAAATCAGATAGGTTAGCTGAGTTTCAGCTTTGACTCAAACAGGGCTCTCCATACAGTACTGGCTAAAGCACTTCTCCTACACACATCCTCATTTGTTGAGACTTGGTTTGCCCAGCTATAATACTGAGATGATGGCCTATATTTTTCCTTTAAAATACTTTACACATAAAAAGTACTATACGAAGGCTTTTGAATATTATAAGAACACTCATCTATTAGTTCCTCTTATAAAATATGTCTGAACTGTTGGACTGATCTCACTTCCATATCAGAAATGTTAGAGACAATTCTTCATTTCACCATTTTACCTCACAAACGAATATATGTGCAGTCTCTTCAGTTACTTCTATTCCTAAATCACAACATATATGTCAGCTACCTGCTTCTATTATTCAAGGTCTGAAATGAATGAGCATAGCATTAATTCTTTTAAACCTGTTTCCCTTTGAAAAAGTACAGTTAGCCATATGTCTATGGCTGCAGTTGGAGCTATTGTGAGCTAGGCATCCTGTTTTGAAGGCATATATTTATATATATATACATTAACACACACTTCAATAAGAGTTCATCTATCATTACATGCCAGTTACAATTTTTAACTACAGAATGTAGCAACTTTTAATAGCATTTAATTATCTACATAATACATCTCTACCTTTTAAAAATAACATTTAAGGGTGTAAAAATGTAGTCTTTCTTTGAAAAGGATAGCGGAGATTCTAAAGCACAGTGATTTTTTTCAAAAGAAGTGCTGTAGTGTCACAACAATCACAGGGACTTGAAAATGAATCTCAGCACCCACTTATGAAAAGCAAAAAGCTTAAAATTACTATTTCTTTCACTTTGTTCAGGACAATGGCTTTGCTCTAAGATGCTAAAATGGGAGGACTGTCATCTAGTGACAATATGTTCACAGCTGGGTTGCTATAACACACAGAAGGTACAAGAGCATCTTCCTGGTGATATTATAAAGTACATAAATTTAATTTCATCAAGATATATCTAGGCTCTGTATTTGAAAGTGCTTACAGCATTTCTTAAATCTTCATGTCATTATACTCAGTCACCACTCAGCCAACTGAGATGTTTCATTATTATAAAAAAAACATTTCCTGGTGGAACCTTGTGCATTAAGTTTGTGGAGAAAGAATTCTGCTGCAGTGCATTGGGGAGAAAAAAAAAAAAAAAGGAAAACAAACCTCATAAGTGTTTGTCAGCACCCACAAAACTTCACAATTGCTCTTTCCGTAGATGCATCAGCCTTGGTTGATTGCTTAAGCAATTAATTTGATCTCAAGAACAGTCTTCACTTGTTATTCTACCTCCTTCCTGGCTGCTATATACTGATGTCACTTATACCAGTTGATGAAATTAGAATGTGATGAAGTCAGGAGTTTTTGATGGTGTAGAAAAATGTTGAACATTAGGAATTATTATGACAAACCTATTATACTTGCAATGATTTCTAAATCAGGGCACTGGTGCAGGCCAGATCTTTTACTGCCCTTCAAGTTCTTGTCAGCCAAATGTTTTCTGTGGTACAGACATGAGTATGCTGAAGGTACTCCAAACATGCTGAAAAAAAAAAAGGCACTTAGCTTAAATACTTGTCACATTCTCTTTGTTCAAATCTGCAGTGAAGTATCACAGAATCTTAGAATCAGAGTATTCTTTGGGTTGGAAGGGACCTTCAAAGCTCATCTAGTTCAACCAGCAATGAATAGGGACATCTTCACCCAGATCAGGTTGCTTAGAGCCCTGTCTAGCCTGGCCTTGAATGTCTCCAGGGCCAGGGCATCAACCACCTCTCTGGGCAACCTGGGACAGTGTTTCACCACCCTCATGGTAAAGAATTTCTTCCCCATGTCTAACTTGACTTTCCCCTCCTTTACTTTAAAACCATTACCCCTTGTCCTATGACAACAGGCCCTGCTCAAAAGTCTGTCCCCATCTTTTTACAGGCCTCTTTTAAGTACAGAAATGCCACAATAAGGTCTCCCTGGAGCCTTCTCTTCTCCAGCTGAACACCCCATTTCTCTCATTCTGTTCTCCCAGCAGAGCTGTTTCAGCCTCGGATAATTTCTGTGGCTGCTCTGGCCCCTCTCTCCTGTGCTGAGAACCCCAGAGCTGGACCAGCACTGCAGGGGGGTCTCACCAGAATGGAGCAGAGGTGCAGAATCACCTCCCTCCACCTGCTGGCTATGATCCTTTTGATATAGCCCAAGATACAATTGGCGTTCTGGGCTGCAAGCGCACATTGCCAGCTCATGTCCAGTCTTTCATCCACCAGTACCCCAAAGTCCTTCTCTGCAGGGCTGCTCTCCATTCCTTCATCCCCCAGCCTGTATCGGTACTGGGGGTTGCCCCAATCTATGTGCACGACCTTGCACTTCGCCTTATTGAACCTCATGAGATTCCCATGAGTCCACTTCTCAAGCTTGTCCAGCATCCCTCTGGATGATATCCTGTCCCTCAGGTGTGTTGACTGCACCACTCAGCTTAGTGTCACCAACAAACTTGCTGAGGGTGCACTTGATCCCACTGTCTAGGTCATTGATGAAGATGTTAAACAGTATTGGTCTCAGTACAGACCCCTGAGGGACACCACTTGTCACTGGTGTCCGTCCAGACATTGTGCCATTAACTGCTGCTCTCTGGTTGTGACCATCCAGCCAGTTCTTCAGTCACCAGACAGTCAATCTATCAAATCCACAACTCTCCAACTTAGAGAGAAGGATGCTGTGGGGGACCATGTCAAAGGCTTTACAAAATCCAGACAGATGACATCCATAGCCCTGCTTTTGTCCACTGATTTAACTACTCCATTGCAGAAGGCTGCTAGGTTGGTCAGGCAGGACTTGCCCTTGGTGAAGCTATGCTGGCTGTCTTAAATCACCTACTTGTCCTCCATGTACCTTAACACAGCTTCTCAGAGGATCTGCTCTATGATCTGCTCAAGCACAGAGGTGAGGCTGTCAAATGTTTCCTTGTCTTCTTGACCTAGAAATTTCCTTAAGGGCTGGGAAATATAACACTGTTTCTCCTCATTTCCTTACTACATGCTCTGCTGTGTCTTACTACTTACATCCTTTGAGTCACAGAAAATAAATATGAGAGCTAGAAATTGTCATAGTCACCTCCAGTCTGCCTCCACCCAAAGTTCTAGCTAACCAGTCAAGTCCCACTCCACACTACACTGGTGTGACCCCACCTCTAACACTCTATACAGTTTTGGGCATATCAGACTATTAGAGTGTGTGTAGAGAAGGGTGACCAGGATGGTGAAATGTCTTGAGGGCAAGACTTACGAGAAGTTGCTGAGGTCACTTTGTGCATTTAGCTTAGAGAAGACAGAAGGGTGACCACATCTCTCTGAGAGGCTGGTTGGTCACAGGAACAGAGTCCCTAGGGAAGGGGTCATGGCACTAAGGGGCATCTGGATGATTCTTGTAGTGATATGGTTTAGTTTTAGGTAGCCTTGTGAGGAGCAGGGAATTGGACACAATGACCCTTACGGATCCCTTCCAGCTTGAGATATTTTATGATTGTGATTCTCTGGCAGCCCAGTCTGTACTGAAGGTTGATATAGGCATACCGAAAATAATCTGCTTTGCTACCTAGGTGAAAGTTCTGGTGGATCTGTACTGCATACAATAGAACTTTCCAGTGTCAGTGTTTTCCCACCCAAATATACAGCAGCTGGTGATATAGGTAAATGTGTCTTTCCTGGCACTATAACCCAGACTCTAAATGAGTATTGCAAATGGAGTGGTGGTGGGTCACTACTGACTGCTGTGATGGGAGAAAGGAGCTTCTCAAATGGAAGAGAATTCCCTTAGACAAGGAGAAGCGGAGTGCTGATGAAAGCAAGCGGAGTGTTGATGAAAGCAAGCCAGTGTGGCCTTGGAACAAAAATATGGCAAACTATGGCATAGTGGAATAAGTGCAGTAGGAGAAAGCCATATGTGGGTATTGTTGAATGCTGCAGAAATACTAGGTGACTGGTGTTTCCCGAGGACGTAATTTGATGTTACATTTCTTCCAGGAGCAAGGCAAGTTAATAGAGAGCTTTCCTGCTCTTTTCCATGATTACTTGTTTGTTCCTGCCTTCCTACAAAAGGTCAAGATGAGACAATATAAAGAACTGTGAGGCAAACAAGAGAGAGACAGAATATAAAAAATATGGCCTTCAAAAATTATTTTCCTTCCCAGTGATCTGTTCTACAGCCAACCCCTAAGAACAAACTTTTCTATCTGTATATATATATATCGGTACTCACATTTGAGTACAGATATATTTGTATATGCATACATGCATTACATCCATGTAGATACATATGTTGACATAGCAAGTACTTGTATGTGCATTGCAGAAAGGGAAAATACATTAAATTCACTTTTCTGCCAGACAAACTGTTCAAAAACTCAAGACGTTTCTGTTGCTTCTTTAGCTGCTGCCCAGGGCTTGGTTCCAACCCATCAAAGAGGAACTGTGCAATGCAGAAATACCTTACAATTATTTTTGCACCAAATGGGCTACACTTGTAATACTGTAGACCTTACAGACTGCCATGCTGAATCCATTGTAGAGCTTGTCTTTAGCAGTTCCTCCAGCCCTGAAACATTACAGAAGTTTGGTGGAACTCTAGTGCACCCATAGGTGCAGCAGCTTCTCTCTATTAAATAATTTTTTAAAACTGCAAAAAAAGAAAAAAAAATAAAAAAAAAAGCAGTCCCTCAGTACAAATCAAGGAATGGGAAAGCTGAATCATTATGGTTCTGCTAATGTCCCTGTTTCAGTCTATTTCCATGTTTTCAAAAGATTTTACCACTCCTTCGACACATTCTTTAAACTACTGTAAAAATTCTGGTTTAGAAAACAAGAATAGCAAAAACTTACTTGAGAGGAGATAAAGAAACAAAATAAAACCCAAACACAAACAAACAAACAAAAAGAAAACAAAAACCACATACAAAACAAACCAACAAACCAACAAAAACCACAAAACAGGTCAATAAGCACAACAGGGAACAAGTTTGTGGGGTAAGGCAGGAGCAGGAATCTCAGCTGAATTTCTTCCTGTAGTGTGGACCAAACTAAAGGTAGGATTCAGATGAGGTCGTCATCCCAACCTCAAACCCAAAATACCTTGCATCCCTCTTTTATATTCCTTTGTGACTGAAGATATTAGTATGTGTGTTGATTTTATAGTTGCAGATCACTTTATTATATAGGATTAGAAGATACTCTCTAAACAGAGTGAGAATGTCTACTTGGTTACAAGGACCACTATACCAGAACAAGCAAATGGCCCGTTCTACCCAGTATCTGGTCTCTGGAGTCTGCAGTGGGAGGCATAAAATCCCCATATTGTAACTAATTATGCAGTAATATACCATGGGAGATTGTCCCCAGCTGCCTGTATTACTAACTCATCTGAAACCTGAATGTACAGGAAATCTCAAGAGAAAACTTCATTCTCTCAAGATTTCCAGCTTTAAGAAGTTTTAATAAAGTTCAGAGAGACAGAAAAAAATTGACTGCCTTTTTTTTTCACTCCAAAGATTATCCAAAACCATCGAGGTTCTCCCCTTGCAAGCTCACACAGTTGTGATTCTCACAAGATTTCATTGGTGAGGCTTGAAGACAGATTTTATTTTTCCTGTGAAATGTATAAAAGTTATCAGCCACCCTTTTAGTTTTGTTCTTTGTGTGCCATTTGCTGCACTGAAACTTATTGAAATTTTTGTCAACAATCAGCTTTATAAAAGCTTTGCACATTGTCTGCATAAAAACCCTATTTTGATGAGAAAATGACTATTAATGAGAACATGTTATTTTCTGGCATCAGACTTGAGGAGACACAGGTCATAAATCTCTTTGATCTTCTTGCAAAAAGCTAGAATCAAGGAAAGAAGCAACTTTATTCTTTCCCCATCCTTCTTTTTTTAAGGCTCCTGATTGAAAAAATTCCATTCAGTAATCAGTAATTTATCATGCTTGCTTCCTTCCACCCCTCTTTCCTGTTTGCTGTTCTTTTGTTTGTTTTTGATTCTTTATTTCAATATACCAGAAAATCTTTTCAGATTATCCTATCTATTTATTTCCCGTGGTTTCACAATGGTGGAAGAGGAAAAATTTTCGAAGGGGATAGTGGGGAGAGCATTGGGGTGGTTTTGGTTTGTGTAGGCTTTTTGTTTATTTGTTTGGGGTTTTGGTTTTTTTTCTGGTTCATTTGTTTGTGGTTTGTTTTGTTTTGTTTTTTTCCTTTTTTAAAGTCAGGGCAGGGGGGAAGAAAAATAATTAAAGAAACATGAAAAAGAAACTATAAAAATGAAATGCAAAGAAGTCTAATATTCTAGTTTAGTCAATGAACTACTGCCTTTTATAGATGTGTCAATACTGCCATCTCTTGCCTCTTCAACAACCTGGGCAGCAAACTAGTTTAATGAAAACTGGAGGATGAGCATGCACTCACATACATCCACAAAAAAGAATGAAGTTTTTCAAGAGAGGTGAATGAATTTTCTCTGGTACATTTTGCCATGTTTTGAGAGGAATTTTTCTTAATTCTCTTCTTTCTGTTGCTGTGTAGCTTCTTGTGCACTTTAAACAGTACAGTTGAAGCAACTAAGATCTCAGCTAGTGGTTTAAGGTTGCAGTATGAGTTATTTCTAGCCATTCTGAAGAAGAAAAAGAATCAGTAGTATAACCAAATAATGATCAAAGTAAACTTGTAATTCCTCCCCTGCTGCAATGAGAACATACAGGTATGTAAAGAAGCTTGAACTATACAGTTGATATATTTTAAATAAATATCTACTACAATATGAACATTTTAAGAGTAAGTCTTAAGACAGGTAAATCTTCTACCCAAATAATTTTCAGAGGTTGCAAGCATGCATGTGTATATATATGGTTATGACAATGATTTGTTTTGATAGGTTGTGAAACAGTGGGCAATATTTTGGACCTTATGACTTTGACCTATAGTAAAATTATTGTTTCATGGAGATAAATTCACAAGAACTGCATAGTCATTTTTCAGTGAGCAATGTTGTTTTCTAGACTGGTGCAAACTACATGTTAAGCTTAAATGCTCAGCTCTTCAGTTTTAATACCTTAAGCAAAAGGTGCATTTTCTTTTTTGCTTTCTTTTTTTTCTTTTGTAATTTTTATGCAATTAAAATTCCATACTTAAAGTAAAAATTGATTTATTTTGTTAGATACGACTATTTCTAGGGTTAAAAGCCTGTCACCATTTGGATGATAAAAAGAAAGATTCACGCTAGATTTTTTGTATTATTGTAATTTACTATTTGGTCCAACACCTGGGTTTTGGTTGGATCATTACAATTGTTACTGTGCTTAACTAAACACGAGCAGTTGTGCTCCTGTAGTTTGATGACAGGTTATTATTAAGCTTGTTCTGAAACTTAAAATATAACCCAGTCAGAGGTGTGGTAATGGAAAGGCATATAATGATATTGTAGAGCTATGGGTCAAGGTTACTCTCCTCCAGGTTTCTCACAGATCCACAAGGTTGCCCAAAACACACGGTCCACAAGTGGTGGATTAATCCAACCCGGTAGTGTTACCCAGACCAAACACAGGACCAGAAATTTATTACTGCCTTTCCTCATCAATTTGTTAATTTTCCTAATACTACCTGAGTATATTTATGCTTTGTACATATGTGCACGTGTATGATGTGAGATGGTAATTAAGGGGTAAAAGCACTAAACCTGGCAGTTGTCTTCATTGAAGAGCAAATGCTTTATCAACCACCTGCAGGTGTGCAGCACCAAAATAGATAAAAACATATAGGACCTGAGATGACAGTTCTGTGTTCAAAATACATTAATCACCTAAGGTAAATTTGTGCATCTGTTATACACTGTAGGTGTTTCATGTGCTTTGTTCCAGAGATATTAAAATAGATGAAAATCTTTTCCCTTTTCAACGTGGTTGGCCCAAGAAGTACACATGACATTTTTCTACTTGATATGACTTTTTGATCTGTCACATCTGCTCCACTTGCTCCTGTGTGGCCACACCACTCCCTCACACAATACACAGGTGTGGATCACACAACAGGGTTCTGTTGTGTTCCCAAGGGCTAAAGTTCATAGTGTCCAAACCAATAAAAGTCTTGTTTTTGTCAATAAGGTGTGTGGTTCAATTATCGTGATGGAAACTTTCTCATAATTATGTCTTCAAGTCAATACACTGCTGTTACATTTACAGCCTTTCAGTAGTTCTGAGCCCTCGGAGATTAATTACAACCACATAAGTTTCAGACAGATCTCCAAAGTCAAATATTTCCCCAGTAAATATAATGGTCTTCTGATCCTGGTTGATCAGTTTGGATGAGTGCTACAGGACAACTTCAGACACAGAAAACTGAACTCATATATGAGAATAATGATATCAGCTCCTGATTTCATCTATTATGGGAGGAACAACCTTGATTCTGCTTGATTCTCTGATTCTGCTCAGCACATTCTGGCAGAAAAAGAGCACAGGTCACTATTAAGCCAGGTGGTGACATTTGTTCTTCCTTATCAACGGGGAGGTGGTGAATTACCTGCTGGACTCATGAGCCAAGCTAAGCCTTGTCCATCAACTTAAAACTCTTTATAGCTAGAAGTATTTTTTGAAGGTTTTAGGTGCAAGATAAATAGTTGATGAAAGAATTTTCTGTACAGCTTATCATCAGCAATAGGGAGTGCTTTATTTCCTCTCTCCAGTACTTTGACCTCATCTATTCTTTTTGGCTCCACTGGCTTAACTATTTCATCTCCAGCAAGACAAGAATAAAAAGAAGTCAAAAGCTCATACTTACACACCATCTTTCTCATCAATGAAATGCAGCAGCTACTTAAGAACATCCAGGGCACTTCCCACTGCATAGAACATCCTAATTCAGCACTTGGGAGTTATACTGTGCAATACAGTGCAGTACAATGCAAAAATACAATGCAATATTTTTAACTGAAAAAAAAATTCTCCTATCTGACCCAGAATTTTGAATTTTCCTTCTTTTCCCTCCCCTTCTGTACCTTCTATTTGTTTTATGCTATGAGCAGTCTTACAAACACACATTTTATCAAGTATATATACAAGTATTATTTCAAAAGTTTATAAAGGAAAACGCAAGTAAGAAACACAGAAGTCAAATCATCTGGGACCAGAAGTTTTGGGAAACTCCTTATTTGGAACAAAGTGGATCATCAGAGTCAGTAAAGAACACGTTATTTTTGTTAAAGAAATTTTGTCTCAACTTTATAGCTTCCTCTCAACCTTACAGCTGTTTCTTCCCAATGTGGAATGTCAGACAACCAAAATAGTTAAAAGGAGAGATTAATGCAGGTGGAATGACCTTTTAAATCACTGTACTGGCTTGTGGACCCAGCTGATTTGCCCGAAGGTACATCTGCATCCTTTTACAGGACTTGGAGGGTACTTATCCACAGAAGCATTAGAAATAAGGAATATCTCTTTGAGATAGTTCCTTTACTAGCACTCAGGCTTGTGAATATGCTGACTACCAACACTATGGGATGGCAAATACCAGAGAGAAGCTATCCTTCACATTCCGTGTATGTGTGTAAACATGGTGTTAGGAGTTATGCTTATATTAACCTCAGGATCATAAGGAGATAAATCTCAGCTGGCCACTAAAACAATTTAAGAATAATCTTTTATAAGTAACAAATTTAACCTTCTTCTCTACATTACTGTCTGATGTGCATTACCAGTATTTGGTTTGCTTTTAGAGAAATGTAGATTCAATTCAAGTCAGTGATTCACTAAAATTTCTTAATGTTCTTAAGGATACTTCTCTATAAAACTTGAAAAAGGATCCTTAATCTTACCAAACTCCTCAATTTTATCTTCTACCCATAAATTACACTCCTGCCTGAAGTAGCATCAGTGAGATATGTTATGAATTCTTTTATGGGTAAGTCATTCCTTTCTTTTCAGTGCCTTTGTATGATTTTTTTAGGAGTCATTAGATTTCTAGCTACCCACTTTAAAAGTTTCTTAAGAAACCCTTTAAAATCAGAAGTTTCAAGGTGTATAACGACCAAATTACTTTTTTTTTTTTTTTAGTTCCCTTCTTTTCGCTTTTCTTTCATGATGGTTGCTGTTTTATCCCTGAATGTTTCAGCTTCTCTTTACTCTCTGGATGTATGCCTAGAGTCACACTGGACATCACAATGGCTCCAGCATTTGTCTCTATCACTCAAGTCATATGTGCCCTTACAAGTAAGTGCTGAGCATCCCAACCAACAACAGTGTAAAAATGCAAGGGAAATTTGCATCTTTGGAAGATTTGTAAATAACATTTTGAATGTTTGAGGAAGGTTATTTTCTTTTTTTTTTTTTTTTCCTAGTGAATCTATTTCATTTCCACTTATGTTTTGAAAGACTATTAGGTAAAGGCAGACAAGGGTTTTAGTAATAAGAGTTACTTTTAATATCACAGACTGAAAGAATATTTATATGTGAGGGAGATTTTTTTGTCTACTTGACATCAAGATTCTTCACTCTTCTAAATGTAACAGATAGAAACAGGAATTTTGGCTCAGCTGATAATGCGTTTGAATAAAGTGTGTTAATTCCTTGCTTCCCGAATTTCTCAAGATTGTAAGCAAAGCTCTTCACTATTAGGGAGGAGTAGGAGGGTTTTGCATTACTAGCAGAGGATAGAATTGAGTGTTTTCAAAAGGTCAGCCGGGCCATATCTATTAGCCCACTCAAGCTGATGGGGCTTGTTGTACTGGTCATTTCAGGATTAGGATCCTGAGGTAAAATTTTGTGTCTATACTAGCCAGGTTCATCAGTGTCCTTATTTCTACCTTTTTTTTTTTATTTTCTTTCCCATTTTTGTTTTTACTCATTCTTTTTCCTCTTAACAGCCTATCCTGGTCTGTTCCTCTGTGACACATGGTATATACAGGACATTCTTGAGATAATTTCTAGCACACAGAAATCAGTCCTTACTGCCTGATACCATCTAAAATATGTTTCTCTTTCACAGGGCTTTCATGGTGTAGTGTTTTGTGGTTCCTGTACCTCACCTACTGGCATTTTAGTTTAGCATCCAGTGTTTGTCACTCAACTTCGTTTTCCTTTCTGTTTCACCACTGCTTAGAAAAATCCTCCAGTTTTTGTTTTGTTTTGGTTTTGTTTTTGTTTTCTTTTCTGTTTGGTAACTTAAGCTGTACTAAGGTTTTTATGTGGCAACTGGAAAACATTTATTTCTTTCAAGTGGTAGCACTGGTTACACTAAGTAGTCTCAAGAAGCATTTCATATTTACACACAGCTATACATGGAATTTTATAAATATAAATATATACATAGTTGTGTATATATTTTTATATATGCATGTACTCTGTCTCTTTAACAAGAGAGGTTTTGTAATGATTTAATGATGGGTATTGATGGTTAGAGGCTGCTGCTCTCTCCCTTAGCAGTATGAATAAAGCAATAGGGCATCTGTAAAATACGGATCTGTAAATCTCAAAACAACAAGGGTAGTTTGTGTGTTTCCTTTTGCCCAGAATCTCCCATTTGTGTTAAACAAATGTTTTATTTATTTGCTTGTGTATTGTTTCTGATTCCTTGGGATACTGGTAGGATTTCTTTGTGTGTCCTTTAATGTTTTGTTTGAGACAAGGGACGACTGAATGACTTAAAGTAAAATAAGACCCTATTCCATTCTGACATGGGCTGACCGAGGTGTGGCCTGTTATTAAAGACGTTGTCCAAATGTCTCTTAAACACCAACAAGTTTGGGGCACTAGTCTCTTCCTCTCACAGCAGGTCATCACTGAACTTGTTCAAGTGGGTATAAGGAGGAATGACTCTCCACGGGTCTCACTGAATCTGTGGCGGGTTGCAAAAAATCGAAGGGCCCCCACAGACCCCCAAAAATGTGGGCAGGACAGCATGGAGATGTCTGCTCCTTCATAAACATGCTGTATAATTCTTTTGTACTGCTAATGAGAGAACTGTGTGTTTAGTTCAGACTTGTTTTGCAAAGTGCTTCTTTGATTCAATTTCTACGTGTTCCTGAAAAAATTAATCATAAATTTAAATGCCTGTGAGGCTGGAGTTCTGGAAAGGAGTGTAATTAATGTGTTGGACAAAGCAAAATCATGTGCCTCATCCATTTAACAGAGGTTGTTTATTCTATAAAAGCGAGAGAATACCAAATTCTACAAGTACTCTAAGTACCTTGAACCCAAGTTGTATTTTTCTTTCCAGGTTAAAATTCTAAAAACACCTGAATTCAGCGTAAGGAAATCCAAAATAGTATTTGGATGAGTTTCTAGAAGAGTTATTTTAATCAGAGATATAACAGATCCTTGCTCTAACTCTTCTCCATGGTAGAATTGGTGAAGCCTTATTAATTCATTGATAAACCAGAAGCAGTAATACTTACCACCATCATAATAAATATAATAATGAAATCAATGTATGATGCCAAATTTCACTAGTATATGCCTACTACCAGCAGAATGACAAAGCTTTGGATCTTACAGACCATTTTGGCCAGAATGAAGCTCGATTTGACTGCAGCAATAGGGAAGTCAATTCTTCACTTCTCCTTCTGCCTGAAGTATTTTGTATAGAAAGAGGGTCACTCTGAGTTCACATTATCCTTTTTATTGCACCAACAGCTAACTCTCAAATACACCTGGTTAAGGCCTGTGCATGGGGGTGTTGCTGAAGTTGTTGCAAAGGGGTGATGCTGACAGACTTGTGTGTTTTGTTGACCTGAGGATAGACTTCTCTTGGACAGAGGATTTGCTTTTTTCCACTGCAGCTTCCATGGCCAAGGGAGTTAACAAGCCACAGATGAAGAAATCTTTTGAATATGAACTGGAAAACATCATATTTAAATATCATCAACAACAAACACAAACCCAAAAATTCTTCCTCTCACTTTCCACTTCCTGTGTGCTCAACTTGCAAGTCATTTGATCTAGTACCATAGCTGATTAAAACAAAACAACAACAACAACAAAAAAGGAATCTACATTTTAAAGA
Organism: Columba livia; assembly: GCF_036013475.1. Lineage (NCBI taxonomy): Eukaryota > Metazoa > Chordata > Aves > Columbiformes > Columbidae > Columba > Columba livia. The sequence goes on along the minus strand of NC_088642.1, from coordinate 5,867,426 downwards.
ACAAACTGGGGGGGGCAGGGGGATTGGGCAGGCGGAAATCACAACAGAGAACAAACCCACTGAATAATTGCTTTCTATTCTGTGTCATGTTTTAATTAAAGATAGCAGCACCACAATCTACAATATATCTGGAAATTATTAGAAACCTTTTCCAGAGGCAAAAGGGATCAATACCTCTTTGTCTCAGTGGCATAAAACATCTCTGTGTTACTTCTTTCCTGCTGGCAAGAGAGATAGTAGAGAGTCTAAGATGGGAATAATAGCGGCACCAAAGGGGAGAGCCAAGGGCCAGGTAAAATGAGCATGCTTTTTTGTTGTTGTTGTTTTCATATTCAAAGATAAGTAGAGTGGTTTGCATCACCTGCTTCTGTCCCTGCAGTAAGTTTCTCCCTTTGTGTCAGGGGCAGGATTCAACGCATGGAGCTTCTGAGTCAAGCCACAGAAGAAAGGGACTGTGACTGAGGGTTAGATGAGGAGCCTGGGAGTCAAGTTCTGGCTTCCTTTCCTGACTTCACTATGGATGTCTTGCGTGATGTTGCTCAGCTTACTTGAAGCTGAGAAGATGCAGGTCTTGTAGCATGCACAACAGTGATCATGTCCTGCAGAGAGTAATTTCTTGCTGAGCGTACTTGGCCACAAAGGGTGACTTTGGCTTTCACTTTGCTGCTTTCTGAAGGACAGTGTGACAATGGTGTCACTCAAGGCTGGCTGTGCCTCATGTGACAGAGTTTATAGGCAAAGTCCCTCCACCTCTCATAATCTGAATGTACCAAAGGTGAGGTTCACCTGAGTCACCTACTCTTCTCCAGTTGTCAGTGGAGAGAGATAAACACTTATTGGCTAAGACTGTAGATAAACCATGACCTAAAAGAGCTTGAGTTTTTCCTCTTTCTACTAAAAGACAGAGATGATGATGGAGTTGTTCAGCCTGGAGAATAGAAGGCTCCAGGGAGACCTTATGGTAGCCTTCCAGTACCTAAAATGGACCTACATGAGAGCTGTATTGAGAGACTTTTGGCAAGGGCATGGAGTGATAGGGTAATGGCTTTAAACTGCCAGAGGGTAGATTTAGATTAGATTAGATATAAGGAAGAAATTCTTTCATGTGAGGGTTGTGAAACAATGTAACAGGCTGCCCAGAGAAGCTGTGGATGCCCCATCCATGAAAGTGTTCAAAGCCAGGTTGGATAAGGCTTTGAGTAACCTGGTCCAGTGGAAGGTGGCCCTACCCATGGCAGAGGAGTTGGAATTGGATGGTCTTTAAGGCCCCTTCCAACTCAAACAATTCTATTATTCTATCATGGGCTCAGATATCCACATTATGGAAATATACAGTTAGAAAGCATTAAACCATGCCCCAGTCTCCCCATATATAAAGTGTGATAACGGAACAACAAATTATATCATATTTAATGTGCTTGTTGCCATCCTCTTATTTTACGTGAGCTGGTTTTAAGCTGCTTGGGCAGAAGAGCCCATGTGAACACATAGCAAAAGGGAAATGTTGTGCCCATATTGTCTGCTGTCCCTTTCTATTTTCTTTGCTGAAGTCAGAACATTTCTTGTTTGTGTCTGGGCTTCAAGGCAAGGAGCAGAATGGGCTGAACTAGCTGCACTCCCTGGAATTGCTCACAACAATGTGGGTGTATTTTTGAACTGAAATGCATCTGAAAACAAATATTCTTTCAAAAGTCATTAACTCCTAGGTAGCCCTTACCAAATCGCTGAGTGATTGGTTTAAGGAGCACCAGGTCTTGCATTTATTTGCGATTCTTAAGAGTAAAGGAACCATTTTGACTACCAGGTTTGGTGTCCTAAACAACAACCATTTTACATTTGTCCAAAAGTGTTTCAAATAGAACACATATTTCAGAAGAAATCAAACTAAACCTCTGAATTCTTGGCTTCTAGATTGTTCAGATGACATTGCTGAAGAGTTCTTATTATCAGTTTACATTCCAATGAGAACTGTAACACAAATAGGTTTTGAAAAGATGTATCAATAAAGAAATTCACTTAAACAGCTGACTTTGCTGTCATGGAGTCAGTTACCCTTCCCTCTGAGTCACCCCTGAGTCACCAGTGTTTCAGGAAATTTCTCCCCCAGCCTCAGCTTTCTGGAGAATTTCCTATCCCCTTTCATTTGTGGGGTGTGATAGGATAATAGCAGCAATCCAGTCCTTATTGTCTCTATCTGCAGATGAACAGTGCTGTAGAAGTGTAAAGTGTTATTATTATTGTAAGGAAATAATAATACTAATAAAACAAAATGAATCGAAGTCTTGTCTTCAGATGGTTATTTTAGCAATCCAGAAATCTAAAGCCCATGAAATAGACAATTAAGAGGGGTTAGATACTTAATATCAGTCGTTGTGTTTTGGTAGAATTTTGCAATAACGCAGCTGTTATAATAATACGGATTTTTATTTCTCCTTACAGAAAGGAAGCAGTTGTGTTTCCGGAGAAACCTTGAAGTCCTGCTGCAGAATGCAGAACTTTGTGTGTGTGTGTGTGGGTGCGTGTGTGTGCCTGTGTGCTCAAACCGCCTCTCGTCTCCTTTTGCAACAGCTCCATCTTTGGGAGAGAGAAGGGGAAACCTGTTATTTCCTTTAGCTGGCTTTGCAAACAAAAGAAACCTTGGAAATCTTATTTCACCCTGGAATATCTCTCCTCCCTTTACCCTTTTGCTGTGCCTCCCCTCGCCGCTCTTCATCAGTCGGGGAATTGGAAAACCAAAAAAAACACCCCTTTTCTCTCATTTCTGACCTAACTAAAAGCCAGAGACTCATTTAATTAGTCTCTCTCATGTGGTTTACAGCCCTGTTCAAGGCAAACATTTACCCTTCGGTTTCAGCACTGTTGCTTAGCCATTGAATTTTCTTTTTTTTTTTTTTTTTTTTTTCTTCTTTCAGGAAAATGTAGTTTCATGTTAATGGCTATTAGGAATCCTATGGCTAAATCATAATCGTAAGTGTCTACACTAATCATAATTGCCTTGCTGTTGCAGTGTGCATCCTTCCCCCTGTCAGTTTGCAGTCTCGTCCTGCTCCCTTGTACTGTGTCCTTACATTGTATAGGGGCTTTTCCAGGTGGGCTTCACATTTCGGTCATTTTTGTCTACTGAGAGGCTGGGCCCAGGACCCAGGGATTAAAGATCCTGTAGGAGGGGTTAGTCTGTCTTTCTTCTCAAGATCCCCATCTCAGAAGCCTCCCATGAGGAGTGTCAGTTCTACATTTTTAGTAGAGTTAACTTTTCCCTTTTAAAGTGAGGCTAACTGAGGAAGAGGAGATAGAGAAGCAAAAAGAAGAGCTTGTCTCATACACAGGCTTTTTTTAAACATAGAGCTACATATGGCACTCTTGTTTTCTTCTCTCCAGAGTCTTTAATGCCTTTCCTTGCAGTGGACCACCTCTAGTAGAAGGGGTTACATCTTCCCCTCATCTCTCATGCATCTGAGGGGTATGACATGATCTAGGAAAGTGGGAGCTGGAGGTTAAGGTTAGGAAAAATTCTTCATGTAAAGGGTTTTCAGGCAGTGAAACAGGCTGCCCAGGGCAAGGGTGGAGTCACCATCCCTGGAGGGGTTTAAAAGGTATTTAGACAAGATTCTTAGGGACATGGTTTAGTGCTAGAGTTAGGTTATGGTTGGACTCGATCATCGTGATGATCTCTTCCAACTGAAATGATTTTATGATTCTAGGACCTAGAGGCCTGTAAGAAAGATGGAGAGATCTGCAGGAACTACAGTTGCAAGTGGAAAACAGATAAGGTTCGGTATATTCAGTAATCACTGAAGTGAGCGGGGTAAAATTGCAAGTAAATCTTGCATTGTTAGACCCAAAGTCATTTTTTTCTGAAGACACAAAGGAATAAAGATGAAGAACAAAGAAAGGGAAATTTAATTTCCAGCAGCTATACAAAGGCATGGATAGAG